>NC_086100.1:80177690-80806083 GCF_963921235.1 Mobula hypostoma | reverse complement strand
TTTCTGGTCACCTCTCTCCAGGAAAGATATCAATAAGATTGAAAGAGTACAGAGAAAATTTACAAGGATGTTGCTGGGACTTGAGAACCTGAGTTATAGTGAATAGGTTAGGACTGTACTCCCTGGAACACTGGCGATTGAGGGGAGATTTGATAGACAAATACAAAATTATGATAGGGTAAATGTAAACAGACCTTTTCCGTTGACATTGGATGAGACTGGAACTAGAGGTCATGGGTTATAGGTGAAAGGGGAAACATTTAAGGGGAGCTGGTCACTCCGGCTCCAACTAATGGCACAATTGTTTATCCGTTACGTCTTTCTTATGATCGCAAGACGCTGCTGGATATTAAAACACCAAGTACTGCGAGTCTACCTCACTAGTGAGTTGTTGGAAGGCAGCTGAACTCTTGCAGCATGGGATTATTGCACAACGTGTTGTCAACTACTACAGCCACCTGGGGAGATGCTGTCAGGAGCAATGCACCAAGGAAACTAAAAGAGAGGAAAGCGCGTCGGTATTTCTGTGAGATCAAAGGCGACATCCTGCAAGCCAATTCTCCTATTGATTCTGCTTCCAAAATTTTGATCGCTAGAAATCAAACTCGATTACCTGCATCTGAGATTAAATCAGCGTGAGGCGAAGGACAGATGTGTGCTCAACCTGAGGGAAACAAGGCTCCAGGATACTATCCCTGAAGCAGCCATCCAGCTAGAGGGTTTCATCTCTTTTCAGGCCGACAGAATTCCCATGATATTTGACAAGACCCACAGTGGCGGTTTAAATATCTACGCCAACAAGAACTGGTGTGTGGATGCTTCGATAGTGACAATCCACTGTTTGTCTACAGTAGAGTTCTTAATGGTAAAGTGCGGGCTCTTCCATTTACTGAGTGAATTCACTGCTACTGTGATTGAGGATATATACATCCACCCCCTCTGCTAATGCAGTGAGAGCTCTGGGATACCATCAGTGACTTGCAAACCACACACTCTGATGGTTTCTTTATTGTTGCTGGCGACTTCAACCAAACGTGCTCACTTTAAAAAAAATCCTGCCTAAATTCTGTTTGAATGTTGATTTTGCTACTATAGATGAAAACACATTAGACCTGGTTTATACCAACATCCCTAGCGTATACAAAGCTGCTCCTAGTCCCCACTCTGACCACTGATCTGTTATGCTAATTCCTGCATACAAGCCACTGATTAAATGTATCAAACCAGCTCACAGGGAGATAAAGACCTGGCCAGAAGCAGCAACCTCAGCATTACGGGACTGCTTTGAAAACACGGACTGGAGGGTGCTCGGGGAGGTGGCTACCTATGATCATCACATTAACATCGATGAATATGCAGATCTGTGACTGACTACATAGAGGGGTACACTGAGGACCATCACTGTCATTAAACATATCTATGTGAGGGCAAATCAGAAGCCATGGCTGACAGCAGAGGTCTAGGCACTGCTGAGAGATCAGGATGCCGCCTTCAGATCGGCGGGCGGGCGGGCGGAGTAAAACAGTTCTCAGGTCAGCAAGAGCCGCGCTTTCCTGCACCACCAGGTTAAAACGAAACGGAATTATTCACAGAGAATATACAGACATTTCTGTGACACCAGAGACACGAGGGACATGTGGCAGGGCATTCAGACCATAATGGATGACAAGTCCATCCTGCACTTCAACGACAGTGATGCCTCTCTTCCTGATAGGCTGGATGTCTTTTACACTCAGTTTGAGGAATGGAACGATGTGCCGGCGAGGAAGGCCCCCCTCCCCCAATCGAGGAGCAGGCACTACGTCTGCCTGCAGATGTGGTGGATGTGCATTCGACTGCAATATTTAAGAGAAGATTGGGTAGATACATTGATCGGAAGGGTATGGAAGGCTATCATCCAGGTTTGGGTTGATGGTACGAGGTAGACTAACAGTTCAACCTCATCTAGATATTTTGATGCTACAGTGCTCTATGACTCTATCAGTTTCCCTTCAATTGAGTGGTTACTACAAGGAGATACTGGTAGAGGTTCCAGCCTCTCACAACAATGGTGGGAGAGCCTGAAACTGTGGCCTTTCACTACAGAACCTTTGCAGTGACTACAACACCATGCTTCAGTAGATAGCTGTAACTGCACCTCCCTTCACTGCGCAGTCCCCGGACCCTGGATTCTGCCGGTCTGCAACATTCACCTGTGAGCATCCTCTTGCTCGCGGAGACCAATAAAGTTCTGGCATCCTCACTGAATTGATGATCCTTCTGTAGTAGCTGACGTTTGTGTCAGGGTGCATCACTGCATGAAGTGTCCTGCCTCATGCGACTGTACGAGGGAACAACAGCAAAAGGCCACTGCACCTCTTTCCTGACCTTGGCAAGTGCACGCTGCAGGAAGAGATAAACCATGTTCTCAACCACAAAACAGCCACCTTGAAGGCAGTGTGCAGTGACACTGAAAATTGCTGGAAGCAATGCTAAAGAGAGCAGTCAACAATGAACTCCTTGGGAATCAGTATTGGCATCCCAGTCCCCAATAGGTTATTAACTAATATGCAAAAATATTTAATCTATGCCTGTTCAAGGAATTTTTCCAAAAGTTATTGGAAAGCTGGAGTTTTATCCTCAGTAACCAAGTTGTAGCGCCCCTACCTGGTCCCAATCCAGAACTTCTTTAGACATGGCAACTACAGTAGCTGCTGCCTCACAGCACCAGAAACCTGGGTTCACTCCTGACCTCAAGTGCTCTCTGTCTTGCATTTACATATTCTACCTGTGAACATGTGGGCTTCCTCTGGGTGGGGGGGGGGTCTGCTTTTCTCCCACACCTAAAGAGGTGCAGGCTGTTAGGTTACTTGTCAACTGCATATTGTCCCAAGTGGGTGAGTGGTAGAATCTGGTACTATAGGAAGAATAGAAAATGAGATTAATGAAGGTTTAGTGTAGGTGAAGAGTTGGTAAGGACTTGAAGGGCTGAAGGGTCTATCTGTTTCTAGCTCTCTCTCTCTCTATGACTGTACGTTCGTTCCTCTCCCATTCACAAAACCCATCCCAGTAACATTCATAAACATGAGACACTCTGCAGATGCTGCAAATCCAGACTAACACACACAAAATGCTAACAGAACTTGGCAGGTTAGACAGCATCTATGGAAATGAATAGATAGTCGATGTCTCAGGCCGACACCCGTCTTCAGGACTGAGGAGGAAGGGGGAAGATGCCAGAATAAAAACATGGGGGCAGGGGAATGAAGCAAGAAGCTGGGAAGTGATAGGTGAAGCCAAGTGGGTGGGAAAGGTCAAGGGCTGGAGAAGAAAGAATCTGATAGGAGAGAAGGGTGGACCATAGGAGAAAGGGAAGGAGGGGACCGGGGGGTGGCGGGGAGTACTAGGTGAGAAGTAGTAGTAAAAAGTCAGAGTGGGGAATAGAGGATGGGGGGAGGACATATTTACTGGAAGGAGAAATCAAGATTATTGCAATCAGGTTGGAGGTACCAAGATAGAATCTAAGGTGATGCTCCAACCTGATAGTCGCCTCATCATGACACAAGAGGACGCCATGGACCAACACGTCAGAATGGGAACTAAAACGTTTGGCCACTGGGATGTCCTGCTTGTGGTGGATAGTGCGGAGGTGCTTGATGCATTCTGGGTCTGACTGAGTCAAGTCTCCAACTGCCCTTCTTTCTCTCTAAACAGAGGTTCTTAGAATCCCTGGAATCCAACAGCACAAAAATGACTCTTCAGTCCACCAGGTCCAAAACGACCACCAAATGCATATCCTTCATATACTCATTATCAACTCCATTCAAATTATCAGTTGCTATACAGGAAAACAAAGCAGGTTCCTCTTTCTAGGAACAGCACTTGCAAGTTTTCAGAGTAATCCATTGGATGGGGAATGGTAAGGGACATGAAATGGTACTGTTTAAAAGCAATTTATTTAATGCAATATCTGCACTATATATTAATGTGGTTCAGGGACATGGAAATATATATTGGTGCAAACCTTGAAATTAGACTTTGCTCCTTTGGGAGGGCAAGTGAAAAAGGCAAATTAAAACGATGGAAAATAACGCTAACACATTTTAAGTGCAGATACGGTTATACTTCACAATAATATCACTGCGGGTATTTTCATCACAGCTTCTGTTCAAATACTGCTCCATACAAATCGATACCTTAATAACACTCCTTCCACCCACTTCAACTGACAAAATTCAATGGGCTATTAATAGCTGCTCGACCATTGAGAGGACCGCCAACTCTAATACCTGTAAATGCATTTTTCTGTTAACGTATTAGCAAGCACACAGAAAAATGTAACCCAGGGGGTTTGCAAAGCTTTCATGCAATTGAATAGAAGTGTCACATAACCAAATTTGCTCCCACGCAGACATGTGAAACTAAAGGAAAACTACTTCAGGAAAAGTCCAGGAGCAAATCACTGCCAGAATAAGTTTGAATTGTTCCACAAAATATATATTTTAACAAATCTCAATATTCTCCTAATGGAGCTACATCTGATGCACCAGCTGCCTTCTGATTTGTTGCATAACTGACCGATGGACCTGAATGGTGTGAATGAATATGCAACTGGCCTAAGAAAGCGTCACAGATTTTAGTCTCTCCTACATCTCATGCTTACCTTAGCCAGCAAGGATGTCTGGATTACTGTTGAGAACATGCATTCTTTTTACTTTCCCCCAGTAATAACAACACTGAAGTCATTTCTAACTCACACATGAACTAAGTCTCGAATCTGTTTGGCTGACAAGGGTAACACTGGACCCTTAGGTCTATCATCAGTTGAAAGCTGGCATGATCTGTTTCTGAAAGGTCTTTTTAATTGTCCTTCTTGACAAGAATAGACTATGGTGGATTCAGCTGGCTCCCACACATGTCTAGACACCAATGTTAAAAGCAGACTCTAACCTTGTCTTGGAAGTGAACTAGAACTGCTTGCCAGTACCCATTTCAGGTTGCCTCCCATGCAAGCAACTACATACAGACTGCACTGAAGCACAGCCTAGAGATCTTGGCATCAAAAGAAACTGTACAAGTAAAACTGTCCTGAAGGAAAGGAGATTAGATAGATGGACAGATTAACTATAAAAATGGACATATCTTGGAACAGCTTCTTTGAAAATCTGAGAGAATTTGCAGTGCACAGGCTTATTCCAATCTTTTCAGCATTAATTGGATTTCTTCAGCAGATCCCGATGCTGGTGTCCAGATTTTTAGTCCAGTTGTTCTGAATTTTACTGTGATAGGTTTAAAATGACCATCATTTTGAGACTGTGAGCTAATGGGCACATGGGTGGTGGATAAAGGGGACTTGCTATGAGTGAGATACGGGAGTAGAGCTGAAGCATGGGTAAAGGTTTTCAGAAGGTGACAGGTAGGGCATAGAGCAAAAAACAATATGACGGGGGTCAATAATTGGAGAAGCAGGTCTGCTGAGGTAAAACACTGAGGTAATCAACATCTGAGAAATAACACATCCAAATCTGCTTAATTCTGACAAAGGAACTTTGACCAAAAGAAGTTTACACATTTTCCCCCTTTGGATGCTATCTGTCCTTCTGAGTATATTCAACAAGTTTTCTTTCGTGTCAGATTTTCAACTGCAATTATGTAAGATTAACAAAAATCATAATATTAAACAACGTCTCCAAATTAATGCAGCAAGGAAGCAGTTTTCATTTTTTACCAGTGAGCAATAGAAAGGAACAGGCTATCCATCAACACCACAAATTAGAAACCATTAACTGAAGAAAACTGCTGCAGGATTCCCGGAGGTATCCCAGCAGAACACCCACCACCCACTGAGAACAAGCTGCTGAACTGTGAAAATTACAATGATTCAGCTGGGGGTTGAATATTTTCACATGATCTGGTCAGCCTCATGACACTGAGTTAAATATCACCCACAGACCTCTCAGTTACCTTCACCATTCACTGCTAGCTTAAAAACAAGTACAATCCAAAGGAGACATGAAGGACAAACTTGCTGCAGTTATGAGTAACACTTCCAACTGGTTAAAAAAAAATGACCTCTCTTAGGTACAGCCATCACCCAAGGATATTTTATATTAAAATGCCCCCTATGTTCATTTCTAATAGGCTGGATCAATAATCATCCTCAAATCCACAAATGTAGTGAATTATACCAAAATATGAAATAGAAAGGTTTTCCTCACATTCTACTGAAATGTGAATGTGCATGTGTGGCAGGTAATAGGTGAGGGGGAGGGGGGGGATGAGGTAAGAAGCTAGTAGGGGGTAGGTGGAACAGGTTAAGGGCTGAAGAAGAAAGAATCTAATAGGAGAGAACAGAAGACCATGGAAGAAAGGGAAGGAAGATTGGAACCAGAGGAAGGTGACAGGCAGGTGACGAGAATAGAAAGGATAAAGGCGGAACCAAAATGGGCAAAAAGAGAAGAGGAAGGGAAGAGAAGCTACAGGAAGTTAGAGAAATCAATGTTCATGCCAGCAGTTTGGAGGCTATTTGGCAGAATGTGAGGTGGCGTTTCTTCCAAACTAAGTTTGGCCATGACATGGCAGTAGATTCAAAGCACATTTATTATCAAAGAATGTATAAATGCGTATATATAGAATATATATAGATGCACAGAGGAACATCTGGAGAAATCTCTGAAACGCCCGTTTGCTGCTGTTGTTACTGCGTGATCGAGAATCTTCCGGAGGGAAGGCCTCAAAATCCCCAGCTTTGCCTGCCGTTGGCGACCGAGATTGAGGTTGAATCGTTCGGATAGAGATAGTGCTTGGTACTTGGTGTCGGAGAGCTGATTGGAGGATTGAAGTTTTCGGATGACTCAAGAGTCGGTTTGTGGTCGGGCATGGCAGGGAAAGTTTTTCTTCCTTCTCCCGTCTGCATGAGAAGTGGGACATTTGAGAGACTTTGAACTTTTTACTGTGCTCATGGACTGTTCTTCATCGAGTTATGGTATTGTTGCACTGTTGTAACTATATGTTATAATTATGTGGTTTTGTTAGTTTTTTCAGTCTTGGTCTGTCCTGTGTTTTGTGATATCACACTGGAGGAAATATTGTATCATCTCTTAATGCACGCATTTCTAAATGAAAATAAAAGAGGACTGCGTGTCTTCGTAATCTAATCTAAATTATATAACCTTTAGGTTTGTTTGCTTACCGACAGCCACAAAGCAAGAAACCCGAAAGAACCCAATTTTTAAAAAAAGACCAACACCCAATGTGCAGAGAAAACGAAAAAGCACAAGTCATGCAAATAACAGAAGCAAGCAACAGCATTCCGAACCAAATTGAGTCCACAGATCTGATTCTCCGGAACAGCCAGAGTAGACCCAAAGCCTCGGTCTCAGTTCATCACATAGCAGGGCAAATGGTCGTGAAACTCGCAGACACGACACACAGCAGGCGGTGCAGTCTCACCGCCCCAGCGGCGCAGAGAGAGGAGTGAGCATCACGGGAGAGCGAACAAAATCAGCTTGACTCTTGCCTCTGGTCCCAACATCCTGCCTTTCTCGTCTATCTGGGCCGGAATTTAAATTGTCCGAACACCCGGTTGTCACCTACACTAGGACCTGGGTGCCAGGGCAGCGACACACTCTAGGTCCAGACTTCATCGCTCAAGACCAATTCAAACTCACAACCGGGTTTGAAACTCCTCTGTCTTGACCCCTCTCCAAATCGCTTACTCCAACTTCACCTCCGACAGCGACATCATCTCCGTCTACGATCCCGTCTTGAACACGTTACACTTCGACTTTGCAACGCACCAGCAAGGCTCATCCTTCAAATCAGCTTCGCCTTCGCTCGCCTCTTCATTGTTTGCAGTGATAGTTTACCACAATTTTCTTCAGAAAAGGTGTTACTAATAATGTTTTCAGTCAAATTTCATGCTTTTTGAATTACCAGTAAGCCGTGGCTCGACTTCAGTGGCGCCATCTTAAACCAGAATAAGACCATGGTGTTTCTACTTCTTAGCAGATTTTAAAAAACTTCTTTTCCCCCACTCTTTTCACAACTTGAGCTCATAGTGGAATACAGATTTGTCAACTCCAAGCTGTCTTCTAAGCATTTTATCTTCGGACACAGTGATTAATGGCTGAATATTCATTCACAAGAAGCTGCACAGGTGATCTTGGACCAAAGCAGGCCCTTCAGCCCACTGAGTCTGCACTGATCACCATTGATAGCAAAACTGTTTGTATTCTCCCCACACTCCCATCAGCTCCCCACAGATCCTACCACTCTCTGACACACAAGAGGCAAATTTACAATGGCCAAGAGGCACAAGTTTGGGATGTGGGAGGAGGACGAAACAGCTGGCTGGAACTCATTCAGTCACAGGCAGAGCATAGGTACTCCACACAGGAAGAACCAGAGAAATGAACTTGGGTCACTGCAGCTGTGTGGCGACAGTGCACCATTCCGCAGCCCTTCATTCTGATTCAGTTGCCACGAGGTGCCGTGGGGTGGGAGTTTCAACTCATCCATTCTGTAATTAAGGTCCATTACAGCACTGTTACTGTTATCCTGATTTCAATGATCTAATTCAATCAAATCTGCTAATCTAATCAAAAGCCACATGGGCTATATAATAGAGTGATTAGCCAAACTATCAGGGGCATGTGGGCATGATGCCAGTGCAGTCACTTGGTTAATTATTCAGCTTTTCCAGCTACAATTTTATTGCTTTTGGGGCAATTATATATGTTGCCTTCAGCCTGTGAAGGAAACAGATGACTGTTTACCAAGACAAGGCACATAAAAACCAGGTTTGTACCAGACCCCTGCATGTCCGCCGCTGCTGGGTCAGGTTACTTGTACATGTAAAACGGAAGATTAAAGCATTAAGCTTCATTCTGGAGAACAAAGGGTTTCTGTTGCTCAAATAGGATATATTGAAGGTGTAAAGGGAACAGCTTCCATGGCTGTCACAGGAGAGACAAGTGTGAAATCTGTAAGTAGCCAGGCATGCAGAATACTCACGGTGCTCAGTGTTTCCACAGTCATTGAGATGTACATTTAACAGATGTACAGCCGTCCCAGATTCTTCTGTGGTAACCTGAGAGGGAGACACTGGAAACCACAAGCACTGCTACATCGTACAAATCAAGATTATTCTTTCCCACCCTGGGCTATGTGCAACCAGAAAGATAACCTGCCACAAAATTCTATCCAGCATGGGAAATGACAAAAGAAACATTTCTTTTGGTTGTAAACCTTCCTGCTAATTTTCTTTGCAATCACCATTGATTGGATTTCACCTGTTTATGATGCACTGAAAAACAGCCACGTTTAGCAAGAGTGACAAATCAAAACCCCACCCAGCAAAATTCAGAGAATTCATCGTGTCTGGTGATAACTTAAGAATGACAGAAGATTTTCCAGACACTTTAAAGATTTTTCTTGGATTATTTGGTCGAGCGCTGAGAATCAAATACAAAATGGAATTCAACAAAACCGCAGATGCTTATAATCAGAAATATACACAGAAAATAATGACACACTGAACAGGTCAGGCGGCGTCTGTGGAAAGAGAAATTGGGTTAATGTTTCAGGTCAAAGAGGAAAAGTCTTCCATCTGAAACATCACCTCTATTTTCTCCACCCTAATGCAAATACTGATTCTAAAGCTAGACTTTTACAAGTGAATAAATACATATCTGTTCAGAGTGAGGCAATTCAAGTCTACTTAAAGATGTGAAAGTAAATGCACTACCAGTCAATTCAAAACACATTTATTACAAAGACAGACAAAATAAGTTTGCAAGCTTTATTGTTCAGAGAAAATTTTCAAATCAATTTGAATTGGTATGTAAATAATGCACAAATGATTCCCCCCAATGAGAGCAATTCCTTTTCTTTCATCCTTGGAAACAGTTCTATTTCTATCTCTGGTATCTCTTTTTTCCCTTTTCAAGGTTCTTTTGAGATTCTGACCTGGAGTGGGACCTGCTCTCAGGGCCTCACGACCGGCCACTTTTTGACATCCCAAGGACGTGGCCTGGAAGACCAGTGCATCTTCAGGGTGCCGGATTTTTGTGGCCGGTGCCTCTGACTAAGGCGTTGCGGGAGAACACAAAGCATCGGGAGTAGCAGGTTAGCTGCCGGGGGTTGTGCATCCAGAGAGTTGTGCTCTGGTGCCAACTCTCTGGGGGCAGAGCTCGGAAAAAGCGATGCAACAGACTTTTAACGTCATAAATCAGTGAGCTGTTTGTTATGTCTTCCTCTCACTGTTATTCGGGACACCTCCTTTTCCCTTATTTGGGAGAGGGGGAACCTGTGGTATGTCGAATACCGGGTGAACGAGTGGTCTTTGGGGTACTGCAAGTCTGTGTCTTTACTAATGCTTGCTGCACACTCGAGTGCTCGGTGGAGGGCACTGATCTTTTTTTTGCTGGAGGAGAAGGGAGGAGTCGTTGCCTTGCTGCTGCTTATGCGTGAGAGGGGGGAGCTGGGGGGGTGGGCTTTGGGATTCTAAAGATTTAGCTGTCATTCATTCTTTGGGGCACTCCTCTGTTTTTCTGGATGTTTGCGAAGTAAAATAATTTCAGGATGTATATGGTATACATTTCTCTGACATTAAATGTACCTATGGAACCTATCAAACCCCAACCATTCTCTCTTCTCCTCCTCCCCCATGGGCAAGAGATACAAAACCGTGAGTACCTGTACCACTAAGGTCAAGGATAGCTCTATTCTGCTGTTATTTTTGTTTCTTTTCACGCCCTGTGGAGCATCAGGCGGCATTTTTCATCATTCCTTTAACATTCGTCTTTTTAAGTCGACTGAATTGCTAGCCCGACACTCAACCCAGCACGGACTTCAAGCGTATAAGGAGTTGATCGGATTTAAACCTGGGACCATTCACATTGAAGACCGGTGCTGATGGCACTACACCACCGGCAAATTCTGCTGTTGTAAGACACTTAAATTCATCTCTTACATAATAAAGACAAACCCTCAATCTCTCAAACTACCTTGTCTTGACACTTGCACTTTATTTGCCCTCCTGCACTGCACTTCCTCTGTAATGGTAACACTTTATTCTGTATTTTGTTGTTACCTGGATGTTTTATGAATGGAGTAATCTGTTTGGATGACATGCAAACAAAAATCATCTCACTGTATCTCAATTGAAAAACTAGTTATCAAATTATCAAAAAACAAGTTCCACCTTCAAGGCAAAATTCATTCTCTCCAGTATCTTAATACTCTGGCTGTTATTTAGTCACTAACACATTGATACTTGTAGGATATTGTTGCTACAATTTCACCAAACTGCAAAACTGACCATACTTCAGAAACCATTTCACTAGTTGGAAAGTGCTTTGGATATGTCGTGAGGAAGCTGGGAAAATGCATGTCCTTTGTTTCTGAACAGAATATATATATTCTACAGGTGGTGAAATGAATAAAATTCAGAGCAGAATGAAAATATTTCAAAGATCACGTTGCGCATGTTTCCACCATTTTGTTACAGTCTAAACTGCAACAGCTCCGAGGAGGGGCTTGCATTACCTATGGTTAAACCCGCACCTGCACAGAAAGTAAAAGGGAACAATATCCTTAATTTGGAACACCATTAAGAATTATGAATACATTAGAGGAGGCAAATCCATTCAGTCATCCTCATCATTATTTTTTCTCATCCTTATTCATGCATATTAGTGTTGTCAAGGGTTATTTGGATTTCTTGTATTTAAGCATCTCTATACCCTGCCTCCTCTTGAAATCTCATTGTGAAAATAAGGACTCTCAGCAGTTTCTACCTTAATTTATTCTTTCTTCATATTTCAAAATTGATGACTTCAGCTTCATCATCAGTCTTCATGCTTCTAAACCACCAGGTTGATACCATCTAATCACCATTTTATCACTCCCTTCCTCCTTCTCACCTGCAGTTTGAATGGAGTCTGCCAATCCAGTTGTTTAGTAACATAAGAATTGAAAGACATGACCCTTATAGTGCAAACAACAGGAATTCTGCAGATGCTGGAAATTCAAGTAACACACATAAAAGTTGCTGGTGAACGCAGCAGGCCAGGCAGCATCTCTAGGAAGAGGTGCAGTCCCAAAGCACTAGAAGAAGCACTTATAACCAATCATGTACTTTTGAAGTGTATTCATTGATATGGTATAAGAATCAATTTACACAAACCCAACTCAAAAAATCAGCTAATGCCTTGTCATGCCTGAAGAAGGGTCTCAGCCCTAAATGTCGACTTGTTTATCCATTTCCATAAATGCTGCCTGACCTGCTGAGTTCCTCCTGCACTTTGTGTGTGTTGCTTCATATAATCAGTTATGATCAGTTAATCTTTTTAGTTATGATGAATCAGGAATAAACACTGGACAAAACATTGAGGTAAACTCCTCAAACCTTCTCCAAAATAGAGCATGGATTTTTTAATGTGCAAATATGAAAGTAGATTTCTTTTCTGAAAGATAACAACTCGAACAATTTAACCTTCCCTCAGTCCTGGAGAGTCAGCTAACATTTTGGTGTTGAGCTATCTGGTGTGGGTTCTGAAACTACAAATTTTTGAGTCACTGGATCATTTTGCCAACACAGCCACAGCTGACACCAAGTGGATTTCACATTGTTTGAGTTGCCATCCTCTGTTTGAATATTCAAACTAAAACCCCATCCAAAGGTTCAAGTGAGTGTTAAAAATACCAGAGCACATTCTTAACCCAAATATCTTGAGTATTGCTCTACATTCATGCCTGGAGCAACAAGGTATTTCAAACTAGTTCATTCTTCGTGGGGTATTTCATAAATCGGTTAAATATTTAGATGCGTTTTGACTTGGAAATGAATGCTTACTGGTTAGCAACAAGGAACCTATTAATCCAAGAGAATCTTAGTCACCTTTAATCATGACACTCATCATACAGGATACTCAGCCAAGCATTTCCAGCTCCGTATCACTTAATGCCATCATATGTAGGGTTTAGAGCATTTACTGCTCTAATTCAATATATCATAGTTACAGGACAAATGTATTAATTTGGAAATACATATTGATTTTCATGCAAATAACTCGGAAAATGTGTAGCTTGGGTGGTTGATGGTTAGGTTGAGCTGTTCTCTGATCTTGGCAATCCATTTGCAAACGTTTCATCACTATACGAAGAGACAACATCAGTGAGCTGTTCAATTGTGGTGTGTCCTCCGAATGCTTGGCCTTTATATATTTATCAGTTGATTGGTCGTCGTTACGGAAACCCAGTTGTGACATGGGACGTGGGGGGGGGTTCTCGTCGCTGATTGGCTGCTTGGCGAATTCTGTGAATTGTCCGGAATTTTGCCCACATTGGCTTATAAATGGGATCTAGGTCTACATGTCCGTTTATATAATTGTTTGTGGAACACCATGCTTCTAGGATTTCTCTTGCATGCTGCATGTTTGCTTGCGCCATGACTTTCACTGACACCCAGCTCAATTTATGCCCCTCTCGATCTTCATGGGTGGGGACCACGGAGAGTTGGTCATGCCGTTTAACTACCAGTTGATGTTCATGGAATCTTGTGGATAGTTTTTCCCCATCATAATATTTGCTGCAGTCCCTGCCTTGGATTTTGTAGCCCACATTGGTCTTGTCCAGTGGCGTGGTGTGTTCTTTAGGTCTGGAGAGCACTCTCCTCAACGTTGCTGTTGGTTTATGCACAACCAAGATTCCATGTTCTTTGTGCAGTTGGGCCGTCGTTTAGGAGATATTTCAATTGTATGGAAGGACAACCCATTTGGTTGCTGCAGTGTTGACTTCGTAGGCATCTCGTGATGTAGGGACCTCCCCTCCCTAAGCCATAGTTGGGTTTCCGTAACGACGACCAATCAACTCAAGGATAAGCATAAGAAGCCAGGCATTCAGAGGACACACCACAGTTGAACAGCACGTTGATGACGTTTCCTTGTATGGTGACAAAACATTTTCAAATGGATTGCCAAGATCAGAGACCAACTCAACCCAACCATTGATTTTGATTGTGATGCATATCGTCATACTTAATTATATTTCCTTATGACACAGGAGGTGGCCATTTGGCTCACTGTTGTTGGAAATCACTTTTTTAAAAATAATACATTTTATAAGATTTATACTTAAATACTCCTGTATTTTTCAAAGTACATAGTGGTTCATCCCCATTCTCTGGCAGAAAGCGGTATATCAGTTAAATTACGGTTCGTCTTTCGCATTTTTCATTGGCTAAGTATTACCAAATTACCCACATAACGTAATTGTTTTAATTACAGGCTTTCCCTGCCATCCGAAGGTACAGCGTTCCTATGAAATGGTTCGTAAGCTGGAATGTCGTAAAGCGAAGAAGCAATTACCATTTATTATATGGGAAAATTTTGTGAGCATTCGCAGACCCAAAAATAACCTACCAAATCATGCCAAATAACACATAAAACCTAAAATAACAGTAACATATGTAAAAGCAGGAATGATATGATAAATACACAGCTTATATAAAGTAGAAATACTTTTCCACAATCATTGCCTGAACTGTTCTCCGTAGCGAAAATCTCACGCGAGCGCCGTCGGCAAAAACACGGTGCAAACGCTCTCCAGTAACCCTTGAGCTATGAAGCTGCCAAATGATACCAAATAACACGTAAAAATACACAGCCGATATAAAGTACAAATAATGTATGTACAGTGTAGTACAGTATCACTTACCAGAATTGGGAAGACAACGCCGAGCACACTGATGATGGTGTGTTAGGCTGAGTTGTCGGAGGTTGGGTGGTGCAGTGGCCCCCACACTCCAGGCAGCGAACTGATACCGATCCGCGAAACATGCAGGGGTATAGTGGTAGCCAGGAAGCACACAGCACATCTTGAAGAAAAAAGCCGAGTAAACATGCTAATTAATTAGGTGCCGCCCGGCACGAATAGTCAGCCCAGATCAGTGCCGATTTCCGATTGCATCGCCTCTGATCTGGGCCGACAATTACGGTATCTGTCCGCGGCCTGGACGTTGGGGTGGTGGGACACTGAGGTGTTATCTCATTGTCGTTTGTTTCCATTAGAGCAGGCAGCTCATTTTCTCCTATGAGTGCCCGCCTCGACGTCGAAGGTCGAGGTTCGTTGTCTGTTGTGGCTGACGTGGAAGGCTTGCTTGACTGCTGAGCCTCGTGCATTTTTCTATCATACAGTTCTTTGTAAGCACTCAAACCATCCTGCAAATATCCCCTAAACCAACATACCCTTTCAAAATTAAAGTCGTACTTTATCATTACCCATTCGGTTTCGATTGTTATCCTTTCCTCTTCCAATTGCATCAGCTCTTCATCTATCAGTTCTTGGTCATGGGATGCCAAAATCTCCTCAACATCATCTTTGTCAGCTTCCACAAGCCAAACCCACTTAGTCCTTACTTCGTTCACCATGATCAAAACGCTTAATTATGTCTAGTTTTACGCTAAGTGTAACACCCTTACGAGCTCTTTCAGGCTTTTCCGATACCTTAGAACTCATCTTGCAAACGGCTGCTCACAGGCATGTGTTTAAGCAATGCCGACGAGAATGCCGTTCCGAATCCGGGGGAGAGCGGCTGCTCGCGGCGCACTGTGCGCTGCTTTTTATCGCAACAGTGAAAACACCTGTTAGCGAAAACAGGGTATTAATGTAGGTCTTTCGTAACAGTGAGGTTTCGTAAAGTGAACGTTCGAAAAGTGGGAGACACCTGTAGCTAGTTTATTCCTAAGGTATTTCCCTCATTTTCTCTCTAAAAATGTTGGATTTTTCAGAGGTGCCATTTTGTCTTTCCATTCTTTCACCTCTTAGTATTGTTTCTCAGTTCTTTTTTTCATTTCCTTCGTATTTGTGTGTTTGTTTGTTTGTACTCTAATCGTTAGAATTAAGGCTGTTCATCATCCTTACTGCCGGAAGAAACCCAAGGACCAGAGATCCAACAGCAAGTCCAGATTGATCTCAGATCAACCCCGTCAATCCTATTTCCTTATAACCTACTCTCTCACACATGCCCATTAACACCCTCCTACCATCCACCTGTACGGGGGGCAATTTATCTGAATACTCTAACAACCAATTCATTTTGGGACAGTCACAAACACCACACAGACAGCAGCAGAGGTCAAAAATGAATCTGCTTCACTGGAGCTGTGAGACAATAACACTGTCTGCAACATCACTGTGCATCCCATTATGATATAGTACTTGTGTTCAGTATGATCCATCTGGATGGTGCACAAACACAGCTCTTTGAGTATCGCTGTTAATGTGATGATACTAATCCAGTACCAATGCAAAAACGTCAAACATATTTACCCCTTGCAAACTACAACACCCAGACTGTGTATTGTGCTTTATTTAGAAAAGAACTGAGATTATCTGTGCAAACTTGTTTCTAGTGCTGACTACTTAATATTGAAATGAATTTCAGTGTATAGGTTTCATCAGTTATGACAGTACATTGAACATTATCAGGTGCACTGATCTATATGAAAATATCAACCTTGCTGAAATTAGAAGCATAAATGCCTATTACTCTGTGCACACACTAACACTGCACAATCCCAAACCTCCAGCTATCTTCTGTTTCTCTTACTCCCCTGAGATGCTGCACGATAATTCCTACTGTTGGTCCCAATCAGGCAGAAGCAGAGCATACAACAACTGATACGTCTTTCTGCATATCTGCAGAAATTGTTCTCTCAATCATTGCATTATAATCCTTTCTCAGACAGATGTAGCTGTGTTATCTGACTTCCGACAGTAACTTACCATCTCTAGCCGCAGCATAAAAACCTAATCCATTTTCCCTTTTAGAGGATTGACTTCAATGCCCTGAAGCACACTTTATCATTGTTTAATATTCCTTTGTGTTTCCATTATTGCAGCCTGATCCCTGACTGCTGTTCTCTAGACCAACACACAGATAACCATCTGACACAAATGCCAACAGCTCTGATCCCAGATCAGCATTTGGAACTACCCTCATGACTAAATGCAACAGTGAGTTTTCATTAGCTCTCTATGAAGTCATCAGATCCTGCTTTTGACAGGTGAAATCCCAAGTATTTCATTCTATTAGTGATGGAAAGAAAAGGCACATTCATGCAACGCTCCCTTACATCTTTTAGAAATATCTACAAAGCCCCTTATGTGTAATTAATTACTTCTGAACTGCAGTCACCACCACACAGGCGAACTAAACACCCATTTTACATTTATCAAGAGCCAACAATCGGCAATGACAGGAATGGGCAATAAATCGTGTCTTTGGTCAACAGAAGCTTTGTCCTAGGACAGTGAGTGTTTTCCTTCAAATTGTGCCAACATCACCCCTAAGGGCTTCAGATTCACTTACTGTTTGTGCCTCCAAACTGAGATCCAAGTTTCTGCAAACTCTGAAATCACAGCCAACAGTGTTACCCCAACAAGCAAATCAACACTATTTTTACATGACCACAAATGTCTAGAGCTTTTGTCAGTTCTTCACTGTGTAATTACACAACCCAAACTGATGCTAAATAGCTTATTCAGAAAGGTTGCAGCTTTGATTCCTGGTCAGTGCTGAGATAGCTGAAATTTTCTGCAACAGCACACACCACAATGATCTATAACTCTATCAAAGAGATAATTTTAGATCATAAAATAAGCTCAGGCGTAGATTGTTCTCCCAGGAGTTAATTATACTTAAAATAGAAACAGCAGATATTAGATCACAATCTTTGTTACCAAACAGAGATTTTCATTTCATTGCAATAATCTCAACCCACTCCCTTTCAGACGCTGTCTATTCCAAGGATATTCTGTTTAAATAACATTTTTTTACAACCTTTGCAGATCCTCCTTTGTTATTTTTAACTGCAATGACAGGCTCAGGATGGCAAAAATCTCTGGATTACTTTAACTGTGACCAAATATTTAATTATAGCCTTTACCGCTTTTAAAATTAAATGTACTTAGGACAGGAATCACAGCTCATGAAGCAATTTTATAACACAAATTTTGCTTCCTGGGTCTCCTTTAACATGTTTATATTGTTTTTTTTCTCCTGAATGCAGCAATTAAAATCTTGTTTGACGCTGGCAGATGGTCAATTTTAATTTCCTAGTTGGAAGGTCAGGCCATTTTCTTCAAGGCAGAGATTTCAAAAGCCACAATCATTTTGGCTTCCCTTTCAAGGACTTCATATTAAGTAGCGCTCTTAAATCACTTAAATACCATCCGAGCTATGTATGTTTACTTGATCCATCACAAGTTAAGAGAAATGCCCAAGGAATGATGCAATACATCAGCAAGAGATTGCATTTATGTAAACATGCCTGCCAACTTCTGACCCATTCTCATTCCAACAGCACTTGGAAAACATAGAAGCTTTCGCTGCAGTTTAGCTATTAGCAGGTCTGGCACTTTGGAATCACACAGCAGCGATGTCAAGCCTCGTTACAGGACTTGAGTACCCAATCATTGCTGATATCTCACGGCCACGTATGGGGAGTGCTTGATGAGTCTGAGACTGTACTCAATGGAGTTCAGAAGGATGGGGAGCGTAATCTCATTGAAACCGACTGAATAATGAAAGATCTGGATAGAGTGGATATAGAAAGGACGTTGGACAATCTAGGATCTGATGGCATAACTTCAGAATAAAGTGATGTCCCTTCAAATCTGAGATGAGGAGGAATTTCTTCAGTCAGAGGGTATGAATCTCTGGAATTAATTGCCACCAAAGGAATGTGGAGGTCATGATATTGGGAGTACTTCAGGTTGAGATTAATATGTTCTTGTTTGATAAGGGGGTTAAGGGTTATGGGAGAAGCTAGGAGAATAGGGTTGGAAAAAATCCAGCCAAGACTGAATGGTGGAGCAGACTTCATGGGCAGAATGGCTTAATTCTGCTCATATGTCTTATGGTCTTATGGTAATACATACTGACTGCAGCATTTGTAGACAAATTCCTTAATTTGGCACTTGTCAGTATGTTCAAATGGGCATAAGGGTCGGGATGTGCTGAAATCCTGACCACTGACAGCTCTGCAAATGCCTTTCACCACAATGTGCACGCGGTGAGGATCACATGACTGTTGCTCACCAGTGGCATCGTTTGTCCACTTTGATGGGAATACCGATTTCTGACATCAAGAAAGTCAGTGGACTCTGACAGAAGAGAAACCACATTTTCACCATCGACATCAGACATGGCATCATCAAAGACTCACATCTACCATTATAAGATTACTGGATTGTTCCCTAGTACAAAAGATGGACTCGTGACCTCACTACCCACTTTGTTGTGATCTTGATCTTATGGTTTACCTGCACTGCACTTTCACAGTAGCTGTTACACAATATTTTGCTTTCTGTTACTGTTTTAACCTTGTTAAATCTCAATGCATTGTGTAATGATTTGATCTGGCTACGTTTGACTTCAGCTTCCTAAACCTTACATATGTAAAGTTTCTTCTTTTTTTTCCTCAACCAAATTCACCACCTCACTCAACTTCCAACGTTGTTCCCTTAGCTTGCCATCCTGCCCTTCTTTCTTAATGGAACTTATCTGTCCTAACTCTGTGCAGTTGGTCTTTAAACACCCTCTACATATCAGTTATTGAGCTTGCCCAAAAATAATTGTTCCTAGATAACTCTCAGTAGTTCCTGCCTAAAATTCTCACATTTTATTCTGCTTCAATGTAATGCTATCCAACAAATTGATTGTGGACTTCAGGAAGGGGAAGCCAGGAGTACACACATTAGTCCTCAGTGATGGGCCAGTGCTAGAAAGTGTTTGCAGCTTCAAGTTTCTGGGTGTCAACATCTCAGATAATCTATCCTGGGCCTAGCATATTGATGCAATCTTGAAGAAGGCTCACTAGTGACTATCTTATTAAGAGTGTGAGGAGATTTGGTATGTCACCAAAGACTCTTGCAAATTTCAATAGGTGTACAGTGGAGAGTATTCTGACAGGCTACGTCCTACCCTGTTATGGAGACTCTAACGCACAGGGCTGCAAGAGGTTGCAGAAGGTTATAGACTCAGACAGGTTCCTGATGGGCACAATCTTCTCTTCCAAGGATGTATTCAAGGTCAGTGTCTCAAGAAGGCAGCATGCATCATTAAAGACCCTCTGCACCTAGAACATGCCCTTTTCTCATTGCTATCATCAGTGAGGTGGTATGGGAGCCTGAAGACTCACACTCAGTGATTCAGAAACAACTTCTTCCCCTCCACTGTCAGATGTTTAGATGGTTCATGAACCCATGAACATTTTCTCATCATTCCTTTTTTTGCACCACTTATTTATTTTGTAACTTATAGTACCACTCCTGCATAACAACAAATTTCCACATCGATTCCTAACTGGGCTTTAAAGTGGAGAACTCACAGGAGTTAAGCAAGGTAGATGAACCTTGGTGCTCAAATGTCTGCTCCTGGTAACAATGCAAAAACTCCAGCTACAATGGTACCTTAGCTAAAAACATACAACTTGTTCGCATTTGTAAAGTCCTGAACTGCCAGGACTGCATAGCAGAGATTAGAGGCTGTTGGCCTATTAAAATGAGAGAAGCCTGTCCTATTTTCCAATGTCAACTTCTGATATTGTGTAGAAACAGAATGTGCCAGCAAATTATGTGGCTGAGGACTTGAGCAACCTCTTTTCACAAAAAGCAAAAAAAAATGGAAGTAAATAATAAGATAAAAATTACCAACTAACACATGACAGAAAAAAATACCAAGGGAAGAAAGAAGTAATTAAGGGCTGCCACCCAGTTTATAACCTAATCATACAAAACAAAACCACACCACACTGTTTTTCTGTCACTGACTGACAGACGAGGCTCACAATTAATGTGCATTTTTGCATGTTTGTGTTAACATGACTACATTAGTTTAGCAACTTATTTTTCTGCTTGCAAAATGTTCTTTCCTCATTTAGAAAAGAATATTGGACGCGGGGGTGGGGGAACAGTGTGTGTACAGCAGGCACACAATCTGTTGGTTATACCCAAATTTATTATCCCACTAGCCTGCACTATCACTGGCATAAGGCATGAGTTGGAATACCTGACTTAGTATTTGTTGAGTATTTAATATTTCGGTAATATTTGAGTAATCTTATATTTAATGTATATTGTTTGATGAAGTATTCTTGTTCGTTTAAATAATTATGTGTCATATGTGAAAATACATCAGTTGCAAGTGTCATCATGCTTCCATGTCTTTCTTTGAAGTAATTTCATGTTTTGAAATTACAAAGCATAACAGTATTGATATATTTACCAGCAATGTACATCTGCAAGTATGTAGTCACTCCTAGATGATCAGCCCCTCTGTACGCAGAATGTGTGCCCAATAATCATGGGCAAATTAACTGTATCAAAGACACATTTCGGATTTCTAAGCTGCTGTGCTTTGCACTGTCATGGAGGACCGGAGCACCACAGGAAAATACTCAGCATCAACATCAAGCAGTTTCCCCAGTCCTCAGTCCCTTGAACTGACTGACTAAATCAAAGAGATGATTGCAGGAATCCAGATTTACAGTTTATCTGGGCACACATTATGAACTGGAGGCAAGATCCTTGTCCCTTTCTAACGTGCTCTCAGGGAGCAGGACTTCACACTGGGTTCATGCATCAGAAAAACCCTTCCTTCAAACTTCCACATATTCAAAATTAATCAGCAAAATAAAAGACTTGTGGCCAAATGAGAAAAGGTTTCCAATTCTCAGACCATCCAAATCCAGATTCCAGTTTCTGTTCCTTGAAATTCCTCAGTACCACTTGGTCCATTTTAAATTTATTCAGGGAAGTACTTGATTAAAGTCTTTTGTACCAACCTCACAGCGTGGCCTGCATATTTGCACAAAATTTATTCAACTCACCAAATAAAAGAAAGCCCTGCTTGTTTTCCTTTTTAATTACATTTGTTGAATCTACTTAGTTTGTGATTTGAAATGAGACAAATAGATGTTTGCTAAAGTAATTAAGCAGCCAATTAAATTCTAGTTGAACAGACAAAAAGCTCTGGTTTGTGCAATGAAGTTGCAGTGTTTAACAAACTTTAAAAGTGCTGAGCGGCTGCCTCATTGCTATGCTGTTGGAACTGATCGAACTCTGCAGGAGAGTTCTGTGTTTACTTTCTAGAGAGACACGTTTCATTATTTACACTATTTGTACTATACTGAAGAAGCAGTTAAAGCATCTAAGAAATAAGAAATTTGACTTCTTTGAGAGAATTAATTACCCGCATTGTACAGACACTTGTTCTGCGTTTGCTATAACCGATCATCATGAGGCACTGCATATATGAAAGTGTATGTTGTTCGTAACTGTGACACCACTTGTGTCAACACTAAGTCATGTTTAACAATGTGTTATACTAGCCAGATAATGAATTTGGATGCAACCCATGTGTGACTCAGCGATCACCACGTTAACGGAAAGATGTGATGGTTCTGGAGAAGATATAGAAGAGATCAACAAGAACACCATCAGCATTGGAAAATCTTAGCTTTGACAGAGGAATGGTTTGGCTGGTATTACATTTTCTGGGAGTTTCTATAAATGAATGTAAATATCTGAGGAGATTAGGTTGAGAAAATAGGAAGCATCTACTTCCCTGGCTGGGACAGATTTAAAACAGTTGGTGAATGATTCAAGGGGAGAGGAATAAAGACTTTTTAATCATCTGCAAGTTGTGATCACAACTGGTTGGGGCTAAACTCTCATTATATTTAAACAGTAGCTCATGTGTGCTTGAAAAGTGGTGACCGGCAGAGATTACCAAGCATTAGGAGGTTGGATTATGATGTCGAGCTCTTTTTGACTTGCACAACATGAAAACTCAAATGCACACATCCTGCACTGTAAATCTGCAACAATTTGAACTCTTCACATCAGAAATAGGAGAAGTAAGAGCACCGCTCCGTCATTCAATGTCATTTTGGCTGACAATATTCACTCTACCACTTCCCCACTCGTTACCATATTCCTCAATGCCTTTTGTGTCTAGTCATTCTGCTTTTGGCAGAAGGTGCTCAAGTGTCTTTTAAGGCTCACTCTTGGAATTATTATTATTATTCTCAACTCACCTTTAATATTTTATTTATTGACTCGTTCATGTCCAATAACAACCAGCTTTGCTTTTGAAATCTGCATTTGACTTCTAGGGGGGTAGTGGCTCCATATTTCTATGAACATTTATATGAAGGAACATTTATATGAAGAAACTTTCCTTTAAATAACCCAGATAAAATTTCAATATTCAAGACTTCCAGACTAGAGGAAGCAGTTTTTTTTCCCCCAGTCAACTCTATCAAATCTATAAATCATACCAAACACCACAATTAAATCATCTCTTAATTTTCGGTAGTCAAGGGAATACAAGGCTAGTCTACATTCACTTCATAATTTAATTAGTTTAGTCCAGTCTTGCAATAAACCTAGGAAGTATCGGGGTGCAAAAAACAAAAGCTATTCACCCAAACAGGAAACCCAGGAGATGAAGTAGTGTGATCTCAAAGACAGGATTTGAACTGGAACCTTTACAAAGAAATGGAGCCCATGATTTAAGGCCTTAATGATAACATGTTATGGTGTGTGTGAGAGCACTGGGAATGCAGAACTGAAGCACCCACGACACTAGTGAGTTTAAGCATGCAAACATTAGCATATAAGAATCATGTATCGGCTTGACTCCAAGTTTTGTTAGACTTGAGGGCGGAACAAAAGGGAAGAGGTCATAGCTTTAAAGTGCCGTTTGCTTTTTCCGAACAAACCGCAGTAGATATCATGCCTTTGCATACTTGAAGCCAGGCTGATTTTTTATTGCACTGTCAATACAATAATCAGTGAATAGCCTACCAGGAGATGAGGACAGATCTTTTCAAAATCTTTCTTGTCAGTTTGGGTATGGTGTGCTGCTCATTATTTATTGCAACATAAAAGCAAACCCATGCATACTTTA
This sequence comes from Mobula hypostoma, assembly GCF_963921235.1. Taxonomy (NCBI): domain Eukaryota; kingdom Metazoa; phylum Chordata; class Chondrichthyes; order Myliobatiformes; family Myliobatidae; genus Mobula; species Mobula hypostoma. Next base: position 80,782,121 of record NC_086100.1, on the reverse strand, counting down.
ACAGCAGATTAACAGTAAAGACTTCAAACCCACATGGTGAATGGAAAGGTAGTGACAGTGATGCAGTTCATGGCTCACAGCTAATGAACTGTCAGCACTGTTGGGTGACCTAAACTAGATTGAGTGAAGTCACAAAAGTTCATCATCCGTTCAGTAAGAAGGCAATTACATTGTTTGCTTAAGCTCCATAATTCAGCAGAAGCAACATTCCAGGGGAGGTCCTTGGAAGCCTAGAAGACGAGCTCTGTGTCTTTTCACACCTCTGCAATTTCTGGCAATGCCCTCTACCTGGTAAATGTGACTCGGTGAAAGAGAGCTATCTCTGTCAGAAAATTATAGAAGTCAACCCCATTTAACAATACTGTTCCAAGTGCCATCTTAATGAGACACGAGATACGCAAACATTGATGATCCTATAGCATTGCTTTAATTGACAGTGGGTAATTCACTTTGAGATTCAAACCGGCATTTATCCCTCAAATGACATCACTTGAAACAGATCATCTGGTAGTTATTTAATTCCTTTTTTAAAAAAATCAACCTTGCTGCATGCAAACCGGTAATCATTGTGAAAATGTACTTCATTCATTGAAAAACACTTTGGTTCATCCTAAAACTTGCAGCTCTTTCTTCCCTTTCATGGTGAACGACAGCAAGTGCAGAAGGAAGTCAAAGGTAGGGACTCCATGAATGAATGAGATTTAATGTACCCAAGGTGGATAGGAACTTCACAGAGCACAGTAGGCCCTGTTGAATAGCGTCCATTAGGTCCCCATCAGATAAGCAATGATGACCTGAAGCAAAACCTCATATTTTTTCCTAATTTCTCCAACAGAAGGAGCTTGCTGAGAATGAGGATGGATAGGTGAATCCCAAACTTTGTTCCATTTGTTTAAGCGTGGGCAGTTGCCATAGACATACAGTAGATGTGCCACAGATTCAGCTGTGAACTAGTCATCTCCATCCTCTGCCTCCCCATTGACTCTTTCATTGGGTCAACAACACAGGATTGTAATGAACCCCACGAATTCCACGTGAACTTCCAGTATCATTACCTACGGCTTCTGGTCAAGAACGTACATCAGAAAAATTCCAAAACTATATCGAGTCCAAAGCACCAAAAACACTAACACTTACTTAAGGAGACACAAAAAAACTGAAGATGCCTGAATCTGGAACAACACCCAATACACTGGGGTTTCTCAGAGATCAGGCTGCACCTAGCCCAGAGACATGGGGAAGAAAAGCCTAGGCACCTGCAGACCAAAGGCAATAATCCGCAGCAACTAGCATTAAAATCAAAAGATCCCGGCTCGCCCTGGCCTATTTTCTAAATGAGCCATCAGTTGCAGTCTTAAGCTGATATAGTTCTGTCAATCAGAATCAACGATTTTCCCCAAGGGGTCAGCTGAGAAGACTATTATTTTGTGAATCTTGAACCTTGCAACAGATGGGGAAAGAGAAATGAATTTGTGCGTTTAAGGAAGGGGGAGGGGAGAGTTGGAGAGGGGGAGTTGGAGGTGTTGGAGGGGGGGATTGGAGAGTGTGAGAGAGTGAGCGAGAGAGAGAGAATGTGTGGGACAGGCAAATGGAAGGGAATATGTGTGAGACAGAGAGAGAGAGAGAGAGAGAGAAAGAGACAGAGAACATGTGTGGGGGTACGTGTGAGACAGTGAGAGAGACAGACAGAAACAGAGAACGTGCGGGGGTGCTGGTGAGGGGGTATGTGTGAGACCGAGTGAGAGAGATAGACAGAGACAGAAAATGTGTGTGGGGGCTGCTGAGGGACTGTATGTGAGACAGAGAGACAGGTGAGTTTCAGTCTGCACCTGAGTGTGCATGTGAGGGGTTAAATTAAAGAACATACATGTGCGTGAGAAAATGTGTGAGAGAGTGTGTGAGTGCACATGCATATCCAGCTGGAGAGGGAGGGATAGATTACTTCCCTCATTAACCAGTCGATAAGCAAGGAATACACAAGGCTTCACAGACAGGAACAGGGTCCATTTTCTGCTGCCCGCCACTGACCCTACTCTCTCAGTGTTTGCTTGATCTGCCCTCGACTTGAATATTTCACATTAACACACAACATAATGGGATAAAGCTGCTTTGAGAATGTCAGACATGCATCACTGTTAAATGTCAGTGCTAACAAGGTTCAGGTTTTAGCATCTCAGTTAAATTAAATTAGTTAAAAGAGCAGCAATGACTTTTCAAAGAGGCAAGCAGTAGCTTAAATTACTAGTGCAGAAAAAAAAGATTTAAAAATTAACACTGGGTTGACTTGTTTCCATAGTTCCACTCTTCCCTTTATTAGCTCACCCCCATGCGTAACTCCCTCAATTCCAGATTAAGGTTTCAATTCAAAGGTTTCAGTCACTTACACAAAAAGCTTTCCCTAACTACACTGCATGGCTTACCATCAGCTGCTGTTCAGCTCCAGAGACTGTCACGAAATGATCCCATTTTCATCCAGCTATCATGCATATGAGTTTTCCCATTAGTTGTGTCAGGAAACTGATTCAGAGAAACCCTCACTGATGCCTCCCTGTTCTTGGGTGAGACTGAATTCAGAAAACCAAACTGGGCCTGTTTTACATCAGCCTGTTCATCTTGGGGATTGAACCCAAGATACGAGAGCTAATTGAATGAAGGTTTAACGACATCAGGAAGTCATAGAGTCAAAGACCGGTAAAGCATGGAAACAGGTCTTATGGCCTAACTCCTCCATGTTAGCATGGTAGCACAGTGGTTAGCTCAACGCTTTATAGTACCAGCAACCCAGGTTCAATTCCCGCTGCTGACTATAAGGAGTTTGTACGTTCTCCCCGTGACCGTGTGGGTTTCTTCCAGGTGCTCTGGTTTCCTCCCACAGTCCAAAGACATACCGGTTGATAGGTTAATTGGTCATTGCAAATTTCCTGATGGTTATGCTAGGTTTGAACCGGGGGTTGCTAGGCGGCGTGGCTCAAAGGGTGGAAGGGCCTACAACTTGAAGGGTGCTGTATCTCAATAAATAAATCATAAAAGGTTGCCAAATTGAATTCATCTCATTTACTAGTCACGTTGTTGAGGCAATTACATTTCAAGGTCAGCAAATTCCTGTTAAGAGCCTGGTGCATTAGTAGGTGGTACAGTTTTTATCAAGGTACCTCCCTAAATTGGAAGATAATCTCAGCAAGTTAGATTTTTGATTGACAAGCCACAAAAGGATATGAACGGATATTAGCACAATGGTTTATTTGGCAAAGTACAGTAGATTTCAAGGAACACCTTAGGGGAAGAGAAAGAAGCTTAGGAAAAGAAATCCAGACATTGGGGCCTGGCAAATGAAGGATCAATCCCTAAGTAATGGCAGTGATGAAGAACAGTTATTTGTGAATGGCCAGAGCAGAGACCAGAGGAACCATAGCAGAGATGTAGGTCTGCCAGAAGTCAAATTGCACACCATGCTCAGAGATGGTACATAAACAAGGCATGCTATGGCCAAGAACATGCTTAATGAACTGGGTTAGATGCAGCATTTAATGGTAAGATTTGCATGTTTTCACATATATTCCTCCTTTAGAATTGCTGGATCTATGCTGAGAGACAATGTTTCAAGCTTGTGAAGTTTGGCCTCTGATCCACACAACCAGCTTCACTGAGTGAGGAACTTCATGTGCAGGATTGACACTAGGTTTCAGAAACCATCACTCTATTCCAAGCTTTATCATGGTAAGAGATTTCCAGAAGGACTGGGAAAATGCTTGAAGATGTTTTCAACATACCCTTGATAAGTGTAAACAACTCAAGGGAATTCCCAAACAGCAAACCGGTTGGGAGACCATCCAGGAAGACCGCAGGTTTCCATGGACATGTGCATTAGAAACAGGATAACCTACTCGGCCCCTTGAGCCTGCTGCACAATTTGATAGAATTGCAACTGTTCTATGTTCCTATCTACCTGCTTTAACCTTCACTCCCTTAACCAAGGATCTACTTGTTTAAAAATATTCAAATAATTCCCCCACCCTCTGAAGGAAAGTTCCAGAGTCACAAGAGAAAACACAAAAAATGCCTCCTCTGTCTTAAATGTGCGACTCCTTTTAAATCTGATTCGGCATTCGCTCGCAAGAGGAAACGTCATCATCACATCCATCCTGCCAAGATCCCTCAGGAACATCTCTGTTTCGATCAAGTCTCCCTCTCATTTTTCTAAACATTGCTTGTTCAACCTTTCCACATAAGGCAACCTCAACAACTTGCAACACATTAACATCCTCAAATAAGGACACAAATATTTTACACCACATCCCAGTTGTAGTCTTACTAATGCAAATAAACATACACAATTATGAAAGGGATAGATAAGATAGGGGCAGGAAAGTTGTTTCCACTAATAGATGAGACCAGAACTAGGGGACATAGCCTCAAGATTCAGGGAAGTTGATTTAGGACAAACATGAGGAGGAACTGCTTTTCCCAGAGAGTGGTGAATCTGTGAAATTCTCAGCCCAATGAAGCTACCTCAGTAAATATATTTAAGACAAGGTGGGATAGATGTTTGCACAGTTGGGAAATTAAGGGTTGTGGGGAAAAGGCAGGTAGGTGAAGATAACTCCATGGCCAGATCCGCCATGATCTTATTGAATGGCGGAGCAGACTCGACAGACCAGATGGCTTGCTCCTGCCTGTTCTTATGTTCTTAATGCCCTTTGTAAAAATGTAGGATAGAATCTCAGCTTTTGCATAAAATTCTCCAGCAATAAAGAATAACGTTCTGATTGTTTGATTGACCATTTTATAATCCATTTTCCAGCTCTTTGCTCACTCATTGAATCTATTCACACCCATGTTCAAAGTTTAAAGTTCAAAGTAAAATTTATTATCAGAGTACATAAATATCACCACATACAACCGAGATTTTTTTCCTACAGGCATACTTAGCAAATCTATAGAACAATAACTGTAAACAGGATCAATGAACAACAAACTTGAAGACTCTTACGGCCAGATTTGGGAACAGCTTCTTTCCAACTGTGATAAGACTACTGAACGAATCCTGACCCAGATCTGGGCCGTACTCTCCAAATATCCAGACCTGCCTCTCGGATTTTTGCACTACCTTACTTTCCATTTTTCTATTTTCTATTTATGATTTATACTTGAAATTTTTAATATTTACTAATTTTTACTATTTTTAATATTTAATATTTGTAATCCAGGGAGTGGGAAGCACAGAATCAAATATCGCTGTGATGATTGTACATTCTAGTATCAATTGTTTGGTGATAATAAAGTATAAATGCAGATACAAATAAATAGCAATAAATAACAAGCATGAAATAACTAGAGAAAGAATTCTTAAAGTGAAACCATTAGTTGTGCGAACACCAGAAATAGAATGGGTGTAGTTATCCCCTACTGTTCAAGAGCCTGATGGTTGAGGGGCAGTAACTGTAACTTGAACCAGGTGGTGTGAGTCCTGAAGCACTTGTATCTTCTGCCTGATGGCAGCAGCAAGAAAAGAGCACGGCCTGGGTGGTGAGGATCTTTGATGATTGATGCTGCTTTTCGATGGCAACATTTCAATCAGTTGTGTTGGATGGTTGGAAGGACTTTACCAATGATGTACTCGGCCAAATCCACTAACTTTTGCAGGATTTTCTGCTCAAAGGCATTGGTGTTCCTGTACCAGGTTGTAATGCAGCCAGTCAGCATACTTTCCACCACACATCTATAGCAGCTTGCCAAGGTTTTTGATGACATGCTGAAGCTCCACAGACTCCTGAGGAAGCAGAGGTGCAGTCGTGCTTTCTTTGCAATTATATTTATATGATGGATCATCTCGTTAGGTTCTCTTCACAGCTTAGTTTTCTTCGGGTCATTAGCAAATTCAGGAAGCAAACCTGTGGTGCCTTCTTCCAAGTTATTTTTATAATTTGTAAAAATCTGAGGCCCTGACGTCAAGTTCCTGTGACACACACCATTGCACGTACGATATAAGCACAAGAAACATAAAACACTTAGAGCTAACCACAGATCCAGTCAAACACTGTCCACCCACCAATCGTAAACTTTATGAATCCCACAAAGGCCCCCTCAATACTTCAAAACCTGGAGTGGAAAGGAGTCACTGTCAATTCTGAGGGACTGATAAAAGAAAAGATTTAACAAAAAAAGAAAGATATTTAACAAAAAAATCTTTTTGTACATATCAAGTACTTTTATATGGACTAATAAAAAATTATTCATTCATCGAACAAGTTGTACCTGCATCAAGTAGCCTATTTTGCCAGGCTTCAGATACTGCCTTTGAGACATCACAAAAAGAAAAAAAAACAGGAGTTCCCATTCCCCTTCCATACTTGCATGAAACCAGAGGTTTTTGTCCATTTATTCCTACCACAGGAATCCATGACCCATCTAGCATTATGTGAGCTCAGACCACATCACTGGAGGAGTGGGGATGTGCAAGAGAGGTCTCGTCCATGGCTTAGTGGATATCTGATGGGATGTCCAGGAATAATCACTGGATAAATGTCAGGATCAGAGAGCTTACTTGAGGCTGTCCACCTGACGTGTGGGGCCACAGGCAGAATAAAGAGCAACATCAGCATTGATCAGGTAAACCTGGAAAATTCCTAATGTCCCCATTGCATATCCAGCAACCCTTCTGTCTCCAAGTCAGAAGACAAACTCCATACAATTAAGTACACAATCCTGGCTGATATTTTGGTTGTTGTATCTATGGAAGGATGTTCTGGACCTGGAGAGGGTTAAAAGAATATTCACAAGAATGATCCCGGAAATGAAAGGTCTCATGAATGAGGATGTTTGATGACTCTGGGCTTGTACTTGTTATGAGTTCAGGAAGAGGAAATGGGTATTTCACTGAAACCCACTGGATAATTGGTAATGTATATTGCAAGGCTGCTTCACTGGTGAGACCGATGGCGGGGGGAGCCGTGTGGCTTCAATTGTTGCCTGGACCAGGCCCTCGTACCGTGGGGCCGCCTGTAGCAGCCACCCAGGGAAGAAGATTCCAGAGCCGATGCAAGAGTTGGAGTCTATGCTGGGTTGGGGGCTGGCTCCTCCCACCAGTTCTCATTTGGTGGAAGTTGGATTGCGTTCATCTGTGACACGCACGCGTGATTGTATGGTTACTGTCAACATAACTCTATGTGCTACTTATACTGTGTGTGATTGCTGGTACTGTGTTTTGCACCTTGGCCCTGGAGGAACACTGTTTTGTTTGCCTGTATTCATGATTATGGTTGAATGTCAATTAAACTTGAACTTCAATACAGAAAGGTCAGGATAGAGTGGATTTGGAGAGGATGCTTCCATTAGTAGAAGTGTCTAGGATAAGATTACAATCCCAGAATAGAGGGACATTCATTTAAAACTTGGAGGAATTTCTTCAGCCTGAATTCGTTACCACAGAGCGCTGTGGAGGCCAAGTCACTAAGGGCATTTAAGACAGAGATTGATAGATTCTTGATCAGTAAGAGAAGAGTTATAAGACGACAGTGGAAGAATGGAATTGAAAAAAAAATTAACCATGATAGAATTGTGGAGCAGAGTCAATGGGCCAAATGGCCTAACTTGTTCCTATATCCTATGATCATATGATAATCCAGTGCACTACTGAGAGATTTCTGTTCTGCTTGAGATGTTATCATTCCTGAATTCAGCAATTAATTAGTTTTGATTCCAGTGGCAATGGCTATCTTTTCATTCACTTTGCTCAAGTGTTCACTCTTCACAGAAACCAAGACTGTTTAAGTCAGAGGGCTATTTAATACCACCACTTATCCCTAGCAACTTACTATGTCATCAGCTGAGGAAGGAAACAGACTGACTTTTCCTTCCAATTCAAGGTAACAGGATGCAGCATTGATATTTACTAAAGAACAGTTGCATCAGTAAAAGGAAGGACTGAAACAGGTTTTATATGACTCAGTGTTTCTAATAAATGCTTTACGCACAGTTGAGGTTTTTAAAAGGTGCTTGATGTCATTGTGCTTGATATCATTTTTCAAGAAAGGAAAACTGACAACAAAAAACCTTGAAGAGTGGTGCTTTCCATCATCTGATGCCTTAGTTATTTGGATCTCTGCAATTAACAGATGTTCCTTTGATAACATTCTCCAAACACAGCCACAGCAGTAATTCTCCAAACAGCTCAAGGAATACTCCTTGTCCCTGGATGTCATTTGGAAGGATTCCAAGAAACCATGTTTGAAATTCATGCACTTCAAACAGAAGCAAAAGATTCCCCCAAGAGAAGACTTTAAAGGAAATTCAGGAGTTGTCACTCAAAGAACTTATGATTATGTTCATTCCTTGTGGGCACAGGACATCTGTGAGACTGAGAGAAAATAAAATTGTATATCCAATCTCAACAAGAAGTTCACTGTCTTGATTAAAGTTTAAAAACGTTTGTGTTTTGTTATACAAAAACTGGATCCCTAAGTAGCTGGTTAGATTATTCAATGCTCTTGCATTAAAAAAAACACACCATTATATTAATCCTTACATTACTAAATAAATAGGAAACTAGAATAAAATACTTGAATTGTTTTGTTTTCCTTCACTTTGTTGTTATTTCAGTGGGATCTTTCCTCTGAATATGGAATTCTTCCCAAAACACTATCTACCAAACTGAAAATCCAGTCTTTCTATTGCATGTGGCAGAAGATCATAAGACCATCAGATAAAGGAGCTGATATAGGCCATTCAGCCCTTTGAGTCTGCTCTGCCATTCCATCATGGCTGACCTCGGATCCCACTCAACCCCACACACCTGCCTTCTTGCCATATCCTTTGATGCCCTGACTGATCAGGAAATGATCAACCTCCACCTTAAATATACGCATGGACTTGGCCTCCATCGCAGTCTGTGGCAGAGCATTCCACAGATTTACAACTCTCTGATTAAAAAAATTCCTCTTTACCTCTGTTCTAAAGTGTCATACCTTAATTTTGAGACTGTGCCCTCTAGTTCTGGATACCCTCACCATAGGAAACATCCTCTGCACAGCTACCCTATCTAGTCCTTTCAACATTCGTTAGGTTTCATTGAGATCCCCATGCATTCTTCAAAATTCCAGTGAATATAGGTACAAAGATGACGAACGCTCCTGTGCTAACCCCTTCATTTCCAGAATCATCCTCGTGAACCTCCTCTGGACTCGCTCCAATGACAACACACCCTTTCTGAGATATGGGGCCCAAAACTGCTGACAATACTCTGTGCAGCCTGACTAGCGTCTTATAAAGAGTCAGCATTATCTCCCCTTATATTCTATTCTTCTTGAAACAAATGCCAACACTGCATTTGCCATTTTTACCACAGACAACCTGTAAATTAACCTCCTGGGAGTCTTGCACAATACTCTTCAGTCCCTCTGAACTTCTGATGTTTGAACTTTCTCCCCATTTAGGTAATAGTCCACACTATTGTTCCTTTTATCAAAATGCATTGTCATACATTTTCCAACACTGTATTCCATCTGCCACTTTTTTGCCCATTCTTCCAATTTGTCTAAGTCCTGCTGCAATCGCATTGCTTCCTCAGCACTACCTACCCCTCCACCCATCTTCATATCATCCACAAACTTTGCACAAAGCCATCAATTCCACTATCTAAATCATTGACAAACAACGTGAAAAGCAGCGGTCCCAAAACTGACCCGAGGAACAACACTAGTCACCAGCAGCCAAACAGAAAAGGCCCCTTTTACTCCGATTCGCTGCCTCCTGCCTGTCAGCCATTCCGCTATCCATGCCAGTATCTTTCCTGTAACGGCATAGGATTTTATCTTGTTAAGCAGCCTCATGTGTGGCACCTGATCAAACTCCTTCAGAAAATCCAAGTAAGTGACATCCACTGCCTCTCCTTTGTCCACCCTGCTTGTTACTTCCTCAAAGAACTCCAACAGATTTGTCAGGCAAGATTTCCTTTTACAGAAACCATGCTGACTTTGACTTATTTTATCATTAGTCTCCAAATATCTCAAAATCTCATCCTTAATATCCTTAATAATAGACTCCAACACTTTCCCAACCACTGAGGATAGGCTAACTGGCCTATAGTTTCCTTCCTTTTGCCTTCCTCCCTTTTTAAAGAATGGAGTGACATTTGCAATCTTCCAGTCCTCTGGGACCATGCCAGAATCGTGATTCTTGAAAAATCATGAGTTTTGGGAGAGGGAGACTACAGTTAAAATAACTCACAATGCATAGCAGATAACTGAACAGACAGGGTGGGTTAGAAGATCTTTTATTCATATAGGAGTAAAATAATGACTGCCACTTATATTATCTTACTGTTTCCAAGTCAAGCAGAATAATTTCTTAGAAGCTTGTTGAAACAGAATGACTTTAGTCCTCTGTTTCTCAAAGACTGGATATTGCATGGCTACCAATTTTATATTTGTTCACACTCGGTTCCAATCTTCTATTAGCTCCTCCTGCTGCTCCTTCCTTCGAGCCAGGCACAGTGTTAATGCATGGCTGCCATTGTGTATTTCCCCTGAATGGCTGAAGTTTCACTAGATGGATACATCATAATTGGGCTGGACTCCCAAACTCAGAAGGTAACTGCAAGTTAGCACTCCCACCAATGGCAGAAATTTGGCACCTTCCTGCCTGTCCTGACTAACCACTCCCATTCTCACTTTCCCACAACTCCCCCCCCCCACCCCCATTGGCAAATCCAGCATATCTGAGACCAATCATATTGCTCTCGGCCACCGGGTATAACTTTCTCAGAACTAAGCAGCTGGCTGGGTTTGCTTAGTTTCTGTGACTAGGCTACTACTATCTAGTTCCACACACTGAAGTGTTTTAAAAAAAATCTCACTTTGAATGCTGCAGAAACCCATATACTGTCTTCATCTTCCATCTTGCTCAAGTGGAAAATTACTGACCCAATGATGCCAAGAATATTGACTTTAGGACAAGTTCACTGGCTGCTTTCCACTGTCATGCGAGGAACTGATTGTGCTGCTAGCAAGGCAAGTATTACAGTGACAAAGCATGTCTGCTTTGCCTCATTATAGAACATGCATGGTTTTCTATAGCAATATTTATAGTCTGTGAGCAGGGTCAGGTCATTAATCCCCTGAAAATAATCAAACAACTTCTCTATTACACATGATACCAGAAATAGATAAATTGGTTCACAATTCATCACGTGCACAATATATCATGATTGTCGGTCACTGTCGAAGCTGACCATTCACAAGCCTATCCTGTTAACGGAGTTACAGTACCTATGGCACAAAAAGTCACAAGTACTCATTCTTCGGCTCAGAATAGTAAAAAGTCACAGGTAACTCATTTATTTGGTCTTCTGCTCTCAGAGAAGACAGCCCAATGTCACTCAAAGCCCAAGAGTGAGGTTGATTTATAGAGAGCCCGAGGCAGTGGAGTGGGTGGAAGGTTAACACACAGTGATGCAATGGAATGTCATTTGTTTGAAAATCAGCCTCTAAGCAGTTGGCAACCGTACCTTAACCAACAGCAAAGGCAAAATATGAAATTAATTTTGCTTTAATAATATTCACAGAATGCACTTGGGCTCTGCTACTTGATCTCCGATGCCAATCACTGCATATGAACACTGACTGCGGCAGTTTGTTAGGTTAGTAACCCATTCCAAGCAGGTCTCACTCCATATCTGCTCTCTAAATGGGATTGTCTGACAATAATCAGGAGTACATTATTCCTTAGGTTAGGACCACGGACAATAATTATCCTGCCACTGTCCAAGAAATGTACATACAGAAGTCAGGATTAAAATTTTCATTCTTAAACTCTTGTTAGACTATCATTAACCCAAGCTGGACAGGAAAAGGTTAGAAACACGTACAGGAAGATCCTTGCATTTAGCACAACAGGTATCAGATGAGATATCCTAAGCATCTGGCAACCTATTTGGAAACAAATCATGGTGGAAGATAAACAGAAGCAAATATTTTCTTGCCTCATCACTGGAGTATTGGAAAGTTGACAACTCCTGCACACTGCTATGACAACAGTTTTAGACAGCCTGCTAATTTCTTTTTTGCATTGCGCTCAGTTAAAGAATAATAAACTGGAGTTATTGGAAGAACAAAACTTCTTGATATTTATTTTTAAAATTAACCTTGGCTAACTCAGTCTTGCTTTATTTACAGAATAAACTTATATTTGTATCGCAGCTGATTTTTGAATGTCCCAGAGCCCATTGCAGCAGTGTACTTCCCTGGCTGACCTGTAGGAGATGTAGCAGGTTTTTTGAGCACAACAGGGTCCACAACAGAAATGAGATAATGACGGGATAATTCACTTCCTGTGGTGGTGACTGAATGATAGGCCAAGAACCCAGGAAAAATTGCCACTGTTTTCTTCTTTTAATATCTGATCTAAAAGGGCAGCATTCACTCAGTAGTGGACTACAAAATCAGTGTAGGTTCCTTGTGTCCATGTCGTTGGAGTAGGACATGAAGCTACCATCCACTCACCCACAATCAAGAGCACTGACCAACACTTTAGGTTTTTCACTTCACTAGTTTTGGCATTAGAACATACACTTAGTACACACCCCTGTACCCCTGCTCGTTCATGCACCAACTCAACGCATAAAGGTATGCATGATCGAAAGGTTCAGTTGTTGTTCAGACCAAACAACAGAATGGAGAAGAAATGTGATCTAAGTGACTTTGACCGTGGAATGATTGTTGGTGCCAGAAACTGCTGATCTCCAGTGGATGGGCTACAGTGGCAGAAGACCACACTGGGTTCCACTCCAGAACCACGTTAGTAGGTACACTCCTGCACCCTGATAAAGTGGTCATTAAATGGAAGGTGTTGTACTCATCACCGCGACTCACACAGATCAATAAATCCCAGTTTCGATTCCATTGTCATCAGAGCGAACTCAGTTGCAGTTGTAGTACAACTAACAACTCCCTTTGGAATTGGAATTAATTAATTATTGTCACACACACTGAGATACAGTGAAAAGTATGACTGTTCATACAGGCAAAATCATTACACTGCATATTGAGGTAGAACAAAGTAAAAATAACAGTTTAGAATAAAATGCAACAACTACAAGAAAGTGCTGTGTAGCTAAACAAAATGTGTGAAATCATAACATATCAAGATAGATCGTGAGGTCAAGACCCTACCTTGGCACTATGGAATAATTTACTCATCTTATAACAGCGGGAGCTGCCTTTGAGCCTAGTGGTAGTTTTCTTTCAGGTATTTGTATCTTCTTCCCAACAGAAGAGGGAGAAGAGAGAATACCTCTCTTCCATTCTGCAAGCTGCTTGGCAGTGAGAAGCATGAACACAGTCCATAGAGGGGAGGCAGGATTCTGCAATATACTAATCGTGCCTGCAACTCTCTGGAGTTTCTTGCAGTCACATGCAGAGTCATTGCCATACCAAGCTTTCTAAGCTTGACTGAATTATCAATATTGCTACTCCTAGTTGCTCAGTAACTATTCCAATTCATCCCTAGAATTTTCTCCACCTTAATGAAAAATAAATGCTACTTCTTTTTCCTCTTCTTGACCTTATCAGAGACCAGAAAGCCTGCCTTTGCTTTTAAAGCACCTTTGGGTGCTGGTGATGCATGGGAAGAGTGAAAAGTCACTGAGTGCCCTCCTGGTTTCTACCCAATTCTCCTCATCTTACTCAATGGCAACAGCTTGTAGACTATTGGAATCCTTATGGGGTGCACTGTCTTCCACTTTTCATTGTTCAATTATCATCACAGTCCTTTATACAACTACAATTCGTTAGATTACCAACCGTTTTCATAATGTGGACATTTACCATTAGGGCCATGTTGATAGGTATTAACGATGTCGCTAAACATGTCATTTGTTCAGCTCCATCAATATTGCTCTGGTAACAGAGAAGGATTTCAATCCGGAGGGTTCTTCTGGAGAAGACAACATTCACATCCAATATATCTTTTTTTTTAACCTTCCACGATGTTTGAATTTGTTGAATTCTCCCAAATAAAGAGGTGATAGGAGAGAAAAAAATATATATAGCCAAATGTTAATGAAGGGCAGAATTTTATGGTCTGCTGGACAATAAACTTTCAGGACTATGAATACTGTAGCAAGAAAACAGCAATCTAAAGATAACATTGTATGTTGGAATGTTACTCAGAGATACAGTTCAATCCTATTTTCTGCGTCTGGGGTAAAGAGGATTATGGACAGTTCTCTCAGGAGATAAAGTGCATTGTGTGAGGTCACGAATCTGGAATTAGAAAAGACACCAGGAGTCCTGGTGATATTGTTTTAAAGGCCTAACTGGTTCAAAATGTCCTTTCAGGATGTAATCCTACCATTCTCACTCAGTTCAACTGATGTGACTCCAAACTCAAATCAATGCACTTACTTAAGTGGCGAAGCAAGTTTTTCACTTGTACAATGAATGGGCCACAGAAACCTGGCTTGACAGTGAGGGCCACTAGCCAAGAATACAGACAAAACTGAGAAGCTGGTTTCCAATGAAGAAACAGTTTCTTGTTTACAATATCTGCGACAGAACAGATGGATGAGAGGCAGTTCTAACTTGTTACAACTAGACAGGTTTTATCCAGCTTCCATTCAATACAGCACCAGTAATGACTGAGAGTTTTAATTGATGTGCAAATGGAAATCGGTTTCCAAGTGGTGTAGTGAATAAGTTATTAAAGCACACTACATTAGTAGGGTCAATCATTAAGCTGTGGATTTATTTAATATTGAAATGTTAATGAGGATGCTTGTAGTGATGAAGCTGACAGATTTCAATTTCATGTACCTAAATTCAAAGTTCAAGGGAAATAAAGTTCTAACAGTTACAATCACAGAAAATTCACAACAGACAAGGGCTTTCAGTCCATTGTGTGTTTGTGCTGGTCTTGATAGCTTCCAAGCTGTGGGAATGATGCATCAAGGCACGTTGCTCTGAAAATTACTACAATCCAGGCCTCATGCCAATACAAGACAGTGATCACTTCCACGTCAAAATCAAGGCGAACCAAGTTGGAATGCCAACTTGGAGTGAAAATCTGAGCTTCTGATTTTGAAGTGGGTTTGAACTAACTTTGAATAGGATTCAGGTGGGCCAAATTTCACTATGAACTGAAACCATGTTCAATCACTTTGACTTGTTCCTCAAGGGTCTGGCTGACAAAAAGTGTGGCAGTGAACTCAAAATCAAAGCAGCATTTTGTGTCTCAGGATTTGCACGAGGCTGTAGGTTCAATGGCAGTCAAAACAAATCCAACTATGTCATCACCAAGTTCAGCTGGCAGCACATACTTGAATTTGCATATTGGAATGCATTCACTAGTAAAGGTCTTGCTAGCTAGGTAGATTTCACTTTCACAATAAATGTATGTCACTGGATAGGTTGTTTCTGAATGGCACACAAACAACTTCTTCCTTGGCATTACCATTGCACTAACCAGGAGAGATTACTTTCAGGGGCTGTGTTACACAAATTTCATGCTTCTGGCTATATGGATCATGCATGGACAAGTTAAGAAAAAACTTCTATGCGTTGATTTACGTTACTGCTCTCTAGGTTTTAAACTTGCTCTTCTGATACTGGGATCCAGGCTTGAAGGCACCAGGAATAATGCAGATTTGCTGATTCAAATGTCTTCCAAATCTGCAGCAAGAACTTTAGAGATAAAGTCATAAATATTGACTGCTTAGTGCAGATGAGCCAATTTGAAAAGGCTCATGCTGTAAAAGTCCAAGATTGGAATTTTTGGAACAAATAAGTGCCACTCTGAGGGACAGTCCCTCTGCTGACAAAAGGAAGAACTGAGCTTCTCCACTCCTTCAAGATAACTTTTCTTTAATTTATATTGGCATACTAAAGGGCAGTGATGGCATTTTGAAATAAAGCAGGCATGAAGCACAAGCAGAGCACAATTCCAATTACTATCTTTCTAATCTAAGGAGACCATCATGTCATCAGCCTGGAACATTAGATACACTACAGCTCCCTTTGGACACAAGTACTTCACACAGCACTTTTGATGGACAATGAACTTTGTATTCATTGAGCCTTAAGTATTTAACACTGCCTCTTCTAAGTAGTTTGTGATGCTGAAAAACTTTCTGATTAGCTCTGGACTACATAATGAATTGTTGCCAGTTGCAGGCTGTCTGCAGGCAGTTACTGAGGAATTAAAATAACATTGCCACATTCTCAATGAAGCATTGAAGCAAATTAGCAGAGAGCTGGGTTGTAACCCAATCGTGCAGTAAGCGAGCTTGTCGAAACAGATTGAGACTTGCTCTGAGAGTCCAAGATTGTCAGACACTTGAAGATTATATTACATACAGAGCAACAGGCATTTGGAAGCACAAAGCTAAAGCACTTGAAAAGGGTCAAATAAAGTCACTAGAGAGAAAAATGAACTGTTTAGAAATAACATCTGGGCCCAGACCTGTCTCCTTCGTAAGTGCTACAGGCTTCTGGAGTTTGAAGAACAATGTCATCTTTGAGCACATTCTTTTCCAGGTATTCCAAAGTCCCATTGATCCATAATATACCATCAGATGAAAAGTAGCAACACAGTACAATCAAGTGACAGAGGACTTCTGTAAGAAATACTTAACTCATTGAGGAAAACCATTTCGGGCTGCACAGATGGGTTTCGTCCCACCTGTGTTTCAAAAGGCAGCACAGAGAGCTGGATCTCACACAGCAAAAGACAGCATTGTTCACCTTTAGAAAAGTGCACCACTTGGTTTGGTACAGAGCTGCAGACATCACATCTGAGCTCTGGTCCTCCAGGTTAGCCTGGTGACAAGATAGATATTTGCTGGATGGAGAAGTGCAGAAGTGTATCTGGGGGGAGGAAGGGGGTGGGCGGCTATTGAGAAAAGGTAGGAATTCAGATATTATTAATTAGTTCACTCAAAGTCCTATCTTTACTTGATATACTCTCCATCTCTTCAAGAGCACCTTCCTCAATGATCTGCCCAATTCAAGTACTTCCTGGTCTAACATTATGACCACTTGTAATCGGAGCAGGTGAGCCAGGTCTTTGTCACCGGGTCTGAAATTGCATCACAGCTGAGAACAAGTCTTTCCTGCTGCAAGTTCACAATTCTCTTTTCAGCAGGTTCAGTGAATGATGATCAGCCCCCTCAAACAGCAGCAGCCGTGCAGTCAAGTCTATTTTAAATCTGAGAATGCACTGGACCACTGTGATGCTGGCATAAAAAGGGCATGGTGTACAGATAGCCAGTCACTAACGGAAGATTCTCTAATGTATGTGAAGAAAGGAAAGCAGTAAATTGGATTGTGGTGTTAAAGACTCACTGCCAATCGTGACAACAAATCAAAGTGACCATCAAGTTGTACTCCACAGCCACTTACCATCTTCAGAATCAGATTCATTATCTCTGTCTCATAAGATGTGAAATTTGTTGTTATGCAGCAGCAGGACGGTGCAGCTATATAAAATTACTACAAAATTACTAAATAAACAAATAGTGCATATAAAAATATATATTGAGTAGTGTTCATGGACCATTCAGAAATCTGGTAGCTAAGGGGAAGAAGCTGTTCCTAAATCACTGAATGTGGATCTTCAGACGCCTGTACCTCCTCCCCTATGGTAGTTCAAGAGGAGGGCATGTCCCAGATGATGAGAGTTCTTAGTGATGACTACTGCCTTCTCGAGGTACTTGAGACTGTACATGATTCTTAAATAACTTGTGGCTCAGCGCATCATGGAAAATGTCTAAAAGGTTTCTTTTTTTTAAAGAAAACAGTGGGTTCATTGAGCTAGGTGGAAGAAAATTGTCCTGACGTTTAGAGCAATGTGCCAGCTAAATGGCATAACAAGACAGCATGATGCAAGATTCAGCTATCATTTCTTTCTATGTTTTAGGCTTCGCTGTCCTTTTACTGAATGTATAGTGCAGTGGAATTAATTTAGGAATAGTGACCTTAAATTAAGTCATTCCAGTCCATACATTTCTTTTTGTAATCAGTTAGTGCTGGAAATGTTAATGTATATTCTGAACATAGGTGCTTGACTTAATCACATTCCGAAGCGAATGACTTACTTTTCAATACAAGGAACAACTTTAATTTCAGCTCATTCCCCACACATGATGACAACAAAGTGTACTGTAATTCAGCATAAATAGATACTTCCCCATTTTTTTACATCATAAAGTGGGATTTCAAACAAGAACTGAATGCTTGAGGGAAGTAGTCGTTTTTGAACCAGGTGGTATGGAACTTCGGGGATCTGTAGCTCCTGCCTGATGGTAGTTATGAGAAGATGGTATGGACCAGATGGTCAGGGTCATCAATGATGGACGCTGCCTTCTTGAACAGCGATTTACGTACATACTACCTATGGTAGGGAGGGATGTGCCCACAATGAGTCCACTACTTGTTGCATTCAAATTGTACCAGACCATGATGCAACCAGTCAAGATACTTTGGTGAGTACATCTATAGACATTTGAGAGTTCAGTGACATGCCAAATCTCCTTAACCTTCTAAGAAAGATGCTGATGTGCCTTCTTTGTGATTTCATCTGTATGAATATATGAAATCAGAGGGGCATGCCGCACAATCCCGAGAGACTGCATCTCTTTCAACAAGATCATCCACCTCAGCTCTGCATGCCTGTCCAATCCTGCATTCGTCACGTCTTATGATCTCATTCAGTCAACAACTGAGTATGCTTGTCTGGATGAGTATAATAGCTCCCAGGAAGTTTAATACTCTCTAACACGACAGCCTGTTTGGTTGGGATGCTATCCAGGGAATACTGGTCATAACATGCATCATGTACAACATGCATTGTCCCTGCCTCTCAACCCATGAATTCTACACTAGAAAAAGATCTAAGATAACAGGAACATTGGACCACAACACCTGCTGGTTCCCTTCCATGTTGCACAATATTCTAGTTTGAAATATATCTCTGGTCCCTCACCACATCTGCCTCCAAGTCATGGAACTCACTCCCTTGCAGCACCATGGGAACATATTCATCGGGGGACTACAACAGTTCAGGGTGGCAGTTTGCTACCACCTTTGCAGGACAATTAAGGATGGGTGATAAACGCTGGCCTTGCCATTGATGCCTGGAACGTAATCCAGACCTCCAACGACTCATTCCTAAAATGACGCCCCCCACTTCTATTCTCTCTGGCTAAGGGAAACATCTCACTTCGTTCTCTCTTCAGAAATGCTTCAAAGTGATCACCTCTTTTAACCTGAAAATGCAGGCTTTACATAACTAAGAAAATAAATTCATTTAGTATGGGCACAGGATGACTTTTTTTTGACAGTATTCCATTATGAATGCAAACAATTTTTTTCCCCCAAGGGAATGGGAATCAAAACTACACAAATGCTACACTATGACATCAAGCCAAGATTATGTGGCTCTTGGTTGGGCATAGGCTGACACTCGTGGGATAACAGATTCTTACTCCTACCACACCATCTTGTCAGGCTACACAGTGAGTACATTATTTATGAACCTCCTTGCTCCTCAGCTCCACATTACTCTCAACCTCCAAACAGAGGCCCATTAATCTGACAATCCCCACCCTGGTCCCATGAAACTTGGTCATCCTCCCATATAGTTAACCTTCCGCTCCTCCCCTGACCCTGATCACCGACTGAGCTCTCTGCACTTCCCTCCCATACACAAACTGCTGGCGACAACGTCCAGTCTTTAATCATGTTCTCCTCCCTGTCACAGGACGCTATTCCAACCACTGGCAGCCATGCCCATTGAACAAACTCCCTCCCACCTATCCTGCACACCAAAGACCCATTGTGGACTTAGATGTAAATGGCCAAAGGTCAATATTTCTCTTGACTGTATAAATAAACACTTCCCAACGTCTTAACAGTAAGATCTTTTATCTAAACTTTAGATTTTATATGGTAGAGTGTTGACCAATACAGTCATCCTTCCTATTATCTGGACCTTAAGGTTGAGCTTAAAACTTTATGTATTTATAAACGTAAGCTCCCCCTTTCCTTCACAACATGCTGCGGGAACTCAGCAGGTCGGGCAGCATCCGTGGAAACGATCAGTCAACGTTTCGGGCCGGAAGCCTTCGCCAGGACCCCTTTCCTTGGTGCTTTTTCTCACTAACCGTTGGGATAGCAGGGCACCCTCACCCTGACGACCATCTTCATGTATGGCTGCATCAGACTGTGTGTGAAACCTAAAAGTATGTTGGCAGCAAGTGCCTTTGTGTGCCGAGGTTCTATCTGAATCTGGTGTTGTGAAGGATGGGTCTGGCCCTGTTGCCATGCAATATCCCAGTCAGCTGGACGTTGCCACACTACTTGTACTTTGTGCAATGGTTCCTCCTGGCCAGCACTTTTGACCACAAGTACTACAGAAACTGCAGGGGAACCGCTCAATAGATACTGTGATGTGGTTCCCTGAGCAGCTATCCAGACCATCTGGCAGAATGCGTCATTGCCAGATCTCACCGACAGGCACCGAGACTTTTCACTGCCAGTCGGACAAAGGACTGTCAGCCCAGAACATCACACCCACCATGCACTGCCCCCGAGACTGCAAAGAGGTCAAACATTCACCCCTTTTCCAGTTGTGGGTTTGCAAAGAGGGTGTGGAGAAAGGTGCAAGAGCCTGTGTCACGCTTCATTCCGAGTGGCTGCCTGACAGAGAAGTCTCTGATCTATGGGCTGTTCCCAGGGACAGACATAAACACCAAGTGCTGTTGAAAGATCATCAGCTCAGTGACAGATGCCCTTTGGTCTGCCTGGCATTTGATGGCCTGGCAGTACATCTAGATGCCTGTTGAGCAGGAGTTCCCAACCTTTTTTATGCCATGGACCAATACCAGTAACCAAGTTGGGAACCCCTACCGTAGAGGAATGCCGCTGACTGGCATGTTCCAGGCTGTAGGAGTACGTGCTGAGGGGCATAGTTTACATTTTGCTCGCCAGTGCTGCTTGTATGAAGCTATGTGCCTGAGACGCTGCTGCAAGTGATTGTTTCATATGCATAAGAACATACGTGCACAGATGCAATGACAATAAACCTGGCTTTGATATCTCTTTGGTTAGGATGACCCTATTCAAAGGAGAGAAGGCAAGCATTTAATATAAGCACTGAAAGTATAAACACTGCTTGTTGAGTATTTTGTTGGCAGTCTCAATGCTAATAGCTAAATGCTAATGCAAATAGCTTTTCTATTTTATTTGCAAACTTTCCTTGTACTGTGATGTGGCTTGCTTGGCAGATTTGAGCATTTTGCCAGAAGTCTCAACCTCATATAGTCTGTGTCAATGAATTTGTTAATTTTACAAGACATCAGATTCACAAGATTCACAATTATATTATATTATATTATATTATATATTCATGGAGGCGTTTTTTTTATTCTACTACAACTTTAAGCAAGTCTACAGGGAGTTTGGCCTCATCATGTAGGACATCAATAGAGTAGCTCCTTAGCAGCTAGCCAGCTAGTTTAAGTAACGTTAGCTACGCTAATGAACAAATGTCACCTGTTAAACTCACCTCAACATGTCTTTTGCAGTCATTTAACCCACCTTGGGCAATAGAAAAGTCACTGTTGCAAACAGTGCAGCGAGCAACACTGTCATTATTTTTGACCCCTATTAGGCAGGGGTACACTTTAGTGTAGTCCGGGGTGAAGTACGTTTTATATTTTCTTTTTTTGGAATACTCTGCCATGGTGCTACAGGACACTAAACTGAACTGATGGACATTGAAAGAGAGAGAGGGGTCGACTGTAAAGCCCGCCCACAGAGAAAACTGATAGGTCTACTTAGCACAAAGAGAGACCAATCAGGATTCATATTCATTCTCTCTCTCTCTCTCCCTCCCCCCCACTCGCTCTCAAAAAACATTGATTTCCGCGATATTGTATATAATTTGCGGGCATCAGGGAGCCACTATCGATATGCAGGAGACTCCCGGAACTTCTGGGAGAGGTGGGATGTCTGCATAGTAACTCTATGACCTAGTAAGTGAAAAATATCAGATTGTTCACCTGGTAACCACCATTGTTTGAAACTGCTGCAGGACAACATTAACTTGTTTACCTGTAAAATAAAAGTAACAGATCTACAAGTACAACATCCAAACCATCGCACTACTGTTAGACCTGTGAGTTTTTCTTATTTACCTGACTTCTGGATTTCATGCATTTGATAGAGATCTCAAATAATCTAGGTCTGTTTCACTGAACCCAATTGATAGGAAGACCCATTTTTAAAATCTTCTAAGTGCCAAGACTGTTAAGCCATTTACTTTGAGGTTGCTTTCCCATCAGTGTCAATATTAAAGCTACTGTAAGTTATTAGCTCACTTAAAAATGAGTAGATAATGTAAACAGCCCTGAGCTAATGGAAGTTACTTGTTTCTGGCAAACGACCTCAATCGTATACATCAGGGACATCAGAAAGCCAGCACCGAAGTTCAGCACAACACTAAATTAGTTGTCAAGAGGCTTTATTTTTTTTTTCAGGATCTCATCAGATCTTCAAACAAGTTGCACCCTTTCCAAATGAGATTGTTGTTATAGCTGGGTGATCAGAACGGTACACAATACTCCAAATATGGTCTAACAGTTATAATATAATCTTGTACAGTTATAATATGACGCTGCGGTTCTTGTACTCGTGACTGCTGAATACAAACATGCCAAATGACTTCTTCACCACCCTGTCTCCCTACCAGTTCAAGTATATAGTTCACTCTCCCTCCTGTTTCCACTCGGGGCGCTCTCTGTCCTACAGGGTTCCGCTATTTATTGTGTAACTCATGTAGGGATTATTGCCGCTTTGACCTGAGGTTGAGATTTTGGTCTAGGAACATCATTGTTCTCAGGCGGACAAATGCTAAATCTAATCACCAATATAAACCTTTGTTTTTGGGATGCCCACTATAGCACCCATTCTTTTTTATGGTCTAAATAAAAGAATAGTACCTTGAACGGGGCTTCTGAAAGTATGAATACACAAGTTCATCTAGACCTGCAGCTTGATGACCAAGGTCAGAGTGATCTTCGGACTGGAATGCAAGGCTCCAGAAATTGAATAGTTTTCCTTTTCTAGTGTAGATTGGCTTCACAACAGTTCAAGCTTTTGGAGTTGAGATGTAACACGGTGGTGACAAGGATTGAGTGGCGGGCTTAAAATCTTGCTTGAGCACAGACTCAATCACAATTGGGTAATCTATTAGTGAGAACCATGGCTTGTAAAACTGCTACATCTGCCATGTGATGGTAAAACAGGCTAACAGCAGCAGTATAATCAGAGTAATATTGGCATTACACCAAGGAGAAATGACAACATCTAGCACTGTAACAAAGCATTTAAAGCCAGATGGGGGGGGGGGGGGTGGGTAAGGAAGTGAATGCCAAGGCTTAATGCCAAAACTTGAAAGAATAAATGTCATTTTTGAGAGTGAATGGAGACAGTTTGCACAACTAACAAGAACACACACAGATTTATAGAGATGGAGATGGCTACAGAGGAACTTGAATACAAAGATTCCAGTCAATCAGAACTATTAGAGTGGTTGAGATTTTCTAGTGTTTGAAAATTTCATTGCCACACATTAATAACTGCATAATCTTAGGATCTATTTCTTTTCATAACTTGCTTGGACTGCCTGTGCATTGTCCCTTAGGAGAGAAAGGCCCAACACAGGATTGACATCCTCAGCAGGGAGGCAAGCCCCTTCATTCTCCTGAAAAGAGTGGGATTCAATTTTTCCCAGGCCAATTATCCATCAACTTTCTTGGCCATGATGCAAGAATCTATTTAAAAACATAGCTGGAGTAACATTTAAAAAGCAGACATAATGTTCCCACTGACCACACCCACTAAATCATTCCCACTGTGTCGGCAGAGGATGTCAGGACTCAAAAATCTAGGGCACACAACAGCTGAAGGGTCTTTTCAGCAGCTAATGGATCACATAAAGCTTAATTGACTTGGCCGCTTCTTAGTCGGGTTTATCTTTTGTATGTAGAGTGAAAAAGAAAAGGAACAAAGGAAAAAGAAACACCATGGCAATGCTAGACATTTTAGCCCTGTGTCAACGAGGAATGCAACGCTCACTACTGGGCTCATTTTTAAATGCTGTGAGGCTGTGGAAGTAACATACTCAAAGCCTATCTAATCCTTAAAGGAGTATAATCGCAGTTTCCAAGGCCAGAATATCTTTTTATTTAAAAGTCCACTCACTAGCTTGAGAACCATGTGTGGTGCTGACCAGAACTCACCCATGGGCTGGCAAAATTGACCTTCACGCTTCAAATCACTTAGAAGATAACCATTAGACGTCCAGGTTGCACACAGTAAAAAGACATGGATGTTGCTTGCTGTCGTCTGTAGCAACTTAATAAAAAAAATTGCTACCCATCGTTTTATGGTGACACAGTTTTAAGTTCAATGCTGTTACCTGAATCCTTAATAGGGTCAACGTTTATAGACTCTGATCTATTAGTTGGAGCTTTATCCTAAATGAAATTGCAGAAATAGTTCAGCTGAGCCTCATTTGGTAGCATTATAACCTTTGAGCCAAATGGTTACAGGTTCAAGCTCCACTTCTAGGCAAAAAGATCAGGCAGCTGCTCCAGTGTATTACCAAGGGAATACTCCCCTCTCAGAGGTCCTGCCTTACAGATGAGATATTAAACTGTACTCTCATAAGTATGCCAAAGATCGCACTGCACTATCTCAAAGAACATTCTCCATATTCTTCATAACCTGTATTTGGGTTAAAGAAACATTTTTAAAAAACAAGTTGTTGCGATGTTACACTGCTACACATGGGAGTTTGCTGTGTAATAATGCCTGTGGCCTTTTCCACAACATGTCAACACTCCCCCAATGACTGCTTTGGGACATTGTGAAAGGTACACTGGAAAGACAATAAAGAATAAAAACAGAAAACACCACACACTGAGCAAATCAGGCAACATCTGTGGAAGGAGAAACAGAGCTCATGCTTCAGGTCAGAGACTCCTGTTCAAACTGTGCACAGAGTATAGAACAATATAACAGGAACATGCCCTTCGGCCCACAATGTCTATGCCAAACAGGATGCCAAATTAAATTAAATCTCTTTTGACAACTTGATCCATTTTCCTGCATATTCATGTGCCTATCTCTTAAATGTCTCCACCACTACCTCGGCAGCCTGTTCAAGAAACCCACCACTCTGTGTAAAACACTTGTTCTGCACATGTCCCTTAAACATTCCTGCTCTCACGGTAGATACGTGCTCCCCAAAATTAGATATTTCTATTGAGAAAAAAATTCTGACTGTCCACCCTATCTATGCCTTTCATAATTGTATAACCCTTTCTCAGTTCTTTATGTTTCTCTCTCCTCAAATGCTGCCTGAACTGAAAATCGTCTCCAGCAGTTTATCGTTTTATTGCAGCTGCCCCTCCCATCTGCACCTGCACCATTTTCATTTCTGACGAAAAGGCAGGCCTTTCTCTTCAGTACTTGAGTGAAGTGGGGAGAGTCTATGCCAGCTCATTGCTCAAAGTACACAGATACCAGGAAGAAGAGGTTTAACCAGCATTTCGTCTCGCTTCAGGAAAAGTTCAAGAGCGTCCAGCCGATTGATTTCCATTACTGAAAGACAATTCTACTAATCCAGGATAACCATGACTCAGACAGCACTTGCAAGCTTAAACTGTGGCTGGCGTGGGGCTTCTCAGCTGTAAAGAACTGGAGCTCCACTCAGTGGTGTCATTGCTGAGATGGGAAATTCAATGCTAAATGACAACGGACATAAAATGCATCATATTTCTGCCTCTTACGGTGCATGGTGAACAAAGTTTGCATCTATTTATAGACGTCCGTCCCAAAAAATGGACTGAAATTAATTCCAGCAGCAATACAACAATCAACACTGGCCTGGAGTTTGCAGAGAACTATGGTGAGGCCACCAGCATTCATTGTAATCCAGGACTGTATCAGACATCAGCTACTAGGACCTTGTGTGCAGAAATTCAGATGTTGACATTCAATTCAGTCTACTGACCACAAGCTTCAGAACAGTTGTATCACACCAAGGGACTGAAGGCTCAAACACTGAAAGGCCTGAAATACAATACTTAGCATCTCACAAGACGCAGCTGAAGGTATTACAGCTCTTTTATTTAAATATGTGAATTTTCAGTTTGTTCAGTCTTAATTACTCTCAGATAATATCTATATGCCACCAAAAGCTTATTTAGTTGCAGGTGAGAAATTTTTTTAAATATGCATAATTTCCAAACAAGAGAAAATCTGCAGATGCTGGAAATCCAAGCAACACACACAAAATACTGGAGGAACTCAGCAGGTCAGACAGCATCTATGGAAGAAAGTACAGTCAACATTTTGGGCCGAGACCCTTCACCTGAAACATCCACTGTACTTTTTTCCATTGATGCTGCCTGCCCTGCTGAGTTCCTCCAGCATTTTGTGCATATTTAATTTTCTCCTACTTTTTATCCCTAATTCCACCACTTTTCCTTCTTCATTTTATGCACATGATTAGATACTGAATTAAATATTCTAACATACTTCCTCTTTAGATTCTAAGGCCCTGATATTGATGTGAAAATGGAGAAGACAGTGGGGATGACAATGAGATTCGCTGCTGTTTCACTACACTAATTGTAAATTCTCTACTCTCTGTAAATATGAGGTCACCCAAAATTCCCCATCTGGACCATGCCGTGATTTCACAGCTATAGTCAGACAGAAGGTACCAAAGCCTGAAGCCCACATCACCAGGTTAAAGGCAGCTACTTCTTTTCAACCATTTCATTTTGAACCAACCTGCATAACCCTATTCACTACCTCAATGCAAAACTCTGAACACTTTGCACTCAGTGGACTTTTGTTTGGTTCTAATTGTGCTCATCATTGTATAATTGCATATAAATTGTGTTCACTTCATTTTCTTTATGAATGCTGTGGTCTCTGATGCTACGTTCCTGTGAAGCTGCTGCAAGTTTTTTGTTACACCTGTGACTGCATGTACTTGTGCTTATGACAATGAATTTGACTTTAGTCATGAAGAGCTACCCATGTCCTCTCTCACACACACACACACACACACCCCATCTTATTTCAACACCAGCACTCGACTTCCTAGCATACACCCTCTCCGAGTTAACAAATGCTTCAATTTAAAAATTGATTTCAAATTCCCAACTCTGCTGTTTCACCTGGAAAATAATCCTCCAGCAGTACCCCTCTTATTATAACCTTCAGCATTCCTGGTTTCAACCATGTCTTCTCTGGGAGACATGCCTTTAGTGACTAAGTTCTGGAATCCTTTCCCCTAACAATTCCCCTTTCTCCATCTTTAGCTCTTCTTCTTTACCTCAAATCCTGCCTCTTTGATTAAGGAACGCGCCTCATGTGAGATGCTTCAAATCTCTAACACTCCTAAGAAGCATTGTGTTTTGTGCTGTTCCAGTCACTGTTAAATATGAGATCATATGCAACAATATTTGACGCCTGCTTGGCTGCCCTTCTGCACAGAATTCCAAGATGGGCTGACGTACACCTTTTGATTTCATATCAGTCCCTAGGGGGTGAATTGAAGACTTGAAAATTACAAATGATTGCAGGAAAGAAAGCCTGGTTAACATATTTCACTGTGAGGTGACAACCCACAATTTTAGTATCTCAGCCTCCTTGATCAAACTTGCGTCGGCTCTGAATAAAAATTAACTTCCTTCCATTCTGTGTACGAGGGCCATCTCTTACTCTCCAGGATTTCTGAACCAAATGATATTCTTTCATTTCTTGGTAGCCACCAGCTTTTATCTCCTTGACATCTCGGTATTGATGCATATTGAAGAAGGGACACAAAATAAATTACGCTACAATTAAAGTGGGGGGGGGGGAATCAGAGTGCAAAGGTCACACATCTCTACTGAACCTGGGGCTGAGCTCCAGTCAAACAGAAAGGTTTCCCTGTATTTCAGATTGGTCTGAAAACTGAAAGTAAAAAGAACATAAAAATTACGGCAAAGTTGAGGCTTTGGCTGCACACACATCCAGCACACATCAGTGATCTGCAGTGGTAACCTTGTCCCAAACATACATTTCCTGTGATTACCCTGGCTGAGATCAGTCAGGTCAGTGAGCCTGCAAAGCTTCTGAATGCGTACAGGTCAAGTACAAAGTGGAAAAGCTTCCTGGGTAATCAAACAGCTTTAATGCTTCACTCCTAATTGGATGGGCTTTTTTGACAATGCTGCTGCTCGAACAGACTAATCTCCAGCAAAAGGGAGAAGGGAGATGGGAGAGAAAGAATGAGGAAGATTTGAGAGATAGCACAGAAATGGCAAAAGGTACATTGAATCTATTTGGGGACAGACTTAAAGGTCTTTTTGTTGCAGCTAGAAATAATTCTAACTGGATCAATTTGGCAGCATTAAATCATCTCATTACATCACATTCATCCTTCAATCATAACACACCAGAAAAACAGCCCAAGAAGTTAGTTTGCAAGAATTAAACTATGACCATGTTTCCCTGACTACACTTCAAAATGAATTCATTGGCTATTAGGTGCTTTGGGACATGGTGAAAATGTAAATGGTTATGTCAATCATGACTTATTTCTTCTACTTGTTTTCAGAGATAGCGTTTGATGAGGTTCAATTTGTATTCCCTAATTCCCACCCGGAGACTGCTGAGAGAAGGATACCAGGCAGTAAATGCAGGTTTATCTGGCAGGGGAGCAGAGAAATTGGGGCAATCAAGCCCAACACATGCCAGCTTAGGTGCAAAATTTTAGCTTGTGTTCCCTTTAGCACAGTTCAAGCGTGTCTTACTAGAAATCACAATCATATTTATCATCACTCACATACATCATGAAATTTATTCTTCTGGTGCAACAATACATAAAAATTGCTATAAATTATAATAATAATACATCCAGTGGCCACTTTATTAGGTACGCCTGCTCGTTAATGCAAATATCTAATCAGCCAATCAGGTGGCAGCAACTCAATGCATAAACACATGCAGACATGGTCAAGAGGTTAGATGTTGTTCAGACCAAACATCAGAATGAGGGAGAAATGTGATCTAATTGACTTTGACCATTGAAGGTATTTGACAGACAAGGTATCACAGTAATTGCTGACCTCCTGGGTTTTTAAAGCACAATAGTCTCCAGAGTTTGCAGAGAATGGTGTGAAAACAAAAAAACATCCAGTAAGTGGCAGTTCACTCTACTTCAGGCAAAGAGACAATTGACCAGGTGCAGTCTATTGTTCATTTTAAGAATATATTGCTTGATTAAATCAATGAAAGTTGGGGCACTCAGCACTCTAGACAATATTGGATGGGTGGTTAGGGTTGAAGGAAGCCCAGTGCAAACTGATAAGAGGTGGGTGAATGCACCGAGAGGGTTATTTTGTAGAAGTTTGGCAGACTGGGAGGATAGATTCCAAAAGTTCGGGTCCTGAGACTTGATTATGGAAGTGCTAGACGATGGAGGGAGAAGAAGGCAGGGATGGGAGTGGTATGGGTGAATTGGTTAGTTGAAGCAATGGAAGCCGAAGCAGCCAAGGTGAAGTTGACCAACTGAATTTCTAGTGCAACACGTTGTGTTTGTTGGTTGCAATAGGAAGACAGAAATCAATAAAGAGAAAAATGCTGGAAACAATTAGCAGTTCAAGTGACATCTATGGAAGGAGAAATCAGGGAAGACTAGGCTTTCCTGAATTACTCACTGATGGCCACTGCCTGGACAATATGGTTTATGTTCCCTGCAATGTTCGAAAAACACCTAAATTAACCTAATCCCATGAACCCTGATACAGAAATTTGTGCTGATTCCAGGCCTTGGAGAAGCCTATTCAAATTTATGAAGTGAATGAAACAACTTTGAAATGATCATTATCATATTTCACTCACTCATGGAATAAAAATGCCAGGAAAATGTTATACATCAACCTCCAGGCAAGTTTCTCCTTTAGTTTTCCGTCATTGCCCACTGCCTTCATCTCCCAACCCAAGGACATCCTTAGACTCTTCCAGATCTGCCTCCTGACCCCACCTCTGTCCCTAAGCATCAATGAGACACCTTCCTCTGAACCTGTTGCCTGATACCAGACCTATGCCAAAACTCCCCAACATAACTGATCCATTAGTTTCCTGAGGCTCTAATGAAATGCCTAACACACATCCTACCCTATACAACACCTATATCTCCTTCCAGGTACTCCCTTCTCTTTTGAAACTGAGATTATTACATTTTTTGAGTCAGGTATTATGGGTTTGGAAGGATGGTGTGTGTATAAACATTAGATCCACCATTCTTGTAAACACAGTGAAACACGAGCTGAGTGAATGAATGACTCATCCTTTGGTTGAACAGAGGAACTGTGGTAATGGTTTGAGAAATCATCTTTGGGAAGTGTGAAACCAAAGGAGTTAATTTTGGTGGAGAATTACCAAGATAGATAATAAAGACATTAGAAAGTGTCTTGGTGATTATCAGCCATCATGTTTCTAGATTGTGCACTGATTCCAAAATTTATTGGTGTGAAATAAAGAAAGAAGAGATGGCCACTCAATCTCGAGGCATTTCAAACATTCAATTAGATGATTACTCCTCTGCATCTCCACTCCACAAGTTTTTATTACAACAGTCACACCATACCCAGAAACTACTCCAGCAAGTAGCCAACCAGAAGACTCTGGTACAGCTGGATTATGTTCTGCAAAATATTACCTCCTACAAGGTCAAATCAAGTATTTTGTTATTGACAATGAACTTAACAAAGGAACATGTCAAAAACATTTCAAATTATCAAGAGATTAATGAAATAGTCCTGTTTTATGATCTTGATCATGTCAAGCTGACATGAGATGAAAAATATGCTACTGATGCTTCTTTCCACCACCACCGACTATGTCCCACTGTTCACCAAAGCTGGTTCCACATCAAACTCAACATAAACACAGATTAAAAACTATATACATAATATCACAACACAAACATAACATGCTTAGTTAGGTCAATTTGAGAAAACATTCTCATGGAAGACAAGAAGATTTCACCATAAAGACAATAACCAGAAGCAATTAACATTCCTGATAACATGAGATTCCACACACAAAGATAAACAATGGCAATTAGAAAATTAAATATGAACAATGAAACTGTATCTAGTAATCAAGGCTATGCTGCCTCACAACCTGTCTGGTTCCAATGACACAGGACAACAGTAAGAACAATTCTCAACTCTTGCTGCTGCAGAAGCAGGCTCTTGTAAATAGATTTCTTTAAACTGCACATGCTTAAAATCTGAAACATAAACAAAAATGCTGGAAAATCCTCAGTAGTGTGTATGAAAAGAGAAAGAGTTAATGTTTCAGATTGAAGACTGAATTCTAATAAAAGATTTATCATCTGAACTACTAACTGTTTCTGTTTCCATCGATGTTACCTTACTTGCTGAATTTTTCAGAAACACAAAACAGTCTGCAGTTGCTGGAAATCCAAAGCAACACACACAAAATGCTGGAGAATCTTAGCAGGTCAGGCAGCATCTCTGGAAATGATTAGACAGTTGACGTTTTGGGCTGAGACCCTTCTTCAGGGTTGGAAAGGAAGGGGGAAGAAGCCAGAATAAAAAGGTGGGGGTGGGAGGGGCTAGAAGGTGATAGGTGAAGCCTGGTGGGTATGAAAGGCAAAGGACTGGAGAAGGAGGAATCTGATAGGAGAGGAGAGTGGACCATAGGAGAAAGGGAAGGAGGAGGGGACACAAGTGGGAGTGATAGAGAAGTGAGCAGAGGTGAAAGGCTAGAGTGGGGAATAGAACAAGACGGGAGGGGAAGGGGAAAAATCTTTTTACCCGAAGCAGAAATCAATATTCATGCCATCATGTTGGATGCTACCCAGACCGAATATAAGGTGTTGCTCCTCCAACCAGAGGGTGGCCTCATCTTGGCACAAGAGGAGGCCATGGACTGACATGTTGGAATGAGAATGGAAATCTGAATTAAAATGTTTGGCCACTGGGAAGTCCCACTTGTGGCGGATAGAGTGGAGGTGCTCGATAAAGTGATCCCCCAATTTACGATGGGTCTCACTAATGGGCCACAAAGGGAGAACCGGAAGTTTACAGCATTTTCTGGTTTTGTGTCAAATGAAGTGCTTTCATTTGTATGACTTCAAAAAAATCTCAAGAATACTGAAAGAAAAGTTAATCATCAGGTTGGGTCTATCTAATTTTGGCATCTTTTTTTAAGTTAGAATCACCATGTTCATTGCTACAAGGATTAGCCAAGAACAATGCGAAAAAAGACTACACCTCTTTAAACTCTTCAAAAAAATAGTGCAACTAAAATACTGCCACAGAAGATAAAGTAATCAATCAACAAATACAGACTACACACTGACATTCAGGAACTGCTTTGCTCTAGCACCATAGAAGCACGCTGGTCCACAAAGCTACTTCTTCTGGTATTGAGTGAAAGTATGAGGAAATGGCCTTTATTGTGGGATTAATTAATATTTAATTGACAAGTCACAATATTTATTAAAAAACTGCACAGAAAGCTTTTGAGCAAAAGAGGCCAGAAGGTGTGTGATGTTCATTTGCAGTCAGGTCCCAAACTTGACACCCACTTAGCAAACTATGCAACTACTAAACCAAGTTCTATTAAAATCACACTGAATTACTTGATTATGGTGTAACAAATGGTAGTTAGTTTAAAATTGAAACTAATTGGGTAGGAATCAGAACAAAGTGCTTTAAACCACAAACATTTAAATTCTAATGGCTCAGATGTATTTATCATCAGGCACCCTCATTTCCTTGCATGTTCCCTATTCAGTGGTGCATTGCAGACCTTGAGTCTCAGGAGTAGGATGCAGCAAAGTTTGTGGCCTCTTCTCGTAAAAACACAGTGGTATCATATTTGCAAATCTTTTTCATAAATGGAGCAAAACAGATTATGACATAGCTGTAGTAAATCCAGTTCTCTTTTAAGAAGATTAATAATCCACATTAACCTTCACAAATGCCAATCACAAACAATGAGAACATACCCATTTAAATCTCGTTGACCTCCACAATCTGTGTACATCTGCAAATAGCTTTCTTGCAATGGCTCTGATTTGAAGGGGAATCAAGTGAAAGACTCTCATTGTCTTTCACTCCTGGACAATGATGTTAGCTTTCCTTTAAATGTTCAGCCCCATTTAAACAACTGGTGTGATTAGACTGACAACATGTCAAAATGAGGCCGCTGGCTCTCCTGCGTAACTGGAGCTGAATCAGTTTTTCATAAGAAAAATAACAATCAGCAAGTTCAGCAATTAAAAGAGGAATATGATACAAATTTGCCCCTGGGTTTGCAAAAATGCTTTCCAATTAAATTGAAGAAATTTGGGGAATATGTCACTTTATGTCCAGTACACGATAACAGAATTGGAGGTCCATGAGCTAGTCCTCATTAGGGTATCGGACAGACAGTACATTAAATCCCTCGGCACTATCATATCAGAAGATTTGTCCTGGGAACAGCACATAAGTGTCAATACAAAGAAGACACAATAGTGCCTCTACTTAAAAGTTGTGTAGATTTGGCATGTCATCTAAGACTTTGACAAACTTCTATAGATGAAGAGTATGGAGCATCCTGATTGGTTACATCACGGACTGGTATCCAAACACTAAAGCCCAAGAATGGAAAACCCTACAAAAAGTGGATACAGCTCAGTCCGTCACAGGAACAGCCCTCCCCACCACGGAGCACATCTACAGGGAGAGGTGCCATAAGTAAGCAGCATCCATCAAGGACCCCCGCCATCCAGGTTAAATGCTCTTCTCGTTATTGCCATCAGGAAGGAAGTACAGGATTACTGTGTCCCACACCACCAGGTTCAGGAACAGTTACAGCTCTTCAACCATCAGGCTCCTGAACCAGCGTGGATAACTAAATTCACCTCAACCTTGAAAGGATTCCATAACCTAGAGACGCTCTTTCAAGGACTCCGTGACTGATGTTCTGGGTATTGTTTATTTATTTATTGGATTTGCATGGATTGTCTTCTTTTGCACAGTTTGTCAGTCTGAGTTTACGCGTAGTTTTTCATTTATTATATTGCATTCCTTTGCTCTATTGTGAATTCCTACAAGAAACTGAATCTCAGGGTAGTATATGGCAATATATACATACTTTGATAACAAATTTAATTTGAACTTTGAAACTCTTGTCTGTTGCTTGTTTTGTTTAAAGATTTGATGAACCTTGCTCTTACCTAATGATTACCTTCCCTCCCTCTAGTGTCAACCATACTTGCTGCGGGGTCTTTCAATGGTGTTGCAACGGTCCACCATTGGGTCACAAAGGGGTTTTGTTTAAATGGCTCCAACAGGTAATATTTATAGTCTATTTGAGCACAAAGGGTATTACACCGGAGTCTTGTTCTACATACTAAGTCGTAGTCCACTGGCATACACTCCTGTGCAGTGATTCCTAGAGCAACAGTGATTATAGCCACCCTAACCAACAACCCTGCGCCATAACAACTGTCAAGTTGATTGAAATCAGTAGGTCTGTGTAGACTGGGATTCAACCCCCGAATCATCCTCTCCATTTAGCTCAAGACTATAGCAAGAATCCATTTGCTAAACTAGGCCATTGGGGAAATTATAACAGCTGAAAGGCAATTTAGTGCAGATGATACATCGTTATAAACTCTCCTATGAATTAGTTTGAAGGTCCTGTTACCTTGAAGTACTGTCAAGGACAGACGATCAACATTCCCACCATTACAGTAGGTCTTGGCAAACCCAACCCATAGAGACTTTAACTCTTGTTGGTTTTAGGGACTGTTGTCAGACCTCGACCTAAAACTAAACAACAAATCCACAACTCCTCTCCAACCCCACCCAGGCCCTCCATTTTCCTCGGGTAATCATTTACTTCCAGCATCCAAAAGGCTTCTACAACACAGCAACAGTGCACTTTCACATTTCAAACAACAGAAAATCTGCAGATGCTGGAAATCCGAGCAACAACCACAAATTCTGCCAAAGGGTTTCAGCGTGAAACGTCGACTGCACTTTCACATTTGATGTTTACACTGAGTTTCTTTTGAAACGTGGCACACTGTAAAGAGAGGTGACATGGAGAGGAAGTAGGGCCAGTGGTAAAAGTTCAGTCTATAAACAAGCAGATGAAATTGGTAAGCTGCAAAGAGACTCTTTGCAGTGCTATAATTTACAGGCATGTAAATTAGATTCAAGGGGGAAATAAAGAATAAATAAAGTGAACGAATTACTGATTGCATTAGGACAAACAGTTATTACTCCCTGCCCTCATTTCTAATTGAATTTCACTCCACCACCTCCACAAACACAGCCCACATCTCCACATGGTGTAATGGAGGTCTGCGTGTAATGCAGTAGAAAGCCTGTATAACCTTCCCTGTCAACCTTGGGGCATTGGCCAGCAATTAAACCAGAGGCCTTCCCACTTTCCATGGGCTCAGCTACTCACAGGCTTTACAGGAATCTCCGCTCTGATGTGATTTATTTCTAGCTGACATCTGCAGACATAGCCTTGTGTTGGTGGGATAAAAATCTCTAAGTTACACAGGCAGCTTTTCACAGTTTACGTGGACGTAGTACAGAAAAGCTTACAATTGGTAATGACAATTCAGTGGAAGCTTTGCCAAGGAAATCATTTATGATCTTTATGCCAGAACATCATATAAGAAATATACAGAATAGATATAATTGAAGGCATGCTTTTAACATGCTTGGAATTCGCTGCAGTCTTGATCTGACTTCAGCTAGTGGAGGAACCTCAAAGTGATTGCTATTACTTTATTAAACAGGGTATGCAGATTTTAAAAAAGCAAATATGCTTTGCAATGTGCACTTATTTCCAAACAAGGGAAGGAAGAAGTTGTAATCTTCTGACTGAGGGACGCTGAGGATGAAAAGTTACTGCTCTTGTATTATTACCCACCCTCATTAAAATTTGTAAAGCATCACCACTGTTCCGTGGCATTCCCATGACAGATGAAATAAGTTTCCCTGTCCATGAAGATCTGAGCTCCAGGCCATTTTTTTTTGCCTCTGGCATCTAACAGGAAAATATCCTGTGAGTATCACTCATCATCTCCCAGGGAACATTACATTTCCATTTCAAATTAAGGTAATGTTCTGTTCAAGGCCTGGCTTCTATAGCTTTCTAAAAGATGTGTCAACATTTATCATAATCAGATCCAAAGGGATAACACAAACCCTTCCTAACTAAAGAAAACCACATGGTGTGCCTTTGACTGCACATCCAACTGCAGGCCTTTTCTCTCCACGTTATGGAGATTTATATAAAAATTAAATGTTCAACACTTTGCTGAAAAGGCCCCAGAGGTAGTCATGACACTGAGCTACACAGTTTTGAAGTTGGGTTGCTGCCCTGTGGTGGAAAAAAAATTCTTTCAGTTTGAATACTTGAATGACTTTTATCTTCGATTGCTCATGATATCTTCCAGAAGATTAATCTTGACTTCCACACACTGGAAACCCTACAGAGAAGGGGGAGGGGGACACGTATGGACTGGCAGGAGCAGGGAAGTAACAAAGTGGGAGTGTGTCTTTTACTCCTCGGTTCACCTTTGGTTTAATAGTAAAAGATACAATAGATTTAAGTGACACTGGGTTGACAAGATGGAGACCACTCGTCCAGCCACCCAAGAGAAGCTAGTTTAGCATTCACTTTGCCACTTCATTATCTTTAACATCACGGCTATATTCAGGCTCCTATTCCATTTTGTAAGTCATAGTGAAGGAAAATATGCAGAGGATCCTCTTTGTTACAAAATGAAAAGATTTGGATTTACTTGACGGTTACAATTCTGCCTCAGAGATCTGGTCTAAGGGATCCCAAGGGCACCTTTGCCCTGTCCTGTTTTTTTTGCACCCAACCACCG
Source organism: Mobula hypostoma (assembly GCF_963921235.1). Classification (NCBI taxonomy): domain Eukaryota; kingdom Metazoa; phylum Chordata; class Chondrichthyes; order Myliobatiformes; family Myliobatidae; genus Mobula; species Mobula hypostoma. The sequence continues at coordinate 80,745,116 of NC_086100.1, read as the reverse complement.
CCTATACTCTATGCTGTCCAGGTTCAATAGTAACACACCGGAGGCTATGGTAGAACAATGGACCCTACAGAAAATCCTGGCAATTCTGGACAATGTTTTTCACCCTCTGCATGCCACTTTGGCTGAACAGAGGAGCACCTTTAGTAATAGACTAAGACAACTGCACTGCTGTAGGAGCGCTATATGAGGTCATTCTTACCCTAGGACATTAGACTCCATAATGAGTCAACCTATAGCTGGCGAAGTGAAGACCTCCTCCTATTAGACAGAGGTAACTTATATTTTTATTCTTTCTTACTTCTCTTCTAATATTTGTATATCTGTACACTTGTAATGCCACTATGATTGTGGACTTCAGGAAGGGCAAGATGAAGGAACACATACCAATCCTCATACAGGGATCAGAAGTGGACAGAGTGAGCAGCTTCAAGTTTATGGGTGTCAAGATCTCCTAGGATCTAACCTGGTTCCAACAGTCGATGTAGTTACAAAGAAGGCAAGACAGCGGCTATACTTCATTCGGAGTTTGAAGATATTTAGTACGTCAACAAATAGACTCAAAAACTTGTATGGTTGTACCATAGAGAGCATTCTGACAGGCTGCATCACTGTCTGGTATGGAGGGGCTACTGCACAGGACCGAAAGAAGCTGCAGAAGGCTGTAAATCTAGTCAGCTCCATCTTAGGTACTAGCCTACAAAGTACCCAGGACATCATCAGAGAGCGGTGTCTCAGAAAGGCAGCATCCATTATTAAGGACCTCCAGCACCCAGGGCATGCCCTTTTCTCACTGCTACCATCAGGTAGGAGGTACAGAAACCTGAAGGCACACACTCAGCAATTCAGGAACAGCTTCTTTCCCTCTGCCATCCGATTCCTAAATGGACATTGAATCTTTGGATACTACCTCACTTTTTAAAAAAAATACAGTATTTCTGTTTTTAACTTTTTAAAAAATCTATTCAATACACATAATTGATTAACTTGTTTATTTATTTATTTTTTAAATTTTATTTATTATTGTTATTTTTTCTCTCTCTGCTAGATTATGTATTGCACTGAACTGCAACTGCTAAGTTAACAAATTTTACGTCACATGCTGGTGATAATAATCCTGATGTTCTACGAGTCTGTGGTGGCCAGTGCTATCATGTTTGTTGTTGTGTGCTGGGGCAGCAGGCTGAGGGTAGCAGACACCAACAGAATCAACAAACTCATTCGTAAGGCCAGTGATGTTACGGGGATGGAATTGGACTCTCTCACAGTGGTGTCTGAAAAGAGGATGCTGTCTAAGTTGCATGCCATCTTGGTCAATGTCTCCCATCCACTACATAATGTACTGGGTGGGCACGGGAGTACACTCAGCCAGAGACTCATTCCACTGAGATGCAGCACATAGGAAGCCATTCCTGCCTGTGGCCATCAAACTTTACAACTCCTCCCTTGGAGGGTCAGACACCCTGAGCCAATAGGCTGGTCCTGGACTTATTTCATAATTTACTGGCGTAATTTACATATTACTATTTAACTATTTATGGTTCTATTACTATTTATTATTTATAGTGCAACTGTAATGAAAACCAATTTCCCCCAGGATCAATAAAGTATGACTATGACTATGATTCTGATTCTGACACAATTTTCCTTTGCGATCAATAAAGAATCTACCTATCTAATAGTTGCCCTGCATCACCAAATCACTGGGCAATCAACCCATTGTCAGTAAAACCTGGTAATGGAATGGAAATCATTGCTTGTTAATCCTGAGACAAGAAAAGCCATCTGCAACCTGCAAGTCATTCTGGTTCCACTCTCTGTCTCTCCATGTACCAACCTTGTGGAATCGTGAAGTCAAAGGCTGAAGAGGAGTTAAGTGTGCAGGCAACACCAGGCATGCCAAAACGAGTATGCATTATTTTCTAAGATATTTGTGAGAAACTCTACATGTTCTGAATTGGGAAGAAATATGCCATTAAGCAATTAATAGCTTAGTTTAATCAGATACATTGGAGGTGAGATAGATTCAGATACAATCTACTTGCTGCAAAATTGAACTGCTCTCGCAGGCATTATGCTTCCGGCTTAGGATGTTGACTTCTATAACATGTGAGATCAGCTCTCCTACATTTATTTTTTTTACATCAGGAGATGGCTGCAGATTTATAAGCCTGTGTGTTGTATATTGTGTTAAATCTCACAGAACAAGAACATAGAACAGTCCAGCACAGAAATAGGCCCTTCAGCCAATGATGTTGCGCTGAACTAATTAAACTAATAGTTACATGCCTAATTTAAACTAATCTTTATTGCCTACACAATGTCCATATCGCTGTATTCTCTGCTCATTAAAGTACCTATCCAAGAGCCTTTAAAATGCCACTGCCGCATCTGCCTCCACTACCATTTGGTAGTACATTCCAGGCACCCCCAAACATAACTTCTTTCACCTTAAATCCCTGCCCTCTGCTTTGACTACTTCAACACTGGGGAAAAGGTACCACCTGCCTACTCTATTGATGCCAGTGTGCTCCATACTTGCCTGTGATCCACCAGGTTTGAAGTAAGTTTCCCTTTTGCTTAACAACACACATAAAAATTGCTGATGAACGCAGCAGGCCAGGCAGCATCTCTAGGAAGAGGTACGGTCGATGTTTCGGGCAGAGACCCTTCGTCAGGACTAACTGAAGGAAAAGTTAGTAAGAGATTTGAAAGGGGGAGGGGGAGGGGGAGATGCAAAATGATAGGAGAAGACAGGAGGGGGAGGGATGGGACCAAGAGCTGGACAGATGATTGGCAAAAGGGATATGAGAGGATCATGGGACAGGAGGTCCAGGGAGAAAGAAAAGGGGGAGGGGGGGTAAACCCAGAGGATGGGCAAGGGGCATAGTGAGAGGGACAGAGGGAGAAAAAGGAGAGAGAGAAAAAGAATGTGTGTATATAAATAAATAACGGATGGGGTACGAGAGGGAGGTGGGGCATTAGCAGAAGTTTGAGAAGTCATTGTTCATGCCATCAGGTTGGAGGCTACCCAGACGGAATATAAGGTGTTGTTCCTCCAGCCAGAGTGTGGCTTCATCTTTAAAGTAGAGGAGGCCGTGGATAGACATATCAGAATGGGAATGGGACGTGGAATTAAAATGCATGGCCACTGGGAGATCCTGCTTAACAACACCTTATATTCCATTTGGGTAGCCTCCAAGCTGATGGCATGAACAATGACTTCTCAAACTTCCGCTAATGCCCCACCTCCCCCTCGTACCCCATCCGTTATTTATTTATATACACACATTCTTTTTTGCTCTCTCCTTTTTCTCCCTCTGTCCCTCTCACTATACTCCTTGCCCATCCTCTGGGTTTACCCCCCTCCCCCTTTTCCTTCTCCCTGGGCCTCCTGTCCCATGATCCTCTCACATCCCTTTTGCCAATCACCTGTCCAGCTCTTGGCTCCATCCCTCCCCCTCCTGTCTTCTCCTATCATTTTGGATTTCCCCCTCCCCCTGCCACTTTCAAATTTCTTACTAGCTCTTCCTTCAGTTAGTCCTGACAAAGGGTCTCGGCCCGAAACGTCGACTGTACCTATTCCTAGAGATGCTGCTTGGCCTGCTGCATTCACCAGCAATTTTTATGTGTGTTGCTTGAAATTCCAGCATCTGCAGATTTCTTCGTCTTCCCTTTTCTTTGAAGTTTTTCCATGTTTTACTCTTCTTTCCTACATACATGAGTCACGGCTGAATAAAGTTGTAGCTAGTAACTCTCAACTGGATGGCAGTGTGCCAGAACATACACCATTAACATATCCAAGGCCTCTCAACCCTTAACCTTCCTTCGCTTGCACTGATGCTGCATGCTGGGTGATAAATATGGTCCAACATCTCAAAACAAACATCCGACAGCAGGAATTTGGCATCTGACACAAACTGACTAGACCACTGAGCAAACAGATGGAACACATCCTTAAGAGAGTCTCGCTACACCTTACACTCTCAAACTTGCTTGTGTTCCAACCGAAAATATCTACAGTATAATGACATGATTGTGATATCAATGTTTACATACAGGATACCTTTGAACAACCAACAACCAGTATTTGGTAGTACAAGGTTCTTGTTACATTGCAAAGAAAATATGCACAAACCAAAATTGCTCTGAACTGTTTACGGTGGTCTGAGAAAGATTAAGTCGAGATTAGCTTTTGCGTTACATTTCCACACACGTACACTCTATCTTATACAGTTGAAAACAGAAGTTTACATACATACACCTTAGCCAAATACATTTAAACTCAGTTTTTCACAATTCCTGACATTTAATCCAAGAAAACATTCCCTGTCTTAGGTCAGCTAGGATCACGACTTTATTTTAAGAATGTGAAATGTCAGAATAATAGTAGAGAGAATGATTTATTTCAGCTTTTATTTCTTTCATCACTTTCCCAGTGGGTCAGAAGTTTACATACACTTAGATAGTATTCGGTAGCATTGCCTTTAAATTGTTTAACTTGGGTCAAACGTTTTGGGTAGCCTTCCACAAGCTTCTCACAGTAAGTTGCTAGAATTTTGTTCCATTCCTCCAGACAGAACTGGTGTAACTGAGTCAGGTTTGTAGGCCTTCTTGCTCGCACACGCTTTTTCAGTTCTGCCCACAAACCTTCTATCGGGTTGAGGTCAGGGCTTTGTGATGGCCACTCCAATACCCTGACTTTGTTGTCCTTAAGCAATTTTGCCACAATTCTGGAGGTATACTTGGGGTCATTGTCCACTTGGAAGACCCATTTGTGACCGAGCTTTAACTTCCTGGCTGATGTCTTGAGATGTTCCTTCAATATATCCACATAATTTTCCTTCCTCATGATGCCATCTATTTTGTGAAGTGCACCAGTCCCTCCTGCAGCAAAGCACCTGCACAACATGATGCTGCCACCCCCATGCTTCACGGTTGGGATGGTGTTCTTCGGCTTGCAAACTTCACCCTTTTTCCTCCAAACATAACGATGGTCATTATAGCCAAACAATTCAATTTTTGTTTCATCAGACCAGAGGACATTTCTCCAAAAAGTAAGATCTTTGTCCCCATGTGCACTTGCAAACTGTAGTTGGCTTTTTTATGGTGGTTTTGGAGCAGTGGCTTCTTCCTTGCCGAGCAGCCTTTCAGGTTATGTCGATATAGGACTCGTTTTACTGTGGATATAGATACTTGTCTACCTGTTTCCTCCAGCATCTTCACAAGGTCCTCTGCTGTTGTTCTGGGATTGATTTGTACTTTTCGCACCAAAGTATGTTCATCTCTAGGAGACAGAATGCCTCTCCTTCCTGAGCAGTATGTCGGCTGTGTGGTCCCATGGTGCTTATACTTGCTTACTATTGTTTGTACAGAAGAACGTGGTACCTTCAGGTGTTTGGAAATTGCTCCCAAGGATGAATCAGACTTGACATCATTTTCTGACCTGAATCCGATAGAAAGTTTGTGGGCAGAACAGAAAAAGTGTGTGCGAGCAAGGAGGCCTACAAACTTGACTCAGTTACACCAGTTCTGTCTGGAGGAATGGAACAAAATTCTAGTAACTTACTGTGAGATGCTTGTGGAAGGCTACCCAAAATGTTTGACCCAAGTTAAACAATTTAAAGGCAATGCGACCAAATACTAACAAAGAGTATGTAAACTTCTGACCCACTGGGAAAGTGATGAAAGAAATAAAAGCTGAAATAAATCCATTCTCTCTACTATTATTCTGACATTTCACATTCTTAAAATAGTGATCCTAACTGACCTAAAACAGGGAATGCTTTCTAGAATTAAACGTTGGGAATTGTGAAAAACTGAGTTTAAATGTATTTGACTAAGGTGTATGTAAACTTCTGACTTCAACTGTATATCCCAACAACATCCTGTCCAGCCATGTATGAAGTGGGAAAACTGTCTGTTTCCAAAAAAGGGATGTGTTCTGTCTCCAGGCACGACAGATGCTATCTGAGAACGACACTCAAGCTACACTGAAGTCCTTCCAATTAATCATAGTTTCTGCTAACATTCAAACTCCTGGGTTTTCTGTTACACGAGAAGATTTTATTCACAGCTCTGACACCCCATAGCTTCCAATCAGCAATCCCATCAGATGTGCACCAGCCAGTGAAAACTCTTCCCACGCTCTTTGTTCGAAAGCCCTTCAGCTCAAGTCATTAATTTTATGTATACCAAGAAAGCTTCAGGGCTGTGTTGCTTCTATGCAAACCTGCCAAAAGGTTGGCAACACTGGAAACTGTAACACATTGCCTCAATGGCTAGGGAGGCTGGAGAAAAGAAAAGGTAGACAACATTCCCAAACCCTGATAGAAGCAAAAATATAAACTGCTGGAAGCACTCAGCATCGGCGGAGGCAAATGGATAGTCACTATTTTGGCTGAGACGTTGCATTGGGACTGAGAGTGTAATACGCAGCTTGAAGATGTGAGGCAAAGGGGAAACACAGATGCTGGTGGTGATTCGTGTAACCAGAAAAGACTAAGATGATGGGCAGGTATGGGAGGGAGAGGGGAACAGAAAAGGTGAATCAATGAGTAAAATATATACTCACACTCTGTTACTTCCCTGCTCCTACCAGAACATCCATAATTCCCTCTCCTTCCATTCCTGCTCTTCTCATTATCTGGACACTTTGCCTTTCCCACCAGGTTCAATCTATTCATTACCCCTCTGTTCACTGTTCCGTACGTCACCTACCAGTCTCTATCTGCACCCTCCCTCTGGTATTCTCTCTTGGTACTGTCAGCCTCAACCCAAAATGTGAACTGTCTGTAGGACCTGTGTATCTATTCTCTATCTGCATTGTATTCTGTGCTGCGGGTTTATTATGTTCATTAAGGTAACATCACGAGTGGGGGTGTGGCAAAAGCAAAGGGAATAAATTATGTATTCTTGCTCATTTCATGGCAGTTTGCAGTTTGGGACCGGCGGAGGTCGCATCTTTTGCTGACCACTGAGATGACGCTCAATAACACTTAATTTTACATTGCTAATTGCTAATAAAGGATTCAACCTTTGGAGCAATCATTGGATTTGTGGCTGCCTCATGCAAGTATAACAGTCTGTACAGTCATCGGCAAGTGGCAATTGTTTTGTTTTGATTTTGGATTAGTTTTACCACTACACCGTCCTTTTACCTCCACAGATGCTGCCCGACCTTTAAAATTCTTCCAGCAGTTGTTTTTGTTCCAGATTGCAGCATCTGCGGTCTCTGATAGAAGCATGTGTTGGTGTAGAGGTCAGACAAGGCCAGGAACAGGCTTGCCTGTGAATGCTCACATGAGTCACCGAGCCTGTTTCCACAGCAGCTGTGGCTCATCTTAAAGCATTCCTGCTTCAGATTAAAGTCCCTCTCAATAGACTTGAGCTCATAATCCAGTCAGAAAATTTAGTGAGATGCTGAGGGGTGTTGGATCGTTCAGTTTGCCATATTTTTCCAAGGGGGTGATCATGAACCCCTTTCTCATGGAAAGTATTCAACACTAATACTCAAGGAGAAGCAGGCGAGTTCCTCGTGATTTCCTGTCCAAAGCTCGTACTTCAGCTTTACCACCCACTGCAAAGCAAATGTGCAGAAGGCAGTACAAAAAGTGTCACTGGACACAAATTGTTCTCCAACTGCTGCAAAGCAGGACTTGCTGCGTGCAGAACAGTTTCTGTACATTACAAATACATCATGCTTATAAAACTCTAGGATCTCCTAAGCTTCTGAAGGATGATACGTCAACAGAAGTCCTTTCCTTTAACCTTCCTGTCTTTACTTCAGCAGGTCAGCCATTACTGGCGTTGTGTCAAAGGGCTTCCACGATTAATTATAATCACCAGGGAATCAATAAAAGAAATGGAATTGAGGGGATGAGCAAGTTTATGGGATTCGTTCTCATATTAAAACAAATCGGTCTTCCACAGAGGTCAGATGACATCAAATCTCATCAAAAGTCCCAAAGACCCTCTGGATCAAGGGGATAATAAACTAATTTAATTATTTTGTGGAGAGACGTCAAAGCCAATCAAAGAACGTCAATGTTTTAGGAAGCACCTAAGTGAATATACTACAATTTTTTCATAGAACGTACACAGCGAATAAAGGCCATTCTGTCCACATCGACCACAAGCATCCACTTCGCTCAGCTCTTGCTTTTTTAAAATTTTGCCTTCCAACGTCCTTCTTCCCAGATTGTATCACTCACCAACACACCGGAGGAAATTTACACAAGCCAATTAACCCACAAAACCACACGCCTCAGGTGGAAGCCAGAGCACCTGGAGGAAACCCTGTTGGTTAAAGGGGGAAGGTGAACACTCCACATAGGCAGCGCCACAGGTGAGGGTTTGACAAGGGAAAGAGCAGCCCGGACCATGAGAGAGCAGCTTTACTCGCAGTGTGACTGTTAACCCTGCTGCTGGTTCAGAGTAAAATAATAAATGCACCCTCCAAAAATAAGACTCACATCCACAAAAACTATTTGTAATTTCTAGCCTTTATTTCCAATGAATACAGAAATGCACTGCTCTTTGCCAACCCACAAGTGCTCTCAGTAGGTGGCAGTGGGCCGCCCTTTTAATTTGTTAGCGATGGGAAATGCAAGACTGTGTCCTTGTTGTCCAGAGAGCAATTCCAATAATGAAACACTTTGTTTCAGGGTTTGAACCGCAATATCTGCTCAGAATGAGTGGCCAGGTCCTAGAATGGGACTTGATCCCATGACCCTCAGGCTCAGAAGTGAGTTATGCCGATGTACAGTGAACCTCCTTGCAAAGAAAATGTTTGAATATGATCTTTCATAGATTGTCAAAAGAAAATCACCCTTGCTGCTTGGAGAACAGAGATGATGCCAAGTAAACTGTCATACTGGTACAAGAAAATCAAAGAGACATCCGCAGTTATTAGGGGAAAATTGCAGAAATAAAGAACAGAGACTCTTGCAGCAGAGGCAACTCAGTTATTAAAGCTTTAAATAAATTAAGCAAGTGACATTTGTTCACAGTTGAGTCAATAAATGGAACTGATCATTTGCACTTTGGCAAAATCTTAGCATCCTTTGTTTCCAGACTCTCACTGCAGGCATGGCCAGATTCTGCAACACACATCAGCAGTATTAACACAAAACCAAATCTTTTTTTGAAAAAACAGATCTGGAGGGCACAAAAAAGCAGAAAGGAATGGGCTGGAGTTAAAACAGACAGTAATAAAAATGACCCTTGAATTTAAAGGGGCATCACCTTGTTGAATTCTTTTGTTAAGCTTTCGAACATTCCAATTGTGGAATAGGATCACTTATGACAAGTCTGACAGCAGCTCTTCCTCTGCATTAGCAAGTGTGATAGTTGAACCCTGCTCCAGGCAGGCCAAATCAGGAGGAAATACAGAGAAGTTTGAGCTGGTAAAGCAGGAGTGGCTGGGGGGTGGGGGTGATGGTGGGGGGTGCGGGGGGGGGGGGGAATGCAGTGTCTGCTCCCTGTCCTTACAAGTGCACAAAGACCTTCAAGCATAAGGTTCTACTATTGGCTTATATAAGGCTGAATACACAGTTGTGTGAGGCTTTCTTACAACAAATGAAATTTATTATTGGAATAAAGTCATCTTTTGAGAGCATGAAGGAAACAATAGAAGGTGCTGGACTTTATGCTTCGGAATACATCAGAACTCAATATGTTAAATTCAGATTGTTTATACGCAACTGTGATTAAAAATTTATTTAGTTATGTAAGTATTGGAACTAATAGAAATATTAATTAACAAAGTAACATCTCTACTTTTTCAGGAGTAACTTTAATGAAGTATCCATTATCTGACAATTACAGTCAAGAAAGAAGCAATTGCATTTAAGTTAGTTAAACCGCTAACAAATTCTTGGATAGTTTACTCCATGGAAAAGTGTGCAAAAATACCAAAGAAACGATGTGAATGGGTGACATAATTCATGGAAAGTAACCTTGTACAAAATTATAACAATAATAATAACTATTGGCATTTTGTGCTGCGGCAATTCCCCAAGATTACTTTTAACAATGATTTATTGTAAGAATCTGATGATGTCAACGTTTTTCTGCTTGCAAAAATTTTTTTTTTCAGACCCTTCACCTCGATGTTAGTGAGCAAGTTAGCTGATGCTTGTCAATATGTGGTTCACCGTCAAACCTCCACAAAGCATTGTGGGAAAATACACCAATTCTATTGTCCGCACTAATCTATTTCAAGGAAGAAAGAAGTACAGTTTGTTAATGTCTGTAAGAAAAGTGCATTAAACAATCTAAATTCAAAACCCATAATGGGGGACAGAGTAAGTGTTGTCAAGTGGCTGTTGGGAGTTGGTAGGTTTCTAGTAGAATCACATAAAAGAGAAAATCTGCAGATGCTGGAAATCAAAGATACACACACAAAATGCTGGAGGACCTCAGCAGGCTAAGCAGCATCTATGGAAAAGAGTGAACAGTCGACGATTCAGGCCAAGACCCATCATCAGGACTTATAATAGATATCAATGAGTAGATTTGTCTTCTGAAATGGAGGCAGAGAGATACAGTCGAAGAAGGAAGTGTCAAAAATAGACCAGGTGAATTTGAGGGCAGGGCGGAAGGTGGTAGCAAAGGTGATAAAATTGACAAGTTCCACTCAGATGTACATAGCAACGCCAATGCAATGTAAAGTGGGGAATGTGGTTAGGATTACTGACACAGTACTAAAGATGAACGAGAAATGAATATCATCCCAGTAGAAAACAAGGATAATCAAGGATGGGATGTGAAAGGAGCACGAAGAACATTGCTCTAAGCCACAGACAGAAGTTACACTTCAGTGGGGGTAACACTGGTAGAATCATTGTATACCCACACCGTTAGCATCCCAATGAGTGTGATTTTAAATCTAAAAAGTAATTCAATTTCACAATGGGATTAAGGAGATTAGGTATTAATATTCCACAAGTGCCAGATAAGAAGGAAAGAGAATACCATACTGCAATCTCTTTGAAGGAATATTTATACGGTAACACTCATTGTCCTGAACGGATATTCTTTCGGTAAAATGGCTGGTATACGCAGCGGCTTCTATGGGGCCAAACAAAGGCGTTACTGTCTTTTTTAAACATACTTCTTATGATAGCAAACCCTGCTGGATATTAAGAACCTAAAAGTATTACTCTATCGCGAATTGCTAGCTGGTGGAGTAAGTGAAGGAACTGGACATGGTGCTACGTACATCAGAGAGAAGGCAGCATGCAGGCTAACAGCAAGTGATTGCCTGACCTTTTTGGATATTGGTGATATGGAATGCTTCAAATCCAGTTCACTGGTTTACTGGCGAGGCCAGTGGCAGGGGAACTGCGTGGCCTCAAGCCATGGCGGCGCCTGTTTGCGGCTGCCCAGGGGCGAGGAGTCTGAGTGCTGGAGATGGTGTGGCGTAGCATCCATGCTGAAATCAGTGCTGCCCTCCAATGTTTGCTTGGCAGAAAACGAGATGTATTGTGCTGGAATGCGGACTGCTACAACACTTATGGACTCAGGGACTTGGACTATAATTTTTTTGTGCCGTATTTTACTGATATCTTATATGTGCTATGTGTGCCTTGTGCTGTAAATGACTGTTGGTGCTGTGCTTTGCACCTTCCAGAGTAACGCTGTTTCATTTGGATATTCTTGCATATGGTTGAATGACAATTAAACTTGAACTTGAACAGCCCATTATTTTTACCTAGCTTGATAAACAATCCCAACATTCTGACTTTTTCATTGAGGAAATCTGTCCTGCCACCTGAGCTAGACATGCTTCCAACTGATAGCAGTACAGTAGATATCTCTTACTTTGCCTTTTATGCTGTACTTCAAAGCCAGGATACGGCTCATATTAGTGAGCAGCTTTATGATCTTCAAATTGGATTATGGGGTTAACAGCATCAGATCAATGTTGGTGTAACAAATTAATTAATCTGTCACACTATTGGCTGAAGACAATTTGCTTTTCTTCTCTTCCTACTTACATGTCGCTCTTTAGTTGTTCCTTAAATCAATGACTCCTGCTGGAAGGAGACAGTGCTTTGTGATGTTGATGCCTCACAGCCATTCTTTCAGCCTGGGGCTTAATACTGAATACCCACACTTTGCTTAACCATGGACATATCTCAGCTGTGAACAATTACTCCTCTCACAGTTTTCACGCACATCTTTTCTGAGAATTTACACTGAATCACTACATCAGGGATTGCGAAGTCATCTACAGCACTCCCAGCAACTTGCTTACTTGAGCAGCAATGAACAGAAAAATGCATTTACAAAGATAACATATTCATTTCATGACTGAAGTGAATAATCCATTTTTGTAAGTTTAATTTTCATTGACTGTCACAACTGAATGCAAACCCTCCAAGTGTGGTGCCGCATGCACAGTACAGCATATTCTGCAATAAAATGGGGCAAGGAATCCACTCATAGGTTTTTCAGAGAATCCAGGGGCACAAAGAGATTTACTGCATCCTTCAACAATGGGTGAAACCAGCAGTATCATCAGCATCTGTCTCTTCATTGTCTTTGTTAACTTGCTGTTAATTAAAACACACCATTTCTAATTCCTCTGCCAAAGTATTAAAGCATTCTGCAGGTTGCTGGTTCATTTCCGCAGTGCAACGCGGGCCAAGATGTCAAGTCAGGCAGATCAATCAATGTTGCTTTGCTGATTAGTTTGATGGAAGCCCAAGGATGATGCAAGCCCCTGTGAGTGAAAGCTGCAACAAGAAGTCACCTACTTTGAATTTTTACAGTAACTGCACCTACTTTGCTCGCTCCCATGAGGCAGTTGTGATATTTTTGGGTTGTACTCAGCTGGCTAAAACTGAAATAAGGCATCAAAACAGATTTGTGGAAATATTTCTCTCTTTGCTGCACCAGAGTGTTTGAAAGCCTATTAGCCTGCAGAGCACTTCACACAAGAACTGCAGCTGCCTGCACCAAAGGTGCTTTTGCTGAGAGGGACAAAATTATGTTCTGCCCCAAACTCAATTAAATACAAACAGGAACCAAAAACAGCATCAGTTCACACAGGTAACTTCATATTTCCCTTACAGATTTTCACCTATCATACCCTCAGGGTGTTGACTCCAGGACTGTATGGTTGCCAAGGATACCAGCTAGAATTACTTGTCCTTACAGAATGCTTGCCCGGCATACCAGATGCCTTCCAAATTCTTTTCCTAAGTAGCATTAGGCCTTCTGAGCCTTGAAGGCAAGTGGCAAAATGCATACAGTAACTAGCCTTTGAGCTTACCAAGTCGATCATCAAGATCTCATTTACAGTAATACATTTTTAAGAGGAAATGATGCGCTCAATTCTGCTGATCCACAAACTTTTCAGCTCCCCCCCCCCACAAAAGCTGCCTGATTTGCTGCACATTCCTCCAGCATTACCATCCCCCCCACATGGTCACAGGGAGAACATACAACCTCCTTACAGAGACAGGTGTTATTGAACTCTGGTTGCTGGTACTGTAATAACTTTATAGTAACTGCTTCTCATTTCAGGTCTTCTCTGTCTGTGACTCCTACTTGCATTCACCACTGAAAAATGGCACCTTTTCTTCTCTCAGATCTACAAGCACCAAAGGGCACCCTGTTGAGACCAATCCCCCAGTACATTTGGAGACAAATATGGGCTCTACCTAGAGTTTGTTCAATGAACTATGTGGTTTGTTTGATCAACAGGGCTATAAGAGCCACATTTACGTTCCTCAGCTAACCGTGGGATAGAAGTTGCAAACCTGCCTACCTATCAATGCAGGTATTGCAAAACCAGGTGATAGCCAACATTCTCTCTAAAATTTGTAATTGTATCCCATTGATCTCAGGTCAGCTACAGAGCTTAAATAGGTTATAATGCATATCGGTGGCCTTATAACTTCTGACAATTCTGACATCGGGCAGTGAACTTGTAGAATCGCCGGGGAGATGAGAAAGGTTCTTACCCTGATATTGGGTTCAAGTTCACTCGCCGGTGAGCTCGAAGAAATAAACGGGTGGAAAGATAAGTAACGATCTTTTTGTGCTGTTGTTATTTGATCTAGCGAAGTTATGTTTACAATTTTACATGCCTCTATAAGATCACCCCTCAGAGTCTCCTAGGAATAAAGTCCTAGGTTACTAACCTCTTCCCATAACCCAGTCCCTTGAGCCTTGGCAACTCCTTGTAAATCTTTTCTGTACTCTTTCCAGTTTAGTGGCATCCCTATAGCAGGGTGGCCACAACTGAACATTACTCCAAGTGCAGCCATGCTCCATCTTGGATTGGGCTGGGCTAGGTCACATCAGCCCACTCCACATTTCACCCAGGTCAGAGTGATCTGATCACTAATAATGTTTGTACAGACAGAGCCAGTCTCTTCAGCATTTTTGCAAATGACTTGGCTGTGCTGGTTGAAATACGGTAATGTATTCAGGTTCGCATTAGCTCTGGAATGGCCATGGTTGGGTTTTTAAAATTTATACCAAACAGAACCTAGTTTGGGAGCTGTGTTAGGCAGAAAATGGGATGCCACTGTACCCACGGAGCCCTCACTTCCAAGGACTTAATCCACTGAAAGGTACTTTGAGGCATTCCTGGTTCACATCCTCTTATAAGGCGGTAAAATAGATAACCAGTAACCTCTCAGCAGAAAACATGGTTGAGCACAGTTAAGCCTCTCGTTGCTTTGTTTGATAAGATTCCTGTGAGGTATCTTGTCACATTAAAGATAAATAGAAACAGCTGCTGTTGAGTCCTTCAGTAGTTACATAAAATAGATCTCACTTCAACTGAACCTCCTACTTGAACTCCCAAGAAGCAGCATTTTCTAAGAAAAACCACAAAGGTGCCCACCATAACAATGTGGGGGAGGGGAGAGGGTTAAGATAAATACCAGGGATCATCTTTATGAGTCATAGAATCATAAAACCCTGGAGCACAGAAACAAGCCCATCTGGTCTGTGCCAAATGACTAATCTGCCAAGTCCCAGTGACCTGCACCCGGACCTCCATACCCCTCCCGTCCAAGTACCTAATCCAAACTTCTCTTAGATGTTGAAATCAAACCCACATCCACCACTTGCACTGGCAGCTCTTTCCACACTCTCGCCACCCTCTGAGTGAAGAAATTCTCCATCACGTTCTCCATAACTCATGATCTCTAGTTCTAGTCTCACCCAATCTCAGTGGAAAAAGCCTGGTTTGCATCCAGCCTATCAACACCCCTCATAATTTTGTAAACCTCTATCAAATCTCCCCTCTTTCCTCTACGCTCTAGTGAAGTCCTAACCCAGTCAACCTTTCCCTATAACTCAGGTTAAGTCCCGGCAACATCCTTGTAAATTCTCACTGCGCTCTTTCAATCTTATTGGCATCTTTGCTGTAGATAGGTAACTTGGAAGGGAGACCAATGATCCAAAAATCAGAAATTTGAAGCTTTCCCACTTGCACCATCTCTCTCGTTAGCCATGTGTTAAACTGCATGATCTTCTTACTTCTAGCCTCGCTAGCACGTGGCACAGGCAGCAATCCTGAGATCACAACGCCAGAGGTCCTGTCCTTTAACTGAGCACCTAACTCCATTAGCTCACTTTGCAGGACCTTGTCACCCTTCCTAACTATGTCACTGGTACCAATGTGGACCACAACCTCTGGCTGCTCACTCTCCCTCTTAAGAATGCTGTGGACTCAATCCAAGATGTCCCTGGTACCTAGGAGGCAAAATCTGGGAATCTCGTACTCGTCCATAGAACTGCCTGCTTGTTCCCCTAACCAATGAATTGCATCTGAGCCACGGAACAAGACTCAATGCCAGAGTCCTGACTGTTGTGGCTTTCCTCAGCTAAGTCATCCACAATTAGGCCCTTACTAAGTACCTAATTACACACAAATCCAATGTCTCCTCGGGAACTGTGGTGCACGGAATGTGAGCTGAGAACATTGAGAATGCTCAGCCTGAGTAGAATCTTGCCTGGGAGTGAAATGTTTGTCCTGCACTGTGAATTAGCACATGTTGATGAACTGACTATCCCCTCCAATGAGCTGTCAGATGTCATCTCTGAAATCAGCAGAACTGCACAGTGAAGATCCTCCACAGGAGCTTTGCTGTTGCTGCTGCTCAGACATTGTACACTATATGGAGATAACTACTAGACCAAACAAAATGATGCATTATCTGCGCCCAAGGCAAGCAGGATGCTCATTTCTTTCCATACCAACCTGTCACATAAGTTGCTGGCCTGTCATTGAGAAGAGATGCCTTTCTATAGGGCGTATTATAAGGTGAGAGTTACCCTGTGATGAAATTGAAATCAGAGGGATATTGCAAGACTGCAAGCAGATAGCCATTTTTTCCCATTGGGCCTCTATCAGTTCTGTAAGTTTTCCAGTCAATTCCACTGACTGTTCTTTCCCCACTGTTTTTGGATGTTTCTATCCAATTTTTTCTGGCAGCTATATGCAGTTCATAACCACTGTTATGGTGCATCAATCGTACGCCAAAGTGAGAGTCTATATGCACCACTAACAGGATATGAGGTATAGTTTTCACTCTACAACCACTGTTACATCAGTCGATGAGGGTTTGTGCTCCAGTGTCACTTTGTACTTCAGATTCTGATGGTGCTAACTAGCTGGCCAGTGTTAAACTCCTCATGCTAACATACAAGTAAACGCCCTTCCCCGATGAAAATCAGTTACAGTGGTAACAATCTAGCAAATGAAGCAACCTATTGCAAACTACGATTTCAATGCCTTAATTTTTCCTGCTTGACGCAAATTTACGGCTTATTCTGAAATACCACATTCACAGTCAATGAATTGGAAGCACACATCAGGGAGGCTTGCTGGAGTTTAGCTAGCAAAAGATGAAAGGTTCTCCCGTGGAGTTGTTCCAAGTAATGCTTGGCAGAGAACACAGTGCCCATGAAGGACAAACAGGACTAGAGAGGTTGCATATAAAAGTACAACATTGCTAATAAATCCAATAGTGAATTGATGAGAATATCTTTACACAGACGGCAGGGAGAATGTGGAGTCCTGGGGTTATACAAACAAACTACCCCATTGGACTAACTCATCCATGCTGATCAAGTTGTCTATTTTGTTAGAGGAATATGCATAGGCAAATAAGTCTATTTCCTAACAATGTCCAAATGTCTTAAAAGTTGTAAGTGTACCTGACTCTACAGCCTCTGACAGCTTGTTCCACGTACCTGTACTGCTGCATCACTGCTGACCCGAATTTTAAAAGGTCCAAACTCTCTGTGGTATTCCATGTATATCCATTGCACAACCCTTCACTACTGCAACAAGGTTTATTTAACCTCCTTCGAAAAAATGGCATCCACAATTCAGGATCCCCATCACCCAGGTCATGCCTTCTTCTCATTGCTACCATCAGGGAGGAGGTACAGAAGCCTGAAGGCACACACTCAGCGATTCAGGAACAGCTTCTTCCCCTCTGTCAATGAATGATTTCTGAATGGACATTGAACCCATGAACACTACTTTACTACTTTATAAAATAAATATATATATAGGTCCACACTCCCTTATCCAAAATCCTTGGGACCAGTTGCATTTCGGAAATCAGACTTTTTCGGATTTCAGATCCCTCCCCCACCCCCGCACCAGGATACCAAAAAACACATCTGCTCAAGTCCCTTATTTAACCTGTCTCAGTGCGGTGGACTTTAGGACCCGGCAGCGCACCAAACCTACGCACATCCTCCCGTATACTTTAAATCATCTCCAGATTACTTATAATACCTAATACAATGTAAATGCTATGCAAATAGTTGTTATACTGTATTGTTTAGGGAATGATGACAAGAAAAAAATTTATTTCCAACAAAAACATTCAATAAAACATAAAAATATACAGCTTCAAATGAACCGAATCAAACACAAGGTAAATGACTTATTGGAATAAATGTAGAACGTCACAGTCACCATAAAACTTCAGTAACTTGTCCTTAGTTTCAACACTATTTTCTTCAGTAAGATGCCGCACAGACACACCACGATCAAGCTTCTGCAATAACTCCACTTTCTGCATTACTGATAATGATAGATGCTTCCTTCTCTTTTTCTCATTGTTACACGTAGGGGTATCTGCAGCTCTTTTTGACATTTTCACAGTGAAATTAAACACAAAGTCAACAGTGAACACAGAATATCAGTGAACAGCAAATGCATGTGTAATCAATACGAGCGCTGAGCCACAACTGACGTCTGGCGGCCTCTGCTAGTGTTGCCATGTCACACCTGAGTGATGTCAGCTGTTGGCGAAAAAAACTCCGGTTTTTGGAGCTGTCTGGACTGAATTTCGGATAAAGGAATGTGCACGTACATGAGTGAGTGAGTGAGTGAGTGAGTGTGAGAGAGTGAGACAGTGAGAGAGAGAGAGAGAGAGAGTGTGTGAGTGAGAGTGAGAGTGAGAGTGTGAGTGTGTGTGTGAGAGAGAGTGTGAGTGAGTGTGTGTGTATTTACTGTATTTCATAGCTTTTTCTATTCTAATGTATTGCATTATACTGCAGCCACAAAGATAACAAATTTCATGACATTTGCCGGTGATATTAAACCTGATCCTGAACTATCCCTAACTGCCTGCAGAGCCTGGATGTTAATTTTCTGTGATTGATGCACAAGGACATCTCTAAATCCTTGAACTTGCCAGCCTCTCACCTATTAAACACCATTCTGTTTTACTGTCTATCCTATCAAAATAATTTCACACTTATCCATGTTACAGCTTCATCAGTCACCATCCTCTGAAATCACTTAGCCTATAACTGTTTCCAACCAATTTATATTGTCACAGATTAATTTACCATCTAGCTGAGTATTGTATGTGAACAAAATCTACTTCACTTGGTTCCCTCTACCCAAAGTTTTCAAACTGATTCTAAACAGCGGAGACCCAAATATTGATTTTTGAGTCATACCTCCAGTTCAGCCTACCAATATGAAAATAAGCCTAAGCCAAGAGTCCTGTGTTTTCTGTCCCTTAATCACTCCTCAAACCATGCTCATGCGGTAAGACCAATCCTATAACCACTCATTGCGTGAAGAAATCTAAAACAAAGCACCTTTTCAAGCTTTTTGTAAAATCCAAATATGCTACATCCACTGGTTTCCCTTTATTTACCCAGCTTTTTTTCCTGCTCAGAAAGAGCAAATTATCACTGGTTTTATTGCTATTATTTCCCTTTCTTAAAACGATGCTCACTGACTGTAGTAGGACGGGTCCATCATGACAATTGGCAAAAGACTATTACAATAATGAGGTCAGCCTCATTGTGAAACAGGCTTCAGGAGGCCCTAGCAATTTGATAACACTTTCCAAAACTAAACATAGAAGACTCATGAGGGACAATATAGAAAATGTTCCCATTATCATGTTCAAAGTTCCTTCAGCATGTCCATTTGCTGAAGCAATTTCTAGTTGTGCGCCAAAAGAGTTCAGAATTTCTCCACAGTGCATGAAAACTGCAGAACATCAATCTGCAGTAATGCTCTGTTATCAGAATAACAAACTATGCCTCATTTTATGTGAAGACCATAACACACAGCTTTGTAGCTTCAAAAGTGCTAACATTTGCATTCAAATTGAAATCATCGCTATGAAAATAAGACTGCGGGAACTCTAGCACTGAAAAATCTAACCTCATTCCAGCACTCCACTGACACATGCCCTGCATACATCAAACCCATTACAAATGATTAATCCAATCTACAAACACACACATACGAGCATGCACACATTTCAGGCTTCAACTCACTGGAATTTGGCTGTGTTAAGACATGCAAAGCTTCATGCAGCAAACAAACTCTGCATTTTCAACCAAAAAAAGGGAACTAACTCCAATAATAAAAAACAAAAAATATTCCAGGAAAGACATTCCACACAATTGCCTTAACGGCATTTCCTTGATGTTGGAAGTTTTGGACTTTAGAGAGTCACATAGTCCCCTACTTTAATTACACATTTACTGTGACTATCATGTTCTGGCACTTAAAAATTGGTTATATCGCCATCTTCCAATCAATATTTTTTTGATAATAGTTGAATTCTGGTGGGAGATCATGTTGGGTCATTTATTAGTGCAGGACAGTAATGCTCTTCTAGCATTAGGTAGCAGCACAGTAACATTGCAGCATCAGCGACTGCGTTTTTTGGCTTACAATGAATCTGTTATCCTGGAAGAGACAGTATTGGAAGGAGAACACAGCTAATCTCAAGCACTCAGCATGCTTATTTTCCACCTAGGGTCAAGTGGTAGTTTTCTAACTCTCACAAGTACAAGGGCAGTGTGATAAACAGCAGCCTTTTAGCCGCTAATTAACTATTGTACGTGAGAAACGACATCCAGAAGTCTATTGCTCTCTCTGAGAACAGATCCAAAGAACAGGAAGACACCCTAGCAACAAGACTGGAGGTAAAAGAAAGAAAACAAGGCAGAAAGGAAAAATGAATAAGCCTGAAAAAAGACTTGGCATGCGCTGTCTGTGCAGAGGCCATGCTAGCGATTCCACTGTAGGCAGTCAAATATCCATTGGGTTTTGCAATAACAATGCAGCAAGTTAATAGTTGGATCCAAAATTTGTTGCTTTTGTTTCAAAGTTGGCTTCAAAACCAATTGTAAGCCCAGTAGGACATCCAGTCATTCAGTGCTGTAAGCTTATACATGGAGATATTTGAGTTCAATGTTCAAATTGGTTTATCCACGAAACATCTCTATAGCAGATGAGAACTCTTTAACCTACCTTCTCAAATCTTGCATTACTGTTCACAACCAATACCGTACTTCCTCTTTAACACAATATTCTGCATTCTGTTTTTCTTTACCCTTTTGTGTTGTCTCAACATATTATGTACGAAATGACCTGTCTGGATGGCATGCAAACAAAAGCTTTTCTCTGAAACAGTGCCTGTGCCAATAATGAGCTGATTATCACCTCCAACACAGAGACAGGACCACCAAGGTTCGAGAAGCCAGTTTACTATCTTCTCAAGGGCAGGAAATTTTTTTTAAAAACTGTAGATGCTCAAAATATAAAGAAAGAAAACAAAAAATTCTGAAAATACTCAAGTCGTCAGATGGCATCTGTAGGAAGGGAAATGGAGCTAATACTTCAGGTGAAAGACTCTTAATCTAGTTTCTGCTTTTCTTCTTTTCTTTGATAAGACGATGACCAGAATCCACTTCCACAGCAATATCTCTTTGTTTAGCAAATGTCTCCAGTTTCAATTCATGCATTCCACATGGATTCCAACTGAAATCCCACTCTTCACAATTCAAACCCTCCCAGGAGTACAGTTCAAATTATCTCCAGACATTGTCCTTTTTCATCCTCAGATCCACACTAAATGCCATGTGTTGGCATATGCTTTTGATACCTTCTGCAAAAACATTTTGCATGGGCAAAAAAGGGACGGGTAAAAAAATACTTAGCTTCGCAACAACACCTACATACTGAAAAAAATAGTCCACTGAAATGCTTGTCACAAGCTGGGCTGTGGTGATGGACCGTACTTGTGCTTTTTTAGCCAAAAGGAACAACTTAACTGGCATTGATGCTTAATAATATGGTCTTCCCTTTTGACACAAGAATACCACTAGAGAAGGAAATGGGCTGTATAGTTGGAATTTCAGATGAACTTTAAGGGTCATTTGAAGCTGGAACCATGGTACTAATGGGTTCAGATAAAAAAAAAGTTCAAATCCCCATCTGAATCACTAGGCTCTCATCCATTGACAAAACCAAGTCATTGCATATACTACTTTCCAAATGACAGGAAGGGTCACCAGGAGATGAACAGAAAGCTGAAACCATCATCCCCATTATGTCGAGATGCACTTGAGTCATTCACCGGTAGATGTGAGAGCACATTGCTGTATTTAGCTAGCACCCTCAGATTATTTAGGTCAGAGATAACACTAGGCTTCTTTTATATTTTACATGCCCAATTGAGTCTTACACTTGAGACACAAGAGGCTGCAGATGCTGTAATCCGGAGCAAAAATAAAAGTGCTGGTAGAAGTCGGTGGGTCAAGCAGCATCTGTAGGGGAAAAGGGGTCGTAACTATTTGGGGCCATGGCCCCACATTGTGACTTGATACAAGGTCTCAACATGAAATGTCGGCAACACATACAAAATGCTGGTGGAATGCAGCAGGCCAGGCAAAATCTATAGGAAGAGGGTACCCTTTGCCTCCACTGATGCCTCTTGACCTAGTGAACTCTTCCAGCAGTTTGATTTTTGCCCCAGATTACAGCAACTGTAGTCTCTTGTGTCTCAAATCTAGGCATGCAAAACATTTGTGTGTTTTTCTATCATCCTCTTTCTTTTTTGAACCACATTTGTTAGTTGTGCCTCCTTCTTTTTAATTCAGTTTGATTGGCTCATACCTTTATACTTGCTGAAAACTGAAAAAGTCATCACCATCTTCTCTCCACAAACTCTGCCTGACCTGCTGAGTTTTCCAAGAAAGCTACATTTTATTTGTCACCTTGAATCATGGCCTCTGATCTTCAGCTGAGGGACAGATATGCAGCCTAGCAAGGCCTATACCTGCTCTTACGACAGGCACCAGATCCTTTGTGCTAACCCAAGCCTCACAATCATGAATTTGCTTAATATCTTAAAGGAAACAAAGCAGCAAAGGGATCTATATAAGAGGTAAAAAGAGTTAACGGAACGCCAAAGATAACATTCAAGAACTAAGTCGGAGACTTAGGGTACTTGGGGTACGAGCCTCAACATCAACATGTTAACAACCTTGGCCCCTGCTGCTCAGGAATAAAGAGAAGCTTGCTTTTTCATCTTAACTGAGCATTGAACACACGGCTGAAAAGATGAGAACATTGAATATTGCCATTCCAATCAGTCCCTGTTGCCACTGTCTGCTTAAAGACATTAAAACTAACTTGGTTTCACCAATTTTCAAGCCAGCTCAAGGACAAAGTCAAATAAATTTTCCCACTGCTTGATCTCAATGTGTGACCAAGCAAGACCAAAAATTACTAATTAGGAGGAACCACAAGACACTGGGGAAAAACAGCATAAAGACTCTTGCAAAAGTGAACATCCTGATATTTAGTTAAAGAGGTGAGGTGCGAGTGAGACTGCTTGCAGACAGGTGGCAAAAGAAATCACCAATTACTTCGTGTTGACATCCATTCCTTCTATGGTCAATTGCTCAACTGAACCCAGTGGGGAATCTAAATGGGTAGAACCGCTTTAAATTGATTCACCAGAATGGCAATAGGGAGAAACAATTTAGAATTAAACAAAACACAGAATTTACATTTGAAAAGAGGAGAAAAATGGCAACTGACAGCAAGGGGTGAAAGTAATCACCAGTGCTTCTGTAGTTCCCCAGTTCCTGGCACAAGTGACTGACTGCTCCTAAAGAGATGTCACCTTATTGCAGTTTGATAGATGAGAAAACCATAGACTTCAATCACACAGGTACATGTTCAATGAAAAACCTCAAAAATCAACTTAATCTGACGAGAGGCACAGATCACTCCTTCGCTGGGCTTCAGTAACAAGATTATTTGCCAGGGAGCACTAATGAAACCAATTATTTAGTGATGATCTTTAAAAATGTGTCATATTTTGTATTTTTTACCACCACCCTACCCTGCCACTTCTGGGCCTAACTGATCTACTTTGCTCAGATAACTTATGCTACAAAAAGAGTTGAGAAAAGTCTGCAGCTGCTGTTGGATTTTAAAAGTTTACTGATCTTATTAAATTTACATCCTGGCATCAACCAACACATTATTATCTGCCTGAGATTTCGAAACAGGAACCAACAATCAAATGCAAGCACATGGAGTGAACACAGCAAACAGCAAAGCTGGTGGAAACACCATCAGCACGATGTCACATACCATGGAATTTTGCTAGCTTTCCTTGTTCAGAAGGTAGAACGGAAACTGCTGAGGGGAGGGAGAGAGGGGGAGAGGGGGAGGGGGAGGGGGGGAGAGGGGGAGAGGGGGAGGGGGGAGGGGGGAGAGGGAGGGGGAGAGGGAGGGGGAGAGGGAGAGGGAGAGGGAGAGGGAGAGGGAGGGGGAGAGGGAGGGGGAGAGGGAGAGGGAGGGGAAGAGGGAGGGGGAGAGGGAGGGGGAGAGGGAGGGGGAGAGGGAGGGGGGGAGGGAGGGGGGGGAGAGGGAGGGGGGAGGGAGGAGGGGGAGAGAGGAGGGGGAGAGGGAGAGAGAGAGAGGATGGGTAGAGGGAGAGAGAGAGGATGGGGAGAGGGAGAGAGAGAGAGGATGGGGAAGGAGAGAGAGGATGGGGAGAGAGAGGATGGGGAGAGAGAGGGAGGATGGGAGAGAGAGATGATGGGGAGAGGGAGAGAGAGACAGGATGGGGAGAGGGAGAGAGAGACAGGATAGGGAGAGGGAGAGAGGGATGGGGAGCGAGAGAGAGGATGGGGAGAGAGAGAGAAAGAAAGAGGATGGGGAGAGGGAGAGAGAGAGAGGATGGGGAGAGGGAGAGGAGGGGAGAGAGAGAGAGAGATTGGGAGAGGGTGAGGGTCCTGGCATTATCTTTTCATAGACTGGAGTCACAAGAGACTGCAAAGGCTGGAATCTATAGCAACAAACAAGACACTGGAAGAAGTCACTGGGTTACTAACATCTATGGAGGGACAACTGATATTTTGGGTCGAGTCGCTTCAATTGGACTTATGTTTATGGTCTGGATAGACATCATATGTAAATTGCCTCTGGCAAATTAGCTTCTCTGTAACATTCACCCAGATAGCCAAGTACTTATTCTGAAGAAAAAGTGCTTATTAATAGCATTGTGATTCAGCACTTGAGCTTGCTACCTCAAGGAACATGGGTTCAGTCTTGATCTTGGGCACTGTCTCATTGGACAGCTCACACATTCTTCACGTGGCTGTATACATTTCTCCCCAGAAGGTGTCGTTTCCTCCCGAAACACAGTCGTGATGGCAGGCTGGCCACGGTTAGTGGAGCCAAGTGGTTTAAAAAAGAAATCAGAATCGATGCAGTTGAGAGAGATGATAAGTTGTGGGCTACAAAGAAATAAGGAAGCAGGAACAGAAGTGATATGGGGAACTGGCAGGTATCAGATAGACTCAGTGGCCCTGTTTTGTAACATGCAATTAACCAGCCAAGTTCGGGTCTGTATCTCCCACTTACCAGCAACACCATGAGACTAAGTATGTGGGAGATCAATGATAACACCTTTCTATAATTGGCTTGCAAGGACCAAAATGTATGTAGATTGTGAACTTAACAATTATTATTATTATTCAGAAACAGAAAGCTGAGCAAGTCAGACTGCTTCAGTAAAAGAGAAATAATCAATGTTTAGGGCTGTGCCCTTCCCCGAATAGATAACTTTTTTCTGTAATTTTCTGCTTTTGTTCCACACTTCTAGCTTCAGCAGGTGTTTTTTTCATTTCCATATTACATTACACTTCTGCGGTTAAAGATTAATGTGATTATATGTGAACAGTCTCATTATTCTAATTTGTATAGAAGAGGTTTACATATTAATAAGTCTTTTGTTTTATCTTAATTGGCCTCTTATTTTTATAGACTAATAACTCACTGGTTGCAACTCACTGATTGGTGCAAGTCACATTAAACTGTTTTAATTGATAATTATTCTGTACAGATATTGTTAAATGCAGGCAGGACTGAGTAGTAATATTTTCAACATTTTTTAATACCTTACTGTGAGTCTCTGGGTTTGCAGAGATGCCAGACCTCCCAGTGAAAAAAGCCAGTGAAATTTTGTACTTTTGTTCCTTGGCACCATTAGTTATTATAAGTGTGTTATATTCATCCAGATTTATCACCTGTGCATTTTACACTGCCAAACATAACACTGGACATTCAGAAAAGAAACCATGGAAACAAACCCATGGAGCAGCTGCTCTGTGCTGAACAAGATAAGAGACACTATGTAGCTGTATTACAGCCCTGCCTGCTGTTGGGATTACAAATTGCCTCCCACAGCGAGGGGGTTGTTCCACAATAATCCTTTCTCTTCACTATATAAAATATTGTATGGGTTTAAGACCAGCCCCCTCTTTCACTCTTGCTATCAAAACGTGCTGACTATATACAAAATACCCAAAAAATAATCCACCTAGCTCACAACCATCATGGACAGGCTGGCTGTGTATTGTGACAAACGTGTTTATGTATGTGTATATATGCTAGCAAAAAGAAGCACAGATGTGTGCGTGTATATGCACGCTATTGTACTTCTCTGAATATGCATATGTGTGCATTGCTCTTTGAACATCAAGCAGAGATCCTCAAACCTTCTGATATCGATGTTCCTTGGCAAAGTATTTACTCACAGAAGGCTTCTTAATTGTGGCACTTTAACAGATTGAAATGTGTGATGGAACAGCCTGCCAAATCTCACTTTCTGGACTCGCACATCGTCTTTTAAGGAGAGTAGAAAGAGAAACAAAACATTGGTGCATTTAACCACATCTCAGATTCAGCCACAACTTTAGCAGATTTTTTTTAAAATAGCTAAATCACCGTGGGAGCTAAATCAGGTTAGGAGAGGCACATTTTAACTCCAGGCAGTCCCCAGGTTATGCAAGTAGTCTATTCCTGAGAACTGTCTGCAAACAGATTTCTTCACAAGTCAGAAATGTCTGTTTACTACTGAACCTATATCGTATCACTCCACATATACTTGCTATAATCCCACCGCAGCCTGTAAGGAGACTGTTCTTTTCCCCGTGGCTGTGTGGCGTTCCTCCAGGTGCTTCGGTTTCCTCCCACAGTCCAAAGGCATTCTGGGGGGTTGCTCGGTTAATTGGTCATTCATTATTATCCTGTCATCAGGCTAGGATTACACTGGGGGGTTGCTGGGTGGTGTGGCTCAACAGACCAAAGGGCCTGTCCACAAAGTATCTCAATAAATAAATAAATCTTGCATATCTACCCAAACAACACCTGTAATTAAACTAACAGAATGTATACTATATTGTCATTAATGAATACTGCAAAGCATTTTATTGTTACCACAATCTTCAAAAGTATTTATAAAATGGAAGAATGTAAGTGAAATCAGACATCCATAAGCCAAGTCATCTATAACCTGAGGAGCCCCTATTTCTCATTCTCTCACCCTGCCAATGGAATAGATACCATTAGGTACCATTTTCCTTTTACTCTACCCCCCACCACCACCATCTCATACCCCTGACTTCCCTTCTCTCTAAAACTGTAGGCCTAAGCAGTATCTGGGTCACACAGAATGGAAGAGTCGCAATGTTTTTCCCTGGGCTCTAAGTTGCCTAATCTTAGCCAAAAGTAACAGATGGGGCATCAATACTGAACCATGTGAGAGGGGGGCCGAAGGGGCAAACAAAAATGTCTGTGAAATAATTAGCGGCTTTGACTAGTATATCCACGCATCTCAATACTGCCAGAGGTAAATCATTGCTTTAATATAGGATGCAATTTAGAATTAAAATATATACTTTTAACCTTTGGGTCTTAAACTATTCCGTAGCTCCTAAAAAACTAGGAAAACTAAACAGCTTCAAAGAGGAGCTAAAATATTCCTCCCAGCATTTCATTACGTTAACAACTACCACCAGCCATTCTGATTCTCACAGATTTGAAACCATTGCATTTCTTGTGATGAGAAAAGGCATTCTATCTCCTAGATCTTGTGCGATTTCAAAAGGTTTTTGTTCAAACCTGCAATGTATCCTCAAATCCCTTCTGAAAGAATATAAACGACCAATACAGCTGCCAGGTCGGCTCTTGTTTTGACGGTACACTATTCAGATGAAAAATTAAATTTTGGCTGATCCTGAACTTAACTGATTGCACTGTTAGTGCCAATCTCACAGCAGGGAGTTTGGTCTAGATAGCACTCCCGCTGGCTGAGAAAGAGGCCAAGGGCTGAAACTGCTTACACGGCACATTAAGGCCCTACACTGAATGACCAGGCAGAGAGAGAGAAAAAATCCCATCTGATGGGCTCCTAGTGCACGTCTGACTATAAAGTAGACTATACAATGACATCTTCTATGGAACTGGCAGCAAGGGAGTGGAGGGTGGGGGAGGGGAACAAGCGATGCTGTCCTGTGAGCAGCAACACACAATTGCACAATGCGAACATATTAATGCCTTCAGCCATTTCGTGCTGGGAGATCAAAAAAAACTTCCCACTCAGTTAGATTACAGACTTTGTACTCAAACACATTTGATTTAAAAAAAAACCTTAAATGGCCTGTTGCATTTTATTTTTATGCCTTCAAAGAAATTAACCAAGGGGCAAAATGTTCTTAGCACAGTACAGGTCAGCAGCCATTCTTAAGTTTGTTGCATTGCAACATTAGAGCAACAGATTTGCACTGTGAAATTCATTCAACCGCTGCGATTTTGATTTTTTTCTGGGCAGCAAACAACTGCGCAGTTCTGTTTTTAAGAGTGTCCACAGTTTCTTGACTCAGTGCCCTACACTAGCCACAGGAGCCCAGCAGGCAAGCACACACGCGGCCAGAAAACACCAGGCGTACAATTGTGCCATTCTACCATAACCCAGGTTGCTCCAAAGTCTCCAACACCACGATCTTTTCCATAGATTACCAGCTCAAATCCAAACAGTCCTCAGGTACATCTAAAACTTAATATCTCACCCTATTTATACTTAATAGTTAATTATTACCCCCTCCAAGTAATACCAGAACATTACAGGCAAATACAGGAACTCTGGGTCCTGTCACAAATTTAAGACATTGATACACTTTAGTTCAACCAAAACATGACTGTTGACATTTGTTCCATCTTTTACTATCCAACAACCTTCATTTATACAGCACAATTCAGGAACTTCAATCATTCAAGGCACTTTGCAGGAGCTATATGATTGTAAACTCACAAATTTCTCCTGGGATAGATGACAAACAGATTGGTCAAAGTGATAGGTTTTGAGGAAGGAAGGCGAGTTACTTGAAGGTACTTCAGAGATTAGATCTTAGGCAGCTGTTTGAACGGCTATCATGGTGCAGCAACTTAAATGGATGACATTCAATATTTGGAGGACTGCAGAGATTGTAAATGGTCGGAGGGTAGAAGAAACCACAAGTTGTTGCAAGTGAAGGGTGGTTTTGCTGAACCAGGGGTCCATAGATCATGGTGGCTATGCTACGGGCAAAGGTAATCGAGCAGGAATGGTGAAAGACCAACCACAGCAGCATTGGCATACTGAGGTCCAGAGATAACAAAGGCAGAGATGATGGCTTCAGCAGCAGACGGGCTAAAACAGGAAGGATTATTGGAAATAGAAAGAAAAGGCAAAGTGGGTGTTTCACCAATATGACTGGATTACATGGTTGGAGTCACAACCTGCTGAGAAGCTTTGGGACAGGATGGTGTGGTCAATCACATCAAAGTCTAGAGGTAGTTAAGATGGAGAAGGAGGGGCAGTTTACCACAGTTGTGATCACTAATGATTCTTCTCAAGAAAAAAAACATAGATTTTTCAAAATTTAAATATCAGCTAGATTTATTCACTGGAGGATTCCTGCCATTTTGTCAGGCAAACACTAAATGCTACCTGAAGGCTCAAAATGCACCTGCTTCAATATTGAAGCTCAAGCTTTGGGCGAGAAAGCCACCAACAAGGCAATTCCAGGTTCAGATCAAAAGGAAGATGGAGAAACCTACTGAAGGATGGACAATAAATGCTGCCCACGTCCTGTAAAATGAATGCTTAATAAAGCCCACAGCTGCAGCATTTGGCCCACCGAGTAACCATGATTTAATCATAAGATGATGATGTATCACAGCAACATTACAAAGACAACTGCAGCAAATGTGCTGATGGCTTAGTAATCCTTCAGGAATGCCCTGGAGTTTCCAGAAATTAAGGACGAATCCCCCAAACACTGCAGCAAGGAACTGATGAGATAAATCATCAGGATATTAATTTCCTTTTATCCTGTTAAAGTATTAGAGTAGAGGAAACAGCTTTTATTATTGACAGAGGTGTTGAGACGAGGAATCGCATGATTATAACCCCAGAAAATTATCCAGACATGGTGACCTAAGTGCTGATATCATGAGAGCTGGTTGCTTCCACCAGCTCTGTACGTCTACTGGAACAGAAAGGCTGGCTGGAATTTGGAAAACCTAATTTAAAAGGAAAACTGGCTATCAAAAAAATGGCATTTTGATTTTTGGCATTACAGCAACATAACTGTCAGATTGAAAGAGAAGGATCTTGGTGCCTGAAGTACATAGGCACTACAGGAACCAGGTGTTCAAGAGCAGGAGTGGAACATGGTGCTGCAGGGGTGGGTTATTGTTCGGAAGCAATAAACATCAATGTGTAGGGGAAGGAATCACAGTACATATAAAGGAAAACATTAGGTTCGGGACTTGAAAGAGGGCTCAAGGGAGACTGAATCACTCTGGATTTAATTAAATGAGGAAAACATAGAGAAACTACTGATGGGAATTTGCTGCAGCCTGCCAGACAGTGATTTGTATTCCACAGAGAATCAAGGAAGACATCCAGCAAAAGTCATGCTTTATTAAGTAGCCAGTGGTGGTGGTAAGGGGGTGGAGTTTAATGACCCAAATGTCTATAATGAAATTTCAACGTTACTGGTTGGGAACAGGGCAGGTGAAATATGCATTTAGTGAGGTCTACAGCATTAATTAACACATCAGAGAGGGTGGAGAAATGAAGTTGCTCTTGATCGGACACTGACCAGGAACATTAATCGTGTGACATCTTACGGGCAAACAGCCAAAATGCAGTGAGTGGAAGGTCAGAGGGTTCAAAACAAAAAAGGGAAAGACAGAGGAACAGGAACTTTAACTTATTATATGATAGGCAGTGAATTATAGGACACTCTGCTCAGAATTAAGGAGAACGAAGACTGATAAAGGGATAGAAGCAATGGTTAAATGAAACAGGCTTACATCTATAATTGAGAAAACAGAAGATAGTAGATGAGGTCATTAATCTTGAGAAATTAGCCTTGAAAATTTAGAAAAAGTTGTGAAACTATTTACAGCACTGTGCAAAAGTATTAGATACATAAACAGAAGTTCTATAAAGCTAAGATGCTTTCAAAAATAATGAAATGAAATGGTTCTAAATATCAAAAAACATTACTACAAAGAGCAGGAAAGAGTCAAAAAAACTAAATCAAATCAATATTCAGTATGACCATCTTTGCCTTTAAAACTGCATCAATTCTCTTAGGTATATGGTTGTGCAGTTTTACAAGAAAAACGGCTGGAGAAATGGATGGAAAAAAGCATCTGGGAGAACTTGCCACAGTTCTTCTGCATACTCTGGCTGTCTCATCTACTTCTGTCTCTCTGGGTAACCTCAGACAGCCTCGACGATGTTGAGATCAGGGCACTGTGGAGGCCATTCCATCCGCTGCAGAACTCCTTGTTCTTTTTGCTGAAGATAGTTCTTTATGACCTTGGCTGTGTGTTTGGGGTCATCGTCCTGCTGCAGAATGAAGCTGGATCCAATCAGAGTTTCCCGAAAGGTATTGCATGAGGGATGAAAACCTGCTTATATTTCTAGGCATAATTCTATTAATTCTGACCAGACCACCAACTTCCATGTGCAGAAATGGAGCCCCAAACATGCAGGAACCTTTGCTGTACTTCAAAATTGGCTGCAACTCATCCATGTAGCACTCTCCAGTTCTTCTATGGACAAACTGCCTCCCGCTTGAGCCAAAAATGTCAAATTTTGACTCATCACCCCAGAGCACTTGTTGCCATTGTTCAGCACCCCAGTGTGTGTGTTTTTGTGTGAAAGGGCGTCTCTTGGCTTTGTTTCCAGTTCAGAGGAATGACTTTTTGGTAGCAACTCTTCCACAGAGACCACTTCTGACAAGAGTTCTCCAGACTGTAGAGGGGTGTACTTGGGTTCCAGTGGTTTCTGTTCAGTTCAGAGCTGACAGCAGTGCTGGACTTCAAATTTAGAAGGGATGTCAGTTTAACATCTCTCTTGTCAGCTTCCATGGTCGACTACAGCATTTCTGGTCCAGAACCTTTCTTGTTTCTTTGTGTTTCTGCAGAAGAGCTTGGACAGCACATTTTGAAACACTTGCCTGGCACAAAATTTCTGCTTGGGAAAGACCTTGCAGATGCAGGATGACCACCTATGCCTACTCCTGAAATAGTGTAGGAATTGATGATCTTAAGGTTAAACTGTCACA
Source organism: Mobula hypostoma (assembly GCF_963921235.1). NCBI lineage: Eukaryota > Metazoa > Chordata > Chondrichthyes > Myliobatiformes > Myliobatidae > Mobula > Mobula hypostoma. The sequence continues at coordinate 80,712,875 of NC_086100.1, read as the reverse complement.
TCTGCCACACCCACACCTTTTAGCTTGGTTTCCTTCATCCAGTTTGATTCCTTCTACACCCATTTCTCTTTCAGTTAATTAGTTTAGTTCATTCAACTCATTATGTCATTGATCATTAGCACCTGTTCGTTTTCTGTGTTTAATCATATACTATATACCTACAAAATAATCAAGTTTTCATTTGAAAAGGGCTTTATTACTTAATTTGTTACTTTCTTCACTTGTCAGATCATTGAAATGTTCCCATAACCTTTGGACTCACTTGCAATGACTCTCGATATTTTTGCTTACTTATTTATTATTATTATTATTTCTTTGTTTTTGTATTTGCACAGGTTGCTGCTTTTTAAACATTGGTTGAATGTCGAAGTTGGTATGGTCTTTCACTGATTCTATTTTGGTTATTCTTCTATTATGGATGTACACTTGCAAGAAAATGAATTTCAAGGTTGTATGCAGCAACATATATGTAGTTTGATAATAAATTTGCTTTGAACTTTACAAAAACTTCTCTGTAACATTTAATTTTTTTGAAAATGTATGTTTGGAAATTGAAAATTTGTTCTTTTCTACTGACACACTAATGCAGAAGACAAAAATAAACATCTAAAAGAAATTTATATAAAAAATGCCTAAGACTTTTGAAGAGTACTGCAAGTTGTTGACAACAGACTGCAAGAAGCCACTATACATAAAATTTCAATAAGATCTTTAGAAAGAAAAAGAATACATTTATAGAATTGTTCGGAAAATAGCTAATACCAAAAAACATCTTAATGTAAAGTAAGTGTTTCTAAGACTACAAAAGAAGGTAAGAATAACATGGAAAAATACAAAGTGAGTAGAGAAAGAAAGGGCCAGGGAAGTAGAAATATACCAGTTCAGTTTCTGGTTGCCAGGTAACAGAGAGGGACTAATCTAAGTCGAAGAAAAGTAGAGTTCCTGAAGTCAATGAGTAATGTTCAAATAGGGTGTACAGCAGAGGCTGATTGTTTATTTGGAACAGTATCACCAATTATTTTTCTGAACAGGGGAAATTCTGCAGATGCTGGAAATCCAAAGTAAAACACACACAAAATGCTGGAGGAACTCAGCAGGTCAGGTAGCATCAATGGAAATGAATAAACAGTCGACATTTTGGGCTGAGACCCCTTTCCAGGACTGAGAGGGAAGGGGGAAGACTACAGAATAAAAAGGTGGGGGAGAGGTGATAGGTGAAGCCAAGTCAGAATCAGACTCAGGTTTATTATCACCGGCATCTGACTTGAAATTTGTTAACTTAGTAGCCAGCAGCTCAATGCAATACATAATCTAGCAGAGAAAGAAAGAAAATAATAATAAAGTAAAACATAATAGGAAATAAACAAGTTAATCAATTACATTTATTGAATAGATTTTTTTAAAATGTGCAAAAACAGGAATACTGTATACTTTTTTAAAAAGAGAGGTAGTGTCCAAAGCTTCAATGTCCATTTAGGAATTGGATGGCAGAGGGGAAATGAGAGGGAAAGGTCAAGGGCTGGAGAAGAAAGAATCTGATAGGACAGGAGAGTGGACGACAGGAGAAAGGGAAGGAGGAGTACGGTGATAGGCAGGTGAGAGGAGGTAAGAGGCCAGAGTGAGGAATAGAAGGGGGTGGGGAGGGAAATTTTTCTTTACCAGAAGGAGGAATCAAAATTTATGCCATCAGGTTGGAGGCTACCCAAACAGAATACAAGGTGTGGCTCTCCACCCTGAGGGAAGCCTAATCGTGAAATAAGAGGAGGCCATTGACCAACATGTCGGAATGGGAATTAAAATGTTTGGCCACTGGGAAGTTCTACTGTTGGCGAATGGAATGCAGGTGTTCGATGAGGTAGTCCTGCAATTTATGATGGGTTTCACCAATGTAGAAGTGACAGTATCAGGAGCACTGAACACAATAGATGACCCCAGCAGATTCAGCAGTGAAGTGCTGCCTCACCTGCATGGAGTGTTTGGGTCCTGAAAGGAGGAGAGGGAAGAGGTGAATCGGCAGATGCAGCACTTTGGCCACTTGCAGGGATAAGTGCTAGGAAGGCTGAAGGACAAGGGAATCACAGAGGGTGTGATCCCTGCAGAAAGCCAGAGGAGGGGTGGGGAGTTAGAGAAATATTTGGTGGTAGGATCCCTTTGGAGATGGCAGAAGTGGCAGAAAATGATTGTCTAATGTAGAGGTTCATGGGGTCATAGGTGAGGACAAGAGGAACTCTATCACTGTTAAGGCAGTGGTAAGATGCTCGGCTGTCCGGGAAATGGAGGAGATGCGGGTGAAGACAACGTCAATAGAGGAGGAAGAGAAACCCATTCTTTAAAGGAGGAGGACATCTCTGATGTCCTGGAAAGGAAAGCCGTGCACTGGGGACAGATGTGGCAGAGATGAAGGAACCTCAGTGTGCCTCATGCTAGCTCTGGAAGAAACACTGGAAACCTGAAAATGGAAAATGATAAAATTATTCAGAAGGCCAGGGGGATTAAAAAACACCTGAGGAAGTGCAGTACATAATTCAGACCAAAGGTGTGTGGGTTTGCCTTTGGCAGATGCTGCCTGACCTGCTGAGTTTTGTGGTTTTTTTCCTGCTCTTAATTCAGGTTCCCAGGAGTCCCTTGATTCGAATGGAAAGTGGAAAAACATGGCAAAACAACAAGGTTGACTTGCCATGGTTTAAAGAATTGTATCAAACAGGGTAGACTCTTTGTAGAATCCTTGATTCAGGACTGCCTTAAATTTGGGGCATTGTTCCTACACAGCCAAGAGCAACACCATGGGAGGTGATGTCCAAAGGCCAGTACAATAGGGCCAGGCTGCAGATTGAATCCAGTGAAATATGAGATGGCTCTTTGTGGGAAGAGAACCTTTTGTCTGAGAACTTAATGGGACGCAACAAACAAACAATGGCCTTTGCACCAAAAACTAAAAATCATGCGACTGACCTTCAGAAACAGATTTACAGAAAAAAAAGCCAATGAGAAAAGAATCTGTAGGTCAAAGGTCAAAGCAGCCAAATCCACTCGATCAGGTAAAAGAGAATAATGCATTTATATTGCACCTTTCGTGTCCCTTGCTGTACCTTCAATTACACTTCACAATTAATAAATATATGTAGTAGGAAAAGTAGCAGCCAATTTATGCATCACAATTGTGTTGGTGGGGGGGGGGGAGATGATTTAAATATCTATGAGGGATAAATAACAGTGAAGAGCCAGGAGAGAAATGTTCAGCTCGTTTTCAAAAGGAGCGACCCAAGATCTTTTACATCCATCCAAGAGAGCTGACGGAGTGAGAGTTTAATAGTTCTTTCAAAAGACACCAGCTCTGAGAGTGCAGTATTCCCCTTATGCTACTCCTCTCTGTCTAGACGCACAGGAATGAGACTTGAACCCAAATGCAAACAACAGGAATTCTGCAGATGCTGGAAATTCAAGCAACACACATCAAAGTTGCTGGTGAATGCAGCAGGCCAGGCAGCATCTATAGGAAGAGGCGCAGTCGACGTTTCAGGCCGAGACCCTTCGTCCTGACGAAGGGTCTCGGCCTGAAACGTCGACTGCGCCTCTTCCTATAGATGCTGCCTGGCCTGCTGCGTTCACCAGCAACTTTGATGTGTGTTGCTTGAACCCAAATGCTTTTGATTCAGATGCAAGTTTACCAGCAGTTGAACCATAGTTGGATGTAAAGAGCACAATGCAGACTCCAATTTCCTTTTGTACTACCTGCTTTCTGTTTTACCCTCGGGCATAACAATAGTTAAAAGCGTAACTGAAGTCTTTGGGGATATTGAATCTTAATGACAATTCACCCACCTTCTCTAACAAGTCACGAAGTTTATGTCAATAGCTTTTCCACAGAGTTGACAGCAGTTTTGCTGGAGGGGTTTCAAATTCACAATCACTGTGGCAATCAGATCACTGGGATTACAACAAATTTTTTTTATCTTGGTGCTAGTCACTGAAGCTATATCTGAGCAACTATGTGTGGCATTTAGTGTTATCTGCTTTGAAAGATGGGCGGAACAATACTTTCACCAGGTTCAAGAACAGTTACTGCCCCTCAAAAATCAATCTCTTAAGTAAAAGGGGATAACTACATTCACTCTCCCCTTCTTTGAAATGTTTCCACAACCAATGACCTCACAATAAGGAACATCTCATTATCTCATGGTCTTGTCATTTATTGCTATTTATTTATATTTGCATTTGCACAGTTTGTTGTCTTCTGCACTCTGGCTGAACTTTCATTGATCCTGTTACAGTTACTATTCTATAGATTTGCTGAGTACGCCCACAGGAAAATGAATCTCAGGGTCGTATACGGTGACTTTGAACTCGGGGCATTTTGGTCATCAGAGGTGAGACTTGCATTTCATATTCACCTGGAATTTGTACTATTAATGCTCGACCAATGTAAAAGAAAAGGCTTACATTTATTTAGTGCCTACATGCTTCTGAAGACACGATAACTGACAAGAGGTCAGTCAAGTTTAGAGAAAATCGGGCAAGAAAGTGGAGCTGAGGCCGAAGTTTTATTGGATAGCAGAGCAAGTTCGAGCAATGTGAGGCACATTCCTTCTCCTGCTTCTTTGTTCTATATCCTAACAAACGTTTGAAATGCAGACACTATTGGAATATAGGACAATTAAAAAAAACAGATAAATATGTATAGATAAAGATTCCAAGAAGAGCAAAGAAATAAAAAAGTGCTGAGATGCTGGTTGAGAAATCAACAGTGCCATGAGTTGTGTATTTAATATTTCAATAATATTTGACTGATTTTGCATATACATTGTTTCATTAAGCATTCTTGTTCATTTAAATAATTATGGATCATGTAAAAATATATTAATTGCATATGACATCACGCTACCACATGATACGTGCCTGCCTCGTTTACAGTAAACTCGAACTACACCCGTACATTCGGACTCTCGTGTTCCATTCCATTTAATTTAATACTTTGAAGTTACAAAACGTAACACCAGGCACTAGGGAAGGCATCCCTTGTCTTCTGTGATTTATTTCTTGGAATTATCCAGGAGGAAAGACAGACTTTCATCAAAAGATTGGCACTGCTTGACAGAATAATAATACTCTCCCTAGTTTCAGTCAAGATCGTAGTCCAGCTGCTTAAGAGACCAATGTGAAAAGAAACCAGCCCAGATGCAAACATGGCATCCATTTAGCCAAAGAAGGAAATACTCAATGTCACCTTGTCTGCAATTATAAATACAGCCTGCCCTTGCATTACTATTGACAATATCATAACGGAATACTATTCTTCAACTGGATATAGCCACTTCAGTGAATGAAAGGGTTGTATTCCTGGAAAATGTTCTGTTAAACTAACTTTTCTGAAAGAAAAGGGCGAGAGAATCATGGTAGAGATCATGGGCATGTTTGCTAAAATTCAAAAATTGTCATAATACCTCCAAAAATTAATCGCATTATCATGGAAATTTGTAAATCAGATATTTAGAAACAGGTGAAAACCTACGCTCAGACTTCAAGTGTGACAAGCCCTCTGTAATAAGATCATCAAGGACAAGAAACAGTTCACTTGGATCATCATATTTCTTATATCAACACAATCACACAGCAAATGTTTATGGCAATTAGTCACTGTCCACAGATTAAATTAAACAAAATTGAATTAAATTTAACTAAATTACCACAGAGCTGTTGGTAAGGAATACCACAGGGTCCTTCTTCAGAACTGAATGAGAAAACGTTGCACATTATCAGGAGTGACTGTAGTTAATGACATGTTTCTGTCATTAGAACATTGAACAGTATAGCGCAGTCCCTCTGGCCTCTGTTATTAGTGTCAAGCATAATGCCAAATTAATCTATACAAGAGATTTTGCAGATGTTGCAAATCTTGAGCGACATGCACAAAGTGCTAGAGGAACTCAGCAAGTCAGCCAGCATCTATGGAGAGGAATAAATAGTTGACATTTCGGGCAGAGACCCCTTCACCAGGACACGAGTTCCTCCAGCATTTTGCCAAATTAATCTAAATCTCTTCTGCTTGCACATGATACAAATTCCTCCATTTTCTGCATATTCATACATTTCTGTAAAATCCTTTAAAATCCCACTAATGTATCTGCTTCCATTACCAACCCAGCAACACGTACGAGAAGCCGATCACTGTGTGAAAAATAACTCCCCCCCCCCCCGCATCGTATCTCGCTTACACTTTACAGCTCTCACATTAAAGCTATGCAACTAGTATTTTACATTTCTGCCCTAGGAGAAAGATTCTGTTTTCTCTATCTATGCTTTTCATAATTCTAGTAGTCTCTCCTCAGCCTCTGCATTTCCAAATAATGAAGAAAAATACATTTGAACTTGTTTTCTTCAAGACTGCAGAGAATATAATAAAAATATTTAACATTATTAAAAAACAGGAGACAGTTTATAATTGTCAAATGGTCATGATCAAGGGTCCAGGCAAAAAGTTTACAACAGATGCATGAGGAATGTCATTTCATGCTTCTGTGATTCAGAGCAGGTTGTCAGCTTTATTTTCTTCAAACAGGTATTGAAAATTCTTATAATTCCCTTGATCAAGGCTGCTGGACATTGGAAATTCTTTGATTTGGGGCATGCAGGCCATATCTGGTTCCTCCTCTTAGCAATGCCAATCTTTCAGGCTCCTGGTTACAAACGTATTTGTGAGGCCCTTACTTGCAAAATCCCTTCAGGTGGATCACTGAGACAATGAAGGTGTAAGTAAACTTGTTACCTACTCCTCTTTGTTGACAGGTGAGGATACAGCTGATGTAATACACCTCGGACTGCGTCCCAACCAGGAGGAAAGGCTAAACAATGCCAATCAGAACTACAGCTGGTGATGGCAAGCCTACATAAAGCACTGAATAGACTTTGCAGGACGCAAGATACTTAATGAGATAAAAGAAAAAGAGAGAACAGCACAGATTTAGTATATGAAATAATACAATTGCAGCTAATAGAAAATTAAAATTTTTGAATTTTAAAATCAATAAGAAAAAATATTTAAAATTTAGAATGGATTGCTAGATGAGGAGACAGGAATAAGGTTTTGTGCATAGAAAATTAAAACTGGCATATTTAGAAGGGAGAGCAAGAGTAACGTCATTACAGATCTCTAACAGTTTTGTAATTAAGGTGCCGAATTGCATTCTGGTCTTCCTCAATTATAAAAAAATAGTCACTGACATCAATATTTATACTCTAAGGTAGGCCAGAGTGTAATCCAGTATCAACCCAAATAGTATCTTCCTTGTATTTTATGGAGAGTGTGTAATACCATAACAACAAAGACTCTCTACTGCCTACAGGCTAGCAGCGACAAGCAACTCCAGCAACACCCCCAAAGCTTAGCAGCATCCAGGGTGAAGCAGCACACTTGACTGGTACAACATGTATCATGCCAAGTAGATCTCTCTGGATGAGCACCAAGGCTGATCCCTTCATGAGGACTGGTGCGTGTTCCTTCAATTTACCCTTCCTCAAGTCCACAATCAATTCCTTGGTCTTATTAACACTGACTCTGCAAGGTCATTGCTGTGACACCACTCAACCAGCTGATCTATCTCACTCCTGTACCCCTCCTAGTCGCTATCTGGAATTCTGCCAAGAATAGTTGTGTCATTGGCAAATTTATAGATGGTATTTGAGCTGTGCCTAACCATGCAGTGGTGAGTGTAGAGAGAGTAGAGCAGCGAGTTAAGCATGCAACCTTGAGGTGTGCTGGTGTTGATTGTTGAGGAGATGTCATTTCTAATCTGCACTGACTGTGGTCTCCTGCTGAGGAAGTCAAGTTTCCAGTTGCAGAGGGTGGTAGAGAGGCCAGGTTGCCATTTCTTGACTGCAGTTTTCTCAGAACTTACTGCCTAGTGCTGGGCTCATATGTCACTTCATACCCAAAGTGAGGCCACATTGATCACAGAGGGAGATTAATTGCACCATTACCACTTGAAGGCAATACGGGGTGTTCTGAAATGACCTCTACATGCACCAGGCACAAATTGCAACAGAACTGGTGTATTAATGAAACCAATCACCAATCTACATGCACTCCAACATCTAAATGGACTGTGAACTTAACACCTGCTTCAGAACATGAGTGGAAATGCATTCCATCACCGCGACACTTACTCTCCCTATAACTTCACATATGTAATTTTTGAAAATATGCAATTATATTTATGATGAAAGCCAATTTCTGGTTTCTTTTTTGTCCTCCCCTTCACTCAGGCATGTAGCCATTATACTGCCTTCAGAAAGACCTTTTGACACATAAAACAAAGAGTGATGAGAAAATTCTACAATCTCTCACATAACAACAACTTTGGCAATGAAGAGGAAAAGATGAACTGCAGCAAAATCAAAAGGCATAACAGTAAGTGGTAGAAATGCACCTGCATGTTTAATTAAATTTGAAGAGACGGGTAAGATTTAAAATGCAGACCTTTTCAGAACCCATATAGATCCAAAGGTAGAAAGGCAAAAGTTTATCTGAAATGTATACAGAGATGAGGCAGCTGCAATCACCACATGATTGATGAAAGACAAAAATGACAGCCATCAGGGTTAAAATGATAACTGCAAATGGCAATGAGGAAGCAGAATATCTAATGCTGGCACTCCTGGATGAGATGTAGCAGTGGGCAAAACATTAGGCTGCAATCAAAACATTTCTGAATTATATTTTTGTTGTTTGAACAAAGGCAATGAAGAAATTTTTCTAAATATTCTTTTTATTTGTCCTGGATTTGTACGAGTCCTGAAGAAGGGTCTTGTCCTGAAACGTCGACCATTTTCTCTTTCCCATAGATGCTGCCTGGCCTACTTTGTGTGTGTTGCTTTGGATTTCTAGCATCTGCAGATTTTCTCGTGTTTGTGGTTGTTACTCGTTGCATTTGTTGGTTCAGTCTGCTCTCTGTAAAGAAGATCTCCAGCTTCTGAAATAAATCACCGCTAAGAAATATGTCCTCAGTGTGCAGCAGTGAACTCAATAAAAATAGTGATTGCACATTATAATCAATGGAACAAAATTGTGGATGCCAAGTGCATGCTTAGCAGTAGAAGATGAGAACATTTTAGCTCCAAACTGTGTAAATGACCTTTTGATTGGCATACTGGTGAACAATGAAGCACTGAAGTACCAATATGCTGCAAAAACAGATTTTATAGGAAGCAAGAGAGTTTGCACTGATTTCTCTTTCTCTCTCTCTCTCACACACTCACACACACACACACTTCATCCGAAATTGACCCAGAGTTTGCAGAATTGTGAATTTGAAATTTTAATTATTTCAAATTAGGATATTCAAACTCAAGCTCCCTCAATTATGAAAACTTGATAAAAATAATAATTAGCAACAACTTCTTCCCCTCCACCATCAGACTTCTGAACTTTCCATGAACAGTCTGTCATTATTCATTTTTGGTGCAATTTATTTATTTTGGTAATTTATAGATTTTTTTTAGACACAGCACATAATGATATTGATAGATTTTTGTATCCTTGCACTATACTTCTGCTGTAATACAACTAATCTCACATCGAATGTCAGTGATGATAAACCCAATTCTGATTCTGGCTTGAAGTGTGAAAATAAATTCTTGAAAACACATTAAAACCATAGTAAACATGAGATGCAGTCAACACATGCCTAAAATAATCTTGTAAATGTTTTTAAGGCAGCCTTTCTTCCCCCCCCCCCCCATTCAAACACAAATATACTTCTGAGTTAAAATTGAGCATGTTACTAACTAAAGCCTTGGGTTCTCCATTGACATAGAACATAATGATCATTTCTGGACAACACACACAAGATCAGTGTCATGTTCAATCAGCGTGGAGTTAATTGGCAGCAGCAGCATGTCAGAATGTCTACGTATTAAGGATGTACAAGTCAAGTACACTGGTTGGCTGTGCCAATGACAATCCATGTTCTTGGATAGTTAGCCTGCTCCCATCATCTTGGCTAGGATAAAGGCAACATGAATCGTGTCACTTAAATAACCATGTTACAACAGTGGTGTACAGAAGGGCATCTCTGAGCACACAACACAGTGAATCTTGAAGTGGCTGGGCTACAGCAGCAGAAGACCACTAACATACCCTCAGTGTCCACTTTATTTGGTACAAGAGGTAGCATTCCCTCATTCAGAAAGCAGTTCAAAGATTGAGAATGAAGGGCAGATTGATATCTGGGTCTTCGTGCAAGAATATGTGGAAATGAATTTTACCTGTAGTAACAAAATGGCATTTTTCTGCAACAAAATGGAACCTGTAATGTACCAGAGTGCTTTGCTAATAGTGTCCGTACAATATTATGCCAATGGGCACTGAGTATATGACAAGCTGCAAAAAGACAAGTGGATTTGGTTACTGGAAGTATACCAAGTACAGTGACTAAGCTGACAAACAGAATGCACCCTGTCCTTGGTGCCAACACTTGTGTATAAAGGAGTGACTGTGTTGTCTGTTTTTTTTTGAAGCAATCACCAGCTCGTGCAGTGCTAGTCTTCCCTTGCTGCAAGTAAAATAAATGCGCTCATGATTGATCAACTCTGTTAATTGTTGTTTGTTATAAGATGTAGCAAAAAGGTCCTCAACAACTATCTTGTGTTATTGATGTACAATTATCCGAGCCTTTAAAATAATTATTTTTTTGCTCAGATTTAGAGTGACTTTTTCAGTATTAGACTTAGTCAAGCTTACCTGAAAGATGAAGGTGAAAACAGCACATAACATCAAGGAAAATCAGCAATCATCAAGAGGAACCGAGAAAAGAAAGATAAAAATAAATGCATTAAAAATTATGAGCTTATGTCATTCTCCACTTTATTTTAAAACATACTATGTGAACGTACAGAAACAATCGACTGGAATATTGAATGGTGCTAAGTGCCCATGGTTTAGTCAAGGCAATGTCTGCAATGGAGAGCAAAAGCTAGCCAAATTAAACAGCTACAGAGAACATTTGTGTGCTAGAGGCCATGGAGAGAGATAGGCTAACGATACTTGGAACAAAATTGATAATATCAACACCAAAATAGGGAAAGCTGAAAACAGTCAATGTGTCACCAGTATCCGTGAAGAAAGAAACAGAGTTAAAGTTTGAAGATTGAGACCTTTCATCACCTTTTCAACATACAAATTCAAAATTATCTTCAAATGGAAATCCTAGGTCAAAATTTCTCAACATTTTCCATTCAGGTTCCATTCATTTGACCTCTGCCTTGCTTCTTGCCCCACCTTCAGATTTCTGCACAATCCATAGCATTGCTTCATTCCTCCTTTATTTGCACTATTTTTGTAATTTATAGTAATTTTATGACTTTGCACTATACTGAGGCGCTAAACAACAAAGTTCACATCATATCAATCAGTGATAATAAACCTGAATTTGATTCTGAAATGCTAAGCCTCTTAAGAAATACAGTTAAACTGTTTTATTAGCTTCATCATGGTCTGCTCATAAACCTCAAGGATGCTGTGACTTTGGGGAAGTATACAAGCGCTGTTTTCAAGTATTTCATTGAACCATTTCAGCAGCATTAAGTATCTGTTGCCCAATATCTCAACTTTGCTGCAAGTTCGCTATAGGTGCTGATTAAAGAAGGTTCTGGAGTCTGATAGGCTCATCTTAAAAAAAAATCACCATACAACACTGAAATCACAGCAAAATGAATACACTTGGAAAGTGGAAGATAAAACGCCATCCAAAAGACGGCTAAGAGCAAAATCAATGCTGAGTGATTTCTAGTAGGAGATCTTTCACTGAAAGTATTATGTGACATCACTCCAGGCCATTCAGTCCAACGTATTAGTTGACAATGCTCCTCCAACCTAACAGTTTTATCATTAGTCCTTTCTCTGACACACTTTTCCTCAACTGCTTCCACATCAGGAATGTATATTACATTGTTAGGTTTCACACAGATTTAAGGTGAGAGGGCAAAGATTTAAAAGGGACCCAAGGGGGAACGTTTTCACACTGAGAGTGTAGGTATATAGAACGAGCTGCCAAAGTGGCAGAGGTGGGCACAATCACAAGTCATTTGAACAAAAAAGCATGTAGATAACATTGGCCAAATGCTGGCAAATGGGAGTAGTTCAGATATTTGCCTTAATTGATTCCTGTTTAAGATGGCGCGGTGAAGCCCAGCGACTACTTATTGGCAGCAAACAAAACAAAGAATACAATGAAATACTTTATTATTAACACTTTTTTCTCATAAAATTTATGGTAAATGATCACTGCAAGCAATGGAGTGGCAAAGCTGAATTGAGGGTCAAACTGAGCAGGTACAAGGCAAAATTGAGGCATATTTAAGGCAAAGTCGGGGCAGAGGAGTGGCAGATTTGAGGCCTGTCCCCCTAAACTGAGAGTGAGGTTTGATCAACTAAAGCACCAGGCTGATCTGAAAAGGTTGGGTACGTGCCGAAACGTGGTGGCGGGGTCCTGGCCCAGAGCATATCAATGTTACAAGGCCCAGGTCCAAGTGCAAGGAATGACCCATCGTTTGGATGACTTAAACATCGGGCCAGGTGGATTGAAAAGACAGTGCATCAGGACCACAGGCAAGGGTTAGGCCAGTTGTGCTAGCTGTTTTACAATTTTCACTCAGCTCTGTGCTGAACTGAGGCTGAGGCTGTCTCCTGCTCTGAGCTTTGTGACATCTACTTGGCTTTGCGCTGCACTGAGGCTGAGGCCTGCTCCAGGCTTCGTGCATTGGGGTTTGCTTTAAATCTGAATGCTATTTGCTCACTTTTATTGTTTGCACAATTTGGTTCTTCTACTCTCTGCACAATGGGTGTCTGACGGTCTTTTTTAAAAATGGGTTCTTTTGGGTTTCCTTATTTTGTGGCTGCCTGTAAGGAAATGAATCTCAAGGTTGTATAATGTATACAAACATTGATGATAAATGTACTTTGAACTTCAATTGGCATGGATGAGCTGGGCCTAAGAGTCTGTTTGTAGTCGTTGATTCAAAAAGCATGGAAATAGCCCTGAGGCCCACCAAGTCGTAGGTTCAAAAAGCATGGAAACAGGCCCCAAGGCCCACCAAGTCCATGCCACCCAACATTGTTGGGCCAAAGGGCATATAATGTGCTGCAGTTCTACGTCTCCCAGAGTCTACCACTACCCCCACCTAACAAACAAACAGTGGCTAATTACCCAACTACCCCACACATCAGTGGAACAAGACAAGAAATTGGGGGAAGCCCACACAGATATAGAGAATGTGTCAGCTCCACCAGAGATCAGAACTTGAAACCGGATCTCTGGAGCCAGGTGTCAGCAGCTCTATTTAATGTGCTTCTATTTCACTCCCATTCACTAGTGATATTCTTTCACTTGTGGCCTCTTGGTACCTCATTCAGGTAAGCCCTTCTTGCTCTTGACCAAGTTAGAAAATGTCAATGTGGAGGCTTAGCACACATGCCATCTATCACGTATCATTGACAAGAAGGTAGTTCCAAAGTTTGCTTGCTTTCCTCCAGCCCAGTGCACTTACGGAAAATACACTGCACTAGCCACTAGCAGAGAGACTGCAAAAATTTGCAAGCATCTAAAATGGTTGGTAAGGCAGAGGTCTTTCGCACATTTAAACATGTCCCAGGAAAAGCACTTAAAATGGATAATCTGAGCTAGAAATAGGATTAACTCTGTAGCTCCAGAGACAGTATGGACAAAAGGGCCAAATAGTCTCCATCTGCGCTGTAAACCTTCATGATTTCACACAAACCTGTATTCCCCTTTGTCATTATTACTAACTTCAAAAAAACAGGAGCGAAATCACCCAGAGGAGAAACCGCTCAATTATCCAGCTGTAGTTGGGGAGGGAAGGGATGCATACATTGTGAAGAAAGCTTGGTCACAATAAAACAGCATTCCATTTTTATTCAAAAAGAAATTTTATGATCTTATTTTGGAGAGGGCTTCAGGGAAATAAAAAACCATAAAGCAAAAACCATAAACCATAAAGCAAGATTTCCTTCCTAATTAGCCGAGATTCCAGTTAGTCATTACATCAGTCTGATTATGTTTACATGGCCCTACGTTGATGCCTATTTGTACCTGTGTCTAAAGCAATGCTACAGCCTGCACAATAATTTGAAAAACAGTTCAGTTTTCTCAATACCCTTTAAAACAACTTTCACTGACAATACACACACACACACACACACACACACACATCCATCAACAAACAGACAAAATGTTTGTATGAACTCTGACAGCTTTGTTAAAGGTACAGGTTTATATTTTACGGCCACGAACTTCATAAACTGATGGTACATTCTAATTGTGCTCTCAAAAGAGAAACCCATTACCAGGTTTTTAATAACAACTACTTTCATTCAACGATTTGGATCTTGAACTAACTGCCAAAACTCTAATCACCACTACAATTTACACAATGCTATCACCCCCTCTGATCACTTGGCACTAAAATGGATTCTGCCTTTTATTTTGGTTCTAGTTGCACAAAATTGTGGCTGGTGTATGTTTTTCTTGGGAATGCTGCTTATGCGATGCCATGTGCCTGTGATGCCATTGCAAGCTTTTTTCATTACGCTTGTGCATATAACAATAAGCTTGATTTTGAACTTGGACTATCTGTGTTTATGCTGTTTACCAATGAGAGCCACCAAACACTAAGAAAAGACCACCACAGTCACACTCCCACGTTTTAATGCCCCCCTCAAGCTGAAATACTAAGCCATCACTTTGCATGCCCTGTTAAAATAGCCGCATTGTGGAGCAATTTTCCCTTTGTTATCATACCACAAAGTCCAATAATTTGGTAGTGATGTGAATCAGTGAGCAAAAGTAATATAAAGCTCAGAGCTTTTCAACTAACTGATGCTGCTTTCAACCATAATGCAGAATCCATTAAGCTCTCCTACACTGTAGGTCACATTTACTTGAGGGAGGATAGTGGAAAACAATGTTGCAGAGGATGATGATTTCATTTGCAGCTCATCCATCAGCACAAATCCATGCTTGGTTTCCGAGGAACTGGCTTAAGAAATGAGGAAAGGCATAAAATACAGGGCACATCCATAACCACAGTCAATGATCAGTTCCTTTATTCCTCATGGCTCGGTTCAGTGTGGAGAGCCAAGGTTATTTTTGGAACAGTTTCCTGAGGAGACAGTTGACTTGAACACAGTAGCAGTAGCCTGCGAACACCTTTAATTAAAGTGCCAGTAGGTATCCTATTACAGCTTTCCAAGTGAATTTCCATCATTATTATAGACCCCAAAGGAAAAAAAATACCATGCATTAGATTAGATTTTGATATTTGTTAGGAGTTCACAAGGTCACAAAGCATATTCTAAGGGCTCCATCAAACAGTGATGTAACTAAGTACTTCTCAAGTCACTTGCAGGGTGCTGCATTCTTGCACACCCCTTATTAAGTATGACAAATTACCACCAGATTTTGAGATAAATAACTTCTTTCACATACCTTACTTCTTAATCAAATCATCACCCACAACAAAAAGAACACAGGCATCAGAATTTTGGGGAGGGCATGTGAAGGTCAGAAATAAGCAGAATATACAATCAGCTGTGTACAGGTACATTTTCCAAATCTGTGTGAACAATCCGGTTTAGATTACAGGCAATTTGAATAATTGACGCATAATATTCAAGTATTTTGAGGCAATCTTTAGCAAAAAATCGAGTCAGATTTTTAATCCACTGCTGCAGAGAGTGTTGTGTAGATTGCCTAAAGGGGGCTGCTGATCTTTGGTGACTCCCCTGCTTCAGCCTTGACCACATTTGCTGGTGCTTGTTCAAAGTAGACAGTCTATTCAAACTGCACATTTTTCAATGTTCAATTCACCTCCAAGAAATAGGTTTTTCTTTTAGCTTGTCACATCTGGTGAGGTTAGAATTGAGGTGTGGAATGTTTTCTCATTTTGAGCACCGAATGCCAGCATCAAGCATTCCCAGATTCGAAAGAGTATACCCAATTACAACCCCTTTTTGAATCCACTCAATAATGAGCTTTGGTCAAACCTCAGACTAGCAAACCAACTTCCCCCACCCCCGTGCAACATTTTCGACTTTCCACGTCAGTCATTCATTGGCTTCTTAACAGCTTACAATGAAACTAGTGCTGAATTAATGGTAGCATTTATTGCTGTAGGTTATTTCATCTATCATTACTACCACAGAACAGGTAATGCAGATATCAAGCAAAACCTAATAAGCAGTCTCTTTTCAGCTTTCTCCGTTTATCCTGACATACTTTACATGCTCATTCCCATTCTCTTCACCTCTACATATATCCAACCTGACGCACCTCACCTCTCCATGAATTCACCCTTCCTCACTTTAATTCTTCACAGATTGACTGGCTCTCTTTACCTCACCAGCAGTTTGCCCTGACTCTCTTCATCTTACCCTCTGTTCCCTCTGGTGTCCTTTACAACCCTTCACCTCCTTTGCCTTCCTGATTCTATGATCATCTGTGTCTAACCCCAAGCCACACGCACCAATTCCACTGCAATGATACCATTGTACCTTTCGAGAATTTATTCTGGTCTTCTTCACTTCCCACTCACCCTACTAGTTTCTTCCAGCTGATATCTTGGCATGCCACATCTCTCCATTAGTCATCAGTGTGACCCTTCGTTTTTCCCCCACACTTAGAGACATTCTGTATTCCTCTCCAATGATCGTTCTTCCCATCGTCCCATCCCAATTTTCTTTTAGTTCTTTGATTCGTCACAATAGCTGCACGTTCTTCTCAGTCTGATGAAATCCAAATAGATGCTGTGCATAGTAACTCCTCACCTTGTCAATCAAGACAAGGAATTTCAGCGTATTCTGTTCAGAAGGTTTTTAATTCTCTGCAGCAACAACTAGTGAAGAGAAGAAGTAAGGAAGGCCACACACCTTGATCCACAAATGCAGATGGGAGTAGCTAGTGATAAAATTATACCCTAATACACTAAGAGATAAACTCAGTCTTCCAATCTATTTCATCAAGGCTTTGCATTTTATTTGTCTGCCTGCACTGCAGTTTCTCTGCAAGTGTAACACTAAATTCTGCATTCTGTTTCCCTTTTTACTACCTCAATGTCTATAGGAAGTATTTAACCCCCTTGGAATTTTTCATGTTTTATTGTTTTAGGCCAATGAATCACAATGGATTTAATTTGGCTTTTCTGTCACTGATCAACAGAAAGAGACTCTTCTGTGTCAAAGTGAAAACAGATCTCTACAAAGTGATCTAAATTGATTACAAATATAAAACACAAAATAATTGATTGCTTAAGTATTCACACCCCCCCTTTAATATGACACATCAAATCATCATTGGTGCATCCAATTGGTTTTAGAAGTCACATAATAAGTTAAATGGAGATCTGTTTTGGAAGACCCCTGTGCAGTCAAGGTGTTTCAATTTATTGTAGTAAAAATACACCTGTATCTGGAAGGTCCGACTGCTGGTGAGTCAGTATCCCGGCAAAAGCTACACCATGAAGACAAAGGAACACTCAAAGCAACTCCGCAAAAAAGGTTATTGAAAACGACAGGTCAGGAGATGCATGCAAGAAAATTTCCAATTCACTGAATGTCCCTTGGAGTACAGTTAAGTCAGCCATTAAGAAATGGAAAGAATATGGCATAGCTATAAATCTGCCAAGAGCATGCCATCCTCAAAAACTGAATGATCGTTTGAGAAGGGAACTGGTGAGGGAGGCCACCAAGAGACTTATGACAACTCTGGAGGAGTTACAAGTTTCAGTGTCTGAGGTGAGAGAGACAACATATACAACAACTGTTACCCAGGTGCTTCTCCAGTCGCAGTTTTATGGGAAAGCGGCAAAGAGAAAGCCACTATTGAAAAAAACTCAAATGAAATCTTGGCTAGGGTTTGCCAGAAGGCATGTGGGAGACTCTGAAGTCAGCTGGAAGAAGGTTCTATGGTCTGATAAAACTAAAATTGAGCCTTTTAACCATCAGACTATACACTATGTTTGATGTAAGCCAAACACCACACATCAAAAAAACACACCATCCCTCCCGTGAAGCATAGTGGAGGCTACATCATACTGTAGGGATGCTTTACTGCAGCGGGCCCTGCAAGGCTTGTGAAATGAGTTTTTAGAGAGTAAAATGAATGCAGCAAAATACAGGGAAATCCGGAGGAAAACCTGATAAAGTCTGCAAGAGAGCTGCGACTTGGGAGAAGATTTGTTTTCCAGACAATGACCCCAAGCATAAAGTCAAAACTACAAAGGAACGGCTTAAAAACATTAAAGTTCCAGTCCTGGAGTGGTCAAGTCGGAGTCCAGTCCAGGCCTCAATCCAATTGAGAATTAGTGGCTGGACTTGAAAAAGGCTGTCCACTCATGATCCCTATACAATCTGACAGAGCTTGAACAGTTTTGTAAATAAGAATGGTGAAAAGTTGCAGTGTCCAGATGTGTAAAGCTGATAGAGACCTATCCACACAGACTCAATCCTGTAATTGCTGCCAAAGGTGTACCTGCTAGATATTGACTTGAAGGGGGTGAATGCTTTTGCAATCAATTATTTTGTGTTTCATATTTGTAATTAATTTATATTACTTCTCAGAGATGCATTTTCACTTTGACATGAAAGTGTCTTATTCTGTTGATCAGTGTCAAAAAAGCCAAATTAAATATGCTGTGATTCAATGCTGTAAAACAATAAAACATCAAAACTTCTGGGGGGTGGGGAATATTTTTCATAGGCACTGCACTTATGAATGGAATGATCTGTCTGGATGACATACAAACCAACCTGCTTACTGTATTCCAGTATCTCCGACAATAATAAACTATGCCCAATTCCGAATTGACCTTTTCATGATTAGTCAATGCCAGAGGTACTTAAAGATTACTCCATGCAATCTTTATCTGAAGCCAGGCCCTGCTGGTCAATAGCCAATGCTAAGCTCTCAAGCCACCTAATGTATTTAGATCATCTCTGTCTTCGCAAGAAGATTGCTGCTGAAAATGAATTCAATATTTATTCTTGCACTGAGATGCAAAAATAGGCAGCCAGAGGTTTATAAAGTGCCACTATATTGATTGCTTTGCAGGAAATGGGGTGGGTTAACCAAATTTGTTTCATGGACATCACTATTTGGAATCCCCTGATAATACTTAAAAGGTCATATTTCATCAAACAAAAAAACAGCACCATCGCTTATTAGGTTGGAAAACAAGGCTGTGTGGGAAGTTATATAGTATGTCAAACTGCATCAAAGTTACACTAATACACTGTATATTTAAATGGTCATATAAGGTTTCAACTAAAAGAAAATGCCAGCCTCTCCGACATGGCATAGAACAAGATTCATTCATATAGTGGTAATAGGATATTACTAAAAAACACTTCTGTAACCAGCACTAAAAAAAACCTTTAAGCTATGGATTGAATGAAAATTTGAAAAAATTGTTCAGTAATGCAAAAAAGCCAGTTTAGCTAAAAATCCTTTGATCACATTGTCCACATCTTTGCAATCTATCCACTGCATATTCAGTGGATTTAGACACCACTTATCACTACCATCTGATCTTATTGAAAACAACCTCTTTTATAAATCTGTGAAGCAATCCTGTAAAGGGCTTTTGTCCACATCTACGTTAAAGCCTGCAGAAATGAGTGGGAATGGAAAAATTCAGGACTGTGTTAGGCTTAGAAAGGTTACTTGTGCGCACTTCAAACCTCTAAACTTCTTTTAAAATAAGAAACTATGAGCTAAGTTAAAGTTACTTGGCTGAAACCTGTTTGGCCAACTTGTGAGTGTGGTGTTAGGTGCACATCTCAGACAGTACTGCTTATATCATTTTTAAAAAACACAGTAGCATTTTTATGCACAAAGTTCCCATGGGAAAGAGCTCCACATTATCCTATTCTACATTACATCTACTATCTCCAACTTCATTTGATAATCCCCAAGGAGAATCCATTCAGTAACTAAATTGTTAAACTGTTCCAGTGAAAAATAACAACTACTGTAAATAGACAAATTTGTTGTAGCAAATTACTTGATCTCCCACCAACAAAGACATCACATTATCTAATTGGGTTGGCAAGTAATTTATTCTGTACTGAACTCTATTATCTAACCTGCAGAAAGCTCCCATTCTTTCTCGAAGTTCTCCAAGTACAGCCTGTAGTCATTTTTTTGTGTTTGCTTAAAATTTCCTTCAAACTCTTGCAAAATATTGATGCCTGGATAGGGCGAGTTGTCAAAAACTTAACTGAGGGATTCACTGACAGAAAACAATGCAAACACATGGTTTTAAGCGTCAATGCATTGCGTGCAGTGTGATAAGTCTTGCAGACCAGGTGATGTGTTGAATGGGCCAGTTTCACTCCAGATGCTAGAAGGATCAATAAAATAATGTATTAATGTTTCTGCCCCATTCCCCGGCCACCTATCTTTCCACTATCACCTGGATTCATCATCACCTACCAGTTCTTGCTCCAGTCCCTTTCCCCACCCTTTTATACCGGTTTTCCTCCTTTCTTTCTTCTTTCCGGTCTGGTGAAGGGTCTTGACCCAAAAGGTTGATTGTCCAATTCCCTTCAGAGCTGCAGCCTGACCCACCGAGTTCCTCCAGCATTTTGTTTATTGCATTAGAAAGGCAAGTGAGTAGAAGTACAGTCAGACTCATCCAGAACTAAAGGTAGAAAATTATCGAAATGTTTTGCAAATGAGGCTGCATCTGTCCAGTCTTTGTGTTTGATCAACAACACTTCTTTCGAAACAAATAGATACGAAACATGCTCTAAATTACAGAGATGGGAGAGTGGTAGTGAGAACAAAGGAAATGTCTGTGATAGGGTAGAGGTCAAGAAAATGTGAATGAGACAAATGTGGTGGTGTAGGCTGAGAGAGAGGAGGCAAAGGCTTCTTAATTGTAATTGATTTTTCTAGAGAAGGAAGACAGAGACGGGCAGAGACACAGAGACAGACAGAGACAGAGAGAACAGAAAACACAATGTTAGAACAATGGGATACAAGATAAGTGTCAGAATTCTGATAAAAGAATCACTGCTAAAACTATCTAACAGGTCAGTGGCATCCGCGGAGAGAGAAAACACTGAGCTTTCATTAAAGGTTGATGGCTTTTCATCAGAAATAGGTAGTTCTGATAAAATCTGGAAATGCTTATTATCTGAAACTGTTGAATTTAATATGCCTGTCTTGAAGATGATATACTACAGTATTCCTCAGTTAAATCTGACTGAAAAGAGAACTCTTTGTTTCTTTGTAGCTTCATGACAGATAAAGCATTTACACTTTATCAGATAGATCACAAACAGATTCAGCTGCCAATGTGGATCAGTGATGGGCAGAAAACAAACACTGCAATCTCTCCCTCCAAGAGAAACAGCCTGTGCATTCCCATTATCCAAAACTTTGACTGCAACCACAATGTACAAAGTAGGGTAATTAATAGATTGATGTGGATTCCAGTTCTGGTCTCATTTGCTGACCGAGTCCCTCAACCCCAAAAGAAGCTTTAATGCGGAAATTTGAAAACTTTATCCAAGAAAAAGAGCCACATAAACCACGTGTCCTTCCAATTATGTTATCTGTTAGTAAAAGAGTGATGTGTTTTGACACGTTTTCCAACATGTACCTGCATCAGGTTCTGACACATAGATGGAAACAAAATTCTAAAAATGCTCCATTTAATAAAGATAGGGCCCCAGAAAATAATTCATACTCCTTTAATTAATTACATTTTAACCCAGAGTAAAATGTGCATGTAATAATTTCAGTCAAATGCAAGTTCTTCTTTAATCCATAATGATTTTACTGTATCTGGATTTGCTAGAATTGCTTCTGGACAAAACACAGATTGTAAAATAAAATCGTCTGTATAATGAGCAAAGATAAAACCTTTCTGTTTGTCATCCACAAAGTCAGTAAGATAATATGAGGCTACAAGAAAGGATGGGGTGAAGGGGAGCTGTAGTGAGCATGATTGCAAAGACTGAACTAAGGTGAGGAGGAATTTCTTTAGCAAGAGGTTTCATCTGGTGAATCTGTGGAAGTCAATGTCACAGTTGTCTGTGGAGGCCAGGTCATTGGGTGTATTTAAACCAATGACTGAAAGGTTCTTGATTATGTTAGGGCATCAAAGAGTACGGAAAGGAGGAGGAAGAATGGGATTGAGAAGGAAAATAAATTAGCCATGATTGAATGATGGGGTGGACTTGATGGGCTGAATAGCTTAATCCTGTTCCCATGCCTTATGACCTTATGGAGAAGGAAACCAAGATGAAGTGTCTCTGAGAATAATGTGTTTCATGACTTTGAAAGTGTTTTACATTGCAGATTTATAAAACTTTTGATTAGCCCATATCTGGGCTACTACATTCATTTCTGGTCTCCCCATTCTAGGAAAGATATGGAGGTTTCGGAGAGGGTGCAGAAGGATGTTGCCTTCCATTAGAGGGCAGCGGCTGGCAGGAGAGGTTGTACAAACTAGGGTTCTTTTCTCTGGAGTTGTGCAGGCTTAGGGGATATCAGACAGAAATTTATAAAGTTATGAGAGACATAAATGAATCTTTTCCCCCAGGGTCAAATACTAGAGGGCATGCATTCAGGATGAGAGGAGGAAAGTTCAAAGGAGGTGTCTGGGATGTACTGCTTGGTGAACTGCTGGAGGCAGATATGATGGAGGCATTCACAGGCTCCTAGATAGACACGTGAATATGCAGAGAATGGATGGATATGGACCATGTGGAGGCAGGAGTGATTAGTGCCATTTGCTTAACTAGTTAGTCAATAAAATGGCAGGCCAAAGGTCTTACAACACGCTGGGGGAACTCAGCAGGTCGGGCAGCATCCGTAGAAAGGATCAGTCAATGTTTCGGGCCGGAACCCTTCGTCAGGACTGTAGAGGGAAGGGGCAGAGGCCCTATAAAGAAGGTGGGGGGAGGGTGGGAAGGAGAAGGCTGGTAGGTGCCAGGTGAAAAACCAGTAAGGGGAAAGATAAAGGGGAGGGGATAGGCAGGAAAGGTGAAGAAGGAATAGGGGAAAGCACAATGGGTAGTAGAAGGAGGCAGATTATTTTGTGTGGGCCAAAGGTCTTGTTCTTGTGCTGTACTTCTCTACGCTCTTTATGTTTGATGAACAGATTCTCAAAGGCAACACTGCTATCTAAACTGAATTGAGTTATGCAGTGTTAATGAACATCAGAGGACATTAGTTACTTGTATAAATAAGCACAAATGCTAGAGGTATGAATGAGTAATGTAGATTCCATCAAAAGAAATGATTAAAGGGATTCATTTAGGCCAGAGCCCAAACTGGGGCCTATATATCCCTCGGTTAATGGTAGAGATCTATGACATAAAAAAGATTGGGAACCCCTGACACAGGCACTAGGTACACATGATCTCCAAAACTAAACAGTAATAATTTACTTCACAGAATGTTACGAACAAGGCAATTCTTCCAAATGTCTCTTGCGGCTTTCATTTTCGGACACAGCAAATGGAATTTACATGAGGGCTTGCATCTGCCTGAATTTTAGGTCCATTTTCAATTTAGCAGGCAGACCCATGTAATCAAAACAAGAATGTTCTCTGGATGACAAGTAAATTAATCCCGTCATTTGCGCTTGAACGAACGCCAGATGCATATTAATACTAGCCCATTTCCCACGTGTTCCCTCCAATACCCTGATAGCCCATCCTGGCTCTTATTTATCCATATGGAAAGTCATCACAAAACAACATCTTCATGTCTTCACTTCCAAAGGGTGATGGCCCTTCTGTTCACTTTTAAAATAGACTTCCTGTAGTTGATAATCCAAATTAAGATGTTAATAATAAACTCATGTGGCATTGCTCATGTTTAGGCATTCACCTTGCACTCCATTTCACCCGCTTGGATTTCTGGTCCTCCCCTTCAGACAACATTTGCTCCAGCTTAGATTTATTTGATTGTGTGCTCTTTTCCTATGAGCTTTGATCATCTCGTATCTCACCAATTCCTTTCCCTTCCCTGCCTTTTCTCACTTTCCGAACAGAACCAAGAGGTGAAACTAGATCACGATTAGATGGATGGTAGCATGGCATAAGGAAACAAGACCCACAAGAGTCCAAGTCCAACTTTCAGCTTGTGCCTGATGAGTAGGAGGAGTGCAGTCATCCAGCCACAAGTTCAGGACAACATTGATGGACAGAAGGGAGAGCACATCAGAACCAACTTCTTCGCTCTTTGCTTTGCTCTAATTGCACATCTTGCAGCACATGGCAGGTTATGAATGGGCTTTCTCAATATACAAGAGATGCCCCCCCCTCCAATACTTGGAACTGGAAAGCTGATCAAATACATATTGGCACAGATGTTATAAGGTCAGTAGCGTTCATGAATTCTCCTTCAGGTCTTATCCCTTCTTTGATTGTTTTTGTGACAAGACAAAGTAAAAAATTATTACGGTTGAATAACTTGGCCACGTATAATTGAACCAATCTTTATGTCCAATAGCTGAGCGCATACTCTTTTGGTGAGACGATGATGATGATGTCCTTTTAAAGTCTACAAAACTCAGTGTGAAGTGAAGGTGCCAACTCTGGTTCTAGATCATCCTCTTCTCTTCTTCCTGTTTGTCAATCCCCACTGAGTCACTTCTCCTTCCCCAATTGCTAAAGTAGCAAGATGGTGCAAGGTAATTCACCCTTGGACACAGAGCACATCAACCTGCATCACAAAGATCCCTGAACTCTGCCCTACCTCAGGACTGGCATTTTAAGTGCAGGCAGACACGACCCTCAAGTGTGGGACAAGATGAACAGAGCATTTACTGCCACGTTAAGTTCATAGCTGATGGACTTTACATAATAGCAAAGCTACAAGATGAGATGGCTTAATTATGCAGCTCTGAGGAGAACATTTTTTCTGGTGATTGCTGGGGGAGAAGTAAACTGATCCAAAACTCATTTGCAATCCATTCTTTTGTCATATCCGAGACACAAAGGAACAAGGTTCAAGCCTGATACTGGCAGACATGACTGCCCCTCCCCAAGCACATACCTGCTGGGCTGTGCAAAACTTCAATAAGACAGCTTACTATTCTCCATAGCTGAACTGACTGGCATTAGTGCAAATCTGACAGCATCGGATGACCAAAGCTTACGTTCACTTGTGAGGACACAGTCAGGGTCACCGTCCATGATAGCCCCATGTCTACCAAATGTTGCTAAGTGTAGACTGTAAAGCAAAATGAATGGTATTTAAACCACTTTTTCCAAATTGAGTACATCTCAAAATGTTTTGTGACCAATGAAGCAATGCTGAAATACTGTCACCATTTTAAGTAGGATAAGCAGCAAGCTCCCCCAGTATGATAATGGCCAAATAATCTATTCCTTTGATGTTAACTGAGGGAGATGTATTGGTCTAATCACCAGAGAAAACTCCCCTCGTATTCTTAAAAAATATTGTCAAGGGAACATTTTTGTCCACCAGGTTACACTTGGTGCCTGTTCAAAACCCCATCTACAAAGAACACTTCTAGCTGTACAGCACTCCCTTGTCACTAGCTTAACTTTCATGCTCATCTTCACGAATGTTACCCACAGAGTCACAGGAAATCAAAATATTTCAAGTTCCAGAGATCTGAAATAAAAACAGCAATACTGGAAATACTCAGCCACTCAGGCATTATCTGCAGAAATAACTTTCAGGGTCCGATGAAGCACTTTTGACCTGAAACATTAAGTCTCTTTCTCTTTCCACAGATGTTCCTTGACCAGCTGAGTGCTTCCAGCATTTGCCATTTTATAACTTGAATGACTTTTGCACATGGATTACAATTCATGTTTTTTATGTAATATCTGAATCAGTTTTACATTAACCACCACTTGGACCTTGAGTTTTAGAACTGCTGACGATGGTCTCATTCCACGGTGTAGATTAGACACTAGAAGCTCAAAAGAAAGCAGACAACATAAGGGGCACACAGAGCTGATATGTAACCAAACACACTGGCAAATTTCTACAGATGTAGTGTGGAGAGCATTCCTACTAGCCTGGTATGCCGGGGGGCTTCTGTACAGGATCAAATAATCTGCAGAGACTTGTTAATGTAGTTAGCTCCATCACGGGCCCTAGCCTCCGTTGCATCCAGGATATCAAGGAGCAATGCCTCAAAAATACGGCATCCATCATTAAGGACCCCCATCATCCAGGACATACCCTCTTCTCATTGTTACCAAGAGGAAGGAGGCGCATGAAGGCACACACTCAACAATTTAGGAACAGCTTCTTCCCCTCCAACATCAGATTTCTGAAGGAACATTGAACCCACAAACACTACCTCACTTTTTAAAATGTTTACTTTTGCACTAATTATTTAATTTGACTATCATTATATATATCACACAATTGACAGTTTTTAATCTATTATTATGTATTGTACTGCTGCTCAAAGACAACAAATTTCATGACATTAATTGTTGATATTAAACCTGAAACCTGATTCTGAATTCCTTCACAAAGTTCTAAAAGGTTGGAGCATATCAGTGTTGTGACATAAACTCATCTTATTGGGTTGGATTAATTTCCACAATGCCATAGTTACGGGTTTGATTTTATCATTCAGAAAGCCCCTGAGAACAGATGGCCCTTGACTAATTAGTTGGTCTGGTACACACCATGGACAGAGATTTTTCTATCCAGCACGGTCTAAAGCCCTCCTCTCGTATTACTGACTGAAGAAAGAGAGCACTAAAACTAAACCTAATTGGGGTATTGGGCTCATTTGTTGTCACCCTGCTATAGAAAAGATGCCATTTGGCTGGAAAGAGTACAGAAAAGATTTACGAGGATGTTGCCAGGACTTGCAGAAACTGTCTCAATAATCAATTAATTGTTTTATTAATTACATTTCCGCATACTCTCACTCCATTGTCACCCAGAGAGAAATTGAACAGGCTTGAACACCAGGGGCATAGATAGGGTGAATGCGCACTCTGTTTTCCCCCATTGTTGGAGAATCAAGAACCAAAGGCCAGAAGGTTAAGGTCTGAAGGAAAAGGTTTAATAGGGACCTGAGAGGCAAATTTTCGCACAGAGGGTAGCACATAGATGGAACAAGCTATCAGAGGAAATGGTTGAGGTATAACACCAACACTGAAAAGTCATTTGGACAGGTTCATGGAAAGAAAAGGTTTAGAGGAAGCAATCAACAATCTGACCCAAGCAGTCAGTCAGTCAAGCAAGCAAGCAGCATCTGTGGAAGAAATTTGGATATCTTTGATCTAAACTCTCCATTTAGCTTAGATGAATATGGGTCACATGTGGACAAATGGGACTAGTTTAGGTGGGCATCTTGGTCGGCAGGGATGAGTTGGGCCAAAGAGCTGATTTCCATGCTGTATGCCTCTATAACCCTGTGGCAAGCCCACATATTTTGCAGAAAGCTTTGCCATGAAGGAAGTGTTGCTATTTGCTTAATTGTTAAACCATCTCCATAGCCAATTAATTATTTTATTAATTAGACTTCTGCACACTCTCAATCCATAGTCACCCAGCTGATTCTATGTTACCTTTGGTGATACATTGGTTATCATGTCCTAAAACTGGAATGTGCTCAATAATTTGATTGCAAAGAGCCTGTGGAAGAACTGCTGGTGTGAGACAAATTACTGCTAATCACATTATCGCATCATCATCTGATAGGACAACCCCCACGGAGTCTCTTTCCTCTTCCGCCGACTAAATTAACAAGGAGATGTTGCAAAGCTAATTCACCCCCGGACACAGAACATATCAAACTGCATCACAAAGATATACATCAGCAAAGAAAGGGCAGTGCAGTGGATATTGGATACTGGCTAGAATTCAATTAGCAACATCTGAAATTGGTTCAATCCCCTCCTAAATGAATAGAGTTGCAGATAATACGAATATGTGCCTATAAATAAAATTAATAAAAGGCTGTAAAAATAAACTTGCTTCATAGAAGCAGTTCACATGGTAAAAGAGTTGGCAAGAAATCAGGACACCATTGTCAAAGTCAGTGGTAAAAGCACAAATGGACATAATGCTGATCTGTCTGAGGTAACTAACTAATCAATCCTTAGAGACAGAAACGACTGCAGATTCCAGAATCTGGAGCAACAAACCATCTGCAGGAAGAACTCAGTGGATTGAACAGCATCTGCAGGCAGAAAGGAATTGGTAAGGTTTCAGTTGAAACCTTGCATCAGGACCCTCAGATTCTGCTTGATCCACTGAGTTCTTCCAACATGTTGTTTGTTGCTAACTAACTAGTTCCTCCTCTTTTCTAATTGCACCCAACCAAATTTTCTTCACATATGGATCTAATTCCTTTCTAGGAAGTGCATTCAGTATCATAACAATAAATTTCAAAAAAAAATGCTCTGTCTACCTAAGTGTTCCTTTGCCAGTAAAGTCTGTGTCCTCTTCAAACATGTCTGCCAGTGGAAGCAGTTTCACCTCATCAACTCTATCAAAACCCTTCAGCTTTTGAACTTATCAATCAAGTCTGTTAATCTTCTCTGCCCCAAGGAGAATAGCTCCTTTGATTTCTCCAAATTGCTCATGGCCTTGATCCTTTGTGTAATTCTAATCAATCTCCTCTGCACCTTCTTCAATCTGTTGACAACTTTCTTAAAATGTGGTATCCAGAAATGGGCAATACTCCATTGGGAATCCAGAAAGTGATTTGTTGCCAGGCATCTGAATCACAAAGATTACCTGAGCCAGACAACGAAGGGTCAGATAATGGTCAGCTGCCAGGTTTAGTTATCATTTTCCCAAGCCAAAATCACATTGAACAAGGACTGCAGCGGGAAATTCAATGCGGAGGACAGCTGTGATTGCAGTGTCCTGACCAAATATAATCCCTCAACCAGTACTCAGCTAATGACTCCAAGTGTTCTTTGGACTGAGCATTGTCCAAGGTGGAGGAGATCTCCTTGTATGGGAGATAACTGAGGAAGTATGATGGGGGCCATAGCAGTCTCTCTGATTTACTATGGTGAGAAGGAGATATTTTACAGATGTTCAAAATCAGAATTATTAATCACTGACTTAAATGTATAGCTTTGCTGCAGCTGTACTATAGAAAGATCTAGAACTTACAATAAATTACAAAAATAAATATGCATACAAAAAGAAGGAACAATGAGCTCATGTTTATGGGTTAACTGTCCTTTCGGAAATCTGATTAGAGTGGAGAAGAAGCTGTTTCTGAATCATCAAGTGCTGGTGTTCAGACTCCTAGACTTCCTCCCCTGTGGTCGTAAGGAGAAGAGGACATGTCCTGGGTGATGAGGGCCCTAGTGACAGATTTCAAACAACCACACGTTTTAAAATCTGGTACTCACCTGTCTCAGGTGGTCACATTGCTCCACTGGTGGGGGCGGGGTGGTGGGAGTTGTGTAGTAACCATATATTGTACATTTAATATAGATGCTCACTTTTTCAGTAATAGCTATATCCCAACAATCTGGTTTTAAATATTCAACCACATGGCACGGCTAACATGGAGTAGTAGCTCTCTCACTGTCTGTAATGTCCATATCTAACACAAGGAAGATATCCCACTGTTGTTGTGGAAACTAAAGGCCATACTTCCCAACATTACTATTGGCAACTACTTTCCAATATTATCACGTTGGCCACAAAGACCTTTGGGATGCTGGAGGATGCATAAGACACCATATAAATGCCCGTTATTCCCTTTGATGGGTGTAATGTGCATGTTTGAAGCTAACTCACCCTTACATACAGCCACAAATGTATTATGCAAAACAGAACTAAATGGCTCTTCTTGACCGTGAATTGAACTCCATGCAAATCGAGTCATTCAGGCACATCACATTTAAGTGCTTCGGCAGAACATTAATTTTTTCTTGCTTTTGCCTTTGCTTATCTAAGTGATCAAGTGGACATCAGCAGAAAGGGAGTGCACACTTCCAAAATCAGCTGATGTCCACCTCCCTGTCACTTGGCAAGACAAAAGACTTTTGTCAAGCTCAAACTTAGCACTCCTTTGCAATGAATAGCCAGCGATTTAAAATTCATCTGGAGGAAACGGATCCTAAAAACAAAAATGGTATAAAATATGATCCTGTAACACAGAGGCGATTAACTAATTAAAACAGAAGGGCCTAATTCTACTCCTGCATATATCTTGTAGTCCAACCCAATGGAAATGGGGTCAATATTCACTTCAAGCAGTCAGGGTTGCTAGTATTGTGTGCAGTTTTGGTCCCCTAATCTGAGGAAAGACATCCTTGCCATAGAGGGAGTACAAAGAAGGTTCACCAGATTGATTCCTGGGATGGCAGGTCTTTCATATGAAGAAAGACTGGATGAACTGGGCTTGTACTCGTTGGAATTTAGAAGATTGAGGGGGGATCTGATTGAAACGTATAAGATCCTAAAGGGATTGGACAGGCTAGATGCGGGAAGATTGTTCCCGATGTTGGGGAGGTCTAGAACGAGGGGCCACAGTTTGAGGATAGAGGGGAAGCCTTTTAGGACCGAGATTAGGAAAAACTTCTTCACACAGAGAGTGGTGAATCTGTGGAATTCTCTGCCACAGCAAACTGTTGAGGCCAGTTCATTAGCTATGTTTAAAAGGAAGTTAGATATGGCCCTTGTGGCTACAGGGGTCAGGGGGTATGGAGGGAAGTCTGGGGCGGGGTTCTGAGTTGGATGATCAGCCATGATCATAATAAATGGCGGTGCAGGCTCGAAGGGCCGAATGGCCTACTCCTGCACCTATTTTCTATGTTTCTATGTTTCTATGTAACTGCATGCAGGCCACAAAATATCAGGTGGCTGAAAGATAACAAAGAAAGCAGAGAATGGCAGCGAGGAAGCTAAATCCCCTCTGCCAGCTGCTCTGCTGATTTGCCTGTGAAATGCTTAAGGTGCATTTACATTACAGTATGTCAGCTAACAACAAGCACATAACTTGAAATCTTAAAATGATACCCCCTACCTGAAGGGTAACAATGGCACTACAGGCCCACCAACCAGGTGGTCAATCACACTCAACTAGCTGCTCCCAAGTGGCTGTGCATCTCTGAAACCGGGCCTGTATTTGCCAGGATCTCTGCCTTGCACCAAAGATGGACACTCCCCAGATAAGTGAAGGCGAGGCACTTAACCTAAATAATTCTGCAGCACGGAATCAATCTAAATATGATTAGGATGTTGTTTAGAAAGGGGAGCACTGTTAGCCCCTACACCTCCTCCCTCACTACCATTCAGGGCCCCTGCATATTGGGAGACCAGACTGCCAAACACCAGTAAAAGGGGGATTTCCCAGTAGCCACCCATTTCAATTCTACTTCCCATTCCCAACACGCCAGTCCATGGACTCCTCTATTGCCATGATGAGGCTAAACTCAGGTTGGAGGAGTAAAGCCTTATTTTCTGTCTTTTAACCCCCTACCTGATGGCATGAACATCGATTTCTCAAACTTCCAGTAATTACCCACACCCCCTTCATCATTCCCCATTCCCGTTTTCCTCTCTCATCTCATCTCCTTACTTGCCCATCACCTCCCTCTGGTGTTTCCCTTTCTTCCATGGTCTTCGATCCTCTCATATCAGTTCCTCCCTCTTTCACCAATCAACTTCCTAGCTCTTTACTACACCACCCACCCCCTCTCCCAGTTTCATCTATCACTTTGTACTTCTTCCTCCTCTCCTCCCCCAATCTTCTTACTCTGACTGCTCATCTCTTTTTTTCCTGAAGAAGGGTTTCGGCCCAAACCATGGACTGCTTATTCCTTTCCACAGACGCTGCCTGGCCCACTGAGTTCCTCCAGCATTTAGTGTGTGAAGCTGTCGGCTGGATGGGTGGTATTGATAGAACCAGGGTGTGTCATGCCAGAAACCAACCTTCAATCCCATTGTCTAATCTTAAAAAGCCCTAAAGTAGAAGCATGTGGTGTCCATGATAATACAGGTGTCCCCCGCTTTTCGAACGCTCGCTTTACAAAACCTCACTGTTACGAAAGACCTATATTAATACCCTGTTTTCGCTAACAGAAGGTGTTTTCACTATTACAAAAAAAGCAGCGCGCGATTAAAAAAAATCAGCGTGCGCCCCGAGCAGCCGCTCTCCCCCGGATTCGGAATGGCATTCTCGCTGGCATTGCTTAAACACGTGTCCGTGAGCAGCCGTTTGCAAGATGAGTTCTATGGTATCGGAAAAGCCTGAAAGAGCTTGTAAGGGTATTATACTTAGCGTAAAACTAGACATAATTAAACGTTTCGATCGCGCTGAACGAAGTAAGGACTAAGTGAGTTTGGCTTGTGGAAGTTGATGAAGATGATGTTGAAGAGGTTTTGGCATCCCATGACCAAGAACTGATCAATGAAGAGCTGATGCAATTGGAAGAGGAAAGGATAACAATGAACACCGAATGAGTAATGATAAAGTACGACTTTAATTTTGAAAGGGTACGTCGGTTTAGGGGATATTTGCAGGATGGTTTGAGTGCTCACAAAGAACTGTATGATAGAAAAATGCACGAGGCTCAGCAGTCCAGCAAGCCTTCCACGTCAGCCACAGCAGACAACGAACCTCGACCTTCGACATCAAGGCGGGCAGTCATAGGAGAAGATGAGCTGGCTGCTCTAATGGAAACAGACAGCAAGATGACACCCCAGTGTCCCACCACCCCAATCCCCAGACCGCAGACAGATACCGATTCGCGGAGAATGCAGCAGTAGCCAGGACACACACAGCACATCTTTAAGAAAAAAGCCAAAATAAACAAGCCAATTGATTAGGTGCCGCCCGACACGTAATTGTCGGCCCAGATCAGAGACGATGCACCTAATTAATTGGCATGTTTATTTCGGCTTTTTTCTTAAAGATGTGCTGTGTGCCTCCCGGCTACCACTGCATGCTTCGCGAATCACTATTGATTCACTGCCTGGAGGGTGGGGGCCACTGCACCACCCAAACTCCAACGACTCAGTCTAACACACCATCATCAGTGTGCTCTGCGCTTTCCCAATTCCAGTAAGTGATACTACACTGTACATACATTATTTCTACTTTATATCGGCTGTGTATTTTTACGTGTTATTTGGTATCATTTGGCAGCTTCATAGCTCAAGGGTTACTGGAGAGCGTTTGCGCCGTGTTTTTGCCGACAGCGCTCGCGTGAGATTTTCGCTACGGAGAACAGTTCAGGCAATGATTGTGGAAACAACAGGAATTCTGCAGATGCTGGAAATTCAAGCAATGATTGTGGAAAAGTATTTCTACTTTATATAAGCTGTGTATTTATCATATCATTCCTGCTTTTACTATATGTTACTGTTATTTTAGGTTTTATGTGTTATTTGGCATGATTTGGTAGTTATTTTTGGGTCTGTGAACGTTCACAAAATTTTCCCATTTAAATAAATGGTAATTGCTTCTTCGCTTTACGACATTCCGGCTTACGAACTGTTTCATAGGAACGCTCTAACTTCGGATGGCGGGAGAAACCTGTACTTAAGATCCTGCATGAGAGGGCAAAGAAGGGATCGCTGACAATCAAATCATAGAATGACATGCAAATTACAAAGAGTGTGTATTGTGATTGGTTATTTTGTCTCTAATGGCCTAGGACATTATGTTGCTCACTTCCATCTGGTGTAACAGGTTAATTTGTAAATCAATGAAGCTACACTGACCATTATATATCTTGCCTCTTATAAAAGGGCATATTTTTCATGAAAGTTTGCCAGCTTACTTTTCTGTCCTCAGAGGAACAGAAGGTTTACATGAACAATGGTTGAGATTTCTCAACAAAAAGACGATTCCAACAAAGGATAAATTAAATCCCCACAATATAGCTAACAACATACAACTGATTATTTATGCTTTGAGTATTACTTGTCTCTTCTCCAGCAGGACTAAATTTGATGTACTGCAGACCTTCAAATATGTAAAATATTATTCCTCACCACACCAGCTTTTTATTTTGGGAGAACCATGGTACATCAGCATGATCAGTTCAGGCACTTCAAAGAAAATATAAGCAACTCCAAAAATACATTCAAAATGCTGGGGGATCTCTGTAACTCAAGCAGCATCTGTGAAGGGGAATGATGCTTGGGTTTCAACCCAAAGCATTGACTGTCCATTCCCTCCAGAGGTACTACCTGATCAGCTGAGCTCCTTCAACATTTCGTTTGTTGCTCCACACCCCAGCATCTGCACTCTCATGTGTCTCCAAAATAAAACATTTCAAGTTTAAAAGCAAATGTTAATGTGAAAGCTGCGAGTCCGAAGAAGCTTCACTGGCCATTGTTTCAGACTGAATTCTCAGGTGAGGCCAAACTGCCTTCATTAGAAATGCTTAGCTACAGGATGTGAAAAATTTCCCCCATCCTTAATTATTTGCTACCAATGCACTATGTCCTATAGTCCAAAGCTTTCAACCTGAGAGAGAAAAAATAAAATCAATTGTTATCAGTGAGTGCCCCACAGAAAACATTATATTTAGATAATGTTGGACGAATCCCAAATCAATACATGGCCTTGGTAAATACAGTACACTTATCCGTCAACAAGGGGATATAATGGGATTACACTTAAAATGTTATAAGCTGAAAGCAGTATGTAAAATTTTCAACTGATCAAATCACCATGACACCTTAAACAATACCATGCAGTAAAACAAAAGCCATTTCTGGTGTCCATGGAGAAATTATTAACATGAAGCAAACAGAATAAAGCATTGGTGCAGAACGGCAAGGAATGGTGGCAAAAAAAACTACCACAAGCAAAATTGCAATCTAAAGAGTATTAAGAAGTGCATTTAATTGCAGACATTGATTATTCATTCAATTACATTTTAAATATAAAGAACACAACCAGAAAATGTCTATACCAATGTAATAGCATTAAACAATCTGTGTCACGCAAGACCATAACCATAAGGCCATAAGACATAGGAACAGAATTAGACCATTAGTCACCAAATCAGCTTTGCCATTCCATCATTGCTGATTAATTATCTCTCTCAACCCCATTTTCCTGCCATTTTCTCATAACCTTTGACACCCTGACTAATCAAGAATCTACCAACCTCCACTTTAAATATACTCAACAATTTGGCCTCCGCAGCTGTCTGTGGCAATGAATTCCACAGATTCACCTCCGGTTAAAGAAATTCCTCCTGATCTTCATTCTAAAAGGATATTCCTGTATGCTGAGGCTGCGTCCTCTAGTCCTAGACTCACTCTCTACAGGAAACATCTTCTCCACATCCACTCTATCTAGGCCTTTCAATATTCAACAGGTTTCAATTAGATCCTCTTTCATTCTTCTAAACTACAGGGAGTACAGGCACAAAGCCATCAAATGCTCCTCATACATTAACCCTTTCATTCATGGCATAATTTTTGTGAATTTCCACTGGACCCTCTCCAATGCTAGCACATCTGTTCTTAAATTAGGGGCCCAACCTACTCTCAATACTCCAAGTGCGGTCTGACCACTGCTTTATAAAGCCTCAGCATTACATCCTTGCGCTTATATTTTAGTTCTCTCGAGAAGAATGCTAACATTCCATTTGCCTTCCTTAGAACATTGAAGGTAGAATAGTACAGCACAGTACAGGCCCTTTGGCCCACAATGTTGTGCTGACCCTTAAACCCTGCCTCCCTTATAACACCCCCACCTTAAATTCCTCCATATACCTGTCTAGTAGTCTCTTAAATTTCAATAGCGTATCTGCCTCCACCACTGACTCAGGCAGTGCATTCCACGGACCAACCACTCTCTGAGTGAAAAACCTTCCTCTAATATCCCCCTTGAACTTCCCACCCCTTAACTTAAAGCCATGTCCTCTTGTATTGAGCAGTGGTGCCCTGGGAAAGAGGCGCTAGCTATCCACTCTATCTCTTCCCCTTAATATCTTGTATACCTCTATCATGTCTCCTTTCCAAAAAGCTGCATCATTACCTCGCGACCCTTAAACTCTATCCCTCGACTTATGAAAGCTAACACCCCATAAGCTTCCTTAACTACCCTATCTACTTGTGAGGCAGCTTTCAGGGATCTGTGGACATGTACCCCCAGATCCTTCTGCTCCTCCACACTACCAAGTATCCTACCATTTACTTTGTACTCTGCCTTGGAGTTTGTCCTTCCAAAGTGTACCACCTCACACTTCTCCAGGTTGAACTCCATCTGCCACTTCTCAGCCCACTTCTGCATCCTATCAATGTCTCTCTGCAATCTTCGACAATCCTCTACACTATCTACAACACCACCAACCTTTGTGTCATCTGCAAACTTGCCAACCCACCCTTCTACCCCCACATCCAGGTTGTTAATAAAAATCACGAAAAGTAGAGGTCCCAGAACCGATCCTTGTGGGACACCACTAGTCACAACCCTCCAATCCGAATGTACTTCCTCCACCATGACCCGCTGCTTTCTGCAGGCAAGCCAATTCTGAATCCACCTGGCCAAACTTCCCCGGAGCCCATGCCTTCTGACTTTCTGATTAAGCTTACCATGTGGAACCCTGTCAAATGCCTTACTAAAATCCACGTAGATCAGATCCACTGCACTACCCTCATCTATATGCCTGGTCACCTTCTCAAAGAACTCTATCAGGCTTGTTAAACACCATCTGCCCTTCCTTAACACTGACTCAATCCTTAGGGAATTAACCCTTAGTGAACCTTGTACAAGGACTCCCAAGTCCCTTTGCACCTCTGATTCTTGACTTTTCTTTGCATTTAAGAAATAGCCTACACCTTTAATCCTTCTACCAAAGTGCATAACCATACACTTCCCTATACTATACTCCATCTGCTACTTCTTGCTCCTTCTTCCACTCTAACCAAGTCCTTCTGCAGCCTCACAGCTTCCTCATCACAATCTGCCCCTCCACCTATCTTCATATAAAACAGAAACTTAAACACAAAGCCATCGATTGTCATCCAAATCCAAATATACAACGTGAAAAGAAGTGGTCACAGGCAGCCAATATCAAAGACTCCTTTATTCCCACTCTTAAGTCTCCTGCCAATATCCTGTCCATGCTAGTATCTCTCCTATAATATCATGGGCTCTTATCTTGTTGAGCATCCTCATGTGTGGCACCTTGTCAAAAGTTTCCTGAAATCAAAGTAAACAAATTCCACTGACGTTCCTTTGTCTATTCTGTCTGATATTCCCTCGAAGATATTCCACAGTGAAGACTGACACAAAATACCTATTAAGTTCACCGGCCATTTCCTTGTCCCTCATTACTACCTCTCCAGTGTCATTTTCCAGCGGTCCAATATCCATTCTCACCTCTCTTTTACTCTAGATATCTGGAAAAACTTTTGTTATCCTGTTTTACATTACTGACGAGCTTAACTTCATATATCATCTTTTTCTCTCCCTATAAATTTCTTAGTTGCCTTCTGTTGCTTTTTTTTTAAAAAAGCTTCCGAATCCTCTAACTTCCCATTATTTTTTCTTATATTATATGCCCTTTCTTTTGCATTTACGCTGTCTTTGACTTCCCTTGTCAGCCACTTTAATTCCCTTTACTCCAGTATAATACTGATACATCTCAGCCTCTCCTTCTCAAACTATCATATTATGATCACTGCCTCCTAAAGGTTCCTCTACCTTAAGTTCCCTAATCAAATCTGGTTCCTTACACAACACCCAATCCAGAATTGCCTTCCTCCTCGTGGGCTCAACTATAAGCTGCTCTAAATATGCATCTCATAAACATTCTATAAATGCCCTCTCTCTCTTGGGATCCTGCACCAAGCTGTTTTCCCAAGTGACCTACATATTGAATTCTCCCATGACTATCATAACATTGCCTTTCTCGCATGCCTTTTCTATCTCCCATTGTAATTTGTACCCAAAGTCCTGGCAACTGTTCATCAGGGACTTCCTACCCTTACAATTTCTTAACCCACAAGGATTATACACCTTTCAATCCTATATTACCTCTTTATTTTTACTAACATTGTCACCCCATTCCCTCTGCCTACTCTTTCAATACAATGCATATCCTTGGATGATAAGTTCCCAACTATGATCTTCTTTCAGCCATGACTCAATAGTGCCCACAATGCCAATCTCTAACTGAGCTACAAGATTATCTGCCTTATTTAGTATACTGTGTGCATTAAATTTTAACACCTTTAGTGCGGTATTCATCACCCTTATTGATTTTTCCCCCACATCTCACTGACTACAATTTTGCCCTATCATTTGCCTATCTTTCTTCACAGTCTCACTACACATAGACTCTACTTACACATCAACGGCTCCATCTTCGGACCTGTCACTTTGGTTCCCATGCCCCTACCAAATTAGTTTTACCATTGCCCAACAGCTCTATCAAACATGTCACCTACACCATTAATACAAAGTGCACAGTTACTCACCACACCTAACATTTTCCAAAAAAAAACCGATAAGGACTACGATGCATTATCTCACTTATTACAATTTTCCATCTGTTCCATGGTAATATGCAAGCCATGATGTTAACCTGTGAGTGAAGAACAGACCCAATATCAGTGCAGACAGGTGTTAAGCTTGGGTCTGTCAAAACCCTAATGCTTCTGGCAATCTTCCTCACTACAAAGTTGTCCCTCACCTACAGCAGCTGCCCCATGGAGTAGAACTAATCAGCTGAGATCACACAACTTCAGTCATCCAGCCTCAATATACATGCTCTCATATGCCCACGTTTGAAGGTAGAGCTCCAATTTATCATCAACTTGCTGAAGCATGTGAAAAGATAGTCTTATACTTCACATCTGCAAGATGAATGCCCTCCACCCACTAGAGGTGTTAAGCAACAACACCCACTGACAATAAAGTTCCACAGTGAAACCATACATATTGTGGATCAATCCTATAGCTTTGGAGACACCACTCTTTGAAGGCTAACACTGATGATGAAAGTTATTACTGCCTTCCCATACGGTACAGCCCGAGCCCACCTGATGGGAAGAGTGCTTGAAGGACATCAGAGAAAGTTCCAATTAAGGAACTCTGTCATGAAATGTAACCCTGTTTTTCTCTCTGCAGATATTGTTAACCTGCTGAGTGTTTCCAGCACTTGCTGTTAAGGTAGGTTATTAATTAGACTATGGATTTTAAGGTAAGGATTTAGCTGAATTAAAACAAATGCAGTTGAGGCACAAAATATTACGCTCCACACAATAAGAGGTATCACATTCTGGCATGATCCACCTGCTCCATGATTTTCCAAGGGCTGAATCCTCTCAAACTGGATCTCAGTTCTGTAGTAAGACAAGGTTATTTCAGCAAAACGCTCCCAAATCCACTGGCAGGATAATAAACCAATGCCAACCTTTTCTTCCATGCTACCTCTCCAGAGGACACTGTGAAAGGACATTGACAGCATATCTACTACCAAATTCCTTAAAGAAGCACTTAACTCTGATGACGTGATGGAGGAACATCTTCTAAACTATGTAACAATATCACTGGCATGGGAATCCCTGGCCCCTGGCCATTGAAAATGGAGAAAAAAATACCCAGAAGGGCAAAGAGCATCTTGAGTCTCAACTTGGAAACTACTCAAAAGCCACTTACATATGTCTCAAACTATTCTCTTATAACTGCTGTCCTTCCTCACTGCTTTAGAGCCCTGGGATCCCACACAGACACTTCACCACTGTAGAACTGAGGCACTCTTCAAGGTGGCAGAAGCTCCGATAACTGAGTCACCATTACTTATTTCAAATCTCCTTTTGTTTATGAAAACAAGTAGAACTACTACTACTACTAATTGGAAGAACTATAGTTGTTGCAAATGACAGAGGAATCTTGAAATGGCTATGAATATCTAACATTTGTAATTGTTGACAATTTCTCACCTCCTCTCCCCTCTCATAATGATACAGTCCAAAGATGTTCAAAAACTATTGCAGGTCAATTTTTCTTTTCAGTCCAGAATAGATATCAAAAAGTGATTTTGATGAGGCAATTATTAAGGCAGTTGCAATCCTGAAGAAATTATTGCATGACTCCACTGAACAATTTGGCAACAACTGAAAACACCAGAAATCTCCTTGCCTCGTCTTGGCTCTTTTCATTCTTTAAGAAATAACCAAGCAATAATTTTTTTAAAGAATTTAAATTATGAAGCCTTATGACAGAGTAGTTGAAAAGAACGTTTTTAGTGATTTAAAAGTCTAGAATGAGGGGATAAATCATGCCTAACAACAGGACCTGGGCGTCAGTAAAGCTGACACCAGTAGCAGAGTCTGGACAGCAATATGTCAGGTGCTTTACTTTCTGATCATAAAGCTAATCCAACATAGCAATGAAATAAAAATTCCAGTCTTATTCTTTTTTTTATTATTGATTTTTTATTGCAACACCAACAAATTACATTCAATACAACCAGCTGCCAACTACATTTTGACTGTTTAACCCAGCCACCCCCCAACCTTCATCACCATAGCCCCTCCACCCCTCTCTCCCCCCCATCCCTTTCCCCTCCACCAATCAACTGAATAGTAGTACATACACAGACAAAACATTCCTATTTTAACAAAAGATCTTTTAAGCTAGATATCAAATTTGTCCACATTTGTTTGGTCGTGCATCATTTACTCTTGCTGATGAAAGTTCCAGGTAAGAAATGTCCAAAAAGCTTCAAAGCCAGTGAGTATTTGAAATATCATGTGGAGGTTTCCAATGCTGGACTACAATCTTCTTAGCTGTAGTCAGGCACGCCAGCCAGATTTTGCGTGTTTTTTCCGTAAGGGAAAGGTGGGAGTCATTATTTAGAAGGTGTACAGCAGGGTCCATTAGTAATTGTACCCCTGTTAGTTCTGTAAGAGTACTGATAACCTTCCCCCCACAAACCAAAAACCCCTGGACATTCCCATACAACATGTATAAAAGAGCCAATGGTTCCATGGGGGCAAAACGAGCAATAAGGGTCAGGAACCAGTCCCATTTGATGTCTAATTCTCGGTGTTAAATAGGCTCTATGATAAAATTTCAAGCATATATACTAATAATTTGGGTTTTTCGAAGCACCGACAGCGTTATCCCAAATCGCATCCCAGTCTAAGTCTTGTCCCAATTCAGATATGTCCCTATCCCAAGCTTTCATTCCGGATGTGAGCATATAATTCTGGGAGTTTAATTTATCATAGATATATGACACTATCGGTCCTGGAGCACACTGTATCGAACTTAAAATGGGATGGTCCTTTAAATCTGACCCCCAGGGAACACCGTAGACTTTACAAGCTGATCTTACTCGAAAGTAGAAGAAAAGAGAATGTTTATCAATATTATATCGAGATATCAGTTCTTGAAAGCTAAGGATAGTACTTGCCCCATTAATATCTTAAAGAGTAGTAATACCTTTATCCTCCCAAGTTCTGTTAATGAATGGTTTCCCCCCAGATAGAAAATGATTATTGTTCCATAATGGAGATGATTTTCACCATACGTTTTTAAATTTTAGGAATTTTTCTGCTGCTCTAACCAGTCTTATTTTGATGAGGCAATTACTTTCAGTTTTAAAGAAAACCATAAAAAATAAATAAATATAATATACTGAAACTTTTCAACACATGTTGGCATACAGTAAAAGAGCTCCTTTCACTGCTAATAGCTTATGCCTGTTTCTTGATGAGTTTCCTTCTCAGTGCCATTCCAAAGGTCCTTTCTCCACTTTGAGTGGTTGTGAGCCAGAGATCCTTGTAAGTTGGCAATAGATTTACCGTCCACATTAACAGTATTTAATACGTTACAACATTAACATCGTCAGAAATCTATATTTCTGAGAAAGGCACATAGGCAAACGTCAGTCAGGTTTAGAGTGATAGAGGCTGACACAGATTCGAAGAGCTGCAGTGGCAAGGGAAAGTGTGCAAGCGAGGTGGGGGGGGGGAGATGAGAGGAGTAAGAGTGAGAGGCAGAGAGTTAGAGAAAGAAAGTTTCTGTTGTGTTACTGCTTTGTGGAATAAAAAACCCACTTGGCCAACTGAAGCAGAATCTGATTGCCCTACAGATGACCCTAGTTGTAATTTTCCCACTTTCCCACTGCAGCATGACAGTTAATTCACACCAGCCAATAGCTATGAATTTTTAAAGATAATACTGCATTCTGCTTCAGTTAACTTAATGTTTCCAGCACCTAGTCGGTCATGAGTGAGAAACAACACAGCTGATGACCACCGTGCTAGATTTAGGATGTTGGGCCAAGAAACTCAAGTAAATAACACCCTTTCTCCCACACAATCACATTCAACCTCCATTTAATGAGGTTCAATCCTCTGCATTGATTTGAATGAAAATCAGTTCTATTCAATGCCAGATAATCATCTATGCAATTTTACTTCTTATTTATTTTTTGGCTTCCTGTGTAAAACATCACAACTGTCCTGACAGAGTAAAATCCATTGACTACTTTGTCTTCGCAGCTATTTTCACAAGTGAGCTTTGGCAGCCAGCTTTGTCCTACAGCACAGAAAAAGACTCCAGCCCACAGTGCCCGTGCTGCACATAGCACACTAATCACATTTTGCAGCTTTTGGTCTGCAGCCTTCTAAGCACTGGAGAACACGTGTTCATTGAGAGATCCCCTGCCTTCACTATCCATGGCAGTAAAGTCCAGGTTTCAACCACTCATTGGACAAAAGAAAAATTCTTCCTCAATTTCTCCTATCCTTTACCTTTCAACTCTGAAATCAGTTGATGAATCTTCCAAAGGGAAAAGTTTCTCAACATCTATTATGCCCCTTGTAACTTTGGATCCCAGTCTAAAGAATACAATCCCAGACTATCCACTCCCTGCGCGTAACTGAAACACTCCATCCTGGACAATATCCAGGTAAATTTTGTCAGTACCCGCTCCAGTCCAATAGCTGTTGGAAAGCATTTAATAAAACACGATTGAAGAAGGGATGGAATTATTGGAAAGTGTGTACTATTCTGTCATGAGTTTTGCAACAACTGTACAAACTGCAAAACAACGTTGGAGGGTTTAGAACATAGAACAGTACAGCAGAGTATCAGCTCTTTGGTCCATGACGTTGTGATGACCCTCCAACCTACTAACTCTCCCCTCATACATAGCTCTCTATTTTTCTTTCATCCATGTGCCTAGCTAAGAGTCTCTTAAAATGTCCCTAATGTATCTACCTCTACCACCATCCCCAGCAGTGTGTTCCATGCACTTACCAATCTCTGTGTAAAAATACTATATTTGACAACCCCCTCCCTATACTTTCTCTAATCACCTAAAAAGTATATCTTCTTGTATCATCCTGGGAAAAAGCTGACTGTCCACTCTGTCTATGCCATTCAATCTTAAAGGACTCTATCAAACCTCCTCCCGTCCTCCTGCGCTCCAAAAAGGAAAATCCCAGGTCACTCACCTATCCTCATGAGAAATGTTCTCTAATCTAGACATTGCTAAATCTTCTCTGCGCTCTCTCTCAAGCTCCCACGCCCTTCCTGAAATGGGGTGAACAGAACAGAACACGATACTCCAAGTATGGTATAACCAGAGTTTTATAGAGCTGCATGCATCATTACCCTGTGGCAGTTGAAATCAATCCATTAACTAACAAAGGCCAGCACACCATATGACTTCTTAAAAACCCTATCACCACACACAAAATGCTGGAGGATCTCAGAAGGCCAGGCTGCATCTAGCAAACAAGTGCAGTTGACGTTTCGGGCCAAAACCCTTCCGCAGGACTCTTTTCTCCAGCATTTGTGTGTATTGCTCGAATTTCTAGCATCTGCAGGTTTTCTCTTGTTTTAAAAAAAAAACCCTATCAAACTTGTGCATCAACTTTAAAGGATCTTTGGATGTGAAATCCAAAATCCCTCTGTTCCTCCCCACTGCTAAGAATCCTGCCACTAACCCTATACTCTGCCTTCATGTTCAACCTTACAAAGTGTATCACTTCATACTTTTCCAGTTTCATCTGCTACTTCTCAGCCCACCTCTGCATCCTATCAATGTCCTGCTGTAACCTATAACAACCTTGCACACTATTTTTCTGAAAACTTACTAAGCCACCCATCCACTTCCTCATCCAAGTCATTTATAAAAATCACAAACAGCAGATCCCTGTGGACCACTGGCAGCCAAAGATCTCAATGCAGAATACGCTTCATCTATCACCACCCTCTACCTCTTTGGGTAAGCCAATTCTGAATCCATACAGCTAAGTTTCCCTGGATCCCTTGCCACCTGACTGTCTGAATGAGCCTACCATAGGGAACCTTGTTGAACACCTTACCAAAATTCATAAGCACCATATCCACTGCTCTACCTTCATCATGTAGATTTATGTCATACACAACAGGAAAACTGCTTCAGAAGTTGGGTCTGGTCTGAGGTATTTGTTAACAAAGAGCTGCATACTTGTTCAGTGCCAACTTTCTTTCTCTTTTGAGCCAACCTTCATTTTTCATCTGAAGGTAATTTGAGCCTAATCCACCCCATTTCCTTCTCTGTCATTCCCTCAGTTCCCGAATGCTTATATTTCATAAGTAGATAATATCTGTCATTCGGCATCCTGCATTTCCTGTCCTTCCTGACCCTAAATTATCAAATAGCAATTTTGGAAGAAAGAAATGAAATTTCTGGGGCAGTGCCTGTCCCAGCAACTGTTGGGTTATTGTGTCATGGCTGAGGAAACACTGCAATGCAAGTTAACACAGAAAACGCAAAAACAGGAGCAGGAGACAGCTATGCAGTCATTTGAATTTGCTCCGCCATTCAATATACTGTAATCAATGTACCTGCCTCTTTGCAGTGAAGGCCAAAAATCCCTTTACCTCCTTAACTTCTTATTGAACCTGCCTGCTAGTATTTTGTGATTCATGCAGTAGAATGCCAAGAACTCCATGTACTT
Source organism: Mobula hypostoma (assembly GCF_963921235.1). Lineage (NCBI taxonomy): Eukaryota > Metazoa > Chordata > Chondrichthyes > Myliobatiformes > Myliobatidae > Mobula > Mobula hypostoma. The sequence goes on along the minus strand of NC_086100.1, from coordinate 80,667,930 downwards.
CATTCATTAGCAGTCTCTCTATTCTGATGATAATCTACCTTTTGATTTCTTTTACTGAAGTGCATGATCTCACACTTCCCCACAATGAAACTGTATTAAGTCTGAAGCTATCCCTCAAGATGCATTGCTCTACAGGGGACCTGGATCTATCTGACTGCAGAACCTTAATATCTGGAGAAGCCGGTATTCGAATCTGACAGTCTTGTGAGCAGCATGAAGTCAGCTGTACAGCTCATCCACACAGCCTTCAGATGTACTGCTTGTGGGGTGGCGATCACACATATCCACACCTCACTAACCTAATGAGTCCATTGTCAATGATATTATGACAGGTCTGTGTGGTATTTTGACAATATAGAGGGAGTATCTGCTGCTTAACATTAAGCTGGTATGGGCTGAACATCCCTTATCTGAAAATCCAAAATCTGAAAACCTCCGAAATCCAAAATGTTTTTGAGCGCTGACACGACGCCACAAATGGAAGAATCCATGAGGCATCAGGAAGGTTCCCAAGTGATGCACACCACAGTGAGTTCTGAGAAGTGACCTCACATACCCTGAGTGGGGCCCTGTTGGCACCAGTTTGTTTTCAGCAGTCATCATTGCCAGACCTTTGTGCATTCATCACAGTGATTACCATGTGTTTTGTGCTTATTCTCTGCTTTGTGCTGTGGAGATATTGTTGAAAATGCCAAGAAGGCCTGCAGTTACCCCTCTGGGTAATAGTGAAAAGAAAGAGGAAGCATTTATGTTTATCAATAACAAAGTCAAGTTGTTGGATTCAGGTATTCTCCTGATGCTGCAGTGCTGCTTTCATGACCCTGCACATAGTATATTTTCATTCTTTTAATGGTCTGTAACAATATTTACTGTTAAGTACATATGTGTGATGAACAAGTGTACGACTTGTTAGTCAAGTCAAGTCTATTGTCATTTCGACCATAAGCTGCTGGTACAGTACACGGTAAAAACGAAACAACGTTCTTACCAGTGGCACATAAATTCAGAGTCGGAAATGATAGTGATGCCAAACAGCCACTCACTGTCCACCTGGGCAGCCAAAGCAGTGATAGCTTACCTTTCAGATGGTTTGATGCACACATTGTTGTTTCATGCACAAAATTATTAAAAATATTATATAAAACTACCTTCAGGGTATGTGTATAAGCTGCATAAGTAATGGAAAAGGATTTTGTGTTTAGACAAGCCGCAAGCTATCTCATTACATAAATGCAAGTACTTGCAAATCAAAAAAAAATCCAAAAACCAAACAGTACCAGTCCCAAGCATTTTGGATAAGGGGTGCTCTACCTCTTATGCAAACTGCAACAGCACCTTCACTCAACAATTATATTTCACTGAGTTCATTGTGATATCTAAATATTTAAAGCAACTAAAACTTTGAATATATACATAATAAAATTTTTTAAATTGCCAACTCTTTCCTTTATTAAAAAATGGTCATCCTGAAATATAAAAATTAAGTTTCCAACAATCTCCATTGAATTACATGAAATAATTTCAAGAAAATCTCAGCATCACCCCTAAACTACCACTAACTGCCCAGCTGACTTAGGCAAACCTCTCCCAAGCTAGAGACTAGAAAGGTGTCAGGTTCAGTGTAGACAAGTGTGTGTTCATGCACGCTGATATAAGTAATCAAAAGGCAGATTATTCTCGAAATGGAGACAGATTACAAGTGAGTGAAATGCAGAGGGACATAGGTGCTCTCAGGTATGAATTTCAAAAAGCGAATAAAGAAGATCCAACTAAAGAAGGCAAGCAGCTTTTCAGCCTTTGTTGCAAATGAATTGAGGTTAAAAATATGTTGATTTCATTGCAATTGAATAAGGCATTTCTCCCCACATCCTAAAGGGCTAGTAGATCAGTGAGCAACCGTAAACTGCCCTTGATGTGTAGGTGAGTAGTAGAATTTGGGAAGGATGGAGGTAGCTCAAGTGGACCATCAGTTAAAGGAGAAAGCAAATGGGGGGGGGGATTGCTCTGAAAACTAGTATAGACTGACGGACTGAATGACCTCCGAAGTCTTGCTTCACTCGGCTCAGTGCTGAACTGGCCCAGTAGCTGTGGCCTGCAGCTACTGGGCTCCTGGACTGGATGCAATGCTGAACTGGCTCCATAAGCGTGGACTCACTTTTGGAAACTCTGTGGATTCCTGTTCTGTGTGCTAATTCTTTACTTTTATTTTATTGTTTTCTTTTTTTTAAAAAAAGAAAAATCATCGCACCTTGGGTGTTTGACGGTCTTTGTTGTGTTGGGTTTTCTATTGTGTTTCTTTGTTTTGTGGGTGTCTGTAAGGAGAGGAATCTCAAGACTGTAGATACATAGTATATGTACCTTGGTAATAAATGTATTCGGAACACTAAATAGGGATATAGGTAGAATACCAATGATACTGCCTTTGTACCATAGGGAAAGACCTGGAGTTCAAACTCTCTTCTGACATGAGAAATAGAGATGTAGCTGAACTGAAAAACAGGATTTAAAACACACTTGCAAATTGTGAGTATGGTTGACCTTAATTCAACACGTCATTCTGACAGATTCCATCTGCTGCTTCTCTCCACAAATGTCACTGATGACAGAAATGCAAATGATCTTCAGAACAAATGGGGGCAAGAGCCCGACCGAAATATAAAAAGAAAACAGAAGGCATTCTTGCTCGGAATTTTATTTGCTCACCAATTCTGGTGGAAGAAGAGTCAAGCACTAGGGCTAGATTTAATCAGAAGACCGGTGCTATAACAAATGCTCCTTATATTCCTACACCCTTCTCATAAGAACAAGTACATGCTTGCTCACCCAGATAATATGAAGTTGGTATCAATAAATTATAAGCTATGTTAAAAAATTGGAACCATATATTAAATTCATTGGGATGGATAAAGCAAAATGAGAAGGGTGCTTTAGAAATTTCGTAACTTCTACTAAGCTTCCTGTTATACCTTGTCTAAAAGTGAATTGAAGTGTCCAGTATGTGTGTTTTAGGGTCAGCTTCTTTTCCCCACCATCAGATTTCTGAATGGACATTTTACTAACCATGAGCATTACCTTACTATTTTTGAACTTATTTATTTACTTACAATGTGGAGTCAGCTCTTCCAGTTCTTCCAGCCATGTCACCCAGCAATCCCCCAATTTAATCCAAGCCTAATCATAGGACAATTTACAATGACCAATTAACTTATGAACTGATACGTTTTTGCACTGTGGGAGGAAATCAGAGCACCCGGAGGAAACCCACATGATCACGGTCAGAACATACAGACTCCTGACAAGCAGCAGCATGAATTGAACCCAGGTAATGCACCTGCTACCTTTTTAAAATATATTTCTTATTGCAATTTATAGTGCTCTTTATGTACGTATTGCACTGTACTGCTGTCACAAAACCACAAATTTCACAACATATGTTAATAATATTAAACTAAAATGTGAATCTGAAAAACACTGAACTTGGGAGTGTGGCAACAAGTGGATTCTTTAACCAGTGGGGCATTGGGCTACATCACCTCACAGGCAGACTCAACTTCAGCCTGAGTGAAGGGGATACAACAGAAAGACATTCCTCTACAAATTTTGAGCTGTTATAGCCGCTCGTCAATGCATATATGTGGCACATTTACTAAAATATCAACAGCTCAGCTGAGGTAGAAATAGAATGAGCCCTGAGCACTGCCATTTAAAACATTCAGTAATAACTAAAAGTCATAACTGATTTTCAAACACTTCCAGTTCATTAACATAGGCAGGCAGCAGTAAGTTTAATAAAGCCCATGGAAAACATCTGTCTGTTTCTCTCTTTCATGTCCTCCTTCTTTATCAGCAGTATATAATAGCAACTTACACAAACAAAAGAATCAGTTATAAGCAGCTCCTGAACTCGAGCTGCTGTTGAACCAATTTATCATTCAACAAGCTGTAACATTAAAACCTTGCCCTTAACATCATCTTCAGCCTCCTCCCTTTGTCTCATAGGAGTCCCACTGGCCAAGAGCCAACTTCAATCACCTACTTAAATAATGCAATACATTACCATTTCTCATTTTACCTGATATATAGGCACAATAATGATACTGGTTAAAAGCTTGAACATCAGACTAAATTTCCCGCTGGCTTATTTTAAAACACAAATATTAATCTATTCCTTTTTCCCCTATATTGAACTACCAGTGACATAGAATTTATTGCACTAAGAGCCCTTAGATAGTGAAGACATAAATGTGCTGTTGCTCTTGGTTTCCATGCACAAGATCTGAACGAATTCCTAATAAATGGGGGACCAACTCTGATTAGAACTAATTCTTCTAATCACACCACACATTTATGGAAATACAACTTCAAGATCCTGTGAAAATTCAAACCGTCAAGAACCAGGGTGGTAGTGCAAGGAATTCTTTGCAAGGTGCAAAGAATGCAGTCTGTAAAAGGCCTGTACATCTGCTATACCCATTTTTTGACATATAAAAAGAAAGATAAAGCTGAGTGAAAAAGCTTTTTTTTAACTAAAACATATGTTGAAAGAAAAGACAGTATTGGTATTGTATACCATGACTTCAGGATGTTTTGGAGATTTATTGCTTACTTAAATATTTTTGAAGTAGTCACCATTAGATTTTAGATGGGAAGATTATATTTGTTAAGGGTACCCAGAATGTAAGGGTACTGATCCCACATTATTAAATGTGCAGTGGTGTAGTTCATATTCCAGAATTTAAGCACACACCACAGTGAATAAGAAGGCACACATATTCAAAAGAGATAAAAGTAAGATAAATATTAGCTTTATTTGTTAGATATACATCAAACCATTGAAACATACAGTGAAATGCATCTTTTTCATTACCATGCGATAGGCAGCCTGCAAGTGTGCCTTGTTTCCATCACCAGTTAAGCATGTCCACAACTTACCAACCCTAACCTGTACATCTTTGGAATATGGGAGGAAACCAGAGCATCTTGAGCAAACCCACATGGTCATGAAGAGAATGTGCAAACTCCTTACAGTCAATGGAGGGAATTTGTGAAGCTTTGCACCAATCCTTACAGAATACCACATGAATTCCTATCAATATGTCTACTTTCCACATGCATGACAAATACAGGGTCATCCTTACATGTCAGTTGTGGATGATACTGTAGCACTCAGGAGAGCTCAATTATATTCCACTGTGCTTGATTTTCTATCCTGTTTTTTCTGATAGCCCCTTGCTAAAACCCTTTCCAATGTACCGCACTCTTGCTCCCAATTTCCTTGCTAATTGAGGAAAAGTCGGCTGGTATTAAAATCCAAATCTCTCATTCTCCAACTAGTCTGTGGATTATGGGTACTTACTTGCTAATTTTTAACTGAAAAGTAGGGTCATAGTCTTATTTGTGGAGCACCCTATCTGGTTGCAAATTAATTCAGTAAGTGTGGAGTAATTAAAATCCGCAATTCTACATGGCTCAGTAGTTTTCGAACTGGTTGTACTGCGCACAGTGAGTGCTCTGTGTTATATTAATGGCTTCCCCATAAGAGTCTCCTTCTCAAAGATGTTGCTTGCCTTGATAATTTTATTTCTTTGCAAATTATAAATGTGTCAACGCATCTCACCTCTATTTCCAGAGGTGACTTCATCTGATCTTAGCCTCTTCAGATTATACTGCCTTTGCTATTCCAATGTGTCATTATGAAGATTTTCTGGATATTTGTCCGTATGCCCTTGGTTTCATAATGTCTTTCTCTTATTTGGAGATTCCCAGTATTTTCTGTTATTTTACTCACGAATGGGCCAGGGGTGTCATTAACAAAGGCAGATGAAAATGCCCATCCCTCCCAAGGGTGGAAATGAAACTTCTTTTGATGAATGATGAAATTCTTGCGGTGAAGCATCTTCCACACAGCTGTTAAGGGAAGATAAAATTACATTGCTCCATTTCCTGTTCCAGATGTACAAAGCTGCCTTTGTCCTGTCAGCAGAGTGGAGTTTGTGGGTCTTAGCTGGTCCTGGCAACACTGCAGCGACAATTTGTCATTGGTAAAGGGAATAACTATTCAGGGTAGTTCATGGAGTGGCACGGTAGTGTAGTGGGTAGCACAAAGCTTTACAGTACAGGTGACCCAGGTTTAATTCCCACCCCCACACCCCCACCACCTGCAAGGACTTCGTACATTCTCCCCAGACTGCGTGGTTTCCACCAGGTGCTCCAGTGTCCTCCCATAGTCCAAAGATGTACCGGTTAATTGATCATGATAAATTGTCCCCTGATTAGGCTAGGGTTATATCAGGGGTTGCTGGGCAGCGTGGCTCAAAGGGCCAGAAGGGCCTATTCAGCACTATATCTCAATATACATAAATAAACAAACATACATGGCTTCCTATGTAGTTGAGTCACAAGCATGCCTTCTTCATGATTACATCAACGTAGTAAGTTTACTGTCCTGGATACTGTTGGCGGGGACGACCGACCGGGTGTGAGCCATGGTGGCAGGGCCTCTGGCACTCAATCTCACCCCGTGGTGCAGAAGGGTGGGACGGAGAAGAGGAGAGTTGTCGTCATTGGAGACTCTATAGTCAGGGGAGCAGACAGCAGATTTTGTGGGTGTGAGAAGGATACCCGCATGGTTTGTTGCCTCCCGGGTGCCAGGGTCCGGGATGTCTCTGACCGGGTGCACGACAGCCTGGTACAAGAGGGAAAGCAACCAGAAGTCGTGATACATGTTGGCACCAACGACATAGGCAATAAGAGGGATGAGGTCCTGAAGTGTGAGTATTGGGAACTAGGCAGAAGGCTGAAGAACAGGACCTCAAGGGTGGCGTTCTCAGGATTGCTGCAGTGCTATATGACAGTGATGGTAAGAATTGGAGGAGATGGCAGTTGAATGCGTGGCTGAGGAATTGGTACAGGGAGCAGGGTTTTAGATTTTTAGATCATTGGGATCTCTTCTGGGGAAGGTGGGACCTGTACAGATTGGATGGGTTGCACCTGAACCCGAGGGGGAGCAATATCCTTGCAGGTAGGTTTGTTAGCATGGTTCGGGAGGGTTTAAACTAATTTGCAAGGGAATGGGACCCGGAGCGATAGAGCAGTGAAAGAAGTGCATGGAGCAAAGCCAGATCTAACATACAGAGAGGCTTTGAGGAAAGAGAAGCAGAATAAACGGTGTAAAGGTAGTAAGGTAGAAGGGCTGAAGTGTGTGTACCTCAATGCAAGAAGCATCAGGAACAAAGGTGATGAACTGAGAGCTTGGATACATACATGGAATTATGATGTAGTGGCCATTTCAGAGACTTGGCTGGCACCAGGGCAGGAATGGATTCTCAATATTCCTGGATTTCAGTGCTTTAAAAGTGATGGGGGGCGGTAAGGGGAGGAGGGGTGGCATTACTGGTCAGGGATACCATTACCACTACAGAAAGGGTGGGTGATGTAGCAGGATCCTCTTTTGAGTCAATATGGGTGGAAGTCAGGAACAGGAAGGGAGCAGTTACTCTATTGGGGGTATTCTCGAGGCCCCCTGGTAGCAGCAGAGATACCGAGGAGCAGATCAGGAGGCAGATTTTGGAAAGGTGCAAAAATAACAGGGTTGTTATCATGGGTGAGTTTAACTTCCCTAATATTGATTGGCACCTGATTAGTTTCAAGGGTTTAGATGGGGCAGAGTTTGTTAAGTGTGTCCAGGACGGATTCCTGTCACAGTATGTGGACAGGCCGACTAGGGGGAATGCCATACTAGATCTAGTACTAGGTAATGAACCGGGTCAGGTCACAGATCTCTCAGTGGGCGAGCATCTGGGGAACAGTGACCACCGCTCCCTGGCCTTTAGCATTATCATGGAAAAGGATAGAATCAGAGACGACAGGAAAATTTTTAATTGGGGAAGGGCAAATTATGAGGCTATAAGGCTAGAACTTGCAGGTGTGAATTGGGATGATGTCTTTGCAGGGAAATGTACTATGGACATATGGTCAATGTTTAGAGATCTCTTGCAGGATGTTAGGGATAAATTTGTCCCGGTGAGGAAGATAAAGAATGGTAGGTTGAAGGAACTATGGGTGACAAGTGAGGTGGAAAATCTAGTCAGGTGGAAGAAGGCAGCATACACAAGGTTTAGGAAGCAAGGATCAGATGGGTCTACTGAGGAATATAGGGTAGCAAGAAAGGAGCTTAAGAAGGGGCTGAGAAGAGCAAGAAGGGGGCATAAGAAGGCCTTGACGAGTAGGGTAAACGAAAACCCCAAGGCATTCTTCAATTATGTGAAGAAAAAAAGGATGACAGGAGTGAAGGTAGGACCGATTAGAGATAAAGGTGGGAAGATGTGCCCGGAGGCTATGGAAGTGAGCGAGGACCTCAATGAATACTTCTCTTCGGTATTCACCAATGAGAGGGAACTTGATAATGGTGAGGACAATATGAGTGAGGTTGATGTTCTGGAGCATGTTGATATTAAGGGAGAGGAAGTGTTGGAGTTGTTAAATTACATTAGGATGGATAAGTCCCCGGGGCCTGATGGAATATTCCCCAGGCTGCTCCTCGAGGCGAGGGAAGAGATTGCTGAGCCTCTGGCTAGGATCTTTATGTCCTCGTTGTCTACAGGAATGGTACCGGAGGATTGGAGGGAGGCGAATGTTGTCCCCTTGTTCAAAAAAGGTGGTAGGGCTGGTCCCGGTAATTATGGACCAGTGAGCCTGTGGTGGGAAAGGTGTTGGAAAAGATTTTTAGGGATAGGATCTATGGGCATTTCGAGAATCATAGCCTGATCAGGGATAGTCAGCATGGCTTTGTGAAGGGCAGATCATGTCTAACAAGCCTGATAGAGTTCTTTGAGGAGGTGACCAGGCATATAGATGAGGGTAGTGCAGTGGATGTGATCTACATGGATTTTAGTTAGGCACTTGACAAGGTTCCACACGGTAGGCTTATTCAGAAAGTCAGAAGGCATGGGATCCAGGGAAGTTTGGCCAGATGGATTCAGAATTGGCTTGCCTGCAGAAGGCAGAGGGTCGTGGTGGAGGGAGTACATTCGGATTGGAGGGTTGTGACTAGTGGTGTCCCACAAGGATCTGTTCTGGGACCTCTACTTTTTGTGATTTTTATTAACAACCTGGATGTGGGGAAAGAAGGGTGGGTTGGCAAGTTTGCAGACGACACAATGGTTGGCAGTGCTGTGGATAGTATAAAGGATTGTCGAAGATTGCAGAGAGACATTGATAGGATGCAGAAGTGGGCTGAGAGGTGGGAGATGGAGTTCAACCCGGAGAAGTGTGAGGTGGTACAGTTTGGAAGGACAAACTCCAAGGCAGAGTGCACGGTAAATGGCAGGATACTTGGTAGTGTGGAGGAGCAGAGGGATCTGGGGGTACATGTCCACAGATCCCTGAAAGTTGCCTCACAGGTGGATAGGGTAGTTAAGAAAGCTTATGAGGTGTTAGCTTTCATAAGTTGAGGGGCAGAGTTTAAGAGTCGCGAGCTCTCTAAAACTCTGGTTAGGCCACACTTGGAGTACTGTGTCTAGTTCTGGTCACCTCACTATAGGAAGGATGTGGAAGCACTGGAAAGGGTACAGAGGAGATTTACCAGGATGCTGCCTGGTTTAGAGAGTATGCATTATGATCAGAGATTAAGGGAGCTAGGGCTTTACTCTTTGGAGAGCAGGAGGATGAGAAGAGACATGATAGAGGTATATACAAGGTATTAAGAGGAAGAGATAGTGTGGATATCCAGCGCCTCTTCCCCAGGGCACCACTGCTCAATACAAGAGGACATGGCTTTAAGGTACGGGGTGGAAAGTTCAAGGGGGATATTAGAGGAAGGGTTTTTACTCAGTGGTTGGTGCGTGGAATACACTGCCTGAGTTAGTGGTGGAGGCAGATACACTAGTGAAATTTAAGAGACTACTGGACAGGTATATGGAGGAATTTAAGGTGGGGGGTTATATCGGAGGCAGGGTTTGAGGGTCGGCACAACAATGTGGGCCGAAGGGTCTGTACTGTGCTGTTCTATTCTATGTATCTAATGTGTTGAGCCCAGATTTGGCCTGAAAGAGCCCAAGTGTTAATGAACCTTACACTTATTCAGCCATATGGACAGCATTCCATCACATCCCTGACGTGACTCGTGGTAATCAGGGTTCACAGTTCAGTACTTCAATCCAGCAATTTGTTTGGTTTTCACAACCTTTTTACTTTCATCTTCAGAAGACTGAGTTTAACCCATACTACATGCCATCGTAACATTTGCCTTCCCATCTTTTTGCTCTTCAATAGAGTCTCCTGGAACTACATCCCTCACTTCATCCAATCCTATTCCCTTTGTGTTCTGCTCCCTGCCAAACTATCACTCTTTGTGCCATTGCTTTTTTGGTATTAAATAATGTTTATCTGCACCTAATCACTTGTTTTTAGGTCAGCAGTTTCTCCCTTTGGTGTCTCTTTCATTCTCCCCATCTACCTTTGTCTCTTCCTGCCTCCAATTTCAATCTGTGTCCCATGTGTTTTTCTTTCTCAAATTTATTTCCCCTTTCTTCCCGAAGTATTCACCTTCCACTGTCATCTCTTTAGTATCTCAAAATAATCATTTCAAATGGGTTTAATACATAGTGCACATAAAATGACCAAGGCGTGATCCAATAAAAACAATTAAGATATCAAAAATTCAACATGCTTCATTCACTAGTTTTTTAGTTCTGTTCAATCACCTTTGTAATTTGACCTAACATGTCCCAGTCTTCACTGAAGCATTTTCTTTTTCTGAGCTTGACTGCTCAACCCCTTTCCCACCAGCACTACTCTCTCCACTATCAGGCCGAACTAACCACACACTGAGAGTAGCCGAACTCTCAGTATCAACCTCATTCATTCTTCCAGGTTCATCCCAACACTGGTGCCACTGACCTAGCTGCTAATGCTGGAATTAACAGAATTAACAGCAAAGGCTAATCTACTCTGACATAAAATTCAATGCAGTAAAGGAGATATCAAAAAGGTTGAAAGATAGACCAACTCATAAGCATTTTTACTGGGTTACTTAGATATACAGTAGATTTCAATTAACTGGGACACATTGGAACCAGTACATTTTGGCCCAATTAGCCGAAGTTTCATAGAAATAGTTAAAAAGGTATTAAAAAGACAAACTATTTAGCTGAGTATCAAATGTTTTTAAATGAAATACAGAATAAATTAAAACACTACCAATACTGCTACAGCACTGCAAAACTCTGTATTAGTTCCTAGTAGTTATCAATGGAGGAATTCACTCGGTGTATGCATTCATTTGATTGACTGTAATTGAACAAAAATCAGTGCAGACACCTAGTGCAGGTAATGGACTGCTTTCATCAAATGCTTCCAATGATGGCATCCTCCATATCTTCATTTTCATTATAACATTCAAGATGATTGTCGATACCTTCAAATTCTTTGCAATTCCTAACTTGTTCAAGAAATCATTTTTTATCCACTCCTGGCCATTTCTGGCATCCCAAAGCCTGAACACTCGAAACCACAGTGAACAAAACAGTTCAGAATTATCTTACTGCTTATTTCTTGCCAACTATCAGTGACAAGAAACACTGCTTTTTGAGAACAAACACAAGTACGCAATTGAAGCTATTTAAGAAACGTTTGTTCTAAGAATGGTGTAGAGTCCAACGTCCACACATGGTGCACACGGTGGACACAAGTTAAAAACTGTTCAGCAGCAGTGTCCTGTCCCAATTAAACAGTATACTGTCCCAAATAAATGAAAGGAATCCCAGCTATTCTCTCAAGTAGTTTTTATTCTTTAAAAGTTGTTCCAAATAAGCAGTTGCCCTGAGTAACTGATGGCCCAATTAACTGAAATCCACTATACTTCTTGCATATAAAACAAAATCAAAGTTCCAACAGATGTTGGAAAAAGTTTCAAAGATAAGGAAGTACTGAAACTTCCAGATGCATTGATTTAAATGGGATGCTCTCATTTTCTCTCAGACATGTAACAGCTGTTTCCTAGTTACAGCATTCAATCCACTGAGGCCAGGCTCCATTAGCTCTCTAGTTAGAATGAAACTCTCAGGTGTGTTTATGTCTGTATTTAAAAATAAATGAGCAGCATACACACTATCTTTCCATCTGAGACCTTGCATCTAGGCATGACCTTTTTGAAAGCTGGTTAAGTCCTCATATACATATGCCTGACACACAGAAGAGATAACGCTGATGCTCTCGAATGCTCAGCATAGGCTGCCAATTATATCACACTGGACTTGAGTTCCAAAAATAATTTTATAATGAAAATTGTTAGCATCAACCTACACCCTGGGCCTTTTGGACAGCTTCTACCCCACTGCTATAAACTATCAAAAAGATAACTATATGTGAAACCTAAAGTTTCCTCTTGACCTCAAAATTCACCTCATCATGCCTTGCATATTATTGTTTGCCTGCATTGCACCTTCTCTGTAACTGTAAAATTAAATTCTGCATGCAAAGTTCAAGGTACATTTATTATCGAAGTATGTAAACTTGAGACTCGTCTCCTTACAGGCAGTCACAAAACAAAGAAATCGAATAGAACCCATTAAAACAAAAGACTAAACACTTAATGTGCGGAGAAAATAAACAAATCCTGCAAACAATAAAAGTAAATATAATTCAGAACTGAAGTTCACAAAAGCGAGTTAGTTGCAGGCCACAGCCTCAGTTCAGTGCAGAGCAGTGATCTGAACTGGCCTGACCCTCACCTCCAGTCCCAACCCCCTGACCTTTTCAATCTGGTCCGGCGCTTATATCATCCAATCATCCCTTGTATTACCTCAATGTACTGATCTGATAAATTGATTTGCACGAATGGCATGCAAAATAAGTTTTTTAACCTCAGTACATGTGACAATCTTAAACCACTTACCAATTACCAATTTAAAATATTTACAATGCTGAACAACTTCTGGAAAAGCCACTGTAATCATGAGCAGGTTTGACACCTAGTACCAGCAATCACTGGGAATAATTGGTAAGACAACTCAAGGAAAACTCAGTAGATGATAAAGTTCGTTTAGCTATTTAAGCTCATTACAACAATACTCTCTTTCCCCAGTAAACGTAGTCCAGCAGGTCGGGTCACTACTTCACTGTCCCAGCGACTCGAGATTCAATCCCATTCTCGGGTGCTGTATAGACTTTGCTCGTTCCCTCTGTGATTGCATGGAATTTTCCTAGGTGCTCTATATCCTCCCACGTCCCAAAGACATGCTGGTTGATTGGTTGATGAGAATGTGCAAGAGAAAGAGATAAATTAGTGGGAGGAAATGGGATGAACATGTAACAGAACTCCTGACAGAAGTACTGAAATCCATCTTTAACCCAGTCATTGCACCCACTGGGTATTTTGGAATATCTCAGTCCTGACGACAGTTATTTTGCAGACAGTACAAAAATTGTTGGAGCTGTGGACAGTGAGGAAGATTGTCAAAGAATACTTCAGGATATTGATCAATTAGAACTTTGGGCAAAGAAACAGCAGACAAGTGTAAGGTCATGCATCTTGGGAGGTCATAAAGCAGGATTCTTAGGAGCATTAACAGACAGAGGAATCTAGAAGTACAATGCCCTAAATCTAAATGCCATTATAGTGGCATCACAAGTGGATAGGGTTGTAAGAAAGGTATACAACATACTTGTCTTCACCTGTCTGTGTAATAACTATAACACTTGGGAAGTCACATTGATGTCATAAAAAACTTGCGTTAGGGCAGATTTGAGGTATTACATGCTGTTGTGATTGCCACACCATAAGGAGGATGTGAAAGTCTTTAGAGAGGGTACAGAAGAGGTTCATCAGGATGTTGCCTGGATTGGAGTGTTGGGACAAATTTGGGTTGTTTTCTCTGGTGTATCAGAGGTTGAGAGGTGATCTGATAGGAACTATAGGAAACAAGAGACAGAGGTAGGGAAGATAGTAAATCACAGAGACAAAAAAAAGATGCTGGAAATCCAGAGCAACACACACAAAATGCTGGGGGAACTCAGCAGGCCAGGCAGCATCTATGGAAAAGAGTACAGTCGGCATGTTGGGCTGAGACTCTTCTTCAGGACTGAGAAGGAAAGGGGAAGATGGGGAAGATACCAGAATAAAAAGATGGGGGGGGAGGTGAAAGAGGCTAACTGGAAGGTGGTAAGTGAAGCCAGGTGAGTGGGAAAGGTAGAGGGCAAGAGAAGAAAGAATCAGACAGGAGAGGAGAGTGCACCATAGGAGAAAAGGAAGGAAGAGGGGATCCGGGGGAATTAATAGGCAGGCAAGAAGTAAAGGTCAGAGTGGGGAATGGGGGAGGGGGGTGAAATTTGTTCACCTGAAGGAGAAATCAATATTTACGCCATCAGGTTGGAGGATACCCATTTGGAATAGAAGGTGCTGCTCCTCCACCCTAAGGTGGCCTCATCTTGGCACAACAGGAGGTCATGGACCAACATGCCAGAAGGGGAATCGAAATTAAAACATTTGCCCACCATCAACACAATAAAAACTTTTTCTCAGGGTGGTAATGTCAAAATGGTAAATTTTTATCCCCCCCCTCCCCACCCACACATTGTAGGTGACTGGAATGTGCTATGGTATGTGATAGAAGCAGATACGACAGCAACATTTACGCAGATGCATGAACAGGCAGGTAGCAGGGGGTACAGCCATGGACCATGTACAAGCACATGGGATTAGTAGACTGACAACATGTGCCATATATTTAAGGCAGATGCCTCAGCAAGTGAGAAACAAGACAAGATGGAAATTTAAGGAATCACTTGAGATATTCCTTTGAGTCACTCATCACACCTATAATGCAAAGTGGTTATTCAGTGAATACCATTTTGGTCACCACAATGACCTGTGCAGATTTCATTGAGAATTATGACAGTGCAGGGTTTGTAAACAAGACAGGCAGTGATGCTGATAGTGGCCCCTTTAAAAATACTGCAACATATTCACAAATACAGACTCGTCATCAATTAAATCTTTCACAACCACTTCAAGTGTTGCAAATGAAGGCGTTAAGTGTCAGTTGTGACTCAGAGGGAAAACATATGCTTCCCTCTGAGTCAGCTCACAAGTACCATTCCACTCCTGAAAACCAACTCCTCACAGTGCAGCACCAAGTGCTGGACTGCCTGCCAGACCTCTCGTCTTTCAGAAAAAAAAACTTCTAAATGAGCCAAGCTAGGGTTCTCCGAATTTTCAGGCCAGCAATTACACCTCATCAAATACCCAAGTCAGATTATCGGGCACTTGCTCCATTGCCAATTGTGGGTATGCACCTTGCTATAAATTGCTATCACATTTCCTACATTTCAACAGTGGTTTCAGAACTTGCTGGATTGATTAGGTATGTAATGAATGTCAATATTTCTTATTTCCATTTGATAACTTTGCCTTTTATCTTCTGGTGGAGACAAGGTCAAAACCAACATCTAAAGTAAATAAAAGGAAAGTAATTCTTCCCCAGAAGTGCAATGGGCAGTTCTTGAAGAGGTTACGGTGGTAAACAATGGACATACAAAATGAATGCCAGGGCCTGCCAGCTCCATGATCAGTATGCTGGTAAGAGATGGGAACACTGTGCAAGGAAGGCTTCCTGCAACACCAGGCAAAGCAAGGAAACAAACATTTAACATCAGACCTAAGCATGAAAGCAACAGCCAATATTTTGGAATATATCTTACAGTCCAGATGAGCGGGATCCAGAGCCATACTCAACTCACATCCAGACTCCCTTGCAACAACAATCCCACAATGTAAGTCAGCCACCTAACAAACTCTCCTCTGGTGATAGGGCACCAATCCAAAACATCTACTCCATCACAATTGCTCACTGCACCAAAGGTGTTACACAACCGGCTGAATATCACCAGCATTTTTTTTGTTTATCATCACTCTTGGGTAAGCTCTTCAGGACTCAGGTTGAAGTCTTTCTGGGTGAACTCTGAGCCAGGTGTGAAAGCTCAGCATTCATAATAGGGATAATATCAATTCAACAGGCAAGGGGGCTTTTGGACTCAAATGGTCCTCCTCTACAATGTTTTTGCAAACACTAACACTTTGAAATAATAATTAGGAGAACAAAGTGCCATCTCATTACTGTTTTGATCAGGAGCCAGCCAGAAATCTGGCAGCAACCTCACCCTCCAGAATAGTTATGCCCCCAGCTGGGTTTTAGAAAAAGATCCCTTGTAAAAAGAAAGTCAGACCACAGAGAGAAGAATTCCTTTGTGATCAAATTTCTAGTGATGTGGTTGTCATAGTTTCAAAGAGCCATAAAGTAAGTGTTTTTGTTAGTTCTCATGCCCTGAAGGGGACTCTTGTTTCAGGAATCAACTTCACAGGCTGCAAAACCCTCAACTACCTCGTCTATCTGGTTTTGTGTAGAAGTCAAGGCAGGTCAATGAAACAGGACAAATTCCGGTTCTTTTCTTCTGATGGGTACCTGTTGAATTCTAGTTCAGGTTTAGGAAAACCTGGCCAAGTTGCAAGATTGGCCTTAGCAACCCAAATGCTCAATAAACTACGAATCAAAACAAGGTAATCTACTGAAGGTATTGGAAATCTGCACATCAGGCAGTGTCAGTAGTACTGAAACTTTTCAGGTTGTTGACTCTTCGTAACTGGTAACTTCTGGAGATTCTTTGAGGCAAACAGAGTCAGCAGGAAGGGAGAGAAAAAATTGAGGAGAGAGGGGCTAACATATGAGGAGCGTTTGTTGGCTCTTGGATTGTACTCATTAGAGTATAGAAGAATGAGAGGGGATCTCATAGAAACGTTTCGAATGTTGAAAGGGTTGGACAGAATAGATGTGGAAAGGTTGTTTCCCTTGGTGGGTGAGTCCAGGACAAGAGGCCATAGTCTTAGAATTAGAGGGTACTCAGTTAAAATAGGGATGAGGAGAAATTTTTTTAGCCAGAGGGTCGTGGATTTGTGGAATTCGTTGCCACATACAGCTGTGGAAGCCCGATCATTGAGGGTGTTTAAGGAGGAGATTGACAGGTATCTAATTAGTCAGGGTATCAAGGGATATGGGGAAAAAGCCGGAAATTGGAACTAGATGGGTGAATAGTTAAGCTCATGGAGGCGCTGCGGAGAAGACCAATGGGCCGAATGGCCTACTTCTGCTCCTTTGTCTTGTCTTGTGATCTTGTGACCCATAGTAATGGGAGTACTCATAAAATGGTAAGGTGGGTGAAGCCACAAAACAAATATAGTTGAAAAAAAAGAGTCAAAAGGCAGATCTAAAAGATGAGTGTGAAAAGTAAAATGAACAGGGGGGAGGAAAAGATGGAAAATACAACCAAACCGAGGCACTTGTGAGCAAATTTGAATCATGTAAAACTTCAATAATCCACGATGTGATCATTCTGAAACAATCCAGCAATTGCTTCACCGAGTAACATTTACCACACTACCTTCCTTCCAAGCCTTAATTCCTGCACATACTGTCAACTCACAGGAACCCAGCTCCTCAAAATTTCTGATCACTGCTCTCATTATTTTCCTTTGACTCTCTGGTTCCGTAGATTTATTAGATTGCTGTGTATTCTAAGAAAATATGGATTAAAAGGGTGTCGTATTAAATAAAAATAACATCAGAAGGTCCAGAGAAATCTCTAAGCCCAGCACCAAAGGTTATAAGTGTGCTACATTACAGGACTTCCATGGTAGTTATGTTTCTTATGCCGACTGGAAGTTCAGCACAAAATAAGACACAAGCGAAGGGACAGTCAAAATGGTTGCAGCCTTTACCTTATAGTTGAACTGAACTTGAAATACATCTGCTATTACTTTTAATTGGCAGCGGCCAAAATTTACTAAACTTAAAGAGGAACAAGGGTGTATTTTTACGAAATTTTCAAATTAACCCCGACAAATGGCACGGTTCAGAGACTGAAAGCACTTGTGTGCACCAAGTCAGAATACGGGAAGGAGTAAGAGAGCTTAGTGGCACGGTGCCACAACAACAACCTTTCTCTCAATGCCAACAAAACAAAAGGGCTGGTCATGGGTTTCAGAAAGGGGCGGTGCACGTGCTTACATCAACAGTGTTGAGGTTTGACATCTTCATGTTCCTAGGTGTGAACATCACAAATAGCCTGGCCTGGTCCAAGCACATTGCCACCAGGACCAAGAAAGCTCACCAGTGCCTCTCCTTCCTCAGGAGGCCAAAGAAATTCAGCATGTCCCTGTCGACCCTTACCAATTTCTATCAATGCACCATAGAAAGTATTCTGTTTGTGGTTATTGGCTGATGGGGCAACTACAAACATTTGTACTTCGCACGTGACCGCAAGAAACTGCAGGGAGTTGTACACAGAGCTCAGCACATCACAGGACCCAACCCCCCACTCCATAGACTCTGTCTACATTTCTCTTGTACAAAAATGTGGACTCACAATCTAGCTTATTATGATATAGCACTTTCGTCATTTACCTGCACTACACTTTTTTTTAGTAGCTTTCACATTTTATTCTGCACTTACTGTTTTACCTTATTCTAGCTCGGTACACTGTGCAATGATCTGATCAATATAAACAGTATGCAAGACAAACTTTTCACTGTATCTGGGTACATGTGACAATAATAAACCAATTCTAGAATTGCATAGCCAGCGGTGGTGCAGTGGCATCCGCACCAGACTTTGAGGCGAGCAGTCCCAGGTTCGAATCCAGCTGGCTCCTTGCACACTATCCATCCGCGCTGGGTTGAAAGTCAAACTAGCAACTCAGCCTCAAAACAAAGACAAATGCTAAAGACACGGCAAAGTTGCCTGACAATGAGCCACAAGGCACGGAGAGGAACCATGGCATGCAACCAGAGATGCATATGAAAAGGTGCATGACATATTACATGCTGTAACAAATTTATGGTAAAAGGTGACATTAACACTACTGGTAATGCAGAAAAGTAACTTGCAAAGCTTCATGTGAATTTTCACCACTTGAACCCAATGCATGGAAAATCTGGCAAAATGCTGCTCTCAAAATTTATGCCTTTCTCCTGTACGAATGAAACTTCCTTGACTAATGTACACATCTAACTGGTTGACAACACATTTTAAACATAGAATACACAGAATATACAGGCAGGGCAACATTATATTGCTTCTCAACTTGCGCATGAACAGATGAAGATGTAACAGGTCATTAGACATCACATTGATCTGACAATGAAATCAGCCTGTCCTGTCCACTTGGCTGATATAAATCACATTAGTTGCTTAGACCAGTAATGAATACAACAGTCAGGAGTGCATTACTAATCCATACAAGAGTTACAAACCTTTTGTCTTTTAATAAACTCTGACATAGTGCTGCAATCCACATGGAAACTCAGTACTGAATAAGGCAGCACCCATGCCACAGTTTATGTAAGAGTGACACATCAAGGAGTTTGGCAACTACTCCGTTTGCTGCAAATTGTTCAGTTGCAAGAATACATCCCTTTCTCCATTTAAAGTTTCATTTGTAATCTCCAGCATTTTACACAGCAAATCCACTTCTCAATAACTTAATACATGCTCTAAAATCACCCATTCTGAGTCCAAACCCACCTCACTATACAAGAGCGCACCAATATCCGAAGCCTCCAAGGCAACATGTGGAACCACATGGAGTAACCATGACTAGCAGCCTACCTCGCTGAGGAGTGACAACTGCAGATCATAAACGATGTTTGAAAATGACACTCATTTTTAAGTTTTCAGAATCATAGGCACTTTCCCTCCTCTCCTCAACTGACCATTCCCCCTGCATCAGCAGTTTCCTGTATAATGCACAGCTGTCTTTTGTGTCTGTAAGGCCCAATTTGAAAGTAAATCTGTTCTTAAAGTGATTTGTGTTGCTGACTCACAACCCAAAGGATCTCATACAATCAGTGGTAAACTCAAGGTCTACTTGCCAGCCTCAGCAAATTTGGCGTTTATTTTGATGCTGATAAACCCACTCATCAGGAGACTGTGGCCTAAGTGAAGGTTTATTTCATTCACTAAGTTTAAAATAGACAAAGAGAAGGATTTGCACCCGCTCAGTCTTTTAACTGTTTATAGTCAGTAAATGGGAAACATTCACTTTTCACCAGTAAGGTAGAAATGCAGGTTGTATAATTTAGCATCCTGTAACACAAGTGCAACCTCTTTCAACCGAGTGGCAATTTAAATGGGTTGCAGCAGACACTTTAACTACATTTTCCTAATGTCCAAGAAATAGTCTGAAAATATCAATGAATGGTATCACTGACACCTTGGCGTTAATGAAAGAGAAGGAGATGAAAAAGCAGGATTTGCTTGTTGGTTATCTGTACGCTTTCCAGTGCTTGGTTGGAACACAGTGGAAAAGCACAGAGTTGCGTGTACAGGCTGCATTTTCCTTCTATTGAAATCTAAGTGAAGAAATTTCAACATGCTCTGTAATAGGCAAAAGATTATCTGACCGTTCCTGCTGCCTTGCTGATCTTTGTACAGCTAATACTTAAGCAGGATAACAAAGTGAATATATTTGGAGAGGAGACGGGTGTGTGTATGTGTGTGTCTCAGTGTATGAGAGTATGAGACTGGGGGTGTGGGAGAGACGGGGAGGGGTGGGGGAGACAGGGGGTGGCAGGCATAGAGAGAGATGGAAGGACAGAGAGTAAAATGACAAAAGTGCTTTGAAGAGGGTTCTGTGTGCAGCATGGAATTTGTGGGTTTGAGAATTCAAGGTCTGGAAAGTCACATTTTACATTTTACTGTCTTGGAAACACAATATAAATACATCAAACAGAAAAAAAATTGCTTCTTAGCCTGCATCACTTGCAGGAGAATTTTAAACCCCCCCCCCCCCCATGTCATTCAACAACCTTAACTAACTAGGTGACAGGCGTAACAATATACAATCTGGATGTGCTATTTCAAGGAGCATTACGATTTATAGCTTTTTCAGGCAACTGAAAGTGTTCAAGGATGATAAGGTAGCTGACGACCAGGGCACTCACGTACCAGCTGCAGAGAAGCTCTGCTCCCAGAGGTGTTGATAACTCAAACTTACACAACTCAATTTGTCCTCGGTTCTGTTTTCACTTAAATGCAACAGGACGCGAGCCCAGTCCTGGTGGCACAGAATCCTCATGGGTACTTGTTTCACAGGAATCACATCCTTACCATATATCACTGAGCAAAACACACATCAATTCACACAAACCAACAATTCCTTGCGCTGTGTCTGGAGGTCGGTTGAATAAAGCAAAAAAGATTGACAACTCATTCCCTTTCATCTCCACCAGTCTGGGCCCAAAACAACAGCGACAACAGACACTGCAACAAGAAAAATCCATGCCAATGATCTTGATGACCCACTTCAGAAAGCTCTTACAGACAGCACCTCACAGATTACCTGACAATGCCCAACTAACAGGAGTGGTTAACACCAATTTCGCACCAGTGAAGAGATTCCAGGTTTCCGTATCAGAAAATGCCAGGACTGATAGAATACAATAGGCGAAGAGATTTCAGAGCTAATTCATTGCAATTTCCTGAATGTAGATGGTCTGCAGTCATAAGTTTGTGCATCATAGAAGGGAATAAACCGGCCAGTGGTATAGCGGGATCAGCACCGGACTTTAAGGCGAATTGCCCTGGGTTTGAATCTGGCCGGCTCCTTGCATGCCTTCCATCCGTGCTGGGTTGTGCGTCGAGCTAGTAGCTCAGCCCCATTAAAAAAACAGTCACCCAATGTGCCACAAAGTGCTAAAAGGAACAAGAGGGTAAGGTGCCAGGAACCTCAGAAACACGATAACCTCTTCATGAAGGAAGTAAAGTCAGACTGCAGCAAATACAGAAGGAATGTTCTAGTGTGTCCTCCTAAATTGACCGTGCACGTGGTGAGAGTTCCAGTTCTGAGAGAAATACAAGAAGTAACATCAACACATACATGAACATCCTTCTCAAATGTGGCTGCCCACCATAACTGGTCTCCATCTTGAACTCAGTCTCACTGCAGTCATCAGAGACTCAAATGACCCTGAAGATGCTGGAAATCTTGAGCAACATACACAACATGTTAGAAGGGCTCAACAAATCTATGGAGTGAAACAGTCAATGTTTTGGGCTGAGACCATTCATCGTGACTGGGAAGGAAGAGTGCAGAAGGAAGCTGATGGATGAGAGACGAGTACAAGCTGACAGGTGATGGGTGAAAGCAGGTGGGTGGGGGAGAGGGGATAATGTGAGAAGCTGGAAGGAGATAGCTAAAAGAAATAAACCTTCACCCTACCCACTGTAACAGCCAGGAACTGCATTTCAATCGATTAACAAGTTGCCCAAGGCCTCCCCTACTGCCATGAACCCAAACTGAAGCTAGAGAAGCAAAACCTCATATTCCATCTGGGTAGCCTCTAATCTGATGGCATGAACATCAATTTCTCTAATTTCCAATAATTTCTCCCCTGTTTCCAGCCACACCTTTCCCTTTTCCCATTCCACATTCTGGTGGCCTGCCCACCCCTTCATGCTTGCCCATTACCTCTCACAGATTCCCCACTTTATCCCTTTTGTTCCATAACCCACTGTCTTCTCCTGCTAGATTCATTCTCCTTCAGCCCTTTTAACTTTTTCTACCAATCACCTCCCAGCTTCTCACGTCATCCACCCTCCTTCCTCCTACCTTGTCTCATCTATTACCTGCTAGTTACTCCACCTCTCCCCCTCCACCTTATTCTGGCTTCGGCCCCCTTCCTTTCCAGTCTGCATGGAGACTCAGCCCGAAACATCAGTTGCTTATTTCCCTCCATAAAAGCTGCCTGACATGCTGATTTCCTCCAGCATTTTCAGTGTTTGTACAGTTTCAGTGCCAAGGCTATGTCATTACCACAATGCTTTCCACAAGCTTTCTCATAATGATACAACTGTGACATTTAAGAAGCTGCTAAATGGGTGCAAGAATAGGCAGCAAATGGAGGGATATGGATCATGTGTAGGCAGAAGAGAATTAGTTTAATTTCACATTGTGTTCAATGTAGACATTATGGGCCAAAGGGCCTCTTCCAGTATTCTATGTTCAAACATTGCATTTCACCTCCAAAATGCTTCCTTCTGGAGCGAAGCCAAAGACAAACTGTTCCATTTATGTCCTCCACTCCAATAGCAAGGTCACTCCAACTTGAATCGAGTCCCATTATGCAGTTTACAACTACATTTGCGATTCAAAAGCTGACCTCCAAGTCACTGCTAATACACATCCACAAAACAAAAATGTCCTCTCTCAGCCTACTCAACATTGCCCTCAGACAATAAAGACCCTAAAAACAAAACATGGACCACTCTTCATATTTCAGGAGCCAACTTGCAACCAAGGCAAACACTGATGAATTTCACCATCACTTTCACAATCAAAGCCTTTGGCCACCTGAATAAAAGGGATTTTGAAGATCAACATCTTCAAATACATACTTAGCTCATGGCGTACCAGACAACAGTGATCGCCATCTTCCTGTATGCTTCTTGAACCATGGACTACCTACTGCAAACAGCTCTTAGCACTGGAGAGTGGTACCACCAAAGCTCCCTCAGCAGTGCCTTCCAAGACATTGGCAGGATAAGTGAATCAACATCGGTATCGATGAGGTTTTCTTTGCAGTTGGTCAGGTCTGCTGGGCAGGCCTCACCACTCACATGGATCACGCTGCAACTACTAGTCTTTGCATTCTCTTGCATTCTTATGCGATGAAATTGCTGTTTTCATCAGCACATGCGTAGGACTTTGTTAGAGCATTCGGTGGCATGCCAAATCTACTCAAGCTTCTGAGAAAATACAAGTTTGTGTCTCAGCAGTCTGGCGACGGGTATGGAAGCAATGTGGCCTGAACAACATTATCAAGTTGAGAGTTTCCTGTTTCAATGAAGGGTGCGCTGTTGGTGGCTCTACGTTTGCCTTAGTAAGGAAAAACACTTAAAAGCTTAGTGACACACCTTCCTTCCCTATCTCATCAGGTTGGCTTCTGCATCACCCTCCCAAACTCAGCGTTCATTCTCTTTTACTTATTAATAGGAGAATATACAGTTAACAGCTCCAACTCTCCCACCCACTAGATAGCCTGCGGATCATGGATGTTTACTTTCAGAATTTTAACTGGAAATTAAAATGGATGCCTTATTTATTCAGCTCGTGTCTGTGGAAAATCTGCAACTTCAGCTGGCTCAATGAGATTAGAATTGGTTGTACTTCGCAAAATATTCAGTGTCATCCTAAGGGCTTTGTATCAAATCTCCTATAGCAATGTGGTTGTTCTCAAAGGCATATTTCACTTTAGTAATCCTATTTCCTTCCAGGGTGTGAACTTCCATAATGTGTCATTTTCTGTCAAACTGTCTCATCTCTTTGTCTTTCCAGTAGTGATTTGATCTTATCTCAGTTGCCTTAACAAAAGATCTTGTTGCCTTTGTTAACTTGATGTCACCCCTATTTTTTCTGGATGCCCTTGCTATCCTCTAGGGTATAACCTTCTACACATTGCCTACATCCTGTATCTGCTTCAGCAGGTTTCTCTGTCATTGAATTTGTTGTCCTATTACCCTATCTACCCCAGCAATGTCTTCCTTCTACCATCTATCCCACAATTTCTCTGAACCACTACAGTCTGGGAGGGGGTACATAAGCATCAGGATTAGAACTCAGACTGGGTAACAGCTTCTTTTCTCAGGCCTTAATGAGTACCCTGCCACCACTGAGGTTTTGTCTTTAGTACAGTGAGGTGTTTACTGTACTGCTTACCTGTGTTCCACTTTATTGCGTATATTTTGAATTTCATTTTATCAACTTATTTATAGTACAATATTTTTGTTTATGTGCTACATGTAATATCTGTTTCATGGGTGCACCATGCTCCAGAGGAACAGTGTTTCATTTGGTTGTATATATGTATAGTCAGATAATGATAAACTTTCTGCTTTCAAGATGTCTCCCTCCTAGTAACCCTAATATTTCTTCTTCTCTCTCTCTCTTTGCCAGTCCCCCCTCTCTCACACACTTGAATTTCCATTTTCTTCTTTTGACCCCTCTTTCCCTCTACAGTTCAAATTCAAACAATGTAACAATTTGAATATCTGCAACATGCACATGTCACAGATAAATTGAAATTAATTGCAATGTGATGCACATTAGAATTGTCTGATGAAATTAATTCTTTTTATAAACAAGACATTTTAAGACTTACTGTCCACCTCCAACTGCTCAAGAAATTTGTAATGAGGTAACCCCAGATAATCCTCAAATGTTTGTATGTTGTAACAAGTATGCAAGAGTGAAAAAACACCTTTCATTTACAGAGCATCTTATTACTACCTCAAGGCTCTGCTGGTGTGTTTTATCACATTATAACTGACCACAAATCCAAACAAGTAATTGGTTCAGAAAGATAACAGGAGTTTTTGCTATCTTGAGTGCAGTCATTTAGAATCAAGCTTTTGAAACAAAAAAAAATCACCTGCTTGCAAAAAAGTACTCACCTACCTTCATGGAAAAGCAAATTTGGCAATAAAGTTTTACACATTAAGATCCTATAAACAAAAACAAATAGAGCAAATATTGAGCTTTTTGTAGCATTTACATGAGATGAAGCAGTCACTTGGAAAATCTTGTAGCTCTTCTTAGTCAAGAAGTCTTACAGCAATGAAAACAGGCCACTCAACCCACCACATTACTACTAACCAGTAGGCACCCATCCGCATTAATCACATTTACCAACTCCTAGCCCATAGCCTTCGATGCCCAGGTGATTCACGTGCGCATCTAGACATATCTTAACCTCTGTCACATTTTCCAAAAGTTCACTCCAGGGACCCTCCACTCTACAGGCGATTAAGGTGCCCTCCTAATCACTTACTCTTTCCCTTAAATCTATGTTTTCGAATTTTATCTACCTCTGGTATGGGGCAAGTCTTCCTTCAGCCTGCCCCGTCTAATCTCCTCATAACTTAACATGCCTCAGTCACATCCCTTCTTAACCTCCTCCATTCCATGACAGACCACACTTCTCTAATCTCTCCTCATAACTGAAACACTCTACATCCCAGGCAGCACCCTGGTGAATCTCCTCTGCACCATCTCCAACAATATCACTTCTTCCCTATGTGTAGTGACCAGAAGTGTATGCAGTAGACCAGGGGTCCCCAAACTTTTTTGCACCGCCAACCGGTTTAATATTGACGATATTCTTGAGGACCAGCCGGCCGGGTGTGGGGGGGCATTCAAGTTCAACAGTGCGTGACAGGGAATGAGGAAAGGTGCAGCTGACTCATATCGTTTCATATCGCCAAATCATATCGTTTCCTCACAGCCTGGTAGCACATGCTTTGGTGGTTGGGGACCACTGCAGCAGACCGCCTGAGGTTTGACCAATGTCTTATAAATTTGGAACATTACCTCCTTGCTCTCATATTTAGTGACCCACTTTTCAAAAAAATCACAGGATCTCTTTTCCCCCCAACATTAGCAGATAGACAGACCCTCAATTTAAATACTTCTTCCAAAATGCACTCCTCTTTTACTTCACATTTAATGTCACCGCCCGAAACTGTGATGACACACTCTGTGATAATGTGTCAATGTATTTGCAACATCTGAACATGAAGTACGACACATTTTACAAAGCTTCCATTTACTGGAATAATATTCCTTTTGGGGCACTACTTCTGAAAAAAATACTTGTGTGCATCTAACTACCACCACCATTTTACCTCCATCTACTTATGCTCACGCTTGTGTGAATGATAATTCTCCTCATTTACATTCATAAAGAAAAGCTCTCACAGAAATTTCCCAGCTCTCTTGTCAACACAACCTCACCACACTCCCCCAAACACCACTGCCATTCTAAGAAAAATCAGGAAAGAAAACAGCTGTTAAAGGATTGTATAGGGACATGGTGCTCATTCTGATAGTTCAGGGCAGTTACAAGCATACAGCTGGCTAAAAAATTAGTTTTGCCCTACAATACACATTCAAGTCTCGGAGAGGAGAGCTCAGAATCATCACAAACCACATGTCACACAGCATTTTTTCTTTACTCAGGTTACTATTCTCCCAGCCAGCTGTCTCCCTAGTAATCTCGGAATGCAACAGATACCCGAGACCGAGGTAAAGAAATTGCAGTACATAAGTGTTCACACATTATTAATCTAAGACAAGTAAAATGGTTGCCAAGCAGATTTAACGTGTCTTAGGGCCATTTTAAGAACATGGGCAAATGTATTTGGATCTCTGAAATTCATGGGATTCTGGTACCGCACAGGGAAACCCTTGCGGAGGTACCTGAATAAGATGAAGGCCATGGAGAACTCACTTTTCTTTGAAAGCATTAAAAAGTGCACAAACTCAGCAAAAGATAAAAGCAGGTTTTAGGTTGTAATGCAGAGACATAAAACAGAAGATGGAAAGCATTTTACCGGCTATGTGTGGCCATACATGGAGCACTACATTGGTCACCGCTGGGTTCAGTGAAGAAAGAGCAATGGTAGGAAACCTCATCGTAGGGCTTTCATTTAGGAGGATAAGTACAAGTGAGGGGGTATGACTGGAGCATTTCCAATTAGAATATTATTGCACATATTCTCATTACAAAGGTTATTTCATATGGATAAGACTTGTAGGATATCCATGTATAGAAAATTCACCGGCAGAGTCAGATTAGAAATCAAAATACCTTCTTTTGCGAGAACCACCTGCTCCAGAAGCAACAAGTCCAAGTCATATGAACAGAAAATATTGACATGTGAGAAATGATTAGCTTCTCTCGAAGCCTGATCCCAAAATTTAAGAGAATATTGGAAACTCTTGAGTGAAAAGAACATAATCAATTAGTCAAATCATTGAACTATTGTTATGAACTAAGAGCAGCCATATTAACCCTGAAATTTGTTTGTCTTTGGATGCTGAATTTCAAGAACTTTTTTCACATTGTTTATATTTTAGTTGGAATTTGAAGTGAATTGAAACATGCATGGCATACACCACTGTCCAAAAGAGTTTAAAGTTATTGAACCAATAGTTACTTGCTGCCCTTTACAATATTCATTCTCCATATTAACATCTCTCGTGGGATAACCTCTCTCATCTCATCAGATTTAATGACAATATAGATAAAGTTCCCATACATCATTGCATAAATAACCTTCGCAAGAGGATAGTCAGACCTCTCAGTTCAATGTTTTTATTGAACCTTTTCTCATTTATGGGTCCTTAAAACAATATGAAAGAGACTAGAGCACTTTGGAAATTCAGCATTGAAACTATACAACCCCAGACTGCTACCAATGTTGGTCCAAAGGAATCTTCGAACAGAACATTTTGAACAATTTTACTGGGGATTGAAACTATGATTCATAAATGCAAAACACACACTACTATTTCATCTCCAATGGAAATAAGGTTGATGATTTGAAATGCATGAACAGGTAAGGACAGTGTGCTTATTAACGTTTAAATTACATTTCACTACATTTAGGGAAAATAGCTCAGGTATGAGCCTTGGGCTCATTGTCTAGCACAAAGCCAGTGCTTCTCTTGAAGAAAACCAAAAAACAGTTTTTCAAACATTTCCTTTTCCTTTGAACAGGCATAAATTCACCTTGGAAGAAATCCTATATTCCTCATTGTTTCATTTCTGCAAGTATCTTGCTGCAACCCCACCAACTTTACGAGCTATGAAGGTTCAGAAAATGGAAATTGAATTTTAAGACTTTGTGCCCGAGATTATTTGATGACCATGCAGTAGGCTGTTGACTGATGGCTCCCGTTTGTAGGTCATCGACTTGAAGCAGGAAGAATGACCATCTCAAACCAGCTCCCAACGTGCCCTCTATGCTCCTTCCCCATTACACTGAACAGCAAAGGCCTGATTTAGCTCCTCACACAGGCATATCGCGGCCTCCGAACTAACGTTCAGTTTTACACTCAAAGCCTAGTGGAGAAACTCACTCTGACAACTTGCCACTCACAAATCCAGTCACAACCTTGGCACTTTTATTTTTTAGCTAGCACTCTCCAACATTAGCCGACAGACTACTATTTATCACTCCAAGTGCAGGCGTGTCAAGTTAGCTGACATAGTGAGTTACAAGTGAAGCCATGATCATTTGATCCACATGACCCCTTCTTCTTTCTTGGTACCTGTGACAATTGATGCATTGGACAATATTGACAGTGACAAGGTGCACAAAGCCATTTATGTGATTCCGTTTTTTTGGAGGAATCGAAAATGGAGGTGAAAGGACAGTATATTCAGGCACCTACAGGTAAGTCATTCCAAACTGTGGGTTAGAACTGCAGCCAAATTTGGGCTGGCATGTTGCTCAGATTTGGGACCTCTTTCTCATCTGCTGCCGGTGTGAACTCACCACTCCCATTATCACACAATACCTCTGATACTGTCACACCAGCTCATCACTAGCCATTCTGTCATGGGCTCAAGATTCCAGTCAGTTGGTGGGGATACCACATTTCTTTCTCTCTTGAAGTGCTCTCTCCATCCTCCTTGTAATGTGTGACAATTGAGCTTGGGGTGAAATACCTACAGTATTTTGGGAGTCAAGGACACAGATGACAAGACCCGTCTGAGCCAAGTGCTTAAACAGAACCTCAGAGTTGGGGGATGTTGATCTTAGAGAGAACTCAGATGTTGGTTCACTTAGTTTGCAAATGGACTTGGGCAATTTCTGAAGGAAATAGTAATGGTAGTTCTCAGTGCTTTGAGAAGTGTGTTGCAAGCGAACCTTACTTCCGAAAGGTACAGAAAGGAGGGAACCTGTGCTGCCTGACAGACAATGTGATTCGCGCTCAGTTTCAGGTCTTATATCCCCAGGCTCTTTTCTTCAGTTATTAGAAGTTCATGGCTGAACAAGGGCATGGTCCAATGGAACACAAGTCCACCACAGCTGGAAACCAGGTTCTGCTATACAGACATCAGTACATACGCAACATTGCACACTCTTCTACACACTGTAAAAGATGCCTCCTCTTCTGCAAGATGTATCTACCAGTCACGGTTGAATAATCACATAAGATTGCTTGTCAACCCAACCACAGAGCAGCAGGACATCATAGTCAGCATGGAATGGGTACTTAACGATGCTCCAAAGGTTTTCCCGGGAAAGGAGGGGTTCTAAGCTGGTCTACAGGATTCTGGTGGCACAGCTGCAGGACAGGGAGGGGAGCAGGCCTTTGAGGATAATTAGCAGTCAGAGAGCAGCCAAGAAGAAAAGGAGAGACAGACTCACCTTTGGAGAGAATGAGCAGCCGACAGCTGAGGAGTATAGGGGAAAGCCAGGGCATCAAAGGAAGGTGCCCACAGTATGGTGGTTAGAAGCAGGGAGGAAAGACTGAGGGAGATAGCAAGGGGAAGATGAGTCTGAGGGAAAGTGGAGAGGAGAAAGAAGGGATCATAGCGAGGTTCACGAGATACTGGACTGAGAAAGATCACTCTAATTACACACAACCACGGAGACATGAATCACATGTTTGGCTCCATTGTTGTATAACATTAGTGTCCTTAGAATGAGTGCAGCAGAAACCATCTATGTGTCTTGGATCTCATTACCACTACACCGAAACCTTGTTTTGTCAACTCTGTCCAACATCTGACGGCACAATGGCTACCATACATCCACACAGAGACTTTAGATCCAAAGATGCAAAACATCCTCAACCCCGAGTAACCCGCTGAGAAGATGATCCAATAAAACATGTATTTTTCTTCCACAGAGAATATAAGTGGAACTTCACAGCAAAAACAAAAGCACTGATTGGCAAGAATCTAAACTATTCCTAGGGAGAAACGTCAAAAGTTACAGCTCTATCACTGTCATGAGACTGTACTCCATTGAGAACATCTTCAAATGGCAGTGCCCCAAGAAGGCAGCATCCATCATTAAGAACTCACACCATCTGGGACATGTCCTCTTCTTATTACTACCATCAGGGAGGAGATCCAGGAGCTTGGAGATCCACATCCAACATTTTAGAAGCAGCTTCTTCCCCTCTGCCATCAGATTTCTGTATGGTACATGACCCATGAAGAATATCTTGCTATAGCTCTTTTCCACCATTTAGTTATTTGTATTTTTTATTGTAACTTATTGTACTTTGGTTTGTCTGCACTGTACTGCTGCCACAAAACAACAAATTTCACAACTAATGTCAGTGACAATAAATCTGATTCTGATATTTCAGAAAAACATACAGCCCAAGGCAAAAAGTTGCACTGAGTCATCACTGCAACAAATTTAAAGTTATTCTTTACATCAACAGATTAAAATGAAAATTCAATTTATCTGTCATTATGTACCCCCCTCTTCCCCCGCTTGAAGAAAATATATTACAGTCAACTTGGAAGCAAGCCCAACTCAAGCTTTCACCATGTTCAAGTATCATGTCCTCAGCAGGTTTATAAGAACTCATTATACTGGTTCTGCTACTGCAAATACAGCACTCTATCAAACTACTGGAAACTTCTCAGACAAAAGCCCTGCTGCTCCTGAATATATTTAACACTGGAGGATATCAAACCACAACAGACTTCAAACAGGACATGCTTACTATTGGAAAGCTCTCATGTAATGTTCACATTTCAACACACAAATTTCAATTGGGCTATTAAAACAACTTGACTTTGTTCTAGAATGCCTCGAAATGCTCGAGGAACTAATTTTTCTGAAACTGTCATAGCTTGGACATGGATCAAGGCACTTAAGGTGAAATGGATTGACTGAGCAACTCACATTAACTTTGTGTGGTAATACCAACCTGCTTCTTCAGTGCAAGCTCCCTCCCCCAGTGTTAAACAGAACTAGACAAATACACAGCACAGGAGAAGATCTCAAAACTCCAATACATTCAATCCTAACAAAACTGACAAACAAAAGCAGCAAAATCATTTTATGAACAATCACTATGAATTCTTGGAGGTAATTTACATACATTTTTCCTGAACACCACAAAATTTGTCTCCCAAACACAACAGGCTGAGTTGTCACTTCCAAGAAAGGCTGAGACCAGATGCCGGTATTACAGCTTTTGATCTACTTGAGTGGTATCACATCCATTAGGATCCCAGTTATACCCTGAAACAAAAACAGCCACTACCTTTTTTTATTGATCTTAACCAGTGATAATCTATCTCAAAGGCAATGTTCTGATAAAGATGCAGGCTTCAATTGGTATCCCAGTGAAGTGCCATTTCAGGGGATAGATAAGGCTGAGTCTTTGTGTGTTCCAGTGGAGCAAAGAGATTATGTGCCATCATTTTAAGGAAATTAGGGACTCCTCCTGATGTCTTTGGCCAACCAAGCACGTAAAGCACATACCGACTGACCATTTCCCTCCTACACTCATTATACCCAGAACATCTGACACAAGGACCAACCTACTGGTGTGACTGCACTTCCAATTATTTCACTCTCTGCTGTTTTTGATGCATCGATATACCACCTATCTTATCTTTATGCCAGTTTCATCTACTTCTCATTTCCTGTAACCAAGAGGCCCCAAATGTAATCAAATCCAAGGCATTTAGTTTTATTATTTAAAAAATATTGCATCTCCCAAATGGTAGGGTTTTTTTTTTCCAGCAGCTCATTTACTTAATGAATGTGCCTGAGAGAAATATTGGATAATAGTTGTCTGGCACTGAGTTTCAAAGCAGAAATTCAATCGAGCAGCTCTAATGATGTCAAACCATGAGAGTGAAGCTTGAGAGGTTTATTAACGTCAGCAGACCCCAGAGACTGAAACACTGCCTTTAACTTGCTGTCAGCTAATTGTTATTCTTTCCTATGTACAATGACCTATGTTTCCAGTTTGTTATAATTTTCATTGTTAAACTCATTCAAAAGGCAGAGGGAGTGATTGACAGGAGACACAGGGAATGATTGATAGAAGACACAGGGAGGCAGCTATACCGAAGGTGTAGGAAAAAGGTAACTTGGCAAACATCAGGAGATGAAACAGTGACAGGCAGCCAGTGCAAAGTACCCTATGGCCATTCCCCTCGATAACAAGTATACTGTTTTGGATACTATTGCAGGGTATGAACTGGCAAAGAAAAGCTCCAGCAGTCGGGACTCTGGAACTGACTCTGGCTTTGTGACTCAGAAAGGAAGGGGGAGAAGAACCATAAGAACATAAGAAATAAGAGCAGGAGTAGGCCATCTGGCCCGTCGAGTCTGCTCCACCATTCAGTAAGAGCATGGCTGATGTGGTCACGGACTCATCTCCACTTACCTGCCTTTCCCCATAACCCTCAATTTCCCTACTATACAAATATCTATCTCACCTCGTCTTAAGTATATTTACTGAGGCAGCCTCCACTGCTTCACTGGAACATAGATTCACCACTCTTTGGGAAAAGCAGTTCCTCTTCATCTCTGTCCTAAATTTACTCACCCGAATCTTGAGGCTGTGTCCCTTAGTTCTAGTCTCACCTACCAGAGGAAACAACATTTCTGTCTCTATCTTATCTATCCCTTTCATCATTTTATATGTTTCTTTAAGATCCCCTCTCATTCTTCTGAATTCCAGCAAGTACAGTCCCAGATGACTCAATCTCTCCTCATAGACTAACCCCTTCAATCTCTGGAATTAACCTGGTGAACCTCCTCTGCACCACCTCCAAAACAAACATGTGCTTCCTCAAGTAAGGAGACCAGAACTGCATGTAGTACTCCAGGTGCTACCTCACCAGTTCCTGTACAGTTGCAGCATAAGCTCCCTGCTCTTAAATTCAGTCCCTCTAGCAATGAAGGCCAACATTTCATTTGCCTCCTTGATAGCCTGCAGCACTTGCAACCCAATCTTTTTTCAGCAAGCTGTAGTGAGAGGGGATTCATTGATTAAGGAAACAGATGGGAGGTTCTGTGGACAAAAACAAGATTCCTGGATAGTACGTTGCCTCCTAGGGGCCCAGGGATAGGAATATCTCGGATTGAGTCCAAAGCATTCTGAACGGGAAGGGTGAGCAGCCAGAGGCCATGGTCTATGTTGATACCAATGGCATAGGCAGGAAGAGTGATGAGGTCCTGCAATGTGAATTCAGAGCATTATGAGCTAGGTTAAAAGACAGGACCTCCAGAGTGGTGATCCCAGGATTGCTATCCATACCACCTGCTATTGAATCTAGATAAAGAAAGATAACAGTTCAAGATGTGGCTAAGGAGATGGTGCAGGAGGGAGTTACAAGGCGATTGAAAGAAGAGTGCCAGGGCAGTTAGTGGAGTTGTGGGGAAAGTAGACGTCAAGCCTACATATAAAGACGGGAACAGAAGAGGTTAAGCATGGTGGGACTAATGTTTTGATAGATAAAGCAGATTAGTTTAGAGCATAGATGGGCACGTGGAATTATGATGGTGCACCCATGAGCCTTGGTTGCAGGAGGGGGCAGCACTGGCAGCTCAGTGTTTGGGGTTCTGTTATTTTAGACAAAAGAGAATAGGAGGGATTAAATGGAGAAAGGTGGCATTCCTCATCAGGGAAAATGTCACAGCAGTGCTCAGGATACTGGAGGGCTCACCTACCGAGGCTAAGTGGGTGGAACAGAGGAATAAGAAAGGGATGACTATATTAATGAGATTATACTTTAGACTTGCCAAAAATCAGTGGGATTTAGTGGAGCAAATTTGTAGAGAGATAGTAGACAGTTTGAAGAAAAGGTTGTGATAGTTGATTTTAATTTTCTGCATATTGATAGGGGCTCCAACACTGTAAAAAGACAGGATGGGATAGAGTTTGTCAGATGATTTCAGGAAAGTTTCTTTAATCAATATATAGAGGACCCAACTAGAGTGTGAGATATTAGTTCTATTAGGGAACAAGACATGCCTAGGACTTTGAACTCTAAAATTTTCTAAAATATTTCTGCACCATTCTTATCAGCAGTCAATCCCTATCCCACCCAAGCCCGTCCTAAACAAGTCTTTATACTTCGCAAATTTCTAGGTCTCACATTCAGTTTAAAACAATTCTTCTCGTTAGATTCATCCTGCTCGGAATCAGGCCTTTGGCCGAACTAGTCCACACCAAGATTCCCATCCAAGTTAGTCCCGTGGCCTGCATATGGTCCATATCCCTCTAACCCTTTCCTATCCATGTACCTGTGCAAGTATCTTCAAAATATTGCTAATGCACCCACCTCAACCACTTCCTCTGGTAGCAAATTCCAGAAAATGACCATCCACCATGTGACAAAGTTGTCCCTCAGTTTCCTATCAAACCTTTCTACTCTCAATTTAAACCAATGGCCTCTAGTTCTTGATTTCCCAACTGTGGGAAAAAGACCGCAGATTCATCTGATCTATGCCCTTCATAATTGTGTACACCTCTGTAAAATCACCACTCATTTTTCTGTGCGTGAATGAAAAAAGTACCAACCTGCATAATCACTCTCCATAATTCAGTCCCTTGAACCCAGGCAACATTCTCATAAATCTCTATACTCTTTACAGCTCAACGGCCAAGTTCCTCTAGCATTATGACCGAAATTGAACACAATATTTCAAATGCAGCCTCACCAATGTCTTGCCCAACAGCAAAATAACAACCCAATTTCTATACTCATTGCCTTGACTGATAAAGGCTAGCATGCCAAAAGTTTTCTTCGTCATTCTGTCTACCCGTGACGTTACTCTCGGAGGCATCATATAAGTCCTACATCTCCCTGTTCTATAACACTCCCAGGACACAAAAACATTCACTGTTAAAGTCCTACCTTGACTTGTGTTCTCAAAATGTAACACTTTGCACTTAGCAGAATTAAATTCTATTAACCATTCCTTCACTCACCTATGCAACCGATCAAGACCCTTTCTAATTCCTGATAATCATCTTCATTGTCAATGATACCACCTAACCTAACGACATCTGCAAACTTATTAACAATGTCTTGGGGACTTTCTTATACAAGCCATTGATATAGTTGACAAACAGCAACGGGCCTAGCACTGTGCCCTGGAGAACACCACTAGTTATGGACCTTCAATATATAAAAAGAAACTTCCACCATCACTCTCTGCTTCCTACCATCAAGCCAATTGTGTATCCAATTAGCTAGCTTTCACAGGATCCCATGTGATTTTCATTCCACAGCAGACCACCAGTTGAAACTTGTCAACTGCTTTACTTAAATCCATATAGACTACATGTACCATGCTGTTCTCATCAATCTTTTAAAGACTTCTTCAAAAAAAACCTTATATTCATGGGACAAAGCTCAAATGCCATGCTAATTATCCCTAATGAACTCCTGTTTTCCCAAATGTTTGCATAACTTATCCCTCAAAATTCCCTCTAGTAACTTAACTACTATAGATATTACTATAGAAGTTAGACTTACTGATCTGTAGGTCCCAGGTTTTACTTTGCAACCCTACTTAAAGAAAGACAACATTAGCCAAAAGTTCTGGGGAGCAACAGCGCAACTGAATTTAGTCTGCATCACTGGGCAAACAAATCTACCACAGCAGAGATATTCTTCAATCTCTTACCAAGAAACCCAAGGGCAGTTTTTCAATAGATTTCCAAGGGATAAAAGGAATTTAAGAAATTCATGAATACAACTCTTAAGTTAAATTGCCAAGAAAATGAAAAAGACACAATTATTTCTGTCATCACACAATTTGTTAATTGAAAACTCACTTGCTGCTGAACATGAAAGAATAAATTACTCATTAATAGGTTGGTAATATTTGCAAGAATGAAATACATTAATTTCTTGTTCCATTCAATCTAAGGGAGCCTGGCATTTACAGAATTTGAAGTATAATAAGTATATTAGTGAGGGTATTTTGGTTGTTGCACAAAATTACCAAGGAGGTGGGCAGTTACATAGCAAACAAGACTTGAGTAGGAATTTCTGAGATACACTGAGATGAAAAAGAGACTATTGAGTATTTTAGTAAAATTATCATGATATAACAGAAACTCTAATTTGCACATGTAAATCACAATGACTTGAAAGCACACATTTTTACAAAACCTTGCTGAACTGAACTGACAGTAAAGAATACATTGACATGGTTTTCAACCCTGGATTCACAACAAATTCTGTGGAACAGGAGTCAAAAGACAAATCACCTGTCCACACTGATGGACAATCTTTGCATTTATTGAAACAACAGCAGCATAATAAGTATTCAACACTGGAATCAAAAGAAACTTAAGAGACTAATTTCAAACAGTGCATCTTTCGTGGATCATCACAGATAAGAAACAAATAAATGAGCAAATGAAATGTTCAGTGTCCCTCAATACAACCACCTCCACAATAATGAAATCTGGCATTCCTTACCCACTTTAATACATAAACAAATCTTTCCGCCACATACACGATTTAATTCCTATTTGCATTTATCTGGCCCAATTCTGCTCTCTCATTCCACAATTAACTGCCTCCTCAAATGTTTCCCAACCAACAGCTCAAACAAATTTGGAAGTACCAACCGCGACATCCATTTTAATCCTGGTTACATTTATCCTGTCCATGACAAAGAGCTGATCATCTTTACCTCCACAACACTGTCCGTAGAACAACAGACATGGAAGTGGAAGCAGATCATTTGTCTACTCTGCCACTCAACTAGATCATCAGGTGAGCTTTTTTTCCTCACTACACTCATCCCATGTTCTTAACATCCAAAAATCTCTCAATCTTGAGTCTACTCATCCATGAAGGCACTCTTGAGTCGAGAATTCTAAAGCTTCACCATCCCCTGGGTGAAGAACTTTATTTTCATCCCTATCCTGAATGACTGGCAACTCATTTTGAGTCTGTGATTTCTGGTTCCAAACACAGCAGCGGAGAGAATCATCATCTCCACATCAACCCTGTCAAGCTCCATAAGATTATTGAATGCTTCAATGAAATATGTCCAATCCTTTTAAACTCTTGCGAATATAGGCCATGTCTGCTTAATTTTTCTTGTAGGATGACACCCACCTTCCTATTTCAAGCATCTACCTGGTACCTACATTACACTCACAAAAGTATCCTTTTGTAGGTAGATCAGACCTAAACACAATATTCCAGGTGCAGTCGCAACACAGTCCTGTATAACTGCTGTAATACATGTCTCTCTTGCACTGAAATCTGCATACCCTTTGCTTTCCAAATCACTGAGTACACATTTCAGTGGTTACTTGCACAAGGTCACAAGTGTCCCTCTACACGATTTTAAAAAATACTCTACCTTTCCATCTTTATCCAGAAAAGCGACTGTCCTCACATTTCTCCTCAGTACATTCTCATTTACCAAGCGCTGACTTACGAAGTACCGATATCTCTTGTAATTTTTCTGCAACATCCTCACAGCCCACACTGGCATGAAAACCTGAACAGGACAAGTTGCTGGAGGAACTCAGTAGGTCAGGTAGCATCTATGGAAGGAAATGGACTGGCAACATTCAAGATGCAAAACCCACAAATGAAGGGTCTCAAGCCTATTTCCCCTTCATAGATGCTATCCCACTTGCTGAGTTCTTTTAGCATCTTATGTGTCATTCTAGATTCCAGCAAACTGCAGTTTCTTATGTTCTCTTGTCCCCTCATACAAATAATTTACATTTTGTCCCTCATGCAAATTATTAATATAACTAGAAAGCAGCTAGCATTCAGTACTGATCGTTCAGCACCTCACTAGTCACAACCTCCTACCCTAAAATTAACTTCTGCTCTTTGTTTTCCAATTGCTAACTAATTAAACCATCATTATCTTTTACCTCTAATCCCCTCTAATATGATTTAATAACATCTTGAAAATCACATTACATTTTGATCAGCCAAATTCAGCACTTCCACTGATTTCTGCCCGTCTATTCTGCCAGATATGTTCTCAGAAGCCCTAGATTTAGCAAGCACTATTTCCCCTTTATAAATCCATTACAATTCTATTCAAATCTTTTATTATATGTCAAGCACCTTGCTATATATTTTCTCTTCCACTCAAGGCTCCCTATATTGTCTATCCTTCGTCTCTTTAACAGTGGAGTTATATTTGTTGCCTCCCACTTTCTGAGAATTTTGGAGGATGACAAAGCATCTGCCTTCCACACAGTAAGCCTTTGAACTAGGACTAGCTCAATCACACAGTTCCAGACCCGGCAATGAGTGGGATGAACAGAACTTGGCTCAGTACACGACACAGCAAATAATGTTAAAATCAAATGGACGGATCTCTAAGGATTCGGGGAAAGAGCTTCAATTCACTTCCAAGAGACAAAAGAAAAACAGATAATTAACTGTAACTGACAGACAAGCACTCCTCCTTCTAGTAAGTCAATCTCCAAGGATTTATCATTTGACATGCGCTGATGGCTGGCCACAGCGGATTCACAGTCATTTGCCATGATCCTTGCAATATAGTTAATCGCCAATCAGAAGCAGAGGGCAATTGAAAACCAATGTATTCAGGACTGTCTGACCATGGGGTTGCTGTTATGTATTCATGAATATTTTGACCCTTACCGGTCGATGTCAAGCTTCCCAGTCTGTTACGTACTGAACGTAATGTGAGAAGGCATTCTGGGTAGATGACTTACAAGCAAATATAAACAGCTGCACGTCTGTTCCTGACCTCTCTGTCTTTCTTGTGTGTTATTCACGGCCACCCGGATTCCCAGTACCACGAACATAACAACAGGCGACGAGATGACACGCTCTGACGTGATATTTATTGGATTGTTCCTTTCAGCAAAAAAAAAGTCTGTGTGCAATGCTAGTGGCATACTGTCGTGTAATGTTGGTGAGCGAAAAGAAAATGGCCGCAGGAAGTGTGGTGTGTGAAGAATCCGAGGGGACAGTTAAATAAAACAAATTTAGAGAGAAAGAGAAATGGGTAACACCAATTAACTTTTCTGGAACGTGATTAGGTTTGAAAGTGGTGACAATCTTAAGAAGTATGAAACAGTATGACAAAACGACAGAACAATGGAGTTAATATACTGAAAGATTTGAACATTTTGCACCGGCAAATCAAATTTCAGATGATATTCATGTTCCAACTTTTTGGACTGCGATGGGTTCAAAGATAATTAATTTATTATACAAACTACTAAGCCTGGTGATAAGCCTTATGAGTACATAGTTAAAGTCTTAAAGGACCACTATCACTTAAAACTTTGATTATTGCTGAGAGATATAGATTTCATAAAAGGAAGACGCATATTGGCAATCAATGTTACCATTCTGGCAAAACTGAGCATTCAACAAAAAAACGCTGGTATAAAGATTTAGATTGCCAAAACTGTGGCAAAAAGGGACATACTGAACGCACCTGCAAAAGTACAAGGACACTGTCAACAAAAAACGCTGCAATAAAGAAAAATTACTTTTGGAAAAGCAAAAAGAAATGTGAACAAGATAGAGCATACTGAGGATGGACTGAGTGACTCTCACTCTGAGATTGAAGAAGCTTTTCATATTTTTGTGTGTCTCAGGACACAAAGACGGCTATTCAGTGACCTTGTGGATGGATGAGGTCACAATGAGGATGCAGGTGGACATGAATGCTGCAGTATCGCTGGTGTCAGGGACAGTTTATAAGCAGAAATTGCAGCATCTCACCCAAGAAGGGACAAGGTTGATTTTAAAGACTTACAGTGGTGAGGTCATTCCAGTGAGGGGAGTAATACATGTTACAGAGGAGATTAACAAACAGAGAAAAAAACTACCACTGTATATTGTTAAAGGTAGTTACCCGGTGCACTTGATTGGTGGGAGAACCAGTCTAGAAGAGATATTGAAAAAGCATGCAGAAGTCTTCAACGGAGATTTGGGCAGTATGAAAAGAATCACTGTTAAGCTGGATGTCAGCCTGACACAACACCCAAATGCATGAAGGCAAGACTGCTCCATTCACCTTCAAATCAAAGGTAGGGATGGATTCGGAAAGACAGTTACAGAGTAAGGTATTGGAACCAGTGTGTGTCAGTAAATGGGCAACTCTGGTGGTTCTTGTTCTATAAAGGGATCAGTCTAAGGCTTCCTGAGGACTTCAAGGTAACCATTAAACCAGTTCTTACAGCTGAACAATACCCGCTTCCCCTTATTGATAGACTTTTGGCAGAAGTGGCTGGAGGACAGACAGACTGACTTGCGTCAAGAGGTCTTGCAGATGCCTGTGGAGCCACAGGAACTATTGACCATAGTGCCTCACAAAGGAACATTCACGTACCAAAGGCTTCAGACTGGCATCACCTCAGCTCCCGCAATTTTTCAACAAGTAATGGACTAGATCCTGAGCTGGTTGACAAGGATGTAATGCTATTTGGATGATTTATTCATCACTGGGTAAAATGAGCGTGAACACCTACAAAACTCGGATGCTACATTATAAAGACTCAAGGAATGTGGGCTAACGATCCAGAAGGTCTTTTGACCTTCGAATGAATATTTGGACCATACGATCGACAGCTCAGGGCTTCACAAGACACTTGAGGTGAAGGCAATCGTGGCGGCTTCACCACCACAGAATGCAAGTCAATTAAGATCTTTACTGGGACTACTGACATATGACGCAAAGTTTGTTCCTAACCTAGCTAGCATGTTAAAACTACTTCATGCGCTTTAAATAAATCAACACACTGGCAGTGGACAGATTGCTGTGCATAGGCTTTTGAAAAAGGGTGTAACAGCTTTAACACAATCTGAAGCACTCACACAATTCAACCCGTCATTGCCCATACAATTGACCGGCGATGCATCACCCTATGGTGTGGGGGCAGTTATCTCAAATATCATGCCGTCGAGTGAAGGACATCAAGGACATTAAGCAAGGCAGAAAGTCACTATGCCTAAATTGAGTGGGAAGCGCTCGTGATTGTCTTTAGTGTGAAGAAATTTACACTACTGACAGATCATCACCCCTTGACATCAATTTTTGGTCCACATGAGGGCTTTCTTTTCCTGGCTCCAGTTGAATGCAGTATTAGGTTCTGTTACTATCTGCACCTCAGTTCAATATAAAGTACAGGAGGTCTGAGCACCATTCAGGTGCTGTTGGACTATCCAGACTTCCCATAACTGTTATAGCTCCAGAACCAACCCCAAAAGAGATCATTTACTTCAAGGAAGTACCTACAGCTCTGATAACGGCGGCATAAGTCCAGAAGTATGCATGTACTATCTAAAGTGGTGGACATGGTAACTCACAAGTGGAAAGGAGAGCCAGCCATAGAATTGAAACCTTACCAGGCTCGACGGTCGGAGCTCACAGTCCAAGCAGGATATTTACTATGGGGCTACCATGTTTCATTCCTCCACCATTCAGAAAGCAGGTGATTGACAAGCTATGTGCAGAACACTATGAAATAGTGCGCATGAAAAAAATTGCACACAGCTACTTCTGGTGGTCAAGACTAGATATAACCACTGAAGAGAGACCAAACTGTGCCACAATGTTAGCAAGTGAGAAACGTTCCTTGACTTGCTCCTTTGCATCTACGGAAATGGCCTGAAGTACTGTGGCAGAAGATTCACACAGATTTTGCAGGACCTGTGTAAGCCTACTTGTTCTTAGTCATTGTGGACACACACAACAAATGGCCTGAGGTTGTCATCATGAGGAGCACCACATCCAACTACTGCATTGGGGAGCTGTGTTCCATCTTTAGCCATTTTAGGCTTCCTCAACAACTTGTACATGACAATATAGTGCTCAGAACCCCCATCTGAAGAGATCAAGACATTTATGGAAGCAAACAGTATTCAGCACATCAAGTCAGCACAATATCAGCAAGCCACTCACTAATGGTCTTACTCAACAATTCATTCAAATAATGAAACAAGCCCTCAAGACTTCAGTGGATTCCTCAACCCGTGTCTTGCAACACAGCTCACACCGCCACCAAAATGGCTCCAGTCACTGCAGCTTCACACTGGCTTGGTGTTCTTAGACTCCCAACACAAACAGATTGTGCTACATGAACAGAAAACCCAAGCAGAGAGACGTGCCCAAGTGAAGTACAGAAATTTCACAGCAGGAGAGACAGTACTTGCCCAGAACAACATCTGTGGAACAAAGTGGATACTGTGATGGTGGTGGCACAAACTGGTCCCGTGTCGTACACAGTGGAAACTAGTAACCACAACATCTAGAGAAGGCATGTTGATCGGCTGTTGCCCACTTTTGAGGCTACTGAAAACCAATACAAATTGACCAATCCAGATGTATTGGTAATCCAGGCAACGACTGCAGAACTACCATTATGATCAAATGATACAGCCAGTGCTCCATCATCTGTGGGGTGGCCCCTACTGACAACGCAGTGCCTTAGCCAAGATCTATACATACGGTACACCACCAAGAGATAAAATGACTTTGACCTCATCCCCAGGTTGCCAGTACCCTCAGTGGAACAGGCGGCCTCCAGACCTGAACAAGAAGGCACAGCAGACTCTTCACCTACTAAGGAGATTGAGGCAAGCAAGGCTCTCTCCACTCCAACCCATCGAGACTGCATTTTACAGGAGCGCCATTGAGAGCATCCTGACAAGTTGCATCTCCATCTGGTATGGGAGCAGTTGAGTATCGGACCGGAAGTCCCTACAAAGGACTGTGCGAACGGCTGAATGGACAATAGGAGTCTCCCTACCATCTATTGCTGACATTTATCAGAAGTGCCGTGTACGCAGGGTCTTTAGTATAATCAAGGACCCCACCCATTGGACCAGCATCCTCTTTGACACCGATGCATAACACAAGAACGGTCAGGATGGGAAACAGATTCTTCCCTCAGGCCATTAGGCTTCTGAACTCCCTGCTTCATTATATTCAAAGTGTCACAGGTTAATGTGGGCACGTGGCCAAGTGGTTAAGGCATTGGACTAGTATTCTGAAGGTTGTGAGTTCGATCCCCAGCCGAGGCAGCGTGTTGTGTCCTTGAGCAAGGCACTTAACTGCACAGTGCTCTGCGACGACACTGGTGCCAAGCTTTATCAGCCCTTGCCCTTCCCTTGGATAACATTGGTGGCATGGAGAGGGGAGACTTGCAGCATGGGCATCTGCCGGTCTTCCATACAACCTTGCCCAGGCCTGTACCCAGGAGAGTGAAGATTTTCCAGGTGCAGATCCATGGTCTCACAAGACTAATGGGTGCCTTTTTTTTTCAAAACAGGTTAATCTGTTCTGTACCTTACAATATTTAATTTATACACTTTAGATTATTTATGTGTAATTCATCTGTAGATTTCATCCTTGCTTCCACAAGTATTGTGTGTTATGGGTACTATGGTACCTTACACCTGGTCTGGAGAAACTTAGTCTCATTTGACGGTATACATTTATCTACAAACGTAGTCACATGACAATAAACTTGAAAGATTGAATCTCTAGCTCAGTGACCAACCCTCAGCACATAGGGCCGAATAGTTACCAAGGTTAAATCTGGGAATAGAGGCAGTCCAGCCTCTTTCCCTGGTTTAGAAAAGAAAATTATTT
The DNA here is from genome assembly GCF_963921235.1 of Mobula hypostoma. Classification (NCBI taxonomy): domain Eukaryota; kingdom Metazoa; phylum Chordata; class Chondrichthyes; order Myliobatiformes; family Myliobatidae; genus Mobula; species Mobula hypostoma. Next base: position 80,623,461 of record NC_086100.1, on the reverse strand, counting down.
GTTCATTTCTTGATTACTCAATTGAATGTTAATGGTTCAGCAGCTGGCCAGTGTATGGGAAGGGGGAAAACCTGTAAAATAAGAGGGGTGGGATATGTTATGTATTCATGTATGTATATCTTGACCCTTATAGGTTGCTGTCAAACTTCCCTGTGTGTTATGTACTGAACGGAATGTGAGAGGGCATTCTGTTTAAAATAAACAGCTGTACTTTTGTTCTTCACCTCTGACTGTCGCATGTGTTATTCACGGCCACCTGGCTCCCCAGTACCACAAACATAACAACTGCAATATAATGCAAAGCACAAGCTTACCTACACTGCTTAAAATTAAGTTAGACAGGAAGATAATGAGTCTGATCACTGGTCAGTCTGATGAACTTCTTTGCTCAGAGATTTAAAACTCTCCTTTTATTCTCACTTTTGAGATGCTACTTGAAATCTCTCTCACTGACCAACCTTTCGATCACCAATATCTATTGAGGTGACTTGAGTCAAACCTTATATAAGACAAACCATCTTATGGAACTGCTGTGAAGTGCCTTAAAATTCTTTAAGACCTTAAATGCAAGATGTAGATTTAACACGTGAAAAGAGACTATTCACTTTCCAGAATTGCACAGTTTTTTAGTAGCCAGTGGTTATCACTTACAAAGAAGCCCATCCTGCTGTTTTCCAGTGAAATCAATTCCAATTACTCGGAAACGCCAGTAAATACTTTATTGTTCTTCTGAGCAGTTATTTTATGTGGCAATACTCGAGAGGATAGCTTTTCTACTCTCTGACCCCAAAAGCGACCAAATTAAAAATAGGCACAAGCAAAAATGCATCCATCCATTCCTTCATAATCTATTTCCTTTCTACAGAAACCCAATCTGTAATAAATATTAAATTGTCTGAAAAATTGCAATCAAGAGTCAAGGCACTGAAAAAAACAACAGCAAGAGCAAGGCTTCCTGCAGACCCAAAAAGAATAAATCTAACAAGGAACAGAGCCCAAACACATTTCCTAATATACTGGATTCCAGTTAATTCAGTTTAATCGGGCCAGCAACTTATTTGGAACAACTCTGAAAGAAAAAAAACTAATCGGAAAAAATAGTCGGGATTCTCTGTGTTTAATTGGGACACTATGTCACTTAATTGGGACAGGAGCCTGCACGCCAAACAGTTCTTAAACAAGCATCAGTCATGTGATCATTAGACATTACACTGTACTTAGGCTGAACAGCTTTTAAGTAGCACAAGTTGCATGTGTTTGTGTTCAAAACACAGTGATTTTGTTACTGATAGTAGGCAAGAAATCAGCAGTAAGACAATTTGGAACCGTTTTGTTCACCATGGTTTCAAGCATTCAGGGTTGCAGATGCCAGAAACAGTCAGGAGTGAAAATGAAATTATTTCACTACTTCAACAAGTTAGTAACTACAAAGAATTAAGACATCAACAACCATCTTGAATGTTACAATGAAAACGAAGATTGGGAGCATCCAACAGGAATTCTGCAGATGCTGGAAATTCAAGCAACATACATCAAAGTTGCTGGTGAACGCAGCAGGCCAAGCAGCATCTATAGGAAGAGGCGCAGTCGACGTTTCAGGCCGAGACCCTTTGTCAGGACTAACTGAAGGAAGAGTGAGTAAGGGATTTGAAAGCTGGAGGGGGAGGGGAGCATCCAATTGTCAAAAGCATTGTACAAAGGCAATCCATTATCTGCACTAGGTGTCTGCGCTGATTTGGTTCATCTACAGTCAATGACAAGAACATGGCAGTGTACACTGGATGAATTCCTCCATTAATAACTATTAGGAACTAGTACACAGTTTTATAGTACAGGGGAAGTATTGGTAGGGTTCTAATTTGTTGTATAGTTTAATTAAATACATTTGTAAATCATTTAACAGTAGTTTCTCTTTTTTATACCTTGTTCACTATTCCCATGAAAATTTGGCTAATTGGGGTATCCACTCAATTGGGCCAAAATGTACTGGTCCCAATATGTTCCAATTAACTGGAATCCAAAAGAATAGTCAAAAGAATATAGGAACTGTTCTTCCAGTTTCTCTGAAGCACCTAGACCCAAGTTGTTTTTCAACATCTCGACGAAATGCTAATACAACTGTTTCAAAGTGGGGAAAGGGCTTGTCATCATTTCATAGCCACAAATCCACATAAATGGGAGTGAAACCTACATTTGCGGATTATTTAAAATTCAAAAATCAGATTTATTATCACCGTATTATATACCTTGAAATTTGTTGTCTTGTGGCAGCAGTACAGTGCAAAGAGTGTTACTATAAATTACAAAGTAAATAAAAATAGTGCTGATAAAGAAATAACAAAGCAGTGTTCAGGGGTTCATGGATCACTTATGATGGACAGGAAGAAGTTGTTTCTGAATCACTGAGTGCAAGTCTTCAGCTCCTCCCCAATGGTACTAACAAGTAGAGGGCCTAGCTCAGGTGGTGTAGATCTTTAGTGATGGATGCCACCTTCCTGAGGTGCTGCCTCTTGAAGATGTCCCCGATATCAGGAGGGTTGTGCTTATGATGGAGTCTACAACCTCTGCAATCTAGTGCATTGGTGGCTTCATACCAAGATGTGAGACAATCAGTTCAGAGTGCTTTCCACAATATATCTACAGTAATTTGCAAAGGCCTTTGATGATATGCCAAATCCTTTCAAACCCCAAACGAAGTAAACCCACTGTGTAGCTTCTCCTTGACTGCATCAATGTTTTGGATCCAGGAACTTGAAGCTTCTTACCCTTTCCACCTCTAAGGATTGCGTTCTCCTATATTCGCTTTCCTGAAATCCATAATCAGGTCTTTGGTCTTGCTGATGTTGAGCCATCACCCAACAAACCAAACTATCTCAATCCTGTACTCCTCCTCCTTGCTGAGATTTGAGATTTTACCAACAACAGTGGTAAGATAGCATGGAAGATGCTACTTATCCTGTTATAAAGTCCAGTTTCCATTATATGGAATGAAAGAAGCAAACAGAATTGAAATCCATCATGCCACTTGTTTGTAGTGTGATGGACCGAATGACTGAACCCTACCATAAATGCAATAGGTCATCATTGTGCAGCGCCCCTGGCAAACCTCAGGGTCGCTCAGCTCCCTGTCCTCTAGGGAAACAGCCCTCGGCCCCACCAAACTGGGTAATTAGTTTGTGTGGATGCTGTGTGATGTACCCCACCCCGCCCAAATAACAGACAATACACCAGATACGATTAAATGAATTACAGTTTATAGATATTACTGGAAATATATAATAGAGAAAATATAAAAGGAAAATAAAAGGCGCCACACTTATCAAAGTTCAATCTCTTTGTGCACAAACAGTTGGAGCTCGGGCCCTCCTTCTTCACCATTCGCTCCCCTCTGACCACCTCGACCTGTCGCCTGGGACCAACAACGGTGGTCGACCAGACACTGCACACGAGTCTGTCTCCATCTCCTCTGCTCGCCGAACACCCTGGACCTCGGACTCCTGCTCGGGGTCCGACCCCATTAGCTGACTCACAGCACCTTGACCATCCCCCTTCTCACTCTCTCACCTTCTGCCCAAAAACCCATGCATCACAATAACTTACAGACACACAGAAAGAATAACGTCTATCCCAATTGGTTCATTCATCCTCTTATCAATCACATAATCCAAACAAACTGCTAGTGGGAGGACTTTCTCAGCAGTTAACATAACAAAGAAGCTATTTTAATTAGCCTACGCAGTAACATAAAAGAAGAAACCCCTTACAGTTGTTATAGCTCTCACTTAGTCCAATACTTTGTTAAGGAAATATATAACTGAGGCAATACTGGCATCGGTGAACGAGATTAACTCTCAAAAGATAAGTCCATTTCTCACAGGAAGACAAGAAGCAAGGGCAAGCTACTGGCAAGGCCAGCGTTTATTTCTCAATCCTACTAGCCTGTAAGAAGGTACTGCTGAGCTGCCAGTCTTTTTCAAAAAGTTTCTCCCCTGGTGCGGTTGAAAATGGCACTCCACTTTTTCTAATGTAAGCAAATGTTGCCATTAATTTGCACAGATCAAGGTGCTAAATAAATATGTGATAATGACAAGATGTCTTTTAGATCAATGTCATACAGGACATGTCATTGGATCTTTACCCACTGCTGGGCTGAAGTCTTGGAACTCCCTATCTATCATCATCAAAAGAGGAGCTACACATGCCACAGCCCTCATCTTCAAAGTGAGAAAATAACAAAACTTTCACAGAATTTTCACCCTCCTCTTCAAATGGAATCCACCCACAAAGACAAACAGAATCTTTTGTTCCATATAGCTGAAAGATGCCCTTACAGATAACTTGATTATAGCTTCAGACTTTAGGAGAGGAGCAGGAACGCATAAACAGTGACTCCAGAGAGAGTGTACAAGCTTGTCGAAAACAGGTGTTATTTTATCCCAAAGCTAAATTTAAAGCATCTCATTGGCATGTAGAGTTAAACAAAATGTTTATTGAGGTGGATACAACTTACTTCTGAAATCTTTAATAATTCGCCGGTCAAATTTCATCCACGGACATTTGAGGTACTCAAGAATTATCATCCTATTATTGTTCATTTGGCCTAAGCAATCAAGCACTAATTATGGGAAAAACAATTTGGAAAAAGTACCCGCATGAAACAGTCTATCCCACTAGAATTCAACACAATCAATACTAGTGGCCACAGGATATTCCCAGCACTGAAGTCAGGAGCCTGAACACCAGCATCTGATTTCCCAGGACATGCTCTTCTAGTCTTAAGTCAATACTGTCTCAGCTAAAGGGTCATTGGATCACTCGGGGGCTATCGATCTCCTTGCAATCTTCAATCAGTCAGCGTCCTTTCCAGTCAAGGCAGACTCAATCAAAGGAAATTTATGGCCTTGGCGTCTTTAAATCTCTGAAGATGACAAAACAGCCACATACAGCAAACTTTACTGTACAATAGGAAAAAGCTCACAACTGATCTAAACCAGAGGGACGGGACTGCATCTTTTTTGAATGTTGGACCAAGACTGGATTACACACTGAACCAAACTAAAATGCACAAGGCAGCATTGTGGGCAGACACGGTGCTTGGTTCTGACTTTTACTTACAAAGCCAATTAAAGTGATTGCAGAACGACCATGTTGTCTGGCTTTATCTTTTCCATTCATGCTGACTTGAAGCTTTGGGGCAGAGCGATGCTGCGGTGAGAAATAAAAACATCATTGCTCTCTGAGCTTTGTGGACACGATACCCAAGGTCAAGAAAGCTAATTGACACGCAACGCATGCTATCATCAAAAACATAGAGCATCAGATCTCTTATGTATGTCATTCTAATTTATATTCATCCTTCTTAACACCATTAAGTACCACCAATTTCCACTCAACCATATATAATCCTCACTGGAGGTGGGGCAGTTGGTTACATGAACCGTTGCACAAAAGCCTGTTTCTTTCCCCCCCCCCCACCCCGCCACACAAAATTCATCTGTGTGTATTATTAGGGGTCAACAGAAAACAAACCACAGCTTATTTGCCTCCTCTCCCGTACACTTGGTCGGAAACAGAGATTAAACTTGGATCAACTCATGACTTCATACTTCCTGAATAAGACTCACTAACTCAGTATAGAAATATAATCTAGAAACAAAAATAAAATGGGAAATAATATCAGTAGGCCACTTCCACTTCCCTCTGGTTAAAGAGCCTGATAGTTGAGGGGTAGTTACTGTCCCTAAACCTGGTTGTGAGAGCCCTGAGGTCTCTGTACCCTCTTCCTGATGGCAACAGCGAGAACAGAGCATGCCCTCAGTGGTGGTGGGGGGGGGGGGCCCTGATGATGGACGCTGCTTTCTTGCGACAGCGTTTCATGTAGATGTGCTCATCTGTGAGGAGGGCCTTACCTGTGATGGACTGGGCTGTATACACCAGTTTCTGTAGGCTTTTCCAGTGGTGTTTCCATACCAGGCCATGCTAAAACCAGTCAAAATACTCTCCACCACACATCTATGAAATTTGTCAAAGTCTTAGAATGACATACCAAATCTTTGCAAACTTCCAAGGAAGTAGAGGCAATGCCATGCATAATGCCACTTGCATGCTGGACCCAGGACAGATCCTCTGAAACTATAACACTAAGGAACTTAAAGTTGCTGACCCTCTCCACCTCTGGTTGCCAGATGATGACTGGCTCGTGGACCTCTGGTTCCTCCTGCTATAGTCAATAACCAGCTCCTTGGTCTTGCTAACATTGAGTGAGAGGTTGTTGTTGTGGTATCACTCAGCCAGATTTTTCGATCTCCCTCCTATATCCTGATTTATCACCACCCTTGATTTGGCCAACAGCAGTGGTGTCATTGACAAACATAAACATGGCTTTGAAGCTGTGCTCAGGGTCAGTCATAAGTATAAAGGGAGTAGAGCAGGGGCCTATGCACACGGCTTTCTGGTGACCTTTCATTTTTCCAAACAAACAGAAATCTTAGCCCACTCCACTTAATCTCTCCTCACACAACAAACCTGCCACCCAAGAAGGAAGCAACACACATAAAAGTTGCTGGTGAACGCAGCAGGCCAGGCAGCATCTCTAGGAAGAGGTGCAGTCGACGTTTCAGGCCGAGACCCTTCGTCAGGACTAACTGAAGGAAGAGTGAATAAGGGATTTGAAAGTTGGAGGGGGAGGGGGAGATCCAAAATGATAGGAGAAGACAGGAGGGGGAGGGATGGAGCCAAGAGTTGGACAGGTGATTGGCAAAAGGGATATGAGAGGATCATGGGACAGGAGGTCCAGGAAGAAAGACAAGGGGGGGGGACCCAGAAGATGGGCAAGAGGTATATTCAGAGGGACAGAGGGAGAAAAAGGAGAGTGAGAGAAAGAATGTGTGTATAAAAATAAGTAACAGATGGGGTACGGGGGGAGGTGGGGCATTAGCGGAAGTTAGAGAAGTCAATGTTCATGCCATCAGGTTGGAGGCTACCCAGACGGAATATAAGGTGTTGTTCCTCCAACCTGAGTGTGACTTCATCTTTACAGTAGAGGAGGCCGTGGATAGACATGTCAGAATGGGAATGGGATGTGGAATTAAAATGTGTGGCCACTGGGAGATCCTACTTTCTCTGGCGGACAGAGCGTAGGTGTTCAGCAAAGCGGTCTCCCAGTCTGCGTCGGGTCTCGCCAATATATAAAAGGCCACATCGGGAGCACCAGACGCAGTATATCACCCCGGCCGACTCACAGGTGAAGTGTTGCCTCACCTGGAAGGACTGTCTGGGGCCCTGAATGGTGGTAAGGGAGGAAGTGTAAGGGCATGTATAGCACTTGTTCTGCTTACACAGATAAGTGCCAGGAGGGAGATCAGTGGGGAGGGATGGGCGGGACGAATGGACAAGGGAGTTGCGTAGGGAGTGATCCCTGCGGAATGCAGAGAGAGGCGGGGAGGGAAAGAAGGCAGACTGGGAGACCGCTTTGCTGAAGCAGACTGGGAGACTGGGAGTGTTGAAATGTATCATTGGGCAAAGGCACCAATGTGTGCTAAAATGTATTCTGATCACAAGGCCAGTAGAGAAAAGGTACACATTTCATGTCACATTGTAAGTATATCAGTACCAATAACACCACATATCAAAAGCAGTACATCAAAGTCTAAGTGGACAAAATTTACAAGAAAAGAAAGCTGAATTCTTTCATGATTGGGAGTTTCTACTCCCTTGTCAGAAAAGGCAATTGCAACTGCCTTTGATTGGTCCCAATGTTTTACAAGCAACTGCAATTACCTTGACTGGACAACTGAGACAACTACTCCACAGGGGGACAGAAGCTGTGGTCTTAAGAGAACAGCGGGATAACACTTCAGCACCACAACTGTTTGCAGACAAGAAACTAACTGTGAGCAACACTCATTGCTGCATAAAATAGGCCTCATGAGCACAGCAAATATCCTCGCAACTGCATCACTTTAAACACCCCAATACCCAGATTCACAACCTCACTTCTACAGAAGTTACATAGAATTTGTGGCAATTACTGTTCAAAACAAAGGCAGCTTTAGAGTAATTGTACGTTTCAGAGTGTTCATGTTGACCGGATTTTGTAAGGCTCATGAACAGCAGGAAATGTGGCCTGTCAGCAGGAGGGAAGCGTCTTAGTTCCTCTGAGTCACACTGCATTTGATACCTGGTGAGAAAATGCCATTCGAGACAGCAAAAAACATAAGCATGTTAGTTTGACAAGAGTTAATTTGTCAACACTGCACACCCTTGAAGTCAAGGAAATTTGAAAAGTTGTGCATTTGTTCTGTCCAAACTAGTCTCCTGGAATACCACCCTTTAAAAGCAGGCCAATGGCACTAAACCAAGTGAGGAAAAAGAATCTCTACATAAAGAAATCAGGATTGAGTGGTGGCTTGGTTGGAGGTGGATTCAGAAGCCTTCAGAATTATGTTATGCCATGATCATCTCATGCAACGAGGAACTATTTGGTTACTTAGTGCAGGGAGCAGCAGCCACCAAGAAACTGGCAAAGTCACTGCCCAGGCCTGTGGTCAGAGGTGGAGAGGAGGAAAGCTCCCATTTATGAAGAGAAGACTGATTTGACAAGTAGGGCAAGAGGTCAGTTTTCACCCTTTGATAAATTCTCAGCCTACAGATGCTAGAATCCAGGAGCATCTACAGAGAATCAACAACAAAGAAAGAATATAATAGACATTACTCAATGTCAGTGCTTCTGATGTGCCAACTTTGGCTCTTGACAGCATATCGTACCTACTACCTTGTTACTGGATAAGACATACCGTAGACCTTACGCAGATTTGCACTTAGGTTATGGTCTCTGTGCTGTGCAGAGAGAACTCTTTATTGATGAACGCTTACTTCTTTCAAATAAATTTCAGACCAAACCTTTTCCTTTTTCGCAATTTACCATAAAAGACCTCGGGGTTTTTGATAAGGAGCGATGGTCTTGCAACCCACACGGAATCCTCAGTCAACACCATCAAAGCAGACTATTTTTTGCTTACTCTTCTGTTCAAACTGTTTTCCACACTTCCACATAGGACAATTGGAGTAATACTTTCAAAAGTAATTCATAGGTTATAAAATACATTGAGATAACGTGAAATAATTCATTCATTTTCCAGTCATTAAGAACTATCTTTTTAACTTATTATATTAATTCTGATTTTACTAAATTTTTAATTTGTGGTATCCAGAAAAACAGATCGATGATTTCATTAGAAGTTTGCGGAGGTTTGGTTCGTCACCAAAGACACTCGCAAATTTCTACAGATGCACGTTCGGTATATCTGCAGAGCATTCTAACCGGCTGCATCACCATCCGGTATGGGTGGGAGGTGCTACTGCACAGGATCGAAATTAGCTGCAGAAAGTTGTAATATTGGTCAGCTCCATCATGGGCACTAGCCTCCGTAGTATCCTGGACATCTTCAAGGAGCGATGCTTCAATAAGGAAACATCCATCATTAAGGACCCCATCAGCCAGGATGTGTCCTGTTCTCTTTGCTACCATCAGGAAGGAGGTACAGAAGCCTGAAAGCACACACTCAACAATTCAGGTGCAGCTTCTTCTCCTCTGCCATCAGATTTCTGAATGAACACTGAACCCATGACCACTACCTCACCACTTTTTCTTCTTTTTTATTTTTTGCACCACTGTTAATTTAGCTATTTGATATATTTACTGCGATTCAGGTTTTTCTCTATTATTATATTTTGCATTGCACTGCCACCACAAAGACCGCAAATTTCATGACATATGCCAGTGATATTAAAACTGATTTTGATTCTGATTCTGATAATGAAGGAAAGACACAAGAGACTGAAAATGCTAGAATCTAGGAGGAATTCAGCAGGTTGAGCAGTGAATAAATTGATTTGAAATAAGCAGTGTTGTCACTTTGATGTATTAATTAATCTCAATTACTAATGCTTAGAACTGGCTTGCTTTGTACTTCTTCAAAACATGTTCTTGGAGGCTTTCCTTTATTCAATTTACATTTTAAACCCCTTGCAACTGGTTGCTGTAATGGACATCGGGCCCTGCTACTGCATTACATAGTCTTAAGTGAAGCACTATTAAATGTAGCAAGATCAAGTTCATGGCATGTTGTACAATGAGACAAAATATTTGGAGACAAAATATTTGGAGAAGACTTAGGGATTGCACAAAAAAAAACTATTTCCATTTGGCAATAGGAGAGACAACTTTTAGTTGTTTTTTGGGCAGTCAAATGAAGCATGGAGATCAGACTACAGGTTTGATATTCTGATAATGCATGACAAAGTCTTAATCCATGAAATAATTTACAGGATTGGGGTGTTTTAGCTGCAAATCCATTTTCATTGTCTGCACTAACTGCACAGAGACCAGAGTTTCATTTGTCTCTTAAAACTGGTTTGTGCTGCAGGAAAGCATCAAAAGGGACAAAAGTACTATTCATGTTTTCAAAATTTTGTAGTTCTTTATCAATAGACAATAGACAATAGGTGCAGGAGTAGGCCATTCGGCCCTTTGAGCCAGCACCGCCATTCACTGTGATCATGGCTGATCATCCACAATCAGTATCCAGTTCCTGCCTTATCCCCACAACCTTTGATTCCACTATCTTTAAGAACTCTACCCATCTCTTTTTTGAAAGCATCCAGAGACTTGGCCTCCACAGCCTTCGGGGGAAGAGCATTCCATATATCCACCACTCTCTGGGTGAAAAAGTTTTTCCTCAACTCCATTCTAAATGGCCTACCCCTAATTCTTAAACTGTGGCCTCTGGTTCTGGACTCACCCATCAGCGGGAACATGCTTCCTGCCTCCAGTGTGTCCAATCCCTTAATAATCTTATATGTTTCAATAAGATCCCCTCTCAGCCTTCTAAATTCCAGAGTATACAAGCCCAGTCGCTCCATCTTTCAAAATATGACAGTACCGCCATCCCGGGAATTAACCTTGTGAACGTACGCTGCACTCCCTCAATAGCAAGAATGTCCTTCCTCAAATTTGGAGACCAAAACTGCACACAGTACTCCAGGTGTGGTCTCACCAGGGCCCTGTACAGCTGCAGAAGGACCTCTTTGCTCTTATACTCAAATCCCCTTGTTATGAAGGCCAGCAAGCCATTAGCTTTTTTCACTGCCTGCTGTACTTGCATGCTTGCTTTCAGTGACTGATGTACAAGAACACCTAGATTTCATTGTGCTTCCCCTTTTCCTAACTTGACTCCATTTAGATAATAATCTGCCTTCCCGTTCTTACCACCAAAGTGGATAACCTCACATTTACCCACATTAAATTGCATCTGCCATGTTTCTGCCCACTCACCCAGCCTGTCCAAGTCACCCTGCATTCTCATAACATCCTCCTCACATTTCACACTGCCTCCCAGCTTTGTGTCATCGGCAAATTTGCTGATGTTACTTTTAATTCCCTCATCTAAATCATTAATATATATTGTAAACAGCTGTGGTCCCAGCACTGAACCCTGCGGTACCCCACTGGTCACTGCCTGCCATTCCGAACAGGACCTGTTAATTACTACTCTTTGTTTTCTGTCAGCCAGCCAGTTTTCAATCCATATCAGTACTCTGCCCCCAATAACATGTGCCCTAATTTTGCCCACTAATCTCCTACGTGGGACTTTATCAAAGGCTTTCTGAAAGTCCAGGTACACTACATCCACTGGCTCTCCCTTGTCCATTTTCATAGTTACATCCTCAAAAAATTCCAGAAGATTAGTCAAGCACGATTTCCCCTTCGTAACTCCATGCTGACTCGGACCAATCCTATTACTACTATCCAGATGTGTCGTAATTTCATCTTTTATCATTAACTCCAGCATCTTTCCCACCACCGACGTCAGGCTAACCGGTCTATAATTCCCTGTTTTCTCTCTTCCTCCCTTCTTGAAGAGAGGGACAACATTAGCCACCCTCCAATCCACAGGAACTGATCCTGAATCTATAGAACATTGGAAAATGATTACCAATGCATCCACGATTTCTAAAGCCACCTCCTTAAGTACCCTGGGATGCAGACCATCAGGTCCCGGGGACTTGTCAGCCTTCAGACCCAACTGTCTATCCAACACTATTTCCTGCCTAATATAAATTTCCTTCAGTTCATCTATTACCCTAGGTCTTTTGACCACTATTATATCTGGGAGATTGTTTGTGTCTTCCCTAGTGAAGGCAGATCCAAAGTACCTGTTCAACTCGTCTGCCATTTCCTTGTTCCCCATAATAAATTCACCCGCTTCTGCCTTCAAGGGCCCAATTTTGGTCTTAACTATTTTTTTTCCTTTTCACATACCTAAAGAAGCTTTTACTATCCTTTTTTATATTTTTAGCTAGTTTACCTTCGTACCTCATTTTTTCTCCATGTATTGCCTTTTTAGTTACCTTCTGTTGCTCTTTAAAAGTTTCCCAATCCTCCGGCTTCCCACTCGTCTTTGCTATGTTATACTTCTTCCCTTTTATTTTTATACTGTCCATTACTTCCCTTGTCAGCCACAGCCTCCCCTTACTCCCCTTAGGATCTTTCTTCCTCTTTGGAACGAACTGATCCTGCACCTTCCACATTATTCCCAGAAATATTTGCCATTGCTGTTCCACTGTCATCCCCGCTAGGGTATTGTTCCATTGAACTTTGGCCAGCTCCTCCCTCATAGCACCATAGTTCTCTTTGTTCAACTTTAATACTGACACTTCCGAGTTTCCCTTCTCCCTCTCAAATTGTAGATTAAAACTTATCATATTATGGTCACTACTTCCTAATGGCTCCTTTACCTCGAGGTCCCTGATCAAATCCGGTTCATCGCACAACACTAAATCTAGAATTGCGTTCTCTCTGGTAGGCTCCAGTTCAAGCTGTTCTAAGAATCCATCTTGGAGGGACTCATTCATTTTCATTTTATTTAGTTTAGCAGGAACTAACTATTATATGCTAACCAAACCAGAAAACAGTTTTGTGCAAATTGATCAAGGATTAAGTTTAAGGGAATTTGTAAAAAGTGTTTTAAAACATGCAAGATCTTACAAGTAAATGGCACTGTTTGACAATATCCAAATAAGCTTTCCAGAATCGATAAACATCGGGTAGAAATTGGTACCAAAACCATTTTCGAAAGGAGCAATTAATGCCGAAATTGCCAGCGTTGAGTAGATAAATTGGAAACATTGTCCCTCTTCTGAACTGAATCCAATATTTGTTTCATCAAATCTAATGAAGCTCTTTCATTGTGATGAAACTGTTTCTCCTTCATTGTCCTTAAGAATTTCTATCTTGCAAGCTTCTTCAGGAACTATGTCATGCCCAGCCAAGAATGGCACGGAATTTAAAACAAATAATTTGCATGGGACATGGTGGTGAACGCACAAGGTGCAGGCTCGAAGGGCCGAATGGCCTACTGCTGCACCTATTTTCTATTTTCTATGAAAGAAAAATAGATGTGTCACATTTCTTTAAGTGGCCAGCATTCCCGTTTAACAGCCTCCATCTTGTGTACTCGGCTCGGTTACAATCTTCTGTGCAACCCGTCACATTAATGTACCAGTAGGATCCATAGGCTGATCAATGATGGACTTCTAGGAGAGTGTAGAGTCAAGCTTCAATCCCTGTGCCCCGTCAAAGCTTAATAATCCAGTTATGAATTCACAGCAGGGAAGGTAGCATAGTTGTTAGCACAACACTTTATAGTACAGACGACCCGAGGTCAATTCCCACCACTGCGTGTAAGGAGTTAGTACGTTCTCCCCGTGACCAAGTGGGTTTCCTCTGGGTGCTCTGGTTTTCACCCACAGTCCAAAGATGTACTGGGTAGTAGGTTAATTGGTCATTGGCAGCCAGGCTGTCATTAGGCCGGAGTTAAATCAGTGGCTGCTGGGCGATGTAGCTCAAAAGGGCTGGAAGGGTCTGTTCCACATTATCTCAATAAATAACACAAAAACTGCTAATATGTGATAGGTAATGAATACTATAATTTAGAAGCCAACTTCCCAGCAAGTTTCACATGCTTTCCCTTATGGTTTCTCATTGTAGGAGAGGAGGCAGTGAAATTACGTAATTTGATCTCAGGGTCATATTGCATCTAACACCACCCTAAATAGATTCTGATATAAATGGACATGAACCACATGAATTTTCATACATGTGTGCTAAATATGTGCTTACATACAGTCAAATGCTCACCTCCGGCTCTGCAAGTCATCGGTTTATATTTCAGTTCAGCAAGTTAAACTGGGCTCTAGGAATACCAAGGGAGGTGCTGCTCTTGGAGACCTTAAACAAAAGGTCCTGCCTCAACTGTCTCAGGTAGATAAAGGCGGCCCCTTGGCACTATTTCAAAGACAATCCATTCAATATTTACCCTTCAACCAACATTACTAGAAAAAAAAGACAGCTGTCATTGCTACAGGGTCTGTTGTGTGAAAATTGGCCATCTTGTTTTCCACATTGTGGCAATAACTTCATTTCAAAAGTGCTTGATTTGCTGCAAAGTGCTTCTGGACATCCTGCAGTCAAAGGCCCTACAGCAACCCCAAGTCGTTTTTTCTCTCCTAGCTCTTCACTCTGCCAAAATAGGCAACAGCCTTTGGTGTTCACAATATATCTGAATTCAAAGGTACTAGCTATTAGATGCACTGTCACCTCTCATTCCCTTATTAAGATCTGACCACTCTGAGGAAAACGTTAACCCAGATGATTCCCATAGCACAAAAAGCTTGCATACCACCTGTGCTACTTTAATTAAAATAGGAAAAGAATCTTTAAACTACAATGCATTTAGAGCTCTACAAACAGTAAAGAAATTACCTATAATGCAAGAACTTTTTCCCTGAAAAGCCATTAATTGCACAATATCACAAGGTCATGTTTGAATTTTCTTCATTTCCCTTTCAGATATATTCCCAATGGTTCACCTACCCTTTCTTTGAAATGTGCATCATGCTGAGGGCAAGTGTATTCAAACTCCTATATTTAAACCAAAGGCCTTTTTCTCCAAATTAACTTCCAGGCATTAAGCAGATCCATTGTTCAAAGCAGAGTGAGGATGGAATTATCAAAGCTGGACATGGTACAATCTTTTGCCAATGACATTACACTTAGTGGCAGTGATCACAAAACTCATCATCAATAATGGTGGCCTGGTTTATTTTACAGCAGATATTGGTAGCAGATTGTTCACCAGATTGATTCCTGGGATGGCAGGACTTTCATATGATGAAAGACTGGATCAACTAGGCTTATACTCGTTGGAATTTAGAAAATTGAGGGGGGATCTTATTGAAACATATAAAATCCTAAAGGGATTGGACAGGCTAGATGCAGGAAGATTGTTCCCAATGTTGGGGAAGTCCAGAACGAGAGGTCACAGTCTGAAGATAAAGGGGAAGCCTTTTAGGACCGAGATTAGGAAAAACTTCTTCACGCAGAGAGTGGTGAATCTGTGGAATTCTCTGCCACAGGAGACAGTTGAGGCCAGTTCATTGGCTATACTTAAGAGGGAGTTACATATGGTCCTTGTGACTAAAGGGATCGGGGGTATGGAGAGAAGGCAGGTACAGGGTTTTGAGTTGGATGATCAGCCATGATCATACTGAATGGCAATGCAGACTCAAAGGGCCGAATGGCCTACTCTTGCACCTATTTTCTATGTTTCTATATTATATCAGAGTCTACACTGTCTAACTAGGAATAGATTCCTCATCAGGGAGCGAAGATCCACTTTACACCATTCCATTCGATGGGGGTCTGGTATGACAGAACATGACAATTCTTCTAAATTGAGAAGCCCTTCCACTGTACTCCTGAGGTGCTAAGAGCAGAGATTTGACAATGACAGAATCAATTTCAATAAAATTATGATTACACCAGCACATTTCTTTAAAGAAAATACTCACTTTTCTATTATGGGTTCAACAAAGTAGTCTTTTCATTTTACAAACATTCAACTCCACATTCCAAAAGCAAGTCCATGAGTCCAGGAACACTACTTCATTATTCCTTTTATTTTGCATGAGTTATTTTTGTAATTTCTAGTCCTTTTGTCTTTATGCCATACTACTGCTGCCAAAGAACAAATATTATATCATACAAGTTAGTGGGAATAAATTTGATTCCGAAGCCACCTACATAAAGCAACAATCTGGTACAGAAATCAGAATCAGGTTTATTATCACCAGCATGTGACGTGAAACTTGTTAACTCAGCAAATTTGGGCTGAACAGCATTAATGGGGGGGGGGGGGTGTTGAGAATTGAATCATCAACACCTGATACAGGATTTTGACCCAATAAATTGACAATTCTTCCTCTCCCCCCCCACCACCCAGAGGTACTTCCTGACCCCTAGTTCATCCAGCTGATTACACGCTGCTCCAGATCCCAGCATCTGCATTCTTGCGTCTTCCCATTCCTCAGTCGTAGCAGGTCATAAGAGAAAGCTGTGGGACGGTTTTGTTGAGGAGGGCACTGTCAGTCTGCGTTCCCACTACAGAGATCTCAGCAATTTGATGCCATAACAACAGCAACAGAAGATGAAAAAGTGAAAATAGCATGTTGTAACACTGATCAGTAATCCAGGCCCAACCATCCCTCAAGGATACATGTGTCTAAACAGCAGCAGGGTCTGAAAACCTCCCCATGACCACACCAGTCACCTTTAGTCCTCCATCCTGATCAAAAAGGTGCAACAGCGCCTTTATTTCCTCAGGGCATCAAGACAGCTCACCTCTGTCCCAGGATACTGATGGACTTTTACCGCTGTACCATTGAGAGCATACTCACCAACTGCATCTCAGTGTGGTATGGCAATTGTCCAATATCGGACCGCAAAGCACTCCAGCGTGTGGTGAAAACTGCCCAGCGGATTATTGGCACCCAATTGCCCACCATTGAGAACATATACCATAAATGCTGCCTGGGCAGGGTGAAAAGCATTATCAAGGATGCATCTCACCCTAAGCATGGACTTTTTTACTCTCCTCCCATCCGGTAGGCGCTACAGGAGCCTCCGCTCCCACACCAGCAGGCACAGGAAGAGCTTCTTCCCTGAGGCTGTGACCCTGCTGAACCTCACATTGCAGCACTAAGCAGTATTGCACCCATATTGTACTGCCTCAGTACTTTTATATTTGTGTGCTGTAGCACTTAGTTTTTATTCACAGTTATTTTGTAAATAACACTATTCTTTGCATTTCTGATCAGATGCTAACTGCATTTCATTGGCTTTGTATCTGCACTCGGCACAATGACAATAAAATTGATTCTAATCTAATCTAATCCAGACCCAAAAGCAAGGCACAAAATGAGGACAAATTGCTAATGAATAGAATAAATAAAGTAATAAATGTGTAGCGACTATGCTCCACTTGACTCCCGTTCGTCTAGGGTGAACTGGCGTTGACCCCGCCAACTCTGTAATCACATTGGCGTGGGTACTGTGTGATTGCTCCCCGGTACAAGGCCACGACATAAAATATCAGACGGTACGTAATAGACAAATAAATGATTACACTTTATAATTTTTCCTTGGTGATGGGTTAGTAGAAACAAATAAAATAAAGGTGCCAAATCAATAAGTTTTATCAGTTCTGTGCACAATAATTCATTGGAGCTCATGAAATTCGGTATCCGTTCCTCCCCTCGATCTCCTCCGAACTCCGTCAACCCTCGGCTGGATTCAATTCCGGTGATCTACCAGAGTGCTTGACTCATATCCGACCTCTGCTCTTCTCCTCCACCAAAAGCCCACGCTTCTCCTCCGGTTCCCGCACATACAGATAGAATAACATGACTTCCATTGGCCAGCAAATGAATACAAGTCCCATTATCACTAATTATAACCCAAACACGCTGCTACAGAGAACCCCTTACTAAGCAGTTAACGGTACAGAGAAGCCACTTTGTCAGCCTTAACAATTAATATTACGATGAGTATTACTGAGAACCCTACAAATAACATGGTGAAATTGAGGTATAAAATCACGGTATCTACATTCTAATCACTAATGGTAAATCCAAATAATTGGACAGTGGCCCTATCTGTACCAACAAAGGAGTCTGACGCCACAATGAACTAAATTATGTTGACTATGTCAGTCCATTGGTTCACAGGCACATTTCTAAGCATTGACAGTCATAAGAGGCATACTACCTTAAAAAGACAGCAACAAAGCATTTTAGCTGATACTATTGCAGCCTGCTCATTGAATCAAGAACAGTCTGAATTCTAAAAGTTCACCAAAATCCAACAAAGTTAATATGTTCCAGTAATGAATCACTCCTTTTCCCTTTATTCCCGTCAAATCAACTAAATCTTCATTTACCATTATTCCAAGTTGAACAACTGACATTGTTGGCCAAGCTGCAGTTCGCTGGGACAAGAGCATGCTGATGTTCCATTCTGCAGGGGAAACTAGAGTTAGGAGGGCAAAACAGACAGATTTTTCTTGGAATATTCACTATAGCTGCTGGTCCTGCAGAGTTCTGCATAAGGCAGCAGCATTCTTCATCCCATTTCCATATTTGTTACCATCACTACAATTCATCAGTCATGATGAATCAACCTGGTGGCATAGTGTGAAGACAATAACCTAACCCTCAATGTCAGCAAGACGAAGGAATTGGTTGTTAACTTCAGAAGGAGTAGCGGACCGCATGACCCTATTTACATCGGTGGTGCTTAAGTGGAACAGGTCAAAAGCTTTAAATTCCTTGGGGTCAATATCACAAATGACCTGACTTGGTCCAACCAGGCAGAGTCCACTGCCAAGAAGGCTCACAAGCGCCTTTACTTCCTGAGAAAACTAAAGAAATTTGGCCTGTTCCCTAAAACCCTCACTAATTTTTATAGGTGCACTGTAGAAAGCATTCTTCTAGGGTGCATCACAACCTGGTATGGAAGTTGTCCTGTCCAAGACTGGAAGAAGCTGCAGAAGATCGTGAACACGACTCAGCACATCACACAAACCAACCTTCCGTCCTTGGACTCACTTTACACCGCACGCTGTCGGAGCAGTGCTGCCAGGATAATCAAGGACATGACGCACCCAGCCAACACACCTTTCATCCCTCTTCCCTCCGGGAGAAGGCTCAGGAGCTTGAAGACTCATACGGTCAGATTTGGGAACAGCTTCTTTCCAACTGTGATAAGATTGCTGAACAGATCCTGACCTGGATCTGGACTGTACCCTCCAAATATCCGGACCTGCCTCTCAGTTTTTTGCACTACCTTACTTTCCTTTTTCTATTTTCTATTTATGATTTGGAATTTAAATTTTTACTATTTACTATCGACTTGTACTCCAGGAAGCGCGAAGCACAGAATCAAATATCGCTGTGATGATTGAACGCTCTAATATCAATTGTTTGGCGACAATAAAGTATAAAGTAAAGCGTTGCAGTTTATGGAATTGAATAGTTGAGGCAGTTCTTTTCAACATAAACTTTTCTTGTTTGGCCAATATAATGAACTCAAGCACATTTTTGCTCAACTGAGGAAAAAAAACATTTTGGAGAACAATTTCTGTTTTCATCTTTTAGTTGCCAGGAAACTATGGACCTTTGCCACATTGAAAAATAATCCAGATTCCACATCCAAATCACTGTTCTATGCAAAGGTCGTGCACAACATTATTTCAACAGTATTTAAAGTGACATTTGTAGACAGGCATTCTGTTCAGTAAAGTGTGCTAAGAACTTCTAGCAAAAACTCAAAATAAGCTCTCAAATTTGGTGTCCAATTACTGAGGTAGTTCAAGCAAATAAAACCAATGTTGATGGCGAGTCTTACTCTACAATTTCAGTCTTAATGAATTCATGCTTGCTACCTACAAATGCCACAATTACAAAGCTTACACTACAGCAGGTACAAGGCTGTGTGAAGAGATAAAAATATCAACGACATTTCTTGTTTGTCAGAAGATAAATGGAATAGTTTTTAACTGACTCTGTAATAATTAGTATAGCTACTTCAAAATGCATCGTGACAGAACAAGTTTATACCCAAATGAGGTAGAAGTTTATTTGCAAGGCAGCACTCTATTTACTTGTCAAGTTTATATACGGTTGCTTGAAACTGAATGAAACTGTTAAAATGTTGAGATGCAAGCATAGCGCAGTGTAGAAGGCATGGTTTCTTTCTGAACCACTCACTGGTTTAGCAAAGCAATTGGAATATCTTTAGACAAAACTGTTAACCAATGGCTAATTCAAGGGGGCAGAAACTTTTTTTTGTAGAATTCACCTTTGGAATCCAAACGTGATATAGGCTGACTCAAAACCAATTGGTGACTAGACCAGTGACTTAAATATTGCTAAACATACAAGGAAATGCATTTAACCACTGTAAATGGAAATCAAAGGAAATTGATCTGATGTCAAAGTAACATGCACAATGCCAGACAGTACAATTAAAAATGTACCTTTTGAGCATGTTTCAACCTTCGGAGAGTCTGAGTCTATTCAATGAAAGAGTCCATAAAATAGAGGAGCAGAATTAAGCCATTCAGCTCATCAAGTCAATCAATTATGGATAATTCTTCCCCCGCCAACCCTAACATTCATTCACTTACTTATTTAGAGATGCAGTGTGGAATAGGCCCTTCTGACCCTTCGAGTCACTCCACACAGCAAACCAGATTTAACCCTAATCTGATCATCGGACAATTTTTAATGACCAATTAACCTACCCAACATGGCTTTGGATTGTGGGGGAAACTGGAGGACCCAGAGGAAATCTGCACATTCCATGGGGAGAACATGCAAATTCCTTACAGAGGATGCCAGGATTGAACCCCAAACTCCAATGTCCCAACTGTCATAGCATTACGCCAAGTGCTACGCTACCATGGTGCCTTTTCCCACTAACCATTAATCAATCCCCTTACCAATCAAGAACCTATCTATCTCTGCCATAAGTGCACCCAACTGGCCTCCACACCCTCTATGAGAATGAATTCCACAGATTTGCTGGCTGAAGAAACTCTTCCTCATCTCAATTCTAACGGGACATCCCTTTGTTCTGAGGCTGCATCTCAGATCCTAGACTCTTCTACTAATGGAAACATCTCCAGGTCCACTTTATTCAAGCCACTTGGAAGGTATCAAATTATCTATTGCGTGTATTTTGTTTTTCTAGAGCAGGGATTCCACACTGAGGTTCACGGACCCCTCAGTTAATGGTAAGGCTCCATGGCATAAAGAAGACACATTACCATTAAGGTAGGTTCCTTAAGGTTGTCATAGCCGGGGGTAGTAATGGGGACATGCTCCATTACCTAACAAATGCTCCCAATGGCACATGCCTCAAGTAGCCTCCGACAACCAAGTCTAGTTCCTGGCCTTCACGTGTGGCTTAGCTACTAAGCCCAGGTGAACTGTTTCTACAGACAGGAGAAGGGACAAAGGCAGGTAACTGGTGCCTTAAAACCAGTCGCTTTGGGCAGATGGGCTTGTCAGCTGTGGTTGGCAGCTCACCTAGGAGAAGGAAAACTCTGATCTTAAACCTCTACTGCCTTGCAGCTATACCCACTCATGGGGAAGGCTTCAGGAGTAAACCCAGAGGGTAAAATCTGGAACTGGAGTCCCTAAGGCAGTCCTACATGGAGTTCAGTGCTGACTGGCAACTCCTGCGATGCTGCTGGTACCGAACTGTATTGATCTCTGCCATTCCTTTGGGTTCATCAGATGTGTGGAGAGGGGTAACTTGCTACATGGGCAACTGCTTGCTCTCCACATCACATCGTACTGCCCAGGCTTGTGTATCTAGATGACTAGGATCCATGGTCAACTCTGACCGATGGGGGCCTCCCTATCTGATGGTATCAAGGACCTTTAGGAGTTGACCCTCTTTGGCAATTCAATTAAAATTTGACTTTGAGTGTGGAGTTAAAATTTCAGAGAGCTGTCTGGAAAAGTGTAAATCATGTTACAGTGGTAGAAATCCGAAATAAAGTATGAAGGAAAACAAACTAAGCAGATCAAAATATAGTTGATGAGCCAAAAGTATCATTTTATTCTACAAAACTGCAGTCTCAGTTCTACTATGTTGAGTTGAGTACATTTGCACACAAAGCCATCATATGAGTAGTATGGCTGCTGCTTATGCTTTAGCCATTTGCTCCAAGGTGAACTTGCTCTTTTGAAAGGCCACCATCATTGCATTACCTGATGTCCTCCTCTTCATTACAATCCTTTTTAAATGCTCCTTAATGTAAGTCTTAACCTAAGGGGAATTGCAAAACCACGTTAGACGAGATATAAAATGGGACATTTAGATTTCAATTGACTAACTACAAAGACCTCATAAATCACTGGTCTTGTTCACAAGGATCACCACAGGGACAGTAAGAGTCAGAGTCAATTAACTGCTAATCTTTCCTCTCCAATTTGCTCAGTTTCATAGGGCAACACTGACATTGCTGACGCAGTTTTGTCTTTGAATGCAAGGACGAGATTCAAAATAATAATCACTGTCGTGACAACTGTGAAGAGCACCCGAAGCTCAAGAGTGGTAGCAGACTTAACTTATTCTAATTCTTCACCAATGTTTTTGACCTAGAACATGAACAAAAATCAGTGTCTTCATTGTGTTAAAGGACGTGTCTTGTCACCTACTCACTGGACAGCAACCTGTGCCTTAATAAGCGGTTTCCCCAAGCCAAGTGGCAGGGGTGAAGCAGCAAATACGTTATATTTTCACTCTTTATGCTGTGTTCTTCCAATCTGCACAGGAGTTGGGATGGTGAAGGAGTGTGAATCCCAGTCGCCAAGCTTGTATACAGAAATACATTTCAAAGTCATCTTTTCACAGTCAGTGGCATTTGAAAAACAAAGATTACATAAACTAACTTGTTCAAGTGCTAAAATGAAGAAAATGCAAGGCTTATTGAGAAAGTAAGGAGGCATGGGATCCAAGGGAATATTGCTTTGTGGATCCAGAACTGGCTTGCCCACAGAAGGCAAAGAGTGGTTGTAGATGGGTCATATTCTGCATGAAGGTAGGTCACCAGTGGTGTGCCTCAGGGACCTGTTCTGGGACCCTTACTCTTTGTGATTTTTATAAATGACTGGGATGAAGAAGTGGAGGGATGGGTTAGTAAATTTGCTGATGACACGATGGTTGGGGGTGTTGTGGATAGTGTGGAGGGCTGTCAGAGGTTACAGCGGGACATTGATAGGATGCAAAACTGGGCTGAGAAGTAGCAGATGGAGTTCAACCCAGATAAGTGTGAGGTGGTTCATTTTGGTAGGTCAAATATGATGGCAGAGTATAGTATTAATGGCAAGACTCTTGGCAGTGTGGAGGATCAGAGGGATCTTGGGGTCCGAGACCATAGGACACTCAAAACTGCTGCACAGGTTGGCTCTGTGGTTAAGAAAGCATATGGTGCATAGCCTTCATCAAACATGGGATTGAGTTTAAGAGCCAAGAGGTAATGTTGCAGCTATAGAGGACCCTGGTCAGACCCCACTTGGTGTACTGTGCTCAGTTCTGGTTGCCTTATAGGAAGGATGTAGATAGCATAGAAAGGGTGCAGAGGAGATTTACAAGGATGTTGCCTGCATTGGGGAACATGCCTTATGAGAATAGGTTGCGTGAACTCAGCCTTTTTTTCTTGGAGTGACAGAGGATGAGGGTTGACCTGATAAAGGTGTATAAGATGATGAGAGGCATTGATCGTGTAGATAATCAGAGGCTTTTTCCCAGGGCTGAAATGGCTAGCATGAGAGGGCACAGTTTTAAGGTGCTTGGAAGTAGGTACAGAGGAGATATCAGGGACAAGTTGTTGTTGTTGTTGTTTTTTTTTAAAAACGCAGAGAGTGCGTGGAATGGGCTGCCGGCGACAGTGATGGAGGCAGATATGATAGAGTCTTTTAAGAGACTCCTGGACAGGTATATAAAGCTCAGAAAAATAGAAGGCTATGGGTAACCCTAGGTATTTTCTCAAGTAAGGACATGTTCAGCACAGCTCTGTGGGCTGAAGGGCCTGTATTGTGCTGTAGGTTTTCTACGTTTCCATGTTCTATGAGAATACCACCTCTGCAGAAAGAGGACATAGAATAACAGACCCCCAGCACTCCACCCCGTCATGGTGGTTAGAGTTGTATTCGTAAATGATGAGGCCTGTTAGTTGGAGCAGGGGTTCCAAACCTTTTTTGCACCGCGGACCAATTTAATATTGACAATATTATTGGCTGACCAGAGGGGGGGTTGAGGAGGAGGAGGATGTTCAAGTTCAACAGTGCGTGACAGGGAATGAGGAAAGGTGCAGCTGACTCATATCGTTTCATATTGTCAAATCATATCGTTTCCTCGCAGCCTGGTAGCACATCTTTGCGGCCTGGTGGTTAGGGACCACTGACTTGGAGAACACTTGACGATGCTGTAATACTATTACGAAGAATAGCACTGCATCGAGATTGCTGAATGCTAGTGATGGCTGAAGAGAGCTCGAGATGTGAGGAAATACACTGATAGAATTGGGTATGCTTGCGGAATGATGTCCTCGGGATAGCTATTAAGACAGCAGATTGAGAAGGTCAGAGAAAATTGCACATTATAGTGTAACTGCAAGTGCAACTTTGCTCTGGAGAGTTATTAAACCATCTACAACACTGAGTAAGAGAATGAGGCCTACATTTCTAGTGCTCACTTCAGTGGCAAACATCAACCATCTTAGCTTAGTGCTGACTGCAGCTCGATTCCTCCAACTGTTAGGAACATCTTGTGATTTCTGGTTCTTCCAACACCCTCTGCAGCACCTAGTGAGGTGTCAGTCAATCTTAGTGTGTGCACTCTCCATACTACACTTCCCTCATGCTGCACAATCAACTTCAAGAATCGCCCAGTTAACAAATCTGAAATCTGGCTTGAAATGCGGGGGCTGAAATTGAGTCATACATATTTTCACCAAGCCTATTGAGTCCAATTGCGAAAGAAACTCAAATAAATTAATTTCGTGGCGGGTTCTGCAACACTGCAAGTCTGTCACCTGCCTACAGGTTCCCCTGCTCTGGGAAGTTAAAATTCAGGTCATAGCTCTTACAGATCACTTCACATGAAATCAGACAAATCTCACTGACAGGACCAGAGCATAGACATTGCTACTTTGTGAAACTCAAAGACAGGGTAGCTCAAAGGGTAAAAGTTAGTTCCTGGACAAGGGTAAGGATTGCCTGCAGACAATCTGGTCACCTGTACTCATGGGGCTCTTGTTGTTCATAGAACATAGAAATCTACAGCACATTACAAGCTCTTTGGCCCACAATGTTGTGCTCACCATGTAACCTGCTCTAGAAACTGCCTAGAATTTCCCTACCACATAACCCTCTATTTTTCTACGCTCCATGTATCTAAGAGTCTCTTAAAAGACCCTATTGTATCCGCCTCCACCACCGTCACCAACAGTGCATTCCACGCACCCACCACTCTCTGTGTGAAAAACTTAACCCTGACATCTCCTACGTACCTACTTCCAAGCACCTTAAAACTATGCCTCCTTGCGTTAGCCATTTCAGCCCTGGGAAAAAAAAGCCTCTGGCTAGCCACACGAGCAATGCCTCTCATCACCTTATACACCTCTATCAGGTCACCTCTCATCCTCCATCACTCCAAGGAGAAAAGGCCAAGTTCACTCAACCTATTCTTATAAGGCATGCTCCCTAATCCAGGCAACATCCTTGTACATCTCCTTCACACTCCCTCTATAGTATCCACATCCTTCCTATAGTGAGGTGAATCTTTCTTTTCAAATCTTTTATTATTATCCAAAATTGACAAGAGTACATCGAAGCAAGCAACACTTACAATGTCTCAAGGAAAAAAACATTATTTTAAAGATTGAAAAAAATTTGGTGATTAAGAAACAAAAACCCTACTGAGCAAGAAAAAGTGAGAAAAAAAACCCCATTAGGTGTTCAACCCCAGAGCCATGAGGTGAATCTATTATGGCTGCAACTCAAAAATACTTTGTTGGCTGCATCATACTTTGGGACTTCAAGGTCAGGAATAGTGAGTGCTTTCTTTCTCAGTCAAGTACTTGCAGCCCTGTCAGACAATGGGACATCACCATGACAGCTTTACTTACCTATTACAATTGTCCAAAGAATGCTAATTGAAGAATTACAAAACAATCTTGACCCGTACAAGAGGCACAGCTTGAACCTTAATTGGAGTGGAACCAATAACTTGGCCTGTAGGTTTGCTGAGGCTTCTCAGGAAGGCAGGGGATGGGAACCAGAGCACCAGGTCTGAAAGTAGTGGGACTGAGACAAGGGTAGATGCCATGACTAGTAGGAACAGACAGGGGTAAGGTAACAGACACAATGGGATGGGCAAGTTGAAATGTGTGCATTTTAATGCTAGGGGTATTATAGATAAGGTGACTGACAGCAAATGTTAAAGTAGTGGTGGTAGGAAATGTGGAGAGGTGGATTAGTGGGTGGAGGTGTTGATTAGTCTTACTGCTTGGGGAAAGTTAACTGTTTTGAAGTCTGGTGGTCCTGGCATGGATGCTACGTAGCCTCCTCACTGATGGAAGTGGGACAAACAGTCCATGAGCAGGGTGGGTAGGATTTTTCACGATATTTCCTTCATAAAAGGTACCTTTTTTCAGCATCTTTCTGGACACATGTCCTGGATGGTGGGTAGGCTGCAGTCAGTGATGCACAGGGCTGTTCTGACTACCCTTTGTAAGCCTTCCTGTCAGCCGCAGTACAGTTTCCATACCATGCAGTGATGCATCATTTTAGGCAGCTCTCTATTGTGCATCTGCAGAACGGATGTGCATAGTCCAGCTCCCTTCAGCTTCCTCAGAAAGTAGAGTTATTGCTGAACTTTCCTGATTATGTAGGATGTGTTCTGGGACTATTAGAGGTTGTGCGAGATGTGCACTCCCAGGAGTTTGAAACTACTCCCAAACTTAGCAAATTGCATCAGCCTGCATGGTGCAGGTATTATTTCTGAGGTGCTTCAAAGTGAAAGTCCAGTTTGTTGTCAGACGCATAAGCACTTGAATGCTTGCAATGTGAAATACTTGAATCAATATCACAAGCACTTAGCATTAGAGATATATTTACAATAAAAATAAATTACACAAAATTGTGCAAAAATAAACTACAAGAATGAATGCAATTAGAACAAAACAAATAAAACCCTAGAACATACATAAACGTACAACACCTGAAATTTCAGTTTCAAACCAAAAAGCTGCAGATGCTGGAATCTGAAATAAAAACAGAAAATGGTAGAACTGTTCAGCATATCAGTGAGTCCTACTGAATACCTCTAGTGCTTTAACATTTCATTTGGATATGGTATGTAATTTCAGCTTGATATGACGCAGTATGGTAATACTATACAGAGTTCATTACACACAGTATCACAGCCCTGCTCTATATAAAGCGCACACACTCCCAACGTCAGACTGTGCCCAACTTGCTGCTTTCAAACTAGCATCAGAAGATACCATAAAGAAGTGTTTACAGAGAACCAGGCTGCTGAGTTAGCAAGTTTGTCATTTCCCAGATAGGTTGAACTCAAGCCCAATTCAAAATCTTGAGCCTATTGTTCAGGATGACAAGAAACTATTCAGTCCATTAGGACTATGTCAGCTCCCAGCAAGGTCGTCCTATTTCTTTTCTTTTTATTTCACTGCACCACTGCAACATTCTCTCTCTCTCAAAAGCCCATTAATTCCACCAAGGAGTAATGTATAGTTTTCAGTTAACCTACCTTTCAAGGCATAGGCATAGGCTCAATTCAGAGAAAATGGGCAAACAGAAAACTCCAAGGGTCAGGATCACCCCTGGATCCCTGGAGTTGCAAACAGCATCATTAACTGCTGCATTACCATGCTACATAGCACAGAGTCATGGGGTCATTGAAAAGTACAGCACAGAAACAGGCCCTTTGGCCCATCTAGTCTGCACCAAACCATTTAAACTGCCTGCTCTCATCAACCCACACCGGGACCACAGCCCTCCATAACTCTATCGATGTACCTATCCAAACTTCCCTTAAATGTTGAAATCCAGTTCGCATGCACCACTTGTGCTGGCAGCTCATACCACACTGTCACCATCCTCTGAATAAAGTTTCCCCTTAAACTCTTCACCTTAACCTATGACCTTTGGTTGGAGTCCCACCCAACTTCAGTGGAAAAAAACCTGCTTGCATTTGCCCTATCTATACCCGAAATAATTTTGTAGACCTCTATCAAATCTCCCCTTAAGCTTTTACATTCGAAGGAATAAAGTTCTAACCCATTCAATCTTTCCCTATAACTCAGGTCCTCCAGGCCCAACAAATTCCTTGTAAATTTTCTCTGTACTCTTTCAACCTTATTTACATCTTTCCTGCAGGTAGATAACCAAAATTGCACACAATATCCAAATTAAGCTGCACCATTGTCTTATCCAATTTCAACAAAACGTCCCATCACCTGTACTCATTACTCTAGTTAATGAACACTCATGTGCCAAAAGCTTTCTTTACGACCCTATCTACCTGTGACGCCACTTTCAACGAATTATGGATCTGTATTCCCGGATCCCTTTGTTCTACCACACTCCTCACTGCCCAACCGTTCACTGTGCAAGGCCTACCCTGGTTGGTCCTACCAAAGTGCAACACCTTGTACTTGTCTACATTAAATTCCATCTGCCACTTTTCAGCCCATTTATCAAGCTGGTCCAGATCCCTCAGCAAGCCATGATAGCCTTCCTTCCTGTCCACAAATCTTGGTGTCATATGCAGAGTTTAGCGTGGACAAATTTGCAGAGTTTAGCGTGGACAAATGTGGCATTGAGCTAATCACCTCTTTCAGGTGAATGCTCTTCCCCAGTTATTTAATCCTTCAAATGGACCAATGGAAACAATAGTTGGGCTTGAACTTCTGAATCCTGCGACAAATAGAATGGACAACACAAATGAATGTTAAGCTTTTACTGCAGCACGACTTTCCTCCTCAATGTTACCAACTTTATTTCAATTGGTTGATTAATGGGATGAATAATGTTCCCTTTCAGCTCACTATGAAATCCCTACTTGACAAAACAATTCTTTCAAAGCAGTTACATTTAATCTGACAAGCTCAAATTGAAACTGCAGTCGCCCAAAAGAAACATGGTTTACCCCAATCAAGGGATATAGCCAAAACAATCTGCATCACCTTCAGTAAACGCAAGTTTATAAGTTCAAAAGTAAATTTATTATCAAGGTACATATCTCACCATATACTACCGTGACATTCATTTTCTTGCAGGTATTCACAGTAAATACAAAGAAAGACAATAGAATCAATGAACACCCGTACAAAATAAATAGGACAAACAACCAACGTGCAAAACAGAAACTGTTCTAATACAAAGAGAGGAAAGACCAAAATAATAATAATAATAATAATAATAATAATAATAAATAAATAAATAAGCAATAAATAGAGAGCATAGCAACACACACAAAATGCTGGAGGTAGGCAGTATCTATGGAAAACAGTTGAGTCAATGTTTCTGGCTGAGGCTCTTCATCAGGACCGGAGAAAAACATAAGCAGTCGGAGTAAGAAAGTGGGGGTACGAGAGGAAGAGCCACAAGGTGACAGGGTCTCGGACCAAAACTTCGACTGTATGCTGCCTGGCCTGCTGAGTTCCTCCAACATTTTGTGTGTTTTGCTTGAATTTCCAGCATCTACAGATTTACCCTTGTTTAGAAATAGAGAACATAAGTTGTACAACCCTTGAAAGTGAGTCCATAGGCTATGGAAATCAGTTGGGAACTGGGGTGCTTCCAGGGGAAGTACTTTTCAGATCGGAGCTAGAAGGCTTGCTTTTTCAGCATTGTTAATCAACAGATACTGCATCAAGTAACTCAAGACAAAGACAGATTAGATTAGAAATCTTAATAACATTCATTGCAAGAATTCAGTTAAAACTAAATACAGTTTAAAATAAAATATACAATTCTTTGGAGCACAGCAACAATCCAAAAGTCTCCCTGTGTATCTCAGTCACGGTACAGTTTCTGGGAGCTCTCTATGTATATGTAGGTGAATCACTTTCTCTTTGCTTGTAAGTGTGTTATACATCACTGGGAGGGTATTTATCAGTAGAAGACAACAGCCAGATTGTCCATGCTTCTCTCCCACACATCCATTTTCAAGACATTATTGTACATTCTCACTGTTAGATATTGTCCACTAGTTTTGAAAGTTATCTCAGAAAATAACATATCTACTCCTCTTCTCCTTCCAGCTTCCATATTAGCATCATCTAATTACATTGAAAGTCGTCCATTCAAAACTAAACTTTTTCTCTGCATTTGGCCTGCTGACGATTTCCAGCATTTCACACCACGATGTCTAACCCAGCAACAAGCTCTTACCCTTATTTCAAGTCTTGTTGCTTGTTGAACTGGTGATCTTCCTATCTGCCAAGCTGGTGAAAGTGAGGGACCTCCTAGCTTTGGGTGATCTCTGCTGGCTGTAATCCAGGGTCCGTCAAGATTTTTGAGCACGGACTGCTCAGAAGCAGATGACCTTTAACTGAGTGAGGGAACAAGGGTTTCTTTTTCAGCATGGGGCTCATTGGGAGGAGTGGGGATAACATAGCACAAGGCCAGGTATACCATGCCTTGTAAACACATTCAGCCCTCAACCCTTTGTTCACTTAAGTGAGTATTACATCCAAGGATTCTGATCAATTTAACTGAGAAATTTTATTTGCGAATCACATGCTCCTTTTTTTCACCGTACAGCCCAAAACAAAATTTAAAGTATAAAACACTAGCAATTCAAACACCTAAACTTCTGCAGTCCAGAATTATTCATCATCCTTTGCTCAGCAGTTGGTTGAAACAGCTCTTTTGGGATAACTATTAACTTTGCACAACGTGATGGAGCAAGATTTGCTCATTCCTCCTTGCAAAATTGCTCAAGCTTGCCAGGTTAGTTGGGGAGCAGTGTGGACAGCAATCTTAATGTCTTACTAGAGATGTTCGATTGGGTTAAGGTCAGGACTCTGAGGGCCACTCAAGGACATCAATTTTCTTCATTTGAAGCCACTCCGTGGTTGTACTGGCAATGTGCTTTGGGTCGTTGTTCTTTTCCTCCCCAGTTTAAGGTTTTCGGCAGAGACTAGCAGGTTTTTATCCAGGATCTCTCAGTATTTAGCAGCACCCATCTTCCCATCAATCCTGACCAGATTTCCAGTCCCTGTTTCTGAAAAGCATCCCCACGGCATGATGCTACCTCCACCAGACTTTACAATACAGATGGTGGTAGCTGGCTGATACGCAGTATTAGATTTACATACTAGTGTTGAATCCAAAGAGTTCCAATTTAGTCTCATCTGACCACAAGACCTTCTTCCACATATTTACATTATCTTCTAACTGATGCTTTGTAAAGTGTTGATATACAAGGATTTTTTTTTTTAAAGCCAGGGCTTCTTCCTTGCCACTCTTCACAAACACTTCTTTTGCGCAAGGCCTCAGAGATTGGGGAGCCATGAACTTCATCTGCAGTTGCATGCACTGACTACCACAGCTCACTTAAAGTGACTATTGGCATCACAGTTGCATCTCTTATGAGTGCCATTTTTATCTGGCAACTAAGTTTAGAGGGGTGGCCTGACCTAGCCAGAGTGGCTGTCGTTTCATACTTTTTCCCCACTTTTTCATGATGGTCTACACTGAGCTCAGAACTATGTTCAGTGCCTTTGAGATGGTCTTGTACCCTTACTCAGATTTGTGCTTCTCTATTATCATTTCTCTGACTTGCCTTGAATACTCTTTTGTCTTTGTTTTGGTTTGGTCTGCTGAAATTCCACCACACAGTTAGACTTACAGAGAGAGGGGGTATTTATTAAGGTGATCCTCCAATTTTCAACATAACAAATTGGTAAGGTAATATACAGTATTCCTCCTGAGGAAAGTTAATATAGTTATTACAAAGGGGATAAATACTTTTTCAGCCTCAGAATTTTGGTTTTTAATTTTTAAGAGAACTGTTGACAGGTTTTGGAATGTTTCTTTTGATTTGACATGCACAATGTTTTTTAGATTAGCTCAAAAATCCTACTTTAATATATTTTAAATTTAGAAAATGAGACAGTAAAATGTGAAAATAGTTGTGGGGGCTGAATATTTTGTCAAGGCACTGTGTATCAAGTTAAATTACTGGAAACAGACAACAAATGTTGTACATTCTCAGTTATGTCTCCACATATGGTTGAATTGACGTAGTCATCTCCTCCAGACAGAGGAATGGAACCTGGTTGGAAATGGAGAGCTGAAGCTAACTGATTCTCCGACAAATGAAGGGCAAGACTATTTTAGTGTCAAGAGAGGAAGAGGGAGAATCAACTAAGAGGTGCCTGTTGATGAAAAATATTTTTAAGTTCCTGTGATAATTTCATGGCCAGTATCAGACAACTGCTAATAGTAGCACGAATAAGTTCCTATGTGAGGAATTACAACTAGAGATCCATGTCACATCACTTCTGCTATAACTCTTAGGAACTGGCAACCAGCAGATGATGATAAACTGTTGTTACCCCACAAGTGGAATAGTGTTACTATGCTGCAAAAACACGTTGCATTTAAGACCTTGAAACATTGCACATTTCCTGTATCAAGTTATGAAAAAAATCTCCATATGTCATACATCAACCAGCATTGTTACAATTCTTTCCAAAGGTTAAAAGTACGATTTCTTGGGAAGTCGTTTTCTGAAGGAGGTACAAAATCCCATTTCAAATGGATATATCTCAGATCCGGGATTCAGATATTAGCACTGGTCTTTTTGGCATCGAGCTTCTTTCACTTCATGACAGAAGGGCAAAAGTACTCCAATATCAGCATCAGATCCCAGCCGTCTGCTTTGCGCTCTACAGTATGCCTTTGCAGTTTCACAGCATCCAGTAATCTTATAAACTGCACAATAACATCTCTCTCATCTTGCACATGGTTGACATAAATTGCTCCCATTTCCTATGGAAATCAATAATGACTTAAAGCTGTCAAGTCAATCTATTAGTAAGTCATTTGCCAACCCACTACTGTACAATTGCAGAAAAACACGAAGTCATCTGGTCTTCTGGGTCTGTTCCAAAGTACAAGATCATAACTGATGTTCCCCCTCAACCTTAATTTCCTGTTCTGTACTCTTTCCCGCAACTGTCCAGCAAATTAAAGGCCTCTGTTCTGAACAAGTGTCTGAATCTGCATAGCCTCTCAATATTCACTAGCCTCCGCATGAGATTTCTCCTCATCTTTCTTCTAAATGGCCTGCACCTCATTCAGAGACCGTGTCTCCTGGTTCTAGATTCCTTAGCCAGGAAAAACATGCTCCTTGCATCCAGCCCATCAAGCACTGAAATAATGTTGTAAGTTTCAACAAGATCTCCTCTCCTTCTGATCACCTGACTATACTTCAACTCCCTGATGATAGACAGAGACTGAAGACTGCAGCACCAGTAGTGAGGACCAAGGAGGTATGGACAAGGAAAGCCAGGAGTGTCTTACAGGACTGGACTGTATTCAGGGATTCATTTTCAAGTTTGCCACAGGTGTTACCGATTTCATTAACGCCTGTGAGGATGAGACGGTGACTACAAAAACTTACTGTACATTCCTAAATCAAAAACCCTGGATGAACCAGGAGGATTGTCGTCTGCTGAAGGCTAGATTTGTGGCATTTAAATGTGGCGACCCAGGTCTGTACCAGAAAACTAGGTATGACTTGCGGAGAAACAATTCCAAGCAAGGCTGGAGGCGACATCAGATGCACATCAACTCTGCCAGGGTTTGTAGGACATTACTTCTCACAAAGCGAAACCCAACATCATGAATGGCAGTGATGCTTCACTACCAGACGAGCTCAATGCCTTTTATGCTCGCTTTGAAAGGGAGAATATAACTACAGCTGTGAAGACCCCTGCTGCACCCGGTGACCCTGTGATCTCTGTCTTAGAGGCTGATGTCAGGCTGTCTGTCCAGAGGGTGAACCCTGGCAAGGCAGCAGACCCCTAAGGAGTACCTGATAAGGCTCTGAAAACCTGTACTAACCAACAAGCAGGTGTATTCAAAGACATTTTCAATATCTCACTGCTACAGTCAGAAGTTCACACCTGCTTCAAAAGGGCAACAATTGTACCGATGCCCAAGAACAGCAATGTGAGCTGCCTTAACTACCATCATCCAGTAGCACTCATATCTATGATGATAAAATGCTTTGAGAGGTTGGTTATGGCTGGAATCAACTCCTGCCTCAGCAAGGACCTGGACCCATTGCAATTTGCTATTCGCCATAATTGGTCTATGGCAGACACAATCTCAATATGGCCTTAGATCAACGGGACAATATGAACACCCATGTTAGGGTGCTGTTCGTTACCTATAGCTCAGCATTTCATATGATCATTCCCACAATCCTGATTGAGAAGTTATAGAACCTGGGCCTCTGTACCTCGCTCTGCAATTAGATCCATGACTTTCTAACCGGAAGACCACAATCTATGCAGATTGGTGATAATATCTCCTCCTCGCTGACAATCAACCCTAGTGCACCTCAGGGATGTGTACTTAGCCCACTGTTTTACTCTCTCTATACTCATGACCATGTGGCTAGGTACAAATTTGCCGATGATACAACCATTGTTGTCAGAATCCCAGATGGAGACGAGAGGGTGTACAGGACGGGGATATACCAGCTGGCTGAGTGGTGTCGCAGCACCAACCTTGCACTCAACATCAGTAAGACCACAGAGCAGATTGTGGACTTCAGAAAGGGTGAGACAAGGGAACAATCCTCATAATGGAGTAGTAAGTGCACAGAGTGAACAATTTCAAGTTCAAAGTAAATTTATTATCAAAGTACATATCTTTCACCATATGCTACCCTGAGATTCATTATCACATGGGCATTGACAGTGAATACAAATAAAGACAACAGAATCAATGAAAAAACACACATAACAAAGAGAAACAAACAACTAATTTGCAATAAACACTGTGCAAAAAACAAAAATAATATTAATAAATAAATAAGCAATACATCGAGATCGTGAGTTCCTGAGTCCTCAGAGTGACTTGATAGGTCGTGGAATCAGTTCATTGTTGGGGTGAGTGAAGTTATCCTCTCGGGTTTCAGAATCTGACGATTGAGGGGTAAGAACAGTTCCTGAACATGGTAGCGAGGAACCTAAAGCTCCTGTACCTCCTTCCTGATGGCAGCAGCAAGAAGAGAGCATGGTCTAGGTGGTAGGGTTCCTTGATAATGGATGCTGCTTTCCAGCGAGAGCACACCTTGCAGATGAGCTCGATGGTGGGGGAGGGCTCTACCTGTGATGGACTAGGCCATATCCACTACTTTTATTCATGTTGAGGGGATGTTAGTGTAAAATACAGTCCTACAGTCAAAGAAGAGCATGTCCAGGTGTTCCAGGGTTGAGTGAAGAGCCAATGAAATGGCAACTACTGTTCACCTGTTGTGACAGTAGGCAAGTTGGAGCAGATTCAAGTCATTCCCCTTGAGAAACACTCTGAATGATTTTGGGGGACACACATATAAAGTCTATGATAATCATGACATATTCATTCAGATTCTCTGAAGAGTCCTTGAACATGGCCTAGTCCACCACCTCAAAGCAATTCCATATAGCAAAGGGATATGAATGATGCAGAAGGTGAGAAAGATCTCCTGACAGTTGTGAATGATCATAAGCACCCGATGATTTGCACAAGTCCTCAATTAGCTTCATAAGAAAATATCTCACTGTAAACTTCCCGAGTTTCTTGCATTTGCACATTAACTTCACATTAATCACATCACAGGAGATTAAGTGAAGAAAGTAACAATGTACTTTCATCCAAGTGATAATTGTTGATGGATGACAATCAACTTCCATTCACCAGAAAGCAAACAACTAGAAGTGCAAACCTTCCTTTCTTCCTTCAGGATACATGAACCAAACATATTTAAATAAATATGAACAAAACATCAAATTTTTAAGAAGTACCCTTCTATCTCTTATTTGTTTTTAAATCTAATATTTATCTTGATTATCTTTCTATCCTTGATATGAAGAGCAAAGTACTCTCTCTGACTTCTCAGTCTCTTAAATCCTTCTATACTTAAATCTCATCCATCAAGAAAAAAATCTGTTCAACACATTGCTCGACATGGTCGAAGATGCTTTAACACTTCAACAACTTTCATCCAAGTTCTGTTTTAAATCCAAATATGCACAAGGATCATTTAGTAATGGAGGACACTACAAGATTTCCTGCTTCAATCTGGGCAAAGGACTTTCGGTCCACCAAGTCTATACTATCCATTGTGCACCCATTTAGACCAATTC
The DNA here is from genome assembly GCF_963921235.1 of Mobula hypostoma. NCBI lineage: Eukaryota > Metazoa > Chordata > Chondrichthyes > Myliobatiformes > Myliobatidae > Mobula > Mobula hypostoma. The sequence goes on along the minus strand of NC_086100.1, from coordinate 80,587,087 downwards.
TACATTCATCCCATTTGCAACACACACAAAATGCTGGAGGAACTCAACAGGTTAGACAGTATCTATGGAAATTAATGGTTAGTCAACATTTCAGGCAGAGACCCATTTTCAGGACTGAGAAAGATGGGGAGGAGGGAGAGATGCAAGAATAAAAAGGTGGGGGGGAAGGGGAAAGAGGCTAGCTAGAAGGTGAGAGGTGAAGCCAGGTGGGTGGGAAATGTTAAGGGCTAAAGGAGGAATGTGATAGGAGAGAAGAGTGAACCACAGGAGAAAGGTGGGGGGGGAGACACAGGGGGAGGTAATAGACAGGTGAGAAGAGGTAAAAGGTCAGAGAGAGGAATAGAGGAAGAGGCAATGGGGATAAATTTGTTTAACTGGAAGGAGAAATCACTAATCATGCCATCAGGTTGTAGGCTGCCCAGATTGAATACAAGGTATTGCTCCTCCATCCTGAGGGTGGCTTCATCTTGGCACAACAGGAGGCCACGGTCCAGCATGTCGGAATGGGAATCAGAATTAATCCCATTTTATTCTATTTTATTGGGCATCAAACAGTGCTGAATTAAATTTACTAACACACACATCTTCGGAGTACAGGAAGAATAGGGAGCTCCCGGAGGAAACTCACATGATAACAGGGAGAAAATGCAAACTCCAAATGTGCAGGAATGAAACAGACTGTTAGAGCAGTGAGGCAGTGGTCCCACTGGACTCACTACTATGCAGCCGCTTATGCTGATCCTGTTCCCGCCGTGACACGGTGACGTACAGAAATCGAAACAAACTAAAATTTCTAACGGCGCTATTAGTGGAAGCTCAGTGACTGAAACAAAATTAAAGCAATCTGTTCTCTGCTCTGCTGTACATCCACATAGAGTCAGCCATGAGAAGCCGTCTACATTAGTGGGCATGGGGAAACGATAAAAAATATAGTATAATTTAAGGTGTTTTTATAGAGGCAGGAGTACAATTAGGAAACACTAGTAACTAGTGAAAGAATTTGTAATCCTTTTTTACACACAAAATTTATGCTAAGTAATCTGTCAGCTTGAAATCTTAGAACACAGAAGAGCATAGCACAGGCCCAGGCCCTTCAAACCACAATGCTGTGCCAAACCAGCTATAAAAGTAAATTAAAGCCCCCCTCCCAAAAACTAATCCCTCCTACCTACACAATGTATATATCCCTCCATCTTCCTCACATTCATGTGCCTATCTAAATGTCTCTTAAACGCCTCTAATGCATTTGCCTCTACCACCATACCAAGCAACGCATTCCAGGCATCCACCACTCTGAGTAAAAAAATCTTACCCCTTATCTTTGAACCTACCCCCCTCACCTTCAATGCAGCTTTTTTGTTTATTAACCAAAGAAATTAAAGGATGGGGGGGGTGGGGGGGAGAGAGAGCAAGATTAAATTAAGTCACTGATCAGCCACAATTTTATGGAATGGCAGTGTAGGTACTAGAGAGAAGCTGGTCCACTTCTGTTCCTTGTTACCACGCAGGGCATCCCAACACACCTCTGAAGTGTGGTCAGTGATGCAACGGAGGAAGCACAGCAGTCAACTTACTCACCACAGCCATGTCCACAAACAAGGAAACAAAATGACCAGTTACTTTCATTCAGGTGTTGGTCAGGGCACTGTGAAATCATTACTCCTCTTCCAAGAAAAGCGTCAATGGATTGCTCTCTTCTACTCAAGAAGACTGCTTAGACACTCTTGTCACATATTTAAGTACAGTCTACCCTGCATTAATGCATATTTGCCCTTGTGGAAATCATAGATCACGACCAGACATTTTAAGATACAGTATGAAAATTCACTTGAGCAATTTGTGAGGAAAACAAAACTAAATAAATAAAGATCTTAAAAAAGCAACAAACTTTGCCAATTTTGTAGTGGGAGAGTCTGTATGGGAGGTTAATGGAATCTTGTCTACCTATCCCATAGAGTTAAATGCACTTTAAGTATCAAAATATATCTCTAAAGGATGAATTAGCACCAAATCTCAGAAAGAGCAAATTATGGAGTAGAGGAGATACATAATTTGGAAAATCCTCAACTAACATGTCACTAGTCACTAGAATGAGGTGGTGACAAGTATTGCTCTTTGTCCAATAATGTGGATGTGAGAGATCTCTTGGCAATGCTCCAAATAAAAATAATAGATTTAACCTTGCTGCCTTGGCCAATAACCTTCAACCAATATCTGAAATGCAGATTATTTTCCTATCATACAGGCTGCCTTTGGGAGCTCGTTGGGTGCAATTTGGCTACCAAATTTCAAACATGACATGTTCATGTCACTGCCCGTAAAATTCTTGGATGGGTAGAAAAAAACACCCTAAATGTGGGTCTATCTTCCTACGTAGAGTGCTGTCAGGTACTCCGAGGCTTCTCAGAAAAATGGAGTTGGGCCAACAAATAAACAGAACCTCGGGGAGTTCAACATGCTAATCAGAAACAGTGTCAAAATACCAATTTTTAAAGTGGCTTTTTGGATAGCGGTGACCCGGTTGGTGGCATAGCGGCATCAGTGCCGGACTGCGGGACAAAAGGTCCTGAGTTCAAATCCAGCCAGCTGGCTTTCTATCCATGCTGGGTCATGAGCTGGTGATCTCTTTGGAAACTCACCCGGCAGAAGGCAATGGCAAACCACTGCTGTAACTTGCCTCGTACGTGGTTCCCCACTACACTACATCAGAGAGGCGTGGAGGGAAATCATCTGCTAACCGGAGAAACTCCAGATGTGACGTACCTTTCCTTTTTTTGGATAGTGTCTACAACGTTACACAATTTGGAGGCGGTGGGAGAGAGGCGTGGTAGGAGTTCACTGTGATTCAGCAAGGTGGCTTTTGACCCCTGAAGATTCTGATGACAGAGAACATCAGAAATAAGCAGAGACTTTTTTGAACAAATGACCTTGTTATGGGGAAAAAGAATGTACTATGTGGTCATGTGATAAGATGATGCAACTAACCAACTGGTCAAAGGTCATCTATATCATGCAAGTAAATGTCATGAGGTTAAGGATAATGCAAAAGACAACTCAGGGCCAATACATAATATCTCATCGCTTATTGACCCTTCTGGAACATTCTCTAAACAACAAGTTTCCTTTTCCACTGGTTCCCATCCTGTACATCCGTTGTATTTTTATAGTCAGAGGGCAGTACATCAATTCAGCTAACTAATCTTTATGTACATTCCCCATGCATGTCTAATGTTTACCCATCATGTAAATCACTTCTGCTCACTGGAACAAAAGGCAACTTAAAACCTTCAAACCCCTAACATCACCAAAGCCATGCTCTCCACTGTCACTGAAGTCCAAGCCCATGGGTAGACATGGAAAGGAACAATTCTCTCTGTGCTGAGGGGAGTCCACAGTCAAAAATGATGCTCAGGGTTGGGTAAAACATCTTTCCCTAATTAAAGGCATGAGTAAAAATATCACAAATTCATCCTCCTCCTCCTCCTCTATGAGATTAAACCTGTCACTTGATGCAAGACCAGGGAACAGAATGAAATGCACGACAATAGTGTGTGACGCAAAGGAGGCATGGAAGAAACCAATACTCATCAGAACAGGAGCAACTATGAAATAAATAAGCTGACGTGTTCCTAAAAAGGTCTAAAACTCATTTGAGTGAGTCAGCTGACAGCAATGACCATGAGAGTGAGGAAACTGAAATTGATCTTTTGGCCCTCAGATTAAGAAAAAGGCAAAGGATTTCCCATCCCTGATCAATGTCCATTGACAGTAGAGCTCATGGGAAAATCTCACCACAACAATGCTTCTTTCAGTAGCCTTTTCTGAGATGTATGCAGTTGGATCAGAGATCGCCGACCACAGATATGCTAAGTGTCAGAATTCTGTGTGCTCGTCAGGGAGTTTAGGGTGGGGAGGATGAAGCTGTGGGCTACCAACCTGCTCCTAGTAAGGTTGCAGAAATGAATAGGCAAGAATGGGGAATGTATTTGTTGCCTTTGGAGAGTTCCTCTCCCCTCTGCCTCCTGGAGGCCTGTCCTAGCAGTCCCACAGCTCCAAATGAAGCCTTTCAGCCCAGTGAATTTACACTAATCTTATTTTGTTGTCCTCCATCTTTCCATCAATTCTCCCTACATTCTACCAGTACTAATGGACTCAGGAAAAATTCACAGTAGCCAAATAGCCCACCCACTGGCACACTTGGAGGAAGCACACATAGCCAGAGAGAATATGTAAACTTCACAGAGAAAACATCTGAAGCCAGGGGTGAATCTCTCCTCTGGAGATTTACCGCAGAAACTCTTTTGACAATATCGCGGTTTCAGAGAACGGAGCAGTGTGTCAGTCAAAGGATGGCCAGAGTGGAGTGCTGGGGTGGTAGCAATTCAGGCTTTGGATCAGAGTCATAGCCAGAGCAAACTGACAATCTCACATAATCAAGCAACATATGTACAAGCATGCCACCCTGGGTGAGCTACCAGAAAGACACCAATGCACGCAATTGGAGGGGTGGGGGAGGGAGAGAACAATTCACCAAAGCTGCTGATACTCATCACAATTCAAACTATCTGCATCCATGAAGCTTCTGTTGCTTAGTATAGAATTCTTTTACAAATAATTCAGGAAATGAAAATATCCGGACCTGCCTCTCAGTTTTTTTGCACTACCTTACTTTCCATTTTTCTATTTTCTATTTATGATTTATAATTTAAATTTTAAATATTTACTATCAATTTGTAATCCAGGGAGCGGGAAGCGCAGAATCAAATATCGCTGTGATGATTGTACATTCTAGTATCAATTGTTTGGCGACAATAAAGTATAAACCATTAAAAATAACATTTATTGTGGTGTTCTCCTCGACCACCACAGCTAACTGCTCAGATCCATTTAGAGCCATAGAAAAGGACAGCATAGAAACAGGCTCTTCAGCCCATCTAGTCCATGCAGAACCATTTAAACTGCACCAGGGACCACAGCCCTCCATATCACTACTGTCCATGTGCCTATCCAAACTTCTCTTAGACATTGAAATCGAGTGCACACGCACAACTTGCGCTGGCAGCTCATTCCACACTCTCATGACCTTCTGAGTGAAAAAGATTCCCCTCATGTTTCCCTTAAACTTTTCACCTTTCACCCTTAACCCATGATCTTTGGTTGTAGTCTCACCAACTACAAGAAAAATTCTTGCTTGCATTTACCCTTTCTATACTCATCATAATTTTGTATACCTCTTATCAAATCTCCCCTCAATCTTAAACTGTTCAATCTTTCCTTATAACTCATTTACAAAGAGCTTATCTACCAGTGGCTTAAAAAATATTCAAAGACACTGCTTCTGTTGCCCTTTAAGGTTGACAAAGTATATTGTTTGCATTGTTTGCAAGATGGACAAAGTATATTGTTTGCATGTTTCTTACAGTTGTTCAATTCCAAATTCACAAACTCTAGACATGCATGGCATTGGATCTGCCGATGTAGGGTGCTCAATTCACACTCTGCATGCGTGAGCAAGATCACTATAGAAACCCAACACATATCATCTAATATAACAAGCACAAATAAACATAGTAATCATTTACATCATGTGCGTCCAAATGTTCCATTCTCTTTGGGTCAACCGAGTCATTTTGAGTGCTGCTGTATATAGTTAGCAAAATGTTTATAACACACATAAAATAACAACTTATAAACATAAAAGCCTGCCAAGTAACACACACAAATTGCTGGAGACACTCGGCAAGTCAGGCAGCATCTATGGAAATGAATAAACAGTTAATGTTTCGGCTGAGACCCTTCATCAGGACTGAGCCTGAAGAAAGGTCTCGGCACAAAATGTCAACTGCTTATTCATTTCCATAGATGTTGCCTGACTTGCTTAGTTCCTGCAGCAACTTGTGTGCTTTTCTTAAAATACAACTCGGAAGTATAATCCCATTGGAGGATTTCCAAAATCTAGTCACCAACAGAAGCTCAATGCATGCACAGGTTTACTTGAATCTGAACTGTCCACTATTGAAGGGTAACACATGATAATTTAACAGAGTTTTGAAATCAAACCAACCCACAGAGTCAGGATTAGACATTGGTTTTGTGGGAGAAGTCAGAGAGTGGCAGTAGAGGGTTGCCTCTCTGACGGAGGCCTGTGACTAGTGGTGTGTCTTTTGTTGTTTGTCATCTATGATTTGGATGATAATGTGGTTAACTGGATCAGCAAATTTGCAGATGACATCAAGATTATGGGTGCGGTGGACAGTTCAGAAGGCAATCAGGGCTTGCACGGGGATCTGCATCAGCTGGGGGGAGGGAGGAAGAGATTTTAAAAAAGGGCTGAAAAATGGCTGATGGAATTTAATGCAGACAAATGTGAGGTTTTGTTGTTCAGTAGGACTAACCACAGTAGGTCTTACACAGTAAACGGTAGGGCACTGAGGGATGAGGTAGAACAAAGAGATCTGGGAATACAGGTTCATAATTCGTTGAAAGTGGCGTCACATGTAGATAGGGTCATAAAGAAAGCTTTTGGCACATTGGCCTTTATAAATCTATGTATTAAGTACAGAAGATGGGATGTTATGTTGAAGTTATATAAGAGATTGGTGAAGCCTAATTTGGAGTATTGTGTTTAGTTTTGGTCACCTACCTATATGAAAGATCTAAACAAGTTTGAAGGAGTGCAGGGAAAATTTATAAAGATGTTGCTGGGTCTGGAGGACCCAAGTTATAAGGAAAGATTGTATAGATCAGGAATGTATTCTTTAGAATGTAGAAGACTAAGTGGAGATTTGATAGATATACAAAATTATGAGGGGTATAGATAGGGTAAGTATAAGCAGGCTTCCCCCCCCCCCACTACTGAATTTGGGTGGAACTACAACCACAGGTCATGGGTTAAAGGTGAAAGGTGAGAAGTTTAAGGGGAACATGAGAAGAAACTTCTTCACTCAAAGGGTCGTGAAAAGAGTGGAATGAGCTGCCACCACAAATGGTACATGTGAGCTCGACTTCTACATTTAACAGAAGTTTGGATAGGTACATAGATAGTTGCAATATGGAGGACAAAGGTCCCGATGCAGGTCAATGGGAGTAGGCAGTTTAAATGGTTTCAGCATGGACTAGTTGTGCCAAAGGGCCTGTTTCTGTGCCGTACTATGACTCTGAATCTGCAAAATTCACACCAAATTGAATGTTGATAATTTCATAAGAAGTTCCACCCTACAGCTGCAAGGGGCAGGGTGGTACTTGTTACAAAATGATCAACAAGAGACTGGCACAAACTTATATTATGTTTGCCAACCTCATCTGGACACCAGCTCTGAGAAAAAGTTCTTCACTTGCTTTTAAATCTGCAATGCATATTGAAGACAGTCTAGCGAAAGATAAATCAGAAGGCTTTTCTGTTTCTTCTCACTAAAGTTCCATGACAGATGGCTCTATAACCGAGTTTATTTAGTTGGCCCACTGACATACAGTAATGGTCATCTGAATTTCACGATAGTCAAGAGGATTCCAGTTCAGTGTTCAAAGTTCATCGTAAAATTTATTATCAGAGTACATACATGTCACCACATACAATCCTCAGATTCCTTTTCTGCGGGCACACTTAGCAAATCTATAGAACAGTAACTAAACAGGATCAATGAACAACAAACTGTGCAGATGTAAATATAAATAATTAGCATTAAATAATGAGAACATGAAATAACCAGATAAAGAGTCCTCAAAGTGAGACCATCAGTTATAGGAACACCAGAAATAGAATGAGTGTAGTTATCTTTTTTGTTCAAAAGCCTGATGGTTGAGGGGTAGTAACTGTTCTTGAACCTGGTGGTGTGAGTCCTGAGGAAGCTGAGATGGCAGCAGCAAGAAAGCAGCATGGCCTGGGTGGTGAAGATCTTTGATGATGGACGCTGTTTCTCTATGGCAATGTTTCACATAGATGTGCTCAATAGTTGGGAGGGCTTTACCCGTGATGTACCAGTCTGAATCCTCCGCCTTTTGTAGTAGGATTTTCCTCTCAAAGTCATGAGTGTTCCCATACCAGGCTGCAATGCAGCCAGTCAGCAGACTTTCCACCACACATCTATAGAGGTTTGCCAAGGTTTTCGATGACATGCTGAATCTCCGCAGACTCCTGAGAAAGTAAAGATGCTGTCATGTTTTCTTCAGAATTATATTTATATGATGGGTCTAGGACAGGTCCTCTGAGATAGTGACACCCAGGAATTTAAAGTTATTGACCCTCTCCACCTCCGATCCTCTGAAGATTACTTGGCTCATGGACCTCTAGTTTTCCTCTCCTGAAGTCTACAATCAGTTCCTTGGTCTTACTGACATTGAGTGAGCCGTTGGTCTTATTATACCACTCAGGTAAATTTTCAATCTCCCTCCTGTATACTGATTCATCACTACCTTTGATACAGTCCTCAACAGTGGTGTGATCAGCAAACTTGCATGTGGTGTTGCAGCTGTACTGAGCCACACAGTTATAAGTGTAAAACAGGGGGCTAAGCACACATCCCTGTGTTGCTCTCGTGCTGATGGAGATTGTGGAGGAGATGTTTTTGCTAATCCGAACCGACTAGGGTCTCCAATTGGGGAAATCCAAGATCCAATTCCACAGTGGGGTATTGGGGCCCAGGTCTTGAGAGTTCACTGATTAGATTTGAGGGGATGATGGTATTAAATGCTGAGTTGCAATCCATTTTGAAAGAGTTAATTCTGATGCATATACCAGAACCTGTGAATGGCACAAGATCAAAAACTGACAAGACAAAGATGAACACTGTGACCTCCTGATGGAGCATTACCATCTGTCCCATTCGCCTGTTCTTTCCCCATGCCCCTGAAAAGTTATTCTACAAGTAGTTTCACATCCAATCACATCCTTGGCGGTGACACACGAGACTGCAGCTGCTGTAATCTGAAGTGACAATCGACTGCAGAAACTCTGTGCGTCAAGCAACATCTGTGGGAGGAAAGCAACTTTCAGCCTTTCCGGTTTCAATCTGAAACAACAATTTCTCTTCTCCGGCAGATGCTACTCAATCAGCAGATTGCTTGTTTTTTTTTGCGACAGTGCTGTGCAGAACTTGTAAATTGTGTTTGGAAGTGCGGGAAGGGGCGATGCAGAAAAGTTGCTCTAAATTACGACATCCTCCTCCAGGTAAGCTAACCATAATAATCTGGATGATTTGCTTCTGTATATCAGTTCAACCTGTGTAGCTATACAAGTCCAACTGCAACTACCTTCTTATAAACTCAACTAATATCTGGGTTGAGGACAAGGGCAGGTTACACGTTCCTCCTGTTTGTAACTGGTGAGTTTCCTCCAAATCCTCTGGTTTCTTTCCAAATCATGAAAACATGTGTGGGGGTGCCTTCTTCTCATTGTTACCAATGAGGTACAGGAGCCTGAATGCACACACTCAACAATTCAGGAACAGTCTTTCCCCCATTCTGCCATCCAATTTCTGAATGGACATTGAACCCATGAACACTACCTCACTACTTGTTATTTGCACTAATTATTTAATTTAACTTTTTTCATATATGTATACTTACTGTAATTTCGGTCTTTATTATGGATTGCAATGCACTGCTGCTGCCAAAAACAACAAATTGCACGACATATGCCAGTGATATTAAACCTGATTCCAATTAGCTATTGTAAATTGTCCCAAATGCGTAGGTGCATGTTAGAATGTGGGGAGAATAAAACAGGGTTAATGTAACTGGGTGCACAATGGCGAGTACAAACCCAATGGGCCAAAGAGCCTGTGACTCTGCCGTACCGTGCCACGTCACGATTGACGTTTCTCAGAAACATTAATTTCCTGTAGAGCTACTATTAGTCTGCTGAATGCTCTCCACTGCTTTTCCATAAATCTGCAGCAACGAATGGAATTGCCTTTGGTGGCACATTTCGTTTCTTAACAGAGAAAACCATTCAGACAAGCAATGAACCTTTACCAAGCCTTCATGGACTAAATCTACTGGAGCCCCTCCATGTAAAAATAAGACATGAAGGAGAGTTGAAGAAAACAGGATTTCTTCATAAGCTCTGAACCTACACTGTTAGAACAAAAGAATGCTTTAGTTTCAGCATACAACTGATATGGTCAAAATGCCTATAAAAATGCAGTATCTGCACTTTCTTGCTCAGACAAATCAATAACTTGTTTAATCTCAGGACAGGAAATTGGCCAATAAAACACAACCAGAAAATTTGAGAAAGAATTTTCTCTGCACTGGGTGAAGTTATAACCTTGTCCACTGAGATGAAGGTAGCTCACCAGCTATCAGATTTGAAGTAAACAAAAAAAACAGTGAAAGCACTTGGGAAGTAAACAAGGCAAAGGGTGCTCTTGCTGTGATGGTGTCACAGAGAAAGAAGATACTGGAGTACATCGTGCACTTGGAAAGGTCTAATCTAATGAAGCAGCCTGCTCCGGGCTTTTCTTCAACCTTTTCAAACTCGTACAAGTTCTTATGATTATTTCCACCAAAGCAATTTCTTTACCTTAACCTAAAAGCATTCCTCTCTCCATGTACGATTCTTGGCATCACTTTTCGTCTTGTGTGTCCATCTTAGTGGACTCTATTGTTCTGAGAGAGTGAGAGTCCTGAGAGACTTGACGATCCATGAACATGGATTATCAAAATGGCTTGGGAGAGAAGTATGAAATGTGATCAACAAACTTAAAGGAATGCTATCCTTCATAAATGGAGGACTGAATATAGGGAAAATAAAGCTATTTCACAGCACATCCTTGCTAGAAAACCAACACAATACAATGAACAGTTAAGAGCACCATGTCTTGAAAAGGACGTATTGGGAAACAGCTGAGGTATGGTTCTGTCAGGATGATACCTAGTTTCCAACAAGGATGGCTTACAGTGGAGTTTAAGAAGATAGATATATGAATGCGCAGAGAACGGAGGGATAATGCATTATGTACAAGGATAAATGATTTAGTTTAATTTGGCATTGTGTTAGGCAGAGACTGCCTGAAGAGCCTGTTCTGTACTATGTAGTTCTATGTAAATACATTAACACCATCTTTAAAATGAAGAGGCAGACAGAAAGAATTCACTCCCATTGATGGGAAATCTAGTGTTAATGTTAAGTTCAAAATTAGAACCAGGCTTTTCAGAAGTAGTTGGGAAACATTTGGAAACACCTACCCTGACAACCTCCTGCTTTCTTCCACAAATGCTAGTTCAATTGTTAGCTTTAAATCTGATACTGACAGCTGGCATACTAACTGAAGGTACCAGGGATAGAAGAGACAGACATGTGGACCAGTTACATATTGATGATGACCTCACTAAATATAGGATGTGCATAATGCACGACATGCATTAAAAGTTTTATGGACTCTCCTCTATTCTTACGTCCAGTTACATGCCTGTTAGCACTGGCTGGCACCCAAAATGAGATACACAAAGCTGGCATGGATATTACGTCTCTCTCATGGCCCAAACTGGTTTTGAGCACGACTCCCTCTATTTATTGAATCCTTCTAATTTCCCTTCTGGCAAAATTGGTGAGGGGGCGGAGCAGCTTGAAAGAGACACCTAAAATTGACATTTTAAACAGTTATATAAAAAAATAAATCCGCAAGCAGAATTCCATACCCCACTCACTCATTATTTCAAGCTCACAACAAAACAGACCCTCTCCAAGAATAATCTCAAATTAATTATTTCTCATGATATAACGATGCAGTTCCCCAGCTCTCTGTCACCCTACAGACAGCACTGTCTTTGAAAGCCAAGCTCGACATCACAATCTTTGAAGGATCTCATCCTTTCAGCTTTGGATACAGCATGTAAAGTATGAACCTTGGTCCTTGACCTCTGTTTCTTCATTCACAACAAAAGGCTGGTTTTGAAACCTGTGACCTTGCCATTTTGCTCGTGTGACACTTTGCATGCATACAGCAGCTTGCCTGGATCACCGCTGATGCTCTCCTTTCAGTTACTTCACATTAACATGTCCCCACAGTTTTTCAGCCTGATACATTTAAACTGACAGCTTGGGGCAACTTTAAAAGAAACATTTCACTACTGATGTTTTCCAGTCACGTTTGTGTTGTTTGTAAAACTATTAAAATCACAGGCTACAAATGAACTACTGCATTCCTGATTCACTAGGATCCATTTATGAAATCAAACCACTCTCTTCACAACTTCCACAGTTATGGCCACACAACAGGGGCAGCTGCAGCTCAGTCAATAGGGCAAGGTATTTTCCGATTTAGAATGAGCTTGCAGGCCAACTCCACCTCAATTCCTTTACACAGTACCACAAGCCCAAGAGCAAACCCCTCCAACACCGTGGAACAGGCAAATCCTCTCTGTGACTACCCCCTGAGAGGAATTCATGGCTAAGTTGAAGACAAACTACACTATAGTTTCCCCCCGCCCCCCCCAAATGAGAGAAGGTGCACAGCTGTTGAACATTTCCAGAGAACACAATAAATTGACATAAAAATTTTAGTGTTAATTAAATCGATCAGTAGAGTTCTTTTTTACATCAGTGATCATCAGATCTAGAAGGGGATTTGAAAATGGTTGCCATCAACACTGTAACAACTTCCATTTATGCATTGATTTTAATGCAAAAGAAGGGCTCCAAAAATTTTAAACACAATGAAAACGTTCCAAAACCCTTGCAGGAAGGTCATCCAACAAAATGAAAGGCACCAAAGTGACGCAAGATAAGCAATAGCTTGCCCGGATACAAAGCTTTAAGCTGTGCCTTAATGGAGGAACGATAGTTGAGAGGTGAAAGGCTTCAGAGAGGGATTTAATGGCCAGAATGACAACTGTTAGTGTTGGACAATGAAGTGCAGAACTGCTCAGGATGTCTACACTGAAGAAGATCAGATGTACTGGATGGTTTTAAAAAGAGATCATTGCAAAGGAAAGGAGTGAGGTAACTAGAGGATTTGAAAACAAAGATAAGAATTTTAAAATCTAGTTACTGCTTAACAGAGAAAAAGGATGGATCAGATGAGGGGAGATGGATTAACAGGAGTTGAAGGAAGTCAGGACATAGAAAAGAGTTTTGGATAACCTCCACTTTATGAAATCTAGAACAAGGGGAGCATTAGAAGAATTTGTTCTACAAATAATAAAGGCATTGAGGAGCTTATTGTTTTCCCAGCAGCAGCTCAGCTGAGCCATTGTAGAAATGTCGAAGCCGAAGTCTGGGATATTGTATTCAAAACACAGCCCTACAGCAACTATAGCACAAATAGGACTGGTGGGCTGGTCAGGTTCAGACAGTTGCCATGAGGATGTATTCAGTGGTTAGAAGGCAGAACTTCACAATAATTACTTGGAAATTTCTGCTAATCCAGCATCAAATGTTGAACAAACAATAAGACTCAGAAGACCAACAAGAAAGATGGTCAATGGGTAAATTTGTGCGACATCATGAGAATTTTGGAAACCAGATGATGTTATCGAGGGATGTCCTGAGGGTATGCGTGTGGTAAAATATGGAAAGGGTAAGTACATGGAGAATAAAATTAGTTTCGTGTAAATGGGTGCTTGGTGATCACAGTGGTTACAGTGGCTGAGAGCCTGTTTGCTTATTGTATGATTCTCTGTGCCCACAACTCAATGAGACCAGGGCCTAGAAACAATTATTGGAAATTTTTTGGCTGCTGGATAGGAAAGACTAGCACTGGGCAACTGGAGGCCTATCTAGCTGAACCAGGATGGAGAAAGATTGGAGGACAATGCTATGTGCAGACAGATCTGGAAGGACAAGGTGGGAGCGATTACTTTAGACACGTTCACATAAGATAGTTACATGGATCAACATACATCAAAGTTGCTGGTGAACGCAGCAGGCCAAGCAGCATCTGTAGGAAGAGGTGCAGTCGACGTTTCAGGCCGAGACCCTTTGTCAGGACTAACTGAAGGAAGAGTGAGTAAGGAATTTGAAAGTTGGAGGGGGAGGGGGAGATCCAAAATGATAGGAGAAGACAGGAGGGGGAAGGATAGAGCCGAGAGCTGGACAGGTGATAGGCAAAAGGGGATACGAGAGGATCATGGGACAGGAGGTCCAGGAAGAAAGACAATGGGGGGGGGGTGACCCAGAGGATGGGCAAGAGGTATATTCAGAGGGACAGAGGGAGAAAAAGGAGAGTGAGAGAAAGAATGTGTGCATAAAAATGAGTAACAGATGGGGTACGAGGGGGAGGTGGGGCCTTAGCGGAAGTTAGAGAAGTCGATGTTCATGCCATCAGGTTGGAGGCTACCCAGACAGAATATAAGGTGTTGTTCCTCCAACCTGAGTGTGGCTTCATCTTTACAGTAGACGAGGCCGTGGATAGACATGTCAGAATGGGAATGGGATGTGGAATTAAAATGTGTGGCCACTGGGAGAGCCTGCTTTCTCTGGCGGACAGAGCGTAGATGTTCAGCAAAGCGGTCTCCCAGTCTGCGTCGGGTCTCACCAATATATAAAAGGCCACATCGGGAGCACCGGAAGCAGTATATCACCCCAGTCGACTCACAGGTGAAGTGATGCCTCACCTGGAAGGACTGTTTGGGGCCCTGAATGGTGGTAAGGGAGGAAGTGTAAGGGCATGTGTAGCACTTGTTCCGCTTACACGGATAAGTGCCAGGAGGGAGATCAGTGGGGAGGGATGGGGGGGACGAATGGACAAGGGAGTTGTGGAGGGAGTGATCCCTGCGGAATGCAGAGAGAGGGGGGGGAGGGAAAGATGTGCTTAGTGGTGGGATCCGTTGGAGGTGGCGGAAGTTACGGAGAATAATATGTTGGACCCGGAGGCTGGTGGGGTGGTAGGTGAGGACCGGGGAACCCTATTCCTAGTGGGGTGGTGGGAGGATGGAGTGAGAGCAGATGTACGTGAAATGGGGGAGATGCGTTCAAGAGCAGTTGATAGTGGAGGAAGGGAAGCCCCTTTCTTTAAAAAAGGAAGACATCTCCCTCGTCCTAGAATGAAAAGCCTCATCCTGAGAGCAAATGCGGCGGAGACGGAGGAGTTGCGAGACAGGGATGGCATTTTTGCAAGAGACAGGGTGAGAAGAGGAATAGTCCAGATAGCTGTGAGAGTCAGTAGGCTTATAGTAGACATCAGTGGATAAGCTGTCTCCAGAGATAGAGACAGAAAGATCTAGAAAGGGGAGGGAGGTGTCGGAAATGGACCAGGTAAACTTGAGGGCAGGGTGAAAGTTGGAGGCAAAGTTAATAAAGTCAACGAGTTCTGCATGCGTGCAGGAAGCAGCGCCAATGCAGTCGTCGATGTAGCGAAGGAAAAGTGGGGGACAGATACCAGAATAGGCACAGAACATAGATTGTTCCACAAACCCAACAAAAAGGCAGGCATAGCTAGGACCCATACGGGTGCCCATAGCTACACCTTTAGTTTGGAGGAAGTGGGAGGAGCCAAAGGAGAAATTATTAAGAGTAAGGACTAATTCCGCTAGACGGAGCAGAGTGGTGGTAGAGGGGAACTGATTAGGTCTGGAATCCAAAAAGAAGCGTAGAGCTTTGACACCTTCCTGATGGGGGATGGAAGTATATAAGGACTGGACATCCATGGTGAAAATAAAGCGGTGGGGGCCAGGGAACTTAAAATCATCGAAAAGTTTAAGAGCGTGAGAAGTGTCACGAACATAGGTCGGAAGGGATTGAACAAGGGGTGATAAAACAGTGTCGAGGTATACAGAAATGAGTTCGGTGGGGCAGGAGTAGGTGAGACAATAGGTCGGCCAGAACAGGCAGGTTTGTGGATCTTGGGTAGGAGGTAGAAACGGGAAGTGCGGGGTGTAGGAACTATAAGGTTGGTAGCAGTGGATGGGAGATGCCCTGAGTGGATAAAGTCGGTGATGGTGTGGGAGACAATGGCCTGGTGCTCCTTAGTGGGGTCACGATCGAGGGGTAAATAAGAGGAGGTATCCGCGAGTTGTCGCTGTCTCTTGCACTATTCCTCTTCTCACCCTGCCTCTTGCACTATTCCTCTTCTCACCCTGTGCACTATTCCTCTTCTCACCCTGTCTCTTGCGCTATTCCTCTTCTCACCCTGTCTCTTGCAAAAACGCCATCCCCTTCTCGCAATTCCTCCGTCTCCGCCACATCTGCTCTCAGGATGAGGCTTTTCATTCTAGGACGAGGGAGATGTCTTCCTTTTTTAAAGAAAGGGGCTTCCCTTCCTCCACTATCAACTCTGCTCTTAAACGCATCTCCCCCATTTCACGTACATCTGCTCTCACTCCATCCTCCTGCCACCCCACTAGGAATAGGGTTCCCCTGGTCCTCACCTACCACCCCACCAGCCTCCGGGTCCAACATATTATTCTCCGTAACTTCCGCCACCTCCAACTGGATCCCACCATTAAGCACATCTTTCCCTCCCCCCTCTCTCTGCATTCCGCAGGGATCGCTCCTTACACAACTCCCTTGTCCATTCGTCCCCCCCATCCCTCCCCACTGATCTCCCTCCTGGCACTTATCCGTGTAAGCGGAACAAGTGCTACACATGCCCTTACACTTCCTCCCTTACCACCATTCAGGGCCCCAAACAGTCCTTCCAGGTGAGGCAACACTTCACCTGTGACACACATCAAAGTTGCTGGTGAACGCAGCAGGCCAAGCAGCATCTATAGGAAGAGGCGCAGTCGACGTTTCAGGCCGAGACCCTTCGTCAGGACTTCACCTGTGAGTCGACTGGGGTGATATACTGCGTCGGTGCTCCCGATGTGGCCTTTTATATATTGGCGAGACCCGACGCAGACTGGGAGACCGCTTTGCTGAACACCTACGCTCTGTTCGCCAGAGAAAGCAGGATCTCCCAGTGGCCACACATTTTAATTCCACATCCCATTCCCATTCTGACATGTCTATCCACGGCCTCCTCTACTGTAAAGATGAAGCCACACTCAGGTTGGAGGAACAACACCTTATATTCCGTCTGGGTAGCCTCCAACCTGATGGCATGAACATCGACTTCTCTAACTTCCGCTAAGGCCCCACCTCCCCCTCGTACCCCATCTGTTACTTATTTTTATGCACACATTCTTTCTCTCACTCTCCTTTTTCTCCCTCTGTCCCTCTGAATATACCTCTTGCCCATCCTCTGGGTCACCCCCCCCCCGTTGTCTTTCTTCCCGGACCTCCTGTCCCATGATCCTCTCGTATCCCCTTTTGCCTATCACCTGTCCAGCTCTCGGCTCTATCCTTCCCCCTCCTGTCTTCTCCTATCATTTTGGATCTCCCCCTCTCCCTCCAACTTTCAAATCCCTTACTCACTCTTCCTTCAGTTAGTCCTGACGAAGGGTCTCGGCCTGAAACATCGACTGCACCTCTTCCTACAGATGCTGCTTGGCCTGCTGCGTTCACCAGCAACTTTGATGTACATTGCTTGAATTTCCAGCATCTGCAGAATTCCTGTTGTTTACATGGATCAATGTTATTTTGGTATTGTGACAGGGAGGAAATTTGACTTTGGGATTCAAACAACAGTCCCAGGCTAGCACATATTCAAGAAGTCACAACATGTTCAAAGACAAGAGAAGAGGGGATGCTGAGCAGGTGGTTGCCAATATAGAAGGGCACACAATGAACACAAAATGAGAGATGATAGCAAAGATGAAAGTAACTGCATCAGTGAACAAAAGGCAGGAATTACTGAGTGGACAGTAGTCCATTTGGAATCTGGTTGAAAGAGCAAGGAGCATGTCTCATGCTCTCAAGTGTCACCTTGTGGATGAGCAGGAAATATGACAAAGATGCTTGTTCAATACAAAAACTAGGAGGCTCTGCTGGAGAAGGAAGTCATTCATAAATTTGATTTGGTCGACTTAGGGAAGAAGCAGTAGAGAAAATGAATGCAATCTCACTGATAAGGAATACCTTGAGCTCCTTGAACTTGTGATTGAAGGTGAGAACAGATAAGAAGAGGGACTGATTTAAGAAGATGATTTGTAATGGAGAAAAATTACAAAAGGATAACATTAGATTTCATGACGATACTGAAATATTGAGTACTGGTTAAATCGTAAAACTTACTAGCACCAACAGACTTTTAGACCAGAGTGTGAGCACTACAATAACAGTGTCAGTGATTACATTGGGGAGTTTAAAACACATCAACTTTCTGATAAAGTGATTATGGAAAGACAACATATAATTAGAAGTGTCACATGAAACTAAGGCAATTGTAAGTTGAATTGCACCTTCAAATATTTACAAGCAGAGTCACTTTATTTTTAGAAACTGTTCAGGGACAACCATTAGATCCATCAAGTTCATACTCCCTCTCTAGAGAGCTAGTCTGTCAGGTCCATTTTCCCGATTTCTCATGGACCTACAAGCCTATCACGCTGAGATACCCAGCCACCTGCCTTTTAAAAATGTGCCTTCGCTTCCACCACACTCACAGGCTTCAGGTTCAAGATCTTTGCTCCTCGGTGTACATACAAAAAAAATGCTCTCTACACCGCCGCATCCTTGCACTGGCACTCTCCTACATCAGGTCATAAATCTATGCCCCCTAATCTTTATACGCTATTCTAACGGAAATACATTTTCTTTGCCCACTTTATATAAATCTGTCATAATTCTTACACCTCCGATAAATCTTCCCTCAATCTCCGCTGTTTCAGGGAGAACTGCGCCAGCTTTACCAAACGAACCACGTTGCTAAATTCCCTTATCCCTGGAACCATTCTGGCACCTCGCAGTCTCTCAAGGATGCACGTCATTCCACCATTGAGAAGATTCCAGTCAGAAATAATAATCTGGTTGTGCTAAGCGGAGAAAAACCTTCAGCAAACATTCTTCTACGAAAGCCCACCACACAACTCAAAGGTAATTCAAACTAGAATTTAAAAGGTATTCTGAAACCAGCACTGCTCACACTTCCGTTGAGATTTGAAGTGTGGAGTGCTGGATTTACTGAAGTACTTCTCTTTCTACAGGAAATACTAAATGAGTTAAAGAAAGGACTTTCATTCATTTCATAACCTCTGGATGTCCCAAAGCACTTTACAGATAATGAAATACATTTAACATGTTGTCTCTATTGCAAGAGAGAGGAATGCTTTATATACTGGAGCCTTGCCAGTAAAAATAGTGAGCCCTCAAAACTCATTAGAATATGCATGCTCCCCACAGATTTTTTTTGTTGAAACATTGCTCAACCATTATTTCAGCTTAATGGTTGTTCCAAGCAGGAATGTTGGCCCAGCAGTCTCAAACTTCAACATGAGCAGAACCTGAGATAGAGTATCCCTTCCTCTGTACTATGGAAGTTAGTACTGATTTACAGGGCTGATTCCTGGAATGAGAGATTGCATGATAAAAATTAAGCGTCTCGTAATGTTATTGAAACATCTATGATTCTGAGAGGAATTGAGAGACTAACAGCCCTCTTCCCCAAGCTGGGATCATCCATGAGAAGGAGATTAGTTTCAAGGAATTGGTGTTTTTTTTTAAAAAGTGCTGTAAATCTTTACATTTCGCTGCCTTGGTAGAACACCAAGGCACCTGCACATTCAGGGCTGAAACACACAAACCTTTTGGCCATAAATACGATCAAGGCAAAGGGACAAAATGTGGTATTGGTACTGGCTTATCATTGTCACATGACATCTAAAAAAAGACAAACTTCTACAGCTGTGTGCTGGAGAGTATATTGACTGGATGCATCACAGCATGCTATGGAAACACCAATGCCTTTGAACGGAAAATCCTACAAAAAGTAGTGGATATGGTCCAGTCCATCATGGGTAAAGCCCTCCCAACCATTCAGCACATCTACATGAAATGATGTCGCAGGAAAGTAGCATCCATCATCAGGGACATCCACCACCCAGGACATGCTCTCTTCTCACTGCTGCCATCAGGAAGAAGATAGAAGAGCCTCAGACTCGCACCACTAGGTTCAGGAACAGTTATTATCCCTCAGCCATCAGGCTCTTGAACCAAAGGAGATAACTTCACTCAAACTTATCATTGAAATATTCCCACAGCCTATGGACTCACTTTCAAGGACTCTTCATCTAATGTTCTCGATATTTATTGTTTCTTCTTTTTGCATTTCCAGTTTGTTGTCTTCTGCACTCCAGCTGAACATCCTAGTTGGGCAGTCTTTCATTGATTCTGTTATAGTTATTATTCTACAGATTTATTGAGTCTTCCCAGAAAAAAAATGAATCACAGGGTTGTGTATGGTGACATATATGTACTTTGATAAGAAAATTTACTTTGAACAAGATACAGTAGAAAGGTTAATTTGTGTGCCATTCAGGCAGATCAAGCCATGTACAAATGTATCGAGGTCATAAAAAGAAAACAAAATGCAGAATATAGCCTTGCAGCTACAATGAAAGAGCAATGCAGGATGACAAATAAAGTGCAAGAACCGTGATGTGTTACACGAGTAGATCAAGAATTCATCTTTAACTTATGAGAGGTCTGTTCCAGAGTCTGATAGCAGTGGGATAGAAACCATCCTAGAGACTGGTGGTATGTGCCCTCAAGTTTTTGAATGGGAGAAGGGAGAAGAGAGAAGTGAGAAGGGCCTGACAGAGAGGGATACTTGATTATGTTAGCCGCTTTCCCGCCGCAGGAGGGTGTAGACTGAATCAAAGGAGGAGAGGCTGGTTTACATGGTGAAGTAGGCTGCCTTCACAACTCTATATCTGTGCAGGTTCAGCCAGGATCTTAATGAAGGATGCAATGAGCTTGAGGGGCTCTCTGACCGACTCATATTTCTATTGGTTCTTAAATTCTGAAAACGAAACGCACTCAACCATGCAGGTTGCCACATAGTGGTTCTGAGCCAGAGCTCTGAGGAACAGCCTAAAATAATGGTCAACACCACTGCAAAAGGCAGCAAAGCCTTTAATAAAGACAACAGCAGTAGTGCACATCTCCATTTCTGTTGTGGTGAAGCACTATTTATTCCAGACTGCTTGCAGTATTACAGAATACACTACATCGCCTCATCAAGTGGCTACTTGTGAGAAGAGCCTACAAAATGTGGAAAAACAGCCATGCTTTAAAAGCAGTGCTCAGTAAAATAAGTCAGCCATTACTGAAGTGGCTATTACCATATCACCTTCTTAACAGGGAAGTAAACATGCATTGTAGAAACAATACAGGCCCTTTGGCCCACAAAGCTGTGCCGTACATGTCCTTACCTTAGAAATTACCTAGGGTTACCCAGAGCACTCTATTTTTCTAAGCTCCATGTACCTATCCAGGAGTCTCTTCAAAGATCCTATCATATCCGTCTACACCACCGTCACCAGCAGCCCATTCCACGCACTCACCACTCTCTGTATTAAAAAAAAAATTACCCCTGACATCTCCTCCGTACCTACTTCCAAGCACCTTAAAAATGTGCCCTCCTGTGCGAGCCATTTCAGCCCTGGGAAAAAGCCTCTGACTATCCACACGATCAATGCCTCTCATCATCTTATGCGACGTGAAATTTGTTAACTTAGTTCAATGCAATACATAATTTTCATCATTAGAGAAATGTGGGAAAAATAACAATATGCTTGATAACAACACGTTACAATTACTAACTCATGAAAGTGAAGATGATGAAAGGATGTATTATTTACCTAAAACGTGGGGGAAAAGAATTGTCAATGTTTCGGAGTCGAAATCCTGCACTAGGGTTACTCTCGGTTCCTGAAACTGCCACAAGCAAGGATAGACCAAAAGGACAGACTTACAAAATAATCTGATTTCAGATATATTCTCAAAAATCTTGTTTTCATTTGATTTTTTTTGTTGTTTTGCCTTCAGAATGGATGCCCAAATTACAGTTTCTGATTTATGAGCAGAGATTCTTCCGCAATGAAGAGCATGGAATTGTTACATATGGAAAGAGCTGTTATTAATACCATCACTTCATTGATGATTAAAATTTCATATTAACTCTCCGCCAGTTGGCCTTGAGATACGAGACTTACTCTAAGCACAAATGGACTGCTGCTCACTCACCACACCGAGGAATTAAAGAGGATTTTGCTGCTTTTCCAATGAAATGATGAACTCCCAGCCTACCAAAGTGGATGCAAAAGAACCCATGAAACCAAACAGAGCCCATTTGTGTGCGCACGCATGCTTGCCATTATATCCAAAAGCTATTTGGATAAGTACACGGTTGAGAAATGTTTAATGGTCTTGGGGACTAAACATAGGCAAATGGACTATGTGGGCATCTTGGTCAGCATTGATGAGTGGGCCAAAGGGCCTCTTTCTCTTAGTCTACAACAATGAGGAGGAATGTCTTGATTTTCAGGGTTACAGTTATCCCACATTCATTCGTACTGAAACAGAATAAATGTACATTTATTCCACTTTATGGAAACCTGCCATGCAGCTTTAGCATGAACCTTAAGGCACCACCTTCAACATAGAATATTGCTCACAAAGACAGGGTTGCCTACAAAGGCTCGATGGTGCCAAGGTGGGCTGAGTTTAGTAGCACCTCAGAATTATTCCATTTTTCTTCATTCTGAATAGCAAGAGTCCAAACTTAAATGCATGCTAAATGATTGCATACCAGGGAAGCTCCCAACTTCCCCTTGAGAATTTTTGCCACAAGAAGACTCCATTTTCTTTGAGAGAAGTTAGGTAGATTTTCACATGAAATTATGTCAGTGACACAAATAGCAGCATTATCCCAAGGATTAGTTAATTGTTGTTACCACTGCAACATCATAAAAATAATTGCAGGTAATGTTATAACTATTGCTGAAATTAGTAATTCGTTACACAGATGTAATTCCAATGCCTTGGTCCAGTAACCTAGGACAACCTAGAAGAGCCAAAAATAACATCACTCAGCAGTTGACCTTGGCAAGTTCCAAAAGCTTTACTTCTGGTCCACAACCAACTTCAGGTACAGGTATAGCATGATTAAATAAGAGAATGGTTTTATCCTATTCACTTCCAGCAAGCTAATGGCTTTAAAAAACAGTGATAATATTGCTGACCAACCATGGTAGTCAATCAGTAATAGTACTGCAAACCTAAATACAAAAGGAAAACACAGTAATGGAGTGCTTAGGACACCATAAGCCCAAAGTCACAGGTTCAGTTCCCTATGTCTTATATATCTCAAGAGCAAAACTTTCTGTACCCAGTTGCACTTGCTTGGACAGCACAATTCATCATCGCTAACAGCAAGAGCTCCACACCCAGGGATGCTTCACTCTGCTGTTCAGATGTCTCAGATTGCTCTCCACAGCCACTAACCAATGATTAAAACTGTGATATCCATCACACTGTTGGATGTTTCTCTACAGATCAGACCGATACGTTACCAAAAAGAAATCAACTGCATTACACCTACTTAAATCTTGTGTGCAGCACTGAAGTGGCATTGGAATAAATATAAACAGGAATTGTGCAAATTGCAACAAAATGAGAAATGGAATATTTCACAACCAATATTTCAAATGCAGCTAAATCAGTGATTACATGCTGATGCTGTCTGCAAGGCTTGAGAAGCTGAAGAACAATGCTCCAAATTTGAATCCAGCTAATACATGGAGCTTTTTAATTAACAGGTTGAAATGCCAGGACCTGCTGATTTTAACTGCTTAATGCAGCTATGAAGCAATGCAGTTAATGGCCTGTTGAGCTGCGTCATGAAAATATACTGTAATGCTGCAACTAGGAATTAATATCATGCGACTGAGAAAAGGCACAATGCAGTGATTATTCCCAGACGAACAGAAAACTACATTTAAATAACCATGGGAATTAATTTAGAAATTACAGCAGCATTTGCATAGTTTATGATGCTCCCCAAACAATCTCATGAGCAGGTGCAATCCTACTAAACTCAACTAGAAAACTAACTTTGCAATGAGATGCCCATTCAGTGACCAAAGAGGCCAGCAAATAGGATTTACCCAGGAGATGAAGCTGAACTGTCAACATGCGTCACTTCTTTGTCCAGGGTACAATGAAATGACAAGAAACACCTTTCTGAACCACATTAACAGGATGACCAACACTACAAGTGTGATTGTTATAATTCTTAAACACTGAGGGCCATTTAATTATTGCAATGACAAAGGTGCATTAGACAATAAATCAGGGATCCAGTTGTCTTTTCAGATGGGCGCAAGATATTCCCATGGACTATTCTGAGGAGTCACAGAGATTTTTCCAGTGCTGCTGTGTCTGATATTTATCCTTCAGTCAACATCACCAAACAAATTATCTGATAATGATCACATTGTTCTTTGGGGGTGTTGTGTATGAGGTGGCTGCTGCATATTCCACATTACAACAATGATTATATTTCAAAGGCGCTTCATTTGCTGTAAAATGCTTTGTGGTATCCAGAGATTATGAAAGAGACCACAAAGGCAAAATGATTGTTAACTATTTCCTGGTATGAGAAACTTGCATTACATTTCGATCCATCTTAGGAGTTCAAGGCAATGTGATTGTTAAGCCTATTTTTAAAAAATTGTTCTGAGCTTCAAAAGATGCAGGGATGGCGACAAGGTAGGTGGTGGGAGTTGGGAGGAGGTGGTTAGTGAGGGAGGAGAGGGAAGAAGGTAATTAGTTAATCTAAATATACGAATCCACTATTCACCAAAATAAACATTTGATCCAATTAACTCTCCCACCACTGTTTAAATTTGGGTTCCTCATCTCCAAATAATGCTTAGAGTCAATGTAGAAAATATATTGTATTATGTTAATTATGTGGAACTTCATGATTTTGTTACTCTGCACCTTGTTTGCAAATACAGAAGTAGTGTGACATTTCATTAAACAAACACTTGCAATGGAAATAAATTGGGGAAGAAGGTAAAGGTTAAACGGCCTCTTAGTTTAGTCACATCTGGCTTGCAGTGATGCACTAGGGCATTAGTTGATCATTAGATTGCATTGTAACCTGGGATACAGGCTTACGATTGTGACAGATTTTATGGTGTTTGCCATCTACCAACAAACTCCATGGATTTTAATTGGTATTTTAACCTCACACTGCCAAATTTTATACATTGTTCATTAAAATGTAAAACCAGGAGGGTTCCGTATTATATCTTAAAGGAGCACCAACTCCTTATAATGAGATGGCGCCATTATTTTACTGAGACTGACTAGTTCAAATTTCACTTTTATTAAATCAATTCCCATGACCTTTACCAAAGCCTTGAGAACATTACATCATTACAGTCATTTTCCATGAAAACCAAAAGTTTACATGGCCTTCTCATGTTTCGTAGATGGTGGGGGGGGTGGAGTACTATTGTCATAAAGTGGAAAACAGGCCCTTTATCCTCCCAAGTTCCCAACGATCATCAATTCATCCACACTAAACCCTCAGAAAAATGACAAGCTGTCTTCTAGAAACATAAAATATTATGAAACCAATAGATATTGAAGTGGTTTCCACTGGTAAGCGACACAGGAACTAGGGGACATAACCTCAAGATTCCGGGGAAAGAATTTAGGATGGATACAAGGAGAAACTGCTTTTCCCACAGACTAGTGGGATCTCTGTCCAGGGAAGGTCACTTCATGAAGCATATTTAAGACAAAGTTACAGTATATAGATTTCTGCATAGCAGGGGTTAATCAAAGGTTATGCGAAAATGGCAGATTGCTGGAGCCGAGTCTATTGAGGGCCAAACATCCAATGTGAAAATGATAGCAAACTGTGCAAGTACAAAAAAATGTTTTAATTAATTAATAAGTAAATAAGCAAGCAATAAATATCAAGAAGAACGAGTTGTAAACTTGCCAAGGAATCTGTGAATGAGGAAATGGACAGCTATGCGAGAGGGAAGGATTAGACTGATTGTGGGCCGAAGGCCCTGTACTTTGATGCATTATTTTGTGTTCTATGTTCTATTCAGGCCAAGATTATGGTTATTTGTTTAGCGAGCCTCCCTACTGCTTAGTTATCTTAAAGGTTTTCAGACTGCAACTGCAACATAACTTTTTTGTAGTGAAAGATGGCTGAGTAGAGGGCAGGAGGCTTAAAAAAGTTGGTTATTGTATATTATTTCCAATAATCGCAGCGCCAATTGCAGGCAGATTTTTTTTCCTCGCCAATCCAAACAAGCTGGTGACCTCAATGTACTCAAACAGATTTCAAAGCGGGTCTGCCCATAAGCTGATTACTGCACCACATTTCAATGATCCTATCACAAATTTACTGTGCATAATCTATTTTCTGACTGTTAGACTCAAAGGTAAATTTGTTTACTTAGGGACTTTACAGCTTTTAAATAAAACAAGAATTAAACTGACTATGATCTGAAGGTAATAAGGCCGATATTTGCTATTAGCAGTCATGGGTCTGTGAGCCGTTCAAGGTTACTGATCTTCAGTCTTTAAGCTGATAGCCCCCAGACAGTCACCATACATTTAAATGTGTGGCTGATCAGCTTTTAATACACTCTACAAAAGTTACACTTTGCCTGTCCTTGAAGACCACTGAGTCCTGGTACTCCAAAAATGGAGTTCATGATCTGGTGTACCACTGGACTTTTGAGTAGGGAGATACAGTGCAGTTTTAAGTTAACCCGCCATTTGCAGAAGGTACAGAGACGACTGCAGCATTAACCATGGCCTGAACCTTTTTCCTTTTAGTGGAAGGGAATGGAGAAGAATATTGGGCGTGTTATGTGTCTGGGAAATTAAATTAGTATTTCCTCTGATGTCAGTGTAAGGTCATAAAAAATACAAGTATTATGTATTAATTTAAAGGCCTGGAAGTGGAGAGAACTTTTTTGGTTGAATCTGTTTAGCTCTGTAGCCTTCTCTCTCATCTCAACCCTCTGGTGTAGCACAAATAATAAAACCGCTCAAGCAATGACTGTATTTTTATTTGTTTCTCCTCCCCACCTCTACCCCCGCCCCCATTGCTTAGATGGCAGTTGGCCACTCCCCTGTTGGAATACCTGATCAATAAGTCAACTGATACTTTGCTCCCATTTAGTCTAAGTGTCAAAGCTCTCACCTTTACAGTGTGGTCTCACTCCTGCCAGATCCAGGTGACACAAGGCACTCGCTCCGCTTGACCCAAACCTGCTGCCTGTTTCCATTTCAGTTGCAATCCATTGTGAGGATTTCTCCTCAAATCAAAGGATTTAATCCACTTTGTTCACTCCAATGTTATCTCACATTTATATTGTGTCTTTAACCATGGGAAGTACCCCCACAATATTCCTCGAGCTCCAACAGAACAGTGACATTAAGCCACATGTGACCAGAACCTTGGTCAAAGAGGAAGGTACTTTAAGGAGGGAGAGGCAGAAAGCTGGAGAAGCAAGTGAATGCAACACCAAGATTTAGGGCTTAGGCTTAAAGAGTGGTGCAATGAAAATGGTGGGGGTGGGTGGCACCAGACTACAGTAACCTTGGAGAGTTATAGAGCCGAACAGGGGTTTCCAATCACGAGCAACAAAGCCATTGAACCAGTGAAAAAATAAGTCTATGAAAGGTTTTGAAAACAAGAACAAGAATTTTTTTTTAAAGCACAGCACCCCCTTACAAAATTACAATACTGATTCCACACCATTTTTCTCCGTTTTATATTAAATAAAAGGTAAAGGTCACAACAATAAAACAGTTATCAAAGAGACAGTAAATAACCTGCAAAAGAAATAGCTCCCCTAATGGCTCCATCAGAAAACTGTTGTGTGGAATAAAGCCAAAAAAGATTAGGAAAATTGCAGATGCAATCCTCTATCTGTCATGGCTAGGCTAATCTCAGCTGAGGTAGCAGTAAGGACAACAGTTTCCTTTTTAAAAAAAGCTGCCACTGGAGCTGTCACTGTGAAGCTGACAGGTTTGAAGCTGGCTTTAGGAATAAGGGCGGCAGGGGAATGGAGGGGGATAAAGCTTTTTCCCCATCTGGGAAGTAGTTTATAGCCATTTCTACTTTATATTTTAAAAAAATCATCTTTTCCATGCGGTCTCACTCCTGCCAGATCCAGGTGACATCAAGCAGTTGATCCCATTGGCCCAAAACCTGCAGCCTCTTTCCATTTGAACTGTAAACCATTCTGTGGATTTCACAAGTATTTAAAATATACTGTTCATTCCAATGATAACTTACAGTTCAATGGTGCCTTTGGCCATGGAAAGTATCTCAGTATTTTTAGGCAATGAATACCACATTGTTTTGGACAATAAATGCATGATCCAGTTGGCATAATTGAGTTTGAACACAATTTGTGAATTTGCAATAAGGCAGAGGAAGTGATAGATGAAAACAAACCAGGCAATGAGGTATTAAATATGTAAAGCAAGCAGCAATTTCCAACTAGACAGAGTCTAAAAATAATCTGCTGTATTAAAGGATAGATGAAGCCCATTGTCACGTATATAGGTATAACCAGACAGACACTAAATAAACTCATCTGCATATGCCTGTCCTCTGAGAACAACCTTAAGCCAAGAGAAAAACAAGGAATGATTGAAAGAGGCATGGAAAATTACAGACAGTTCAGTCACAGACCAGTGGCTCTTATTGTGCTTTCTTTGGTATCATAAATCCAAAGCTTCTGAAATGTCGTGGGACTTCTGGCACACTGGGACCCACCCACCCACCTACACTGCCTAATGCATTTCACAGCACAAGTGTGTATTAAGACGGCCCTGCTGGTTATTGTTTTCTCTTACTGCCCTGGGACTTTGCCTTGCACTTGTGAAGGAGAGAGGGGCATTGAGCATTCAGAAGCCTACAAGGGCTTACATCATAGAGAGTAGCGATTAACATCTGTAGGTGATTGGTGAATCCTTTTTCAGCTGGGTTGGTGGGAGAGCTGGAGTGTGACTGGTGACCACCATCTTCTCAAAGGAGGTACCCGGCATACTGACCGCAAGTTGCCCCACCTCGCCCCAATATCAGCATCAATACGGAGCCTGCCACAACAGAGAGCAGTTTTTTTTAAAAGGCATTCTTGATCCCTAGACTTCTGGCAAACTTGTCCCTTGTTAAAATGCTTCTCTGGCGCCTCCCATACCAAGGAAAAGGAAACAGCAGCAAGCCCGTCTGCAATGTGGTATTGGCTCAATTGATAAGGACGCAAATTCATACACAAACCCACTCAGGGGCAAACAATAATGCAGCGTTATATACTTTCAGTCATGACACTATTAAACTGGCTGTCAACACAACACTGCAGGAGACAGAAGCAATCTCCCACCATAGCTCATTAATAGATACAAGAAAATTCCCAAATTATGATGCCAAAACACTACTCAAAAACTAGGTTTCTTTTGTGGGGGGGGGGGAATCAGATTTTAAAAAATATCCTGATAAGTACAAAGACAGATTTTGTTAGATTCTTTTATTAAAGTGGAGCGTTAGATGTAGAATCTCCAAATCTTGATGGACTGTCAGATGAAACCAGAAACCCAGTCAGCAGAATATTCTAAGCTGAATGGGTTATCTAATGTGCCACACAACAACTGCAGAACTGGTAAAAGGGGGAGATGGGGTCGGTTCGGAGGCAAAGCAATATTATCCACTCATTCCAACCTTGGTTGAATGGTTTATTGTTTTGGTCCTAAGTCATAAGCCAAAGATCATGGCCTGGCCAATTCACTTAATTTGAAGTCCGTTTTCCAATTACGTGAAGGCACCTTTTAAAGTTTGACCATTTACATGGCGTGGGGATGAGCCGAGAGGAGACACGGACATTGAAACTGAACATCCAGTGTATCAAAGGTAGAACTACTGGTAGTCACCAAAGGTCGGTGACCTCAAGCGTTAACTCTTTCTCTCCCTCCACACCGATACAGCCAGCGTCTTCAGCATTCAGTTTCCTTTACAATAGCACTATTACCGTATGGAAGACACAGAGAGAGAGAAATTTGTGAAAACCTTCGACTTACCTCGAAGTTTTGTTCTTGTTTTCCTTCTTGTTCAGTACTCCTGGCACACAGTTGGTGAGCTCGGTCCAGTCAGCGTGCAAGCCGCAACTCCAGCCAGTGGAAAATCTCGAGAAGAGCCAGGTCTCCTTGCGGTTAGGTCGGTAACAAGTACATTTCTTCTGGCCCGGCTTGCACTCGCAGGGCACCTCCAGCTTGACGTTTTGCACCAGGTGCCGGCCAAACGTGGTGCCCCCAGTTTTCTGAATGTGCAGAAAGACGATCACGTCGTCCCCCTTGATGTCAAAATCCACCGTCCTCTCCAGGTCCAGCACTGGGAAGTAGTATTTCTTCACGTAGTGTGGGTCGGGGGTAGGGAAAATATCCACTGATTCATCTTGTTGGAAACCCCTGGGTCCCGAGATCCTACAGTTGGTCCCAGGGCAAACGTACTGGAAAACGATCATCATGAAAATTGCGAATCCGGCAATAATCAGAATAAATTTGTTGGTCCTTTCAACCATGTTCTTTACAGTGAGCTTCATGGGTTACCATCTCACTGAGGAGATGCAGGGATGGCTTTGTAACAAACGCTTCCAGCTGGCTGACAAATACTGAGGTGTCTTTTTTTCCTTTTCCTTTTCGGCGGTGGAGAATAGAGTAGGAAGATAATCAAACAGCCCTCCCCCGGCGTGGCCAGGGCTGTGATGCGTTGGTTACAACGTAGCTGAAAGTAACCAGAGTGAAACTGACCGGGGGGCTCGCCTGCTGAAACTGACGGAGGCTGCGGCTAGCCGGCTCGGTGACACTCACTCAACACGTAGACACACGCACACAACTTGCACACCGACATCCACATCGCACTGCCGCCTCTCGGACCGCTTCCTCCTCCAATGGAACTCCTAATACCACCATCACCATCCTTCTCTGCAATCTGAGCCCAGCATGCACAGCGGCCACACTGCTTTCCAACCAGATAGGGAAAATAGAGAGAGAGAGCGAGAGAGAAGGAAGAGGTGGGGGCAGAGAATTGCACGTAAAATCAGTTTGGTTGCGGGGCACGCCCGCACAGGAGTTGCCGAGAACTGCACGCTCTGCGCGTCCAAGTAGCCGGTGTCTCGCCCGGGCCGAGTCCCGTGAAATCCCCCTCTCCTCTCTCGCCCGTGCAAATAAAACCAGCTGGAAGAAGTACGCGGAAACAAAAGCGAAATAAAATCTCCTGTCGACAAATCCTGGAAACAGACTTTACATTCCCAAACACCATGTGCCAACGCTGATTTTAAAAAAAACAAGCAATTGGACGATCGAATCTGAAATAAAACCAGCAAGTGTTCCAAACGAAAGGGAGTCAGCATTTTTACTGGCGTTTCTGGGGTGAAATGCCAACTGCAAATTTATTCTGTGTTGACCGGCGGGTAAGCTGCATTTATTTAGCGCCTGCAACAGCGGTTACCAAACAAATTGACAACTTGCTTCTTAATGGGGATGTTAGGTTAATGGGAGTCGTTAGAAGGAATAACTAAAGAGGCGAGGGAGGTTTGCAGGGGGAATTCTTGGGCTAAAGCTCTTGTCAGCTGACGGCACGGCTACCAGTGTGAGAGCCACTGGGATTCAGGGTATGTGTCAGGGACCACCATTAGGAAGAATCTGGAGAGCTCACTCGGATTACTGAGGAGGAATGATCAGTGTGTGTCTCCCCCGCCCCCGACACAACACTGATTGATGTCTGGTTTTAACTGATATTTTTAAATGTCTACTACAATTGCCGCACAACAGTTAGGATACACTAAATTTGTGAAAGGTAGAATATAAATAAGTGTATTTCTACTTATCCAAAAAACTATGTTAACGAGGAGACCAGCTGACACCACCAACATGTTCACTCCAGGTGGAGGTCATAACGTCCATTAAGTTTGCAAACCACTCTCATCTCTTCTCTCTGTACAACAGACCATTCACATATCTCTTTCATGACCACTATTATTGTTAGTTAATAAAATCTCCCATTACTCCCCCTCTCCATTTTATACTTGCCACCCTCTCTCCTTATCTAAGATCCAGACCTAAAATGGTGACAATTCCTTTTCTCTGCCCCCCCTCCCGTCCCCACCACAGGTGCTGCCCAGAGTTCCTCCAGCTGACTGTTGCTCCAAATTCTAGAAAGTGCACTTTCCCGTTGTTAACATTGTCTGCAAGATAACACCGTCAAGTTGAATGGTTGGTGTAGTGGGAAAGTTCATCCAAAATCAAAACAAAACATCTACCGCTAGCCTCCAACCACCACAGGGTTATTACACTTGCATGACACACCCTCAGCTCCAATTAAATGATTGTTCCAAAGAATCGAACTCTTTATTTTGATCTTTTATTAGCAATCACCAAGTGTACAATTATGCATTATTGAGCGTTATCTCAGCATTTTAGGTGGTCAGCAAAGGTATAACCTCTGCTGGTCCCAAGCTATAGATCTGCAAGAAAACATATCTTACTCTCTTTGCTTTTACTATGCCCCCACTAATGTGACTGGTCATTATAATCCAAGTATTGAGTACAGATGGAATGTTATGTTGAAGTTGTATAAGACATTGGTGAGGCCTAATTTGGAGTATTGTGTGCAGTTTTGGTCACCTACATACAGGAAAGGTGTAGGCAAGAGTACAGAGAAAATTTACAAGGATGTTGCTGGATCTGGTGGTTCTGAGTTATAGGGAAAGATTGAACAGGTTTGGGTTTTACTCCTTGCACTGTGGAAGAGTGAGAGGAGATTTGATAGCGGTATACAAAATTACGAGGCATGCAAGCAGGGTTTTTCCACTCCCCACTGGGGTTGGGTGGGACTATAACCAGAGGTCATGGGTAAGGGGTGAAAAGCTTAAGGGGCACAGGAGAGGAAATATCTTAATCCGGAGGGTCATGAGAATGTAGAACGAGCTGTTAGCGCAAGTGGTGCATGCAAGCTTGATTTCAACCACTTAATAGAAGTTTGGATAGGTACATGGATGGTAGGCATGATGAGGACTGTGGTCCCAGTGCAGGTGGATGGGAGCAGACAGTTTAAGTGGCTCAGCATGAACTAGGTGGGCTGAGAGGCCTGCCTCTGTGCTGTACTTTTCTATGACTCTATGACTGTAAACATAATAAACCTGCAACACAGAATACAAAACAAATAGAGAACAGATACATGACTCCTACAGTTGGCATGAGATATATAAAAATACAACAAGCAATAATTCACCCTAACCATTGCTATTGATGTGACTCACAAGCAACACAATGAAATATTTTCATAGATGAAGAAAACAAATAAAAAGTACTTCGGATGAAATTGTTTATCTTTTTACTGGATAATCTATGGTCTCATTTTATATTAGATTTCACTAATGTCTTTATGTATTCCCAACATAGTTCCCAAATACTCTTTAATGGTTAAGTGACTTCTTGTCCAGCTAATTCCAATCTCAGCCTCCAGTAGAGGTGAGGAATTAGCTCAGGCTGTTTCTCTTCTGCTGTTGTTCTGCATTTTATATTATTCTCCTGTACTCAGAGGTTGCAGTCTTCCACTGTAATCGAATTCTCACGTGGAAATCAACAGGCCAGAACTATTCCTCTGGCACTTGTGAATACAGCCAAATGAAGCCTCTGGGGCCAAGGTGCAAAACACAGTACCAACATCATACACAGCACAAAGCAAATATAAAATAGCAGTAAACATACCGTCACTCAAAAAAATATAATATAGCCCAAGTCTCTGAGTGTCATGTCCTGCAGATTGATGGTGCATGGGTATCTGTCGGCAAGAACAAGCCTGCAGCAGTCCGCAGACGAGCGCGATCCAGCTCGTCTTCTACCGAGCAAACACTGGAGAGCAGCACCAACAGGAGAAGCCAGCCTCAACCCACCATGGACAATGTGCCACACCGCCTCTGACATCTCCTCTCCTGGGCGGCTTGCAACAGGTGACCCCAAGGCATGAGGCCTAGACTACACCACAACTGAGGCTCTGCAGCTCCCCTGCTATCAGTCTCGCCAATAAACCAGTTAACCAGACTAGCAGTGTTCTACATTACCAATGTCCAACAGGCCTTACAATCACAAGAAAAATGTCTAAACCAAACACCTGTTGTTAGACAACACACCACCTTGGCACACCGACTCCGATGCCTTTCTGTTGCAGCCAGCAACACGGTCCACACTAAATCCTGCTCCTCCATCTCCTCACTGACGGATAGGCCTGCAGTATTTGAAGTTCTTAATATGCAGCAGTGTCTTGTGATCATAAAAAAATTGTTTAAGAAAAGGCAATAGCAACCTTTGGTTGGATCCGGAGAGGCTGCTGTGTCTGAGCATGCTGCCATCTTATTGGAACATGAATAGAGAAACATTTGTAACACGGTCTGCAACTCCATTCTAAAGTTCATTTCTAACACAATTTTCACACCATCTCTCCAACTCTTCTCTTTTAAAGTAACATGAGGAACTAATATGAGACTTCCATTGGAACATTGCTGTGTACAACAAAGTTAGAGAACTTCTGCTCCTATCATATACATTTTAAGAATGCCTCAACTTATTTACTTTTCATTTTCTCTCTTCTGCCTTTTCTGAAAGTATTGCTTATTAATAGGGGACACACACGTGTGGGAGTGGGGCTCCAATCCCTCTTCCAAGTAGAAGTTGTACACGTGTTAACCAACACTGTTAGCCTGAGCTGTTCATTTACATACTGCTACTTATGAGTGATCAAAGGGAGAAAGCCAGCTGTCTCAGATGAATTAGCTCAGCGTAAAGAGTGAGACATTCCCACTGTATGGCATAACTACATCTTTCAACCCGATGCATTGTGAATGTATAGACACACTGCAGCGTCAGTTATTCTGTCCAGGATGCCTCGAGGGGGTGGTAGGAACTGTTGCACTTACCTCAGGCTGAGGCCTAAGTCCTGGTCTCCTCACAGAAGGACGGCTGAGTTCTGCTAACACGTAGGCAGTGCTGTTGAGGAGAGACTTTCATCTTCGTTAGAGTTGACTTCTTTTCCTGACTCTAGTCTTCATTGTTATTGCTCCTGAGCCTCATCACCAAGCTGCAGAGGTGATTCCACCACACCTCAGTCCCAGAATTGTGTACTGGGCTCGTTGCTTCCACTCCAAGTTCATAGCTGGGATCTCTCCAATCTCTTTTCTCTCTATTTTTTCTGTCACCTCTTTTGGAAGTGGCGCTAGCTTCCTTGTATTGTTGCTTCATCAGACAAGCGGCAATTGCTGATGTCTGACCTGAAACATTGGGTTCATTTTTCCTTTTGTTTTAGAGCTGTCAATAACTATGTTACTTGTCGGAGGCATTTTCTGTCTGTCATTTTCTTCATTTCCAGTGTCTGCCGACCTCCTGTTCATTTCCCTTCTGCATCCTCCCAGTTGGGCTCTGTGGGGCTGGACACTAATGATAGTGAGGGGGTTACTCCTGTCACTCCTAATGTTCTAAACTGGAGTCCAATGCATATCATCCAGGTTGCAAGTAACATCTAACCATGCAGACAACAGTCAAAAGAAAACATAGACTTGCAACCACATGGTGTGCCACACCACTGTTGAAAGACCAAGGAGCTATCTTAAATGTGCTTTACTTTGTCAGTGATTTCTGTGCCAATTCAGCGTATATAAATTGACAAATCATTTCTTTTACCTCCTTTAAAACATTTATGATAACAATTATTTTCTTAACCCTGATTTTGGATATCAGACCCGATACCTTCTTGTGTGACTCAGTGTCGAGTGTTGACTGTGAGTTCTCTCAGGATATTTTGCTGCAAATGTACATTTGTACGTAAGTTATCGTGGTTGTTGAAAGAACAATCTAATTAGCCTCACTTTCCTGCTCTTTTCCCCAAGCTTCCAATTGTACAGTTTTACAATTTCCCAAACGACCTTTTTGATTGCTGCCATTAGCCTCAGCATTCCTGGAAGGAAAATCTGCCCTTGCATTCCTAAACATTGTCTATTGTGGAGGTACAGTGTATTCAGGCTGATAGTCAAAGTGGAGAGGATTGAAACATGAAATCAGGGAATGGTTACACCACAGAAGCCAGATATTCAGCCTGTCAGATCTGCACTGGTGAGCCACCAAGGCAACACACTACTTCTATTACCCCCACCGCCCCTCCCGCCAGCCCTTTCTCTATATCTTTGCAAATTAGTTTCAAACTTATATTTTAAATATTCATCCTTTATATGCAGGCAACTCATTGCTGAAGAGCTAAAAAGGCATTGGTGCACCTTTGAAGTGGTGTAATCCGTGTGGTAAAGAAGGTGATTACAGCTGTTGGAACAGTGGGTTCAAGGTTATTGATCGAGCAAACTCGATTAATTATTACCCAGTTGTTTATACATTACACCATGTTAAATGCTTATTAGTAAACTAGGCTAATATTTGAAGGTTCAGGAAAGGTAATCATGTTAGATTAGGAGCAGCACTGTTTTTTCCCGCATCAGAGTGGATTCATCCAGGACCACAGAAATATGCAATGGAAAAACAGTATAATTCCTGGCGAATTTTCCTGAACTTGATCAGTGTAAAGAAGAGATCATGTCTGAACTTCCACTGCTGATAAAGTCCACTGGTGCCAGGTGACTTCATGGTGAATTAAACATAGATTTTTGCAAGTGTTCCCCATTCCACAAATACTAAGGCCAATCTGCTGGATCAGATTTCCCATGCTGTTACTCTTCCCAGTTCTCAAATTCAACAGAAATAAGAAGGAAACAGAGTAGTATGTCAGGACTGGGGGCACTTTCAAGAGAAAGAAGGTTATTTCAACGCAACCTTTGCACAGTCACATTACAGTAACAGTTGCCTTTTTAAATTAATGAACACAACATAAAGACCCAAAATTTGTCTTAACAAATGAGAATTCAGCAACAGGAAATTGTTATATGGCTGTGCCTATGTTACTTGCAACGTGGAGACATTGCGTGCTGAAACTCCACAGACCTGCACGACGTGGAACCAGCAGTCAATCTAGTCTGGTAGTGAAGAAATAAACACCATGTAATTAAAGAAATGTATACAAAGAAAGGAGGAGAAATGTGTTCAATTAAGAAGTCAGAGAAGGAAAACTAAGTGTAGGTGTTAGCTATTTCCTTTGTGCTACCAGGCAGTTACAAAGCCCATGAAGTAATATTAAAAATGCAAACAACAGGGATTCTGCAGATGCTGGAAATTCAAGCAATACACATCAAAGTTGCTGGTGAACGCAGCAGGCCAGGCAGCATCTCTAGGAAGAGGTACAGTCGACGTTTCAGACCGAGACCCTTCGTCCTGACAAAGGGTCTCGGCCTGAAACATCGACTGTACCTCTTCCTAGAGATGCTGCCTGGCCTGCTGCGTTCACCAGCAACTTTGATGTGTGTTGCTTGAAGTAATATGTCACTTTTCAGGATCAACGTGTAATCCTTTTTGGTCTTCAGTAGATGTTTTTTTTATTTAATATGCAACAGAGTTAATATGTTTTCTCCCCACTGATCTGTACATGTTGTCTGCAGTGCTGCTTTGCAATTTTTCAGTGAGGATTACAGGAAATCAGCTGACAGGACAGATAGGGTGGAAAGAAAACGGTTCCAGCCAAGTGCAAAAAAAGGCATCAAGTAATTCTGCAAACTTACAAAGCTAATCTGCAGAAAAGAAAGGGCAATTCCATCAGCTTTTATGTCCATGGTGCCTGAAGATCTGTACTGAAGGAATTAGTGGGGTAAGAATGTGCTGTTCTGACCAGATTTGACCCATGTCCAAAATCACTAACCTTCCAAGAATATCCAAAAGTCTCAAGGAAAGCATGATTTTCTAGGCACTGTGGTGTGAGCAACCCATAGTAAGTAATGGAACCGTTCATGTTTTCCTAAACAATTTATTTATTTATCTATTGAGATTTAAATTGATTATGAAAATATTGGAGATGGGGAAATGGAAGCCAGTTGGAAATCACATGATAAAGTTCCCCAGGATATGCCAGATCCTATCCAGGCAAGAAGCCCAGTCTACAGTGAATATTGAGCGTAAGTGCTTATCCATCCAGATTCACTTGGTAACAATGGAGAAACCTGGCTATTTCACTTTTACCCGCCGTGAGTGATTTTGTTTTTACCTGTCCCACCTATGGAGTATATTTCCAGAAAAACGATACAAATATCTTTTTTTGCCTATTGAAAAAGAAAAAAATAAAACAAAAGTCATTCGAAGGAGCGATGCCTCAAAAAGATGGCATCCATCATTAACCCCCAACACCAAGATACCAACAGGGGGGAGGTACAGAAGCATGAAGGCACACACTCAGCAATTCAGGTGCAGCTTCTTCCCGTCTGCGGTCGGATTTCTGAATGGACATTGAACCCATGAACGCTACCTCACCACTTCTTTAAATTTCAAATTTTGCACTACTTACTTAATTTAATTATTTAATATATATACTTACTGTAATTCACAGTTTTTTCCCTCTGTTATTTTGTACTGCTGCCACAAAGTCAACAAGTCTCATGACATATGCTGCTGATATTGAAGCTGACTCTGATTTAGCATAGTGGCTGGGAAAATATTCAAGCCTATTATTAGATGAGGACAGGTACTTTTACCCTTGTTTCTGATGTCACTGTGATCAAACAGCTTTCATTTCTTCACTCTACAAAAGACCATTTTCATTGATTCCTCTCTTATTCGGAAAAACAGCCCAAAGAGCTTTAAAGCTCACAAGGTTACTTCAATTGCAAAGCACTTTGTTATGTAGAGATGCTTTAAGCAGAGCGAGAATCCACAAATAGTAATGAGATAATGAGCAGAAGATCATAAACAGCAATTTGTGAGATACCAGAGGGCAGTGAGCAGTGGTGGAAATAACTGAATGAGTTAAAACTTCCAGATGAAGGGAAACAGGGAAAGCACAAAGGAAAAATGACTGAGTTGAGTCATGCTGTTGCATCATGGGACATGAACCTGGCTCACTGTTGCACCCTTTACCAAAGCTGCAGATGCAAAGGGAGAAGAAGGCATAATTTCATCCACATCTTACTTCAAAATTTAGTTTTCCCTATCCTGTCAACTGTGCTCCAGCTCAGCTTGCACTTGATGTTCTCCTTGTAACACTGTTTTGTGCTCTTGCATCTCTGTCGCTGGTTTGAACTCTACTCCAAGAAACACAGTTATATCGAGGCTCTTCTGACCCCGGTGTGTCCCAAGTGCTTCACTACAGGGGAGTCTCTTCGCTGAATGAGATAGGCTGTCTAGCTTCTTATCCATCTGGGCTGGTTTGATCAGTAAGCCCCTCATTCACCTCAGGATGCACTATTTCAATAGACACTAGACAATAAAGTACTGTTTTAAAGTCTAATCATGACTAATGTAGGAAAGATGGTGGACAATTTTCACAATCAATTCCCACAATCCCACAAAATCACACGTACATCCAGAGCATTTAAGGAAAACTACTCAGCTAGACAAATATCTTACACCACCTTGATTCAGTGGGATGAGATCATTCATTTCTACCTAAGGAGGTAGACAGCGTCTTGGTTTACCATTTCAGTGGAAAGACCATGACAACATTCCCTTTGTACTGCACCACAATGTCAGGAATTTGTGCTTCAGCCTCTGGACTGGAGCAAGTTTTGAAACTATATTCTTATTACACATGATACTGTTAACATGAACTAAGCTACAGGATCTTGTAATTTTAATGTTTCATTCCATGGTGATAGAACACATTGAAGAGAGAGGCCTAAATATGTATTAAGTAATAATGGTAATGGAGGGGCTACTTTATTGGTTATGAAAAATGTGGCTGCAGAAATCATTTATAGCATTAATTCAGATTAGATTATGAGAACACTCAGTCCTCTTTTATTGTCATTTAGAAATGCATACATGCATTAAGAAATGATACAATGTTTCTCCGAAGTGATAGCACAGAAAACAGGATAAACCAAAGACTGACACTGACAGAACCACATAATTATAACATATGGTTACAGCAGTGCAAAGCAATACCATAATTTGATGAAGAACAAACCATGGGGACAGTAAATAAAGTCTCAAAAGTCCCTGAGTTGATCGACTCCCGAGTCCCCGATAGCAGGTGGCAAAAGGGAGAAACTCCCTGCCATAAACCTCCAGGCACAGTCAACTTGCCAATACCCTGGAAGCAGCCGACCACAGCCAACACTGAGTCCATCGGTCCGAAAACTTCAAGCTTCCAACCAGCCTCTCCGATACAGCCTCCCCAGCGCCATCCTCTGCCAAGCGCCTTTGACCTCGCCCCGGCCACTGAAACACGCAAAGCCGAGGATTTCGGGGCCTTCTGCTCCAGAGATTCCGGTTACCACACAGTAGCAGTGGCAGTGAAGCAGGCATTTCAGAAGTTTTCTAGATGTTCCTCTGTACTCTCACGTCCGTCTCCATCAAATCAGAATTGTGCACAAAATTTTAACTATTGTCCTGACATCCACTGTCTGCAGAGAAGGTTGCTTCCTGTCACTACATGTCATGACATCCTAAATAAAGGTTGGGTCTCCTTGGTAGTTTTTGACAATTAAAATTATAAGGATGTTCTTCTTGAATGCATTTATGGTTTCAGTGCAAATATTGTCCTCAGGAGAGCTGTTTCCATTTGTTTTCCATAATGCCAAGTAAATCCATTGCCGTTCAAATTCTTTAATCCAGCAGAGATTGTTGTGGAATTGTGAACCCCCACTGATTTATCCTCTCCCAAGTGATTTTCAGCACTATTCACCCTGGAAGGGCTGATCCAATCCAAGCAAGACTATGGAATTTATTTTGAGAAAGTTGTAGATAGCACACACATT
This sequence comes from Mobula hypostoma, assembly GCF_963921235.1. NCBI lineage: Eukaryota > Metazoa > Chordata > Chondrichthyes > Myliobatiformes > Myliobatidae > Mobula > Mobula hypostoma. The sequence goes on along the minus strand of NC_086100.1, from coordinate 80,546,380 downwards.
TTATACATTCCACTGGAGTTGGCTCATTCCAGATGCTAAGAAATATTGGCTGCAGCAGAAAGACGAATGCCACATGGTCATCTTTGTAGCCAAGAGCGTGTAAGTGACTTCGCTCCTCTTGCTCCAATCTGGAAATCCCCCCAACACATCAGCTTTCTGTGCATTTGTCGTCACAGCAGAGGAAGAGGGTCAGTAATACAATTTAGTGCAGAAGAGGGTCAAGGATTCTAAATTGTTCTGGTAGAAGTGAAAATATGCATATAAAAAAAATAAGATACACCTCCAGGATCATGCAGGCCTGTTGAGACACGAATGGTGGGGTGCATTATGTGCCTGTATTCTTTTCCAATCAAACTGACCGCAATCTCAGGAATTTTGTCTTTGGATTGAAAATTGCAATCACCTCCTTTACAAGGTAATTACGGATAATTCTATAATGATTGTATACAAAATTTATTTACTTATTTTAAAATAAGAAAATAAACAAAGGCTGTAGTTAATGGATCAAATTGCTAACTTGGAGACTGAGGTTGGTGGAGATGTTAGGTCAGAGTCTGGAGAGAGTTGGGTCCAAAGCTGAATGTGTAGACCTCAAGTGGAAATCAACTAATTGAAGGTGGAATAGGATTAAGGTGCTAACTTTTCAAAACCTTTTTCCTCATTTTGAATAGACTGAATTTCCTAGGACACAATGGAAATAAGCCTTCTATTTTTTTTCTGGTATTGCTGCTCAGCTTCTAACATATCAGAATCAGTTTTAATATCACTGACATATGTCGTAAAGTTTGTTGTTTTGCAGTGGCAGTACATTGCCATACATAAAATACTATATATTACAATAATATATTGCAACCGACCATCCTGCAGCCCACCATTGATAATGTCACAGATGATTCATAAACGATATAAAATGTGATAGATTTTGGATTTCAAATACATACAATTCGCATTTACATTATAATCACTAGCAGTTCCCCGCTAATTAGTCCGCATTGAATTGAAGCAATCTTTTTTTTTGTTTGATTTATCGCCCACTTGGCGAGTTTTGGCGAATAAATATCAGTGACACAAGTAATTTATGATGAGAAAAGGAAAAAGCTGATTGGCTGTCTCGTGTTGCTGCAGTACCTAGTCGTCCCAGTGAGGGCAGCACTGGCACCGGCAAGGTTCGTCTCCCAAACAATAAGTAACTCATTTAATCGAAAGTACTTTGCCCATTCATCCAGCACTGAACATTCATCCGAACTCGAAACTTATTTCATTCATCCTATTTTTCTTCCTCTCCCTGCCCAAACGTTAGATTTCAACAATTACTTTCTGGATGCTTATCATCTCATCTCATTAACACATAATTAATGTTTAAACTATTCTGTTGTCAAGTAAATATAATCCAAAATATCTGTTTTAAATGCATTTTCTGCATTTTAATCTCGTGCCCTCTTGCTCAATTTAAAGTACTTGAGGTAATATTCTGCATTTATTGTTTAATATGTTGTGAACTTGAGGACAGTCACTCACCCAGTCTGAATTTCAGCCTTCTTGTTGTTCTCCCCGATTTCCAATGCATCAGTCAGAATGTTGAGTGGTAGTGAATTTCTCTCTGAGGGTCACTATCACTGCACTCTTTTCTAAGAAATGCATACGAATTGCTGGAGTGACTCAGTAGGACAGGCAGCATCAATGAAGGGAAATAAATAGTCGATGTTTCGGGCCAAGACCCTTTCACCGACCTTAATTTTAATGGCCAGAGGCAGGGTATATGGGATCACGAAACCCTGACTCCCTTCTCCCATGCTCCCACTGCCTCTGTCTGTGGTAACTGCTTTAGGAATTGTGAGGATATTGTAGTCCCAGTCAGTATTTATTCCCAGATCAACATCAGTAAAAAGTAGATTATTTGGTCATCTACACACAAGAGCATTTTTGTGATCTTGCTGTGCTCAAAATGGACAACATTGTTCTGAGATAACATCGATAATCAATGCAATTGTGGACAGCACAGTCCTGCAGCAGCTTCCTCACAGCTTGATCCTGACCCCCCCCCGCCCCACTCCTGCCTCTGTGCAGGTTGGATGTTCTCCCTGTCATTATATTAACTCTCTTGCAGGCTTGCAGACAACACCAAAGTTGGAGGTGTGGTGGACAGTAAAGAAGGTTGCCTAAGGTTAGAAGAGAATCTGGATCATCTGGGAAAGTGGGTAAAGAATAGCAGATGGAATGTAACTCAGATAAGTGCAAGGTGGCGCACTTTGGGCAGTTAACCAGGACGAGGCACTGAGAGTGTAGTGGAACAGGAAGACCTGGGGTACAGGTACACAGTTCCCTGACAGTTGCCACACAGGAAAAACATTGTGTGCAGTTCTGGTTGCTGTTCTTTTTAAAAAATTTTTTTTGAGCTTTATTAAGAGTACATCACAAAAGTCAGAAACAAAATTATTTGGGGTGAAGGATATTTACCTTATACAGCAGGGTAGTTAAGTTGAACTACATCTTTGAGGCTAAACACTCCTGGATAGATAGATCTGAAAATTAATAGAGAGGATACTTTGTTTGAAAAACAACTCTTGGATTTCAGTCAATTATCAACTGTTGTTAACACCATAGAACATAGAACATAGAATAGTACAGCACAGTACAGGCCCTTCGGCCCACAATGTTGTGCCGACCCTCAAACCCTGCCTCCCATATAAGCCCCCACCTTAGATTCCTCCATATACCTGTCTAGTAGTCTCTTAAACTTCACGAGTGTATCTGCCTCCACCACTGACTCAGGCAGTGCATTCCACACACCAACCACTCTCTGAGTAAAAAACCTTCCTCTAATATCCCCCTTGAACTTCCCACCCCTTACCTTAAAGCCCTGTCCTCTTGTATTGAGCAGTGGTGCCCTGGGGAAGAGGCGCTGGCTATCCACTCTATCTATTCCTCTTATTATCTTGTACACCTCTATCATGTCTCCTCTCATCCTCCTTCTCTCCAAAGAGTAAAGCCCTAGCTCCCTTAATCTCTGATCATAATGCATACTTTCTAAACCAGGCAGCATCCTGGTACCTCTGTACCCTTTCCAATGCTTCCACATCCTTCCTATAGTGAGGTGACCAGAACTGGACACAGTACTCCAAGTGTGGCCTAACCAGAGTTTTATAGAGCTGCATCATTACATCGCAACTCTTAAACTCTATCCCTCGACTTATGAAAGCTAACACCCTATAAGCTTTCTTAACTACCCTATCCACCTGTGAGGCAACTTTCAGGGATCTGTGGACATGTACCCCGAGATCCCTCTGCTCCTCCACACTACCAAGTATCCTGCCATTTACTTTGTACAACACACATAAAAGTTGCTGGTGAATGCAGCAGGCCAGGCAGCATCTGTAGGAAGAGGTGCAGTCGACATTTCAGGCCGAGACCCTTCGGCAGGACCCAGAGGCATGCTGGTCAGTAGGTTAAATGGCCACTGTAAATTAGTCCCATGTGCAGGAGAGTTGCAGAATCTGGGGTGGGAGGGGTGCTGTTGATGGGAGTGTGGAGATATAAAATGGGATGAGTGCAGGGCTGGAGTAAATGGGTGACTGATGGTTGATACGGACTCAGAAAGCCGAAGGATCTTTATCCATGCTGTGGGATTCTATGATCACACTTTCAACGCACGAGAGTAACCACAAAGCTCTTCTGTAGTCCTCATAAATAAGAGTGCAGAAAATAGACAGAAAGCTTCTCTGCTAAATCCACCTCCTTTGCTGAACGTGCGTGATCAGCAAGTTTTGTTTCTGAATTGGTATGACTGAGTAGTTATGCTTGATTTGCTTAATCTAATATAGATCTGACAGATACACAGTCTAGATATCAACTGGGAAGCATACTGCTCCAGACCTCATTAGAGTCACCAGCCGACTAACAACACAAAGTGCTGAATCCCAGAGTTGTGATTAAGGTTAATGTCCTCCAAAACATGCAGCATCAGAATGTATTAGTAAAATTTAAGTCAAGGTGAATTTAAAACAATACAGCACAGCATGGGCCTTTGCTCTGCTATGGTGTGCTGACCTGCGTAATCCTATTCCATTTTCAACCTAACCCTTTCCTCCTACACACCCCATACCCTCCATTTTGCTTACTTCTATGTGCTATTTTAGATGTCCCTATAGTAACAGTCTATACCACCACTCTCAGCAGTGCATTCCAGATACTGTACTTATGCCTTTCTGTGCAAAAACCCTACCTCTGACATCCCCCATCAACTTCCCTACACTCACCTTAAACAGATATTCCTTGTTATTGGCCATTGCTGCACTGGGATAAAGGTGCTGGTTGTCCACTCCATCAATGCCGGTCAGTATCCTATACACATCTGAGTCGAGAGGAACCCTCTCCGTTACCATGACTGATACAATTGCAGTTGTTGCAGTTGTTAATGAGCCTGCTCAGTCCCAAGATATCATTTCCTGAGGTCTCAAAGCTGTTCTCTGGAACAGTATTTTTCAGTTCATTCATCGCCCATCCTTTTTTTGTCACAAGCTCAGAGTCAGTACTACAGATCATGACCAGTATATTTTGGCCCAATTAAGAGGCTGTCCCAATTAGCCAAAGGTTCATGAAAATAGTTAAAAAGGTATAAAGAAGACAAACTGAGTAACAAATTATGTGCTTAAATAAAACTCCAAACATATTAGAATCTACTAATAGTACTATAAAAGTGTATTAATTCATAATAGTTATCAATGGAGGAATTCATTCAGTGGATGCAACGAACAAAATCACACAGACACCCGGTGCAGATAATGGACTGCCTTCATACAATGCTATCAACAGTTGCATCCTTCAAATCTTCATTTTCATTGTAACATTCAAAATGGTTGTAGATACCTTCAAATTCTTTGTAGTTCCTAACTTTTTTTTGTTTATTCATATAAAGTTTAATAAGAATTTCTACAGTGAAGTCGAGTCTCAACACTCTGCACAAAGTTATGGGAACGGGAAGGAGTATGGTGAGCACAAAATAATGAGAGTCCCAGCTCAGAACTCAGTGTGGCCTCTGGCATGGATCCTCATGGAGAGAGAGAGAGAGAGAGAGAGAGGGAGAGAGAGAGAAAGAGAGAGAGAGAAGGAGAGGGAGAGGGAGAGGGAGAGGGAGAGGGAGAGAGAGAGAGAGAGAAAGAGAGAGAGAGGGAGAGGGAGAGGGAGAGGGAGAGGGAGAGGGAGAGGGAGAGGGAGAAAACAAACTGGTTTGTGGCACAATTGAACCCGTCACAGGACAGATTAGTCATTTTCAGGAGTACAGGGGTATGCAGTGGAGGGAAGGGAGAAGGTTTTCAAAAAAAACCCACGCTAAGAATATCCAACGTCTTGGCTCAGGAGAGTGTGATGAGTAGCGGCGTGGGAAGAGGGCAACCCTTCCAGTGCTCTCCGGTTCACAGCCCGGCCCTCTTAGTGGTTTCAGTAGTTAAAAGAGCACAAAGATGGAACCAAAGGAGCTCTAGAGAAAGCTGGGTGGGCCGATTTCATTCTGAAAAGGAGGGGGTTTGGGGGGAGGGAACGCTGCTGCTGGGGGTCAGGGGGAAAGATTACAGGAAGGCGTCGTTGGCCTGGCAGGTGTCCTTCAGCCACTCCTTGAACAGCTCCTCGTCCTTCTTCAGGACCGGGAACTGGCCCAGCACCACGTACGGCTTGTCAAATCCTTGATCTTCTAACCTCTGGCCAAGAGTCTCACCAATCCCCTCCAGGCACTTCATGGACTTCTCACCTATGGACTTGGCCACGAAGTCACGGTGCTTCTGTGACGTCGACATCCTGTCTGCAGGTGTGTGTCTCCGATCCCACCAACCGACTGCTTCTGGCGTAGTTCCTAACTTTTTGAAGTAGTGAAGCTGTTTCATTTTCACTCCTGGACACTTATGGCATCTCCAAGCCTGAATGCTTGAAACCACAGTGAGCAAAATGGTTCCAAATTGTCTTACTGCTTACATCTCGCCAAAAATCAACACAAACACACACAACTGACCCCATGTAAAAACTTCACTCTAAGCATGGAGTAGGTCTAACGGCTACACAAATGCTAGAGAGAACCTGTTCGGCAATAATTTTCTATCCCAATTCAACAGCATAACCTCCCAAATAAATAAAGCAAATCCTGGCTATTTTTTTCTTGGTTAGTTTTTGTCCTTTAAGAGTTGTCCCAAATAAGTGGCTACCCTGATTAAGTGATGGACCAACTAACCAGAATCCTCTGTATTAGCAGATACTTACACAATATGCAATTCCGTTCTGAACTCCTCAAATAATGTGTCAGTCCATGCCAACAAACAACGCGATATTGACAATGTTCCAGCCTGGCCTGATGAATGGCAAGTAACATGCCTGCCACACGTGCCAGCTAATGACCTGACCGACCCAACCACAGAAAACCTAATTGTCTTCTCTTTTCAAGTGAATAACTGTGATTAGTTGGGAGCCACCAGGATCAGTGCTGAGCCTTCAATATTCACAATCTATTTAAGCGTGATTAAGGTGAAGGGGCTGTAGAGCTTTGGGTTTCTAGGTTTCTCAAGCATCTGTACTTACCAATTGTTATCTTAACTAGAGTTGTTAAGCCCTGTGCTCTCTGCTTTATCTTGTCAAGTTACTTGTGACTGGCATGGGGTTTTCCACATACTATGATTATTTAATGTGGATCCTGTTTGGTGCTGATCACAGGGTCCTCGAGTGGAGAATGATTTGTCTCGCGGCATCGCTGTGCCGTGCCACCAGTGTTCTGTGGGAATTCCAATGCCGTCCCTCTGCCCCTGGGTTCAGTCTTTGCCAGAGTTCACCATGACAGGATACAGGAACATTTGTGCTGATGTACATTGTCAGAAAATCTGAGGCTATCCATTTGGAAGAAGGACCAGAAAAGCAGTATATATGTACTTTAAAGAGAAGGAGACAGAGAAAATAGAGGGAGGTGCAAATCCTTATACAGGTTATCCCCAGGTTATGAATATCTGATTTATGTACAGCTTGTACATATGAGTGAGTATTTGAGAAACAGGTGTGATGGAGTTGCTGGCTGCAGCCACCTTCTGCCATGTAGGAACTTGGTTCACTGTCTCATTTCTGACTTGCAAACTGTTTAGGTTATGGACATTCACAGGAATGTTATAAACCAGGTAGGACTTGTACATGAAATGCAGCAAGTTACCATTGCAGATACAGCATGTGAAGATCACTATTGAACTCAATTGCAGGAATCAAGGAGACTTCGGCAATTCGATTAAAACTAAAGGTTTATTACAAAAATTAACTAAAAAAAAGGCAAACAATGCTGAATCTTGATGAACAGAAATCACTGAGGATACACCGAAGAACTCAGACTGAATTTCACCCGACAAGGAACCACGATGACCCAACAAATAGGGATTGGCATGACCCCCCCAAAATACACCGTGCAGCATGTAGGAATTCCAGGCATTGACATTACGGTCCTAACTAAATTATCTCAAATTGAATGCAATTGATAAAAACGAGGAGTGCTTAACAACCCTCATGATCCCTACAAGCCAAAGTGAAAAAGCAGAGTGAGTGCAATGACAAACAATTAGACACAAAAGATAAGCAATCCAAGGACGAGACATATCCACAAGTTGACATTGAACAAATACAGACCACATAGTAACTGACAAGAAAACTTATTTGAAAACAACACACAAAAAAATATGCTGGAGGAACTTAGCAGGCTGGGCAGCATCTATGGAACAAAATACAGTTGACGTTTTGGGCCGAGACCCTTTGGCAGGGCTGGAGAAAAAAAGCTGAGGAGTAAATTTAAAAGGTGGGGGGAGGGGAGACCACTGCTTGTGACAAACCAACTAATCAGGAAGGAAATGGAATATTGTGTCAAAACCTTCGAATATAACCTAGGTGCAGAGAGAGGGAGACACTGAAGTGGGACTTCAATGAATTTTTGGAGACTTTAAGGGAAAAGAATGATGAGAAGTGCTGGGCCAACAGGGCTGTTAACTAGAACTCTCAAACTGAAAGTTAATGCCAACGCTCTGGCTGGAAACAATAACTAATACCAAATGAATACCGCTCCTTGACAGCGTCAATCAAAGTGGTAGTCTTCTTTCCTGGACAAGGATGAGGGTAGGCAGGGAGCAATGAAAACAAGACTAAAATGAAAAGAAGGGAGTTAAATACCACCACAATGGTACACTAATTAGGTGGAACCTGCATTCTCATGAGCACGATTGTCCAACATGTTGCACAGCCCACCTATGCGGGCACCTAGATCCTGCAGCAGGGCTGATGGTTGTAACACATCAGACTTTGTTTTATAGATTGTTGTTTGTCCATCATTGTCGTCGATGGAGACCTTGACACCATTATGATGATGATGGTGTCGAGACTGGTGTGTGTCAGCCTCACTCTCTCTTCCCAATTCCTATCTGGATCCAGTGGCAAGACAAGAGTCGAGACGACTGGAGATGGGACTTTTATAGATAGTAAACTAGGGAAGTACTACAACAGCGGTACAAGGTGTGTGTAGACCATACCTGGAATGCTGCATGCAGTTTTTGTCTCGTTATTTAAGGAGGGTTAACTTTACATTGCATGCAGTTTAGGGAAGGTTCACTAGATTGATTGATGGGATGAAGTGCTGTTTTATGAGGAAAAAGTAAACATATTGAGCCTCTACTCATTGAAAATTAGTAGACTGAATAGTGATCTCATTGACATATCACCTTCTGGGGGGTGTGCAGTTAGATAAGGTTGATACTGAGAGGGGGGATCCATAACTTGGAATCATTCTTTTTGAATAAGGGATAGGCAATCTAAGATGAAATGAAGAGGAACTCATTCTCTCAGAGTGCCATGAACCTTTAGAATTCCAGAGTTCAGAGAGATAGCAGGCAACTGCAGGAAACATAAAGTTGTGGTGGTAGGGGATTTTAATTTTCCATACATTGATTGGGACTCCCATACTGTTAGGGATCTAGATGGTTTAGAGTTTGTAAAATGTGTTCAGGAAAGTTTTCTAAATCAATATATAGAGGGACCAACTAGAGGGGATGCAATATTGGATCTCCTGTTAGGTAATGAATTAGGGCAAGTGACAGAAGTCTGTGTAGGGGAGCACTTTGGTTCCAGTGATCATAACACCAGTTTCAATTTGATCATGGACAAGGATAAATCTGGTCCTAGGGTTGAGGTTCTGAACTGGAAGAAGGCCAAATTTGAAGAAATGAGAAAGGATCTAAAAAGCGTGGATTGGGACAGGTTGTTCTCTGGCAAAGGTGTGATTGGTAGGTGGGAAGCCTTCAAAGGGGAAATTTTGAGAGTGCAGAGTTTGTATATTCCTGTCAGGATTAAAGGCAAATTGAATAGGAATAAGGAACCTTGGTTCTCAAGGGATATTGCAACTCTGATAAAGAAGAAGAGGGAGTTGTATGAAATGTATAGGAAACAGGGGGTAAATCAGGTGCTTGAGGAGTATAAGAAGTCCAAGAAAATACTTAAGAAAGAAATCAGGAGGGCTAAAAGAAGACATGAGGTTGCCTTGGCAGTCAAAGTGAAGGATAATCCAAAGAGCTTTTACAGGTATATTAAGAGCAAAAGGATTGTAAGGGATAAAATTGGTCCTCTTGAAGATCAGAGTGGTCGGCTTTGTCCGGAACCAAAGGAAATGGGGGAGGTCTTAAATAGGTTTTTTGCGTCTGTATTTACTAAGGAAGCTGGCATGAAATCTATGGAATTGAGGGAATCAAGTAGTGAGACCATGGAAATGTACAGATTGAAAAGGAGGAGGTGCTTGCTGTCTTGAGGAAAATTAAAGTGGATAAATCCCCGGGACCTGACAGAGTGTTCCCTCGGACCTTGAAGGAGACTAGTGTTGAAATTGCAGGGGCCCTGGCAGAAATATTTAAAATGTCGCTGTCTACGGGTGAAGTGCCGGAGGATTGGAGAGTGGCTCATGTTGTTCCGTTGTTTAAAAAAGGATCGAAAAGTAATCCGGGAAATTATAGGCCGGTGAGTTTAACGTCAGTAGTAGGTAAGTTATTAGAGGGAGTACTAAGAAACAGAATCTACAAGCATTTGGATAGACAGGGGCTTATTAGGGAGAGTCAACATGGCTTTGTGTGTGGTAGGTCATGTTTGACCAATCTGTTGGAGTTTTTCGAGGAGGTTACCAGGAAAGTGGATGAAGGGAAGGCAGTGGATATTGTCTACATGGACTTCAGTAAGGCCTTTGACAAGGTCCCGCATGGGAGGTTAGTTAGAAAAATTAAGTCGCTAGATGTACATGGAGAAGTGGTAAATTGGATTAGACATTGGCTCGATGGAAGAAGCCAGAGAGTGGTGGTACAGAATTGCTTCTCTGAGTGGAGGCCTGTGACTAGTGGTGTGCCACAGGGATCAGTGCTGGGTCCATTGTTATTTGTCATCTATATCAATGATCTGGATGATAATGTGGTAAATTGTCAGTATTAAACTCCATCTGCCATTTTTCAGCCCATTTTTCCATCTGGAAAAATGGGCTGAAAAATGGCAGATGGAGTTTAATACTGACAAGTGTGAGGTATTGCACGTTGGAAGGACAAACCAACGTAGAACATACAGGGTTAATGGTAAGGCACTGAGGAGTGCAGTGGAACAGAGAGATCTGGGAATACAGATACAAAATTCCCTAAAAGTGTCGTCACCGGTAGATAGGGTCGTAAAGACAGCTTTTGATACATTGGCCTTTATTAATCGAAGTATTGAGTATAAAAGCTGGAATGTTATGATGAAGTTGTATAAGGCATTGGTGAGGCCGAATCTGGAGTATTGTGTTCAGTTTTGGTCACCAAATTACAGGAAGGATATAAATAAGGTTGAAAGAGAGCAGAGAAGGTTTACAAGGATGTTGCCGGAACTTGAGAAACTCAGTTACAGAGAAAGGTTGAATAGGTTAGGACTTTATTCCCTGGAGCGTAGAAGAATGAGGGGAGATTTGATAGAGGTATATAAAATTATGATGGGTATAGATAGAGTGAATACAAGCAGGCTTTTTCCACTGAGGCAAGGGGAGAAAATAACCAGAGGACATGGGTTAAGGGTGAGGGGGGAAAAGTTTAAAGGGAACATTAGTGGGGACTTCTTCACACGGACAGTGGTGGGAGTATGGAATGAGCTGCCAGACGAGGTGGTAAATGTGGGTTCTTTTTTAACATTTAAGAATAAATTGGACAGATACATGGATGGGAGGTGTATGGAGGGATATGGTCCGTGTGCAGGTCAGTGGGACTAGGCAGAAAATGGTTCGGCACAGCCAAGAAGGGCCAAAAGGTCTGTTTCTGTGCTGTAGTTTCTATGGTTCTATGGTTCTAACTATTGAGGCTGAAGCATTGAATATTTTCTAGGTCAAGACAGACAGCTCTTCAGATAGATTTTGGGGAGTAAGGGTGATGAGAAATGAGTAGGAAATTGCAACTGTTAAGTAACGAAAAGGTTAGAGAGTAACTCAAAAATATCTTGGTTGGAAAAGATAAAGTTTAAACAAAAATGTTGCTGATATGTGACTAAACAGAAGATTAGATTGAGGTGAAAATGTTGCAGCAACTGGCCATTGAGGCCAAACTCTTTGCTTATCCCTGGACAATCAAAATTTATGAGGCCAAGAACATAATAAAGAACAAAAAGCAGCAGGAGCCACTGATTAAAATACAGGTAAAAGACAAACCTATTATGAATGAATCCATTCTATCCAGCCATTACTGGTGCAGCTGCCATAGTCAGATCAGCTCTCTTCTGAACTTTCTTCTCAGCTATTAAGATTTAAGATTCAAGATTCATTTATTATGAAAGAATGTATAAATTATACAACCTTGCTCACAGGTAGCCACCAAGCAAGAAACCTGAAAGAACCCAATTAAAGAAAAAAATAATGAAAATAAAAAGACCAACACTCAATGCGCAAGAGAAAGGAAAAAAAAATTAAATCATACAAACAATTGAAACGAACAACAGCATCCTGAACTAAAAATAAATCCTCAGATGTGAACCCTGGAGTGGGCCCAGGGCCTCACTTATCTGTTCATCATATTAATGGCCATAGAACACAGCAGCCTGGGCAGTCTTCATAGCTTCAGCGCCATGGAGATGACCATCGCGGAGAGTGAGCAAAATCAGCTGTTGTCCAACCGACACCCTGTCTTTTCAGTCTATCTGGGCCGGTGCTAAAATTGGCCCAACAATGGAACAGTGAGAGACTTCACACCCTACAGAGAGGACCGAAGATCACAACGAGTGAGTGAGATCAGCTCTTGCCTTCGATCTGGACTGGGGTTTAAATTGTTGAAACACCATTAAGTACCTCACACTAGGACCTAGCTACCGGAAAAGGCTCCAGGACTAGACCATGCCACTGAGTGACTCACCCCGGGCCCAGATTGTGTCACCCAGTTGAAGCCACTGTCAAGCTCTTTAGATTAGCTCGGTGCCCAGAGCGATCCAGCCTCTCATCCGGGTCAGTTGAACAAGCATCGGAAATTCTCTGCCCGGGCCCTGACTCCTCCGTTCAGTGCCCATAATGATCCAACCTTACTTCGGGGGCATCGGAACTCCATCTGCAATGACTCTACAACGCACTATCCTAGCTCATCCCCAAACTTGCCTCACCATTGTTCGCCCCTTCATTGTTTGCGGCTCTAATTTAACACAATTTACCCCAGGAAAGGTATCTTTAGTGATGTTTTTAGTCAGCTTTCTTAGCTTTTTGACTACCAGAGAGCTGTTGCACATATTCGGTAGCAGCATCTTAACCAGAAGTATTGAGTATTAACTTTGATGCTGCCTCCAACTCTTGAGCATAGGGCTGGCTTGAGAGCATCCTTCAGACCCCTTTCCCTGGTTAAAAGAGACAGCAGTGACGTGCATGCGGACATCAATTAACCTTCATGTAGGTCAGCCCTACATTTCAATCCTCCACTTGAGCCTCATTGCCCAAGAGTGCAATCCATCTGCACCAGCCCCACTTCAGCTCCATTCCAAACCTGTGTCGTTAGCTCCCATCATCAACAAACAGAGGTTTAACCCTGTCCATGCCACACTCTAAATCTCACCTTTTTTTCAATGGACACCATTCCGGAACCTGCATTTGGAGAGTTCAAAGTTAATTTATTGTCAAAGTACATGTATGTCACCATATACAACCCTGAGATTCATTTTCCTGTGGGCATCCTCAGCAAATCTATAGAATAGTAACTATAACAGGATCAATGAAAGATCAACCAGAGTGCAGAGGATAACAAGCTGTGCAAATGCAAATATAAATAAACAACAATAAATAATGGGAACATGAGATAAGGAGATAAATAGTCCTTAAAGTGAGATGATTGGTTGTTGGAACACTTGAACAGATGGGCAAGTGAGCGAAATTATCCCCTTTTGTTCAAGAGCCTGATGGTTGAGGGATAGTAACTGTTCTTTAACTTGGTAGTGCGAGTCCTGAGGTTCTTTTTCTTTGTACCTGATGGCAGCAGCGAGGAAAGGCTTAGTTGGTGACGATCTCTGATGATGGATGCTGCTTTCTTATGACAGCGTTTTATATAGATGGGCTCAGTGGTTGAGAGGGCTTTACCTGTGATGTACTGGGCTGAATCCACTACCTTTTGTAAAATTTTCCACTCAAAGGCATTGGTGTTCCTATACCAGACCATAATGCAGCCAGTTAATACACTTCATACTACACATATAAAGAAGTTTGTCAAGGTTTTTGATGTCATGCCGAATTTCCGCAGACTCCTAAGGAAGTAAAGGCTCTATCATGCTTTCTTTGCAACTACATTTATATGACCTGTCCAGGACAGGTTCTCTGAGATAGCGACACCCAGGAATTTAAAGTTACTGACCCTCTTCACCTCTGATCCTGTGATGATGATTGACTTATGGGCCTCTGGTTTCCCTCTCCTGAAGTCTACAATCAGTTCCTTGGTCTGGCTGACATTGAGTGAGAGGTTGTTGTTATGACACCACTCAGCCAGATTTTCAACCTCCCTTCTGTATGCTGATTAATCACCACCTTTGATTAAGCCCACAAGAGTGGTGTCGTCAGTAAACTTGATAATGGAGCTGTGCTTAGCCACAAAATCATAGATGTAAAACGAGTATAGCATGGGGGCTAAGCTGACAGCCCTGTGGAGCACCTATGCTGATGAATATCACTGAGATGTTGCTGCTGATCCAAACAGGAAATCCAGGATCCAATGGATAGGGAGGTATTAAGGCCAACATCTTGGAGCTAATTTATTAGTTTTCAGGGAATGTTGGTATTAGATGCTGAGCTGTAGTCGATAAAGAGCGTCCTAATGTACGTACCTTTGTTGTCTAGATGTTCCAGGATTGAATGAAGAGCCAATAAGATGGCATCTGCTCTGAACCTGTTGCTCCGGTAGGCAAATCAGATCCAAGTTGCCTTTCGGGCAGGAGCTAATATGTTTCAACACCAACCTCTCAACACTTCACCACTGTGGATGCAAGTGCAGCTGGGCGATAGTCATCGAGGCAGGTCACCACACGCGTCTTGGGCACCGGTATAATTGAAGCCTCCTTGAAGCAGGTGGGTACCACACACTGCCGAACCAAGAGATTAAAGATCTCAGTGAACACACCAGCCACTTGGTCAGCTCGGGTCTTTAGTACTTGGCCAAGTACCCCGTCCAGTCCGATGCCTCCTATGGATTCACCCTCCTGAAGACAGCCTGCAGGTCAGCCTCAGATACTGAAATCAAAAAATAAAAATGGAAAATAAACATTAAGATCCTGTTCACTTGTTATTTCTGCACTTATTGATGCAGGATACTGATTGAAGGGTGGTTTATTCTGGATGCGCTGTGACCTACCTGCCACCATTACCACTGATGCTGTGAAACTTTGGCCACAGGATCTTTGCAGCAGTAAACCTGAATTTAAAAAAAAACAGCTTCTCCATAGAAGACCATAAAACACTGCAGAAACATTTCCTGACAGCATTTACGGTATCATTTATTTCCTTGGTGGATATTTAAAGATTAGCTTAAGCTTGTGCTCGAAGGCTGAGAATGTTCTTTTATTGAGTCGAGGTCAGTCTGCAGTGTATGCTGACCCAGCTAATTTCAGGTTGGTTGTCATTTGGGACATTAATGTAATCTTCAGACCATTGGGATAATAAAAAAGGCCACCAGATAGCTTTCTTCCCCCATCTGCAAACACCCTCCATCACCACATCAAACCTTTTCCCATTTTATGAAAAATACTTCGTTTGAGTGCTTGCATGCCATTGAAGGAGGTGATTAAGCCCCTCAAGTTAAAGCCAACTCTTGGGCATTCCCATTGCTTCACTTATTTCCTTATAATCTACTTTATCTTTTTTAGTTTTGTGACCTAAATACACTAGGGCAAATTCACCTGCTATCATGACTTTTAATGTGGGATCACAATAGAACACTTGAGGAATTCCACATGGACACTGAGATATTGTGCAGACCCCACAGTAACAGCTCCCAAGGTAAGGACTGAGCTCTGGTCAATCAATCTGTGGAGCAGCCGCACTGAACCGCTCTGCGTTGAATGAGGGACGGACGGCCCTTGCTCTGAGGTATCCAATAGCCTATTAATCGCCAGTGACAATTCCAATGTGAATAGGGCGAAAGATTAGAAGAGGTCTGGTGCCATTTGTCCATACTGCAAGCAATGTTTGGTGTCTTGAGGATGGGGAGATATTGGAAAGAAAGAAAAGAATTACCTTGAATCAAAAAAAAAACAATCACAGGTTCAGTGAATCCTCCAGTGCTTCTTTAAAGCATCATTTAGTATAAGACATTGACAGACGGTTGTGTAAAATCTTGGAAGCTTTTGAAAGACACAAAATGATTATCAATTATTCAAAGACGTAAAATACTCAGAAATATCCTGGAGCCTGAGACACTTTGTCTGTCTGCACTAAATAAATAACCATGACTACATGTCCAACTTGGAGTTCAAGGCAGCTTGGCTCCACTTTCGAAGAAAAACAAATTATGCCAATGGAGGGTAATTATGACAAGCCTTGATCAAATGGAAAAGAAATACCTATTGAGTGTTACTAAGACAAGATGAGAGAGACAGTCAAGGACAAGAAGAAGCCAGTTGATTCAGTGATTTGTCTATTCACCACTCTGACTCACAGCTCCATCTCCAACTAAATTTTCAGTGCTTTCTGCAAGCTGATTTTGGGGTTCAATACTGACAGGGATGGCAATGATGAATTATGGAATGTACAATATTGGACACCATTTTCCAGCACATGGCTAGTTAAATGCAAAAATTTGGAAGTGGTTTTCATTCTGCCTCTGTACAGCAGGACCTTGCAATGTGGATCTTAAGCTGCTGTCCTCCCCAAGGAAAAGAGCAGACATCCTCTCATCCCTGCACTCTGCCATTGTTATAACTATTAACTGTTCTCGTACACTGAGAGTGCAGTCAGAATTACACCTACATTGCTCACTCTCGTCATCGCACAGGAGATCCAGGAAGCAAAAGGGATATAGAAAACAGGCAGGAAGTGAATGCTTGCGAGTAAAGCCCGGTAGCTTAGTGGTTGGCACTACGCTTTACGGTGCAGGTGATCCGGGTTCAATTCCTGCTGCTCTCTGTAAGTAGTTTGTACGTTCTCCCTGTGGGTTGCATGTGTTTCCTCCCACAGTCCAAAAACATACCGGTTAGTAGGTTAATTGAGCATTTTAATTTGTCCTATGAGTAGGCTAGGATTAAATTGGGGGATTGCTGGGTCGTGTGGCTCGAAGGGCTAGAAAGGCCTATTCCGTGCTGTATCTCAATAAATAATCAATCAATAAATTAATAAATAAAGAGACATGATTTCATTTTCATGCCTTTTCAACATTTATTTTGTAGTTGCATTATTATGCATTATAGTCAAGTCGCTGCTGTGATGGTCAATGAAAGGATGTGGTTACTATGATCGTGTTCATGTACACTCACTGGCTGTGTTTTATTTAGCTACAGTTGTATACCTGCTTGTTCAAGCAAATATCTAATCAGCCAATCATGCGGCAGCAACTCAGTGCATAAAGGTATGCAGACATGGACAAGAATTCAGCGTCGTTCAGCGCAAACATCAGAATGTGAAAGAAGTGTGATCTCAGGGACTTTGACTGAGGAGTGATAGTTGGTGCCAGACGCGGTGGTTTAAGTATCTTAGAAACTATTGATCTCTTGGGGTTTTCATATACACCAAACTCTAGAGCTTACAGAGGATGGTGCAAAAACACAAAAAAAATCATCCAGTGAGAGTAGTTTTGTGCATGAAAACACTTTGTTGAAGACAGAGGTCAGGGCAGAATGGCGAGACTGGTTCGAGCTGACGGAAAGGTGACAGTAACTCAAGTAACCATGTATTATAGCACAGGTCCTCCAAGAGGTTCACAACCTTGCTGGCGTTATGCTTTGGCTCTTGGTAGGGTCACCAATGCCAAACAGGTCAAAGCGTAGAGGCCAAACAAAGAGTTGTCCACCAGTACTCCAACTTTGGGGGTTCAGCCCAGGGCTTACGACCCTGACTGGTCAAACAAAACTATTATGGAAACAGGAATGAGGAATCCTTCTACATCTGTGTGTGTTGTATTCCTGGGCCTCTAGCCAGAACTTGCATGGCTGACAGGAGCGAAAACTAAGAGGAAGCTATTGGCATAATGAAGGAAGCTCTGAACACTACCAGGACCAAGAGGAGAAAGGGAGAGAGCACTGGAGGACCTTCATTACTGCCCTAAATGGCAGCAGGCATAACGGGCAGTGAGTAAGTAAGTACAACATTGGCATGCAGAAGAG
Organism: Mobula hypostoma; assembly: GCF_963921235.1. NCBI lineage: Eukaryota > Metazoa > Chordata > Chondrichthyes > Myliobatiformes > Myliobatidae > Mobula > Mobula hypostoma. The sequence goes on along the minus strand of NC_086100.1, from coordinate 80,528,560 downwards.
CATCTCTGAGCAATCAACCTGTCAAACCGTGAAGTGGATGGGCTAGAGCTGCAGAAGACCATGAAGATACATTCTGTGGCCACTTTATTAGGTACAGGAGGTACTGAATAAAGTGTTCACTGAGTGTATAATATGCTTAGTGTGTTGTTGCCTGAATCTATGTATGTGCCTGTGATTCCACTGCAAACAAGTTTCTTATTTTACCTGTACCTTGCCGTATTTGTGCACGTGGCAGTATTCTCGATTAGACTTGACTATTCTGAGTTCTGTCATGGAAAGAGATTGCCAGGGAGACAAAGGAATGGATGCAAGGGTGTGCTAAAAATCTGCACCACTTGCTAATACTGTGTGAGTGAAATGGACACACTAGGAATCTGAAAAAGTGTCCAGTGAGTGTAGGTTCCTTGTGGCCAGTCTGGATCACCCTCTTCTCTCCCCTGTCTCATACAGCTGCACTTCACACCACAGTTCTCATCTATTCTTCAATGTAGTTGGTGGAGTCAGAATCAGAATCGAGAAATTTGTTAACTTAGCAGCAGCAATACATGATAATATAGAAAGAAAAAATAAATAAGTATAATGTAAATATATATATGTGTATATACATATATATATACGTGTGTGTGTGTGTGTGTGTGTGTGTATGTATGTATATATATATATTTTTTTTTTAATTTATATATGTATGAAATAGTTAGATAAAAATAGTGCAAAACTAAAAAAAGTGACCTAGTGTTCAAGGGTTCAATGTCCATTGAGGAATCAGATGGCAGAGGGGAAGAAGCTGTTCCTGAATCACTGAGTGTGTGCCTTTCAGGCTTCTGTACCTCCTTCCTGATGGTAACAATGAGAAGAGGATGTGTCCTATGTAATGGAGGTCCTTAAAAATAGACATCGCCTTTCAGAGGTACCACTCCTTGAAGATGTCTTGGATACTACGAAGGCTAGTACCCGAGATGGAGCTGACTAATTTTACAACTTTCTATAGCTTCTTTCAGTTTTGTGCAGTGGCCCCCCCCCCCATACCAGACAGTGATGCAGCTTATCAGAATGCTCCACATGGTTCATCTAAGTATTTGGGTGTTTTAGGTGACAAACCTAATGTCTTCAAACTGCTAATGAAATATAGCTGCTGTCTTGCCTTCATTATAGCTGCATTGATACGTTGGGAGTAGGTTAGGTCCTCAGAGATCTTGACACCCAAGAACTTGAAATTGCTCACTCTCTCCGCTTCTGATCCCTCTATGAGGATTGGTTCATGTTCCCTCATCTTACCTTTCCTGAAGTCCTTTTGTCTTATTGATATTGAGTGCAAGGTTATTGCTGTGACACCATCCCACTAACCATTTGGCTCATCGGTTCTTTGTTGGCTCTTAAAGCAAACCTACGTCCTATCCCTCACTTATTTTTTGGGATGTAGGAGGAAACCAGAGCATCTGGTGGAAAGTCATGTGTTCACAAAGAGACTGTGCAGATTTGAGACACAGAGCAGCAGAGGTCAGGATTGAATGGAGATAATGGGAGCTATGTATTAGCAATACACCCATTGTTATGCCTCTGGAAGGGGAAAATCAGAAGAGCACAGCTCTCTCAAAGGTAAAGTGAGTAACATTTCTTAAACAGCAGTACACAAAAAATTGCAAGACCGTGCACAATCTGGAAGGAATTGAACATCTAAACTTTCATTGCTATCATTGCCCTGACAACAATCAGCAAGGTAGTCCCTACCTAGCTCTTGTTTTTAAGTTGTTGTTGCTGCATCTGGTAAGTTTCAGTAAGAATATTCTTATTCAGTGTTGGCACGTGGCCAAGTGGTTAAGGCGTTTGTCTAGTGGTTTGAAGGTCGCTAGTTCGAGCCTTGGCTGAGGCAGTGTGTGTGTCCTTGAGCAAGGCACTTAACCACACATTGCTCTGCGACGACACTGGTGCCAAGTTATATGGGTCCTAATGTCCTTCCCCTGGACAACATTGGAGAGGGGAGACTTGCAGCATGGGCAACTGCTGGTCTTCCACACAACCTTGCCCAGGCCTGCGCCATGGAAACCTTCCAAAGCGTAAATCCATGGTCTCATATGACTAACGGATGCCTATATAAAAAATTCTTATTTAAGTGCAGATCTCTCACCCACTGGACCGGATCTTGCCGGTTCTGTTCTCCTGCCTGGAACTGTCTCCTGCACTTCCACACTTGTACTTACCCCTCTGACTTGGACGTGGATCACCACTGACCCAAACTTTCCGGGGGCAGCAGGATGCCTTTAGCAATTGCAGTGCATCTGGTGACACAGTAAGGAAGTCCCAAATGAAGATGCTGAAAGCATTGACAGCTGGAAAAACCCTCCCATGGTTTCTACAGCTCAAAGCTTTTATGTCTCTCTGACTTTCAAACATATTTCAAAATAATAATATTTCAATAAATTATTATAAAGGTTAAAAATTGTTAATCTCATAATCAATTAGATGGCAATACTAACAAAACTGCACCAGAAACAGCAAGTAATGACTGATGGGGGGAATTGGGGAGATGTGGGTTTAGAGCTGTATGGTGAATTTAGAAGACCAAGCTTTGCCATTGGAATCCAAAAGTCAGCAAGGTGCTAGGTCGTTACCGCGGTTCATTTAGGAGAACTGCCTGTGAAAACCCTGTTTTTCTCACCCTCCTCCTCTTTCCTCTTTGAGTAGGTTGTTCTACATTAGCAAATTGCCCTTTGCTAGTTCTCCCAATCATACTCTACTGCAAAGTGATTGCTTACTAAGCCATTCATGAGGCCAGAAGCATTCAAGTCAAAACAGATCCCTACAGATAGTTTGAAAGCAAAATATAATTGCAGTGACATTCAACTGAACTGTGCTAGCTGAAGAGCTCCAGAGCAACAGCGTTATAGACATAGACTGGTCAAATGAAACAATTCTGCCAGTTTTAGCAAAGCCCTGACTGGCACATATGATGAACCAAGAAGTTCTTTTGTGCATAACTAAAGATTGGCTAAATCTGTTGTAGAGCAATTTTATCCACATTTTTACTGTAAAATATGTCTTTTAACATTTTGGTAGGATTTCTATTTGCCCAGAACTGATTTACCAGTGTAAAAATCCCCCAAACAGTGTCACAATAAGTGCCAAGTCCAGGGTTGTCTACTATGAGAATTTCACCATTTCTCGTTTGAAAACCAGCCATCGTTATTTACGTGCAGAACACCCGGCTTCACTCACTCTGCTCTAGCTGAAACCATGCTATTTACAAACCAAGAGTAAAACTGCATCCTCTGTGAGTTCCTGCAGCCTCGAATGTAACCTCTCACACATGCTTTTGTGTACGGGTTATGTTGAAAGGTTTACAAATTGGCTTGTAAGGCAGAAAGACACTAATTCTCCTTATCTCTTTCAAAACTTCATTAGGGCAGAAAAGAGCGAGCAGTAAAATACTTATCGAGATGTGCTTCCCCCCCCCTCCACCCCCACCCACAGCAGCACACCTCTCGCTCTGCCTGATTTGCAGCGCTGTTCGCGATCCAGTCTGACGGCAAGCTCTGGTAACCTTTCCCCAAGCCCACTGACCACTCTACTTTTACACTCACTCTACTGATATAAAATGCTGCAGTACGTGGACCAGTATATTAGTAGCAGCTCAAACCACTGAACCAATCATCACTTGCGACCACACTTCACGTGTCCATGTGCCTTTCATGCTCTCACAGTCATATTCTCATGGTCACCATGGTTACCGTTGAAGCTTCTGCAGTTAGTCATGTATGCTCAAGGCTACAGTTGTGAAGACATTTGACATGCACAAAGATGAATTCTTTACAATATATTCCACCCCTCAATTATTGTAACCCCGTTGCATCTGGCCTATAGGTTTTAATACAAGCCACACCGATGCCCCACCATATTACAAGCAACTTGCAAAACTACTAAGCATAAAAGTAAAATGTCTATGGATTTGAACACTTGAAATCTTTTCAGGGATTCCAAACCTAGAAGTAAATTCTCTATATAAAAGTTTAGAAACAGTTACAGCATAATTTCTATGAGTTGGATAGTCTTCTAACCATTGAGAAAATAAACATACAAACCAAGTGCTTAGTTGAAATATTTAGGCAATTGCTTAGAGTACGTCTGAAGATGTACACATGGCCTCCAAAGGGAGAACCGAGCAGTGGCAGATACCGGTGGTGATGTCCTGGGATTATGTCTGGCAGATCATACAGTTCTTCACCATGATCAAGAATCTTGGTGCATGCCACTCCTGCCATAATCAGGAATCTTGGTGCATCCCACTCATTTCTGTTTATGCCCATACACGCAGTGTGCCTTAGTCCAAAAGTCCCGTTCAGACATTTTAGGGATTGGGAAATAGAAGCAAATCACTCACATACTGAAGCAGCATGGAAGAGTTATTGTAAGATCTAATTGCAGTTCAGAAGAAATCAGTAGACATTATTTGCCCCATATTGCTACCTCCTTTCACCTGTAGAGTCTCCTGTACTTGAGCAAGTTTGCATTTCGTTATTGCTGAGGACTGAGGACTTGATGTTCTCTTTCATAACTAAGAAGTTGATAAGTGACTTTTCAAGAAATGGTAAAGTGACTGGCTGTCCTTCAAGTTTCACAACATCTCAATTGATTCATTACTTTAGGGTAATCATGGTCAATTAGAAGCATAAGCTGTGGAAAAGGTGATTCCAGTATCAACCAGAAAATCTAATTGTTGCTTACAGTTAGGGGAATAACAGGTCCGGCAATTTTTATAGTAGGCAGAATTGTAATTGTATGAGTTTTTCAGTACAGTTTGGGAAAGGGTTATTTAGAGTAAGTGCATTGTCTGAGGTACTGGTGGTAATGGAAGCAGAAGCTAACTATTATCAAAGTTGCCTTGGCGCCAACGGCATCTTTGAACTGAGCGGCCAGGCTATCGGCTAGCAAAACACACCCCTCAAGGACATCCTCCTCTTTTACCCCTACCCTACCATACCCACCACCCCATCTCCATGTTTGTTAACGAGAATCAAAGAATTGTAAAAAACCATACATTTAGAATAGCATTATCTAAATCGTAAACTACTCTGTTCAAAACTAAAAGAATACCAGTCACAAGTGAATCGTTGGGCCGAATGTATATAAAGCAGGGAATGTTAAACAGTGAAATTGTAAGCAGAATGATAAGCCAAAACCTGGTCACTGACATCAAACATTATTACCAGTTAAAATAACATTCAGATTATTTAGGACAGCTATTGCAACTTTTTTTTAAAACGATATGTACAATATTCTGTCCCCATCACCCTAGGCAGCTTTAACTCTTTGGTTTAATTAGTTCTGACAATATTGCAAAGCACTCACAATTCTACTTAACTCTTGTCATCCCACACAAGTATCAGTATACGTTTCCCCTAACTTAGGTTGCAACCCAATTACTAAAACGTTTATTAAGATAGATGTTCCCACCTCAAGGGTTAGTTTGGAATTCTTCTGAAATACAGTATATATGTGTGATATGCTTTCGTTAACATCAGCCCCTGTCTTTTATGTGGCACTGTGCATCTTATGCAAATCTACAATGCGAGGGAAAATTTTTCTTAAAGTTTCTATTAGATTAGTTCAAGGTACATTTAAATCAACATCTCATTCATCCTCTGGTACCAGTTGTTTCTTTTTAAACACTGAGGTAGACAATATTATGCTTGATTACTCTCTTTCTCTCTCTCTCACTTTTCCTGCAGGACTCTCATTTCTCCAGTGAGTAGATGCATACCATCGTACAGTTTCCGTTCACTCCTCAACAAACTTAATGATGGTACACAACGCTCAAACATGCACCCCACCAGAGTCGCCTCGGGGGGTCTGGGAAGGGGACTCTCACACTACCATTCGCACATTCACAGTCATCCACGCTTCAGAATTCCCTTTCTTACTCACACTCACACTCTCTTTGTGGGCCCAGCCCACAGGTGCATTAGCAGGACCAAAACCTAGCCTGAAGTAACCCCCCACCCTGTGTTAGTGCCACAGCTTTCCTCTATTATCCCCTGTTTCTCAATAGCCTACAGCGACTAATGTATGACATACCTTGACTACTCCGCGTAGCAGGAAATTTACGTTCCAACAGTAGACTCAGTCCTTTGCTCGAATATAAACTGCCTAGGATTTAGGACTCATCAGCTACCAGGGCACAATTTCATTATCTAGTATAACAAAGTCAAGGGTTAGCCATCTTGATGGAACCTTCACTAACTGTTGTTGCCAACTGACTGGACTCCGACAACTGGCACTTGTTCCTCAGCCACACTTTATTTGTGCACAAGGAGAACAGTCTGGCCCCTGTCACCACTCTGTTCTGAAGTTGGAACAAATCAATGGCATTTTATACAGAAATTGTCCAGTTGTATACAAATATTGATCCAATAGAAACTTTGTACTCTTCTGAATCCCATCATTTGCATATTTAAGTACGATCATAATACACAGTTCAGGTGTGAAGAACAATTAAATCCATGAGTTAAGGACCAATAATACTTAACAATTAGTAAAATAAATGTCTGATTGTAAAAGTTGCCCTAGAATCCTTTGCTTGCATCTTTATTTTGTCTTGGTATGTTCAGTGAACTTGGCTCCCAGGGTGGAACAGACTGGCTGTACAAAGTGTTCAGTTAGCAAACATTTTATCCTTTACTTTTCTACATTTTCCACAATTCCTGCCTTCCATTCCACATAGAGCAGTGTCCACCCCACAGTTTCATGACGATCCTCCAAGGACCTCATTTCCCGGTCACGTAAGATCACTCCACTTCCTCCTGAATCCTGTACCATTAACAACCACACTGTCAGTGGTTTCCCTCAACTTCTGTCTGTGCCGATTTCCCAGCTCCACCGATTTCTGGCAGGAGTAGACCTTAGTCACTATCGAGCTGGTCATGGTTTCAGGGTTCTCTTCCAACCCCTGCCCCTTGGATTGTTTAAGATTCGTTACTTAGACCATAAGACCATAAGACAAAGGAACAGAAGTTGGCCATTTGGCCCATCGAGTCTGCTCAGCCATTTTATCATGAGCTGATTCATTCTCCCATTTAGTCCTGCTCCCCCGCCCTCTCACCATAACCTTTGATGCCCTGGCTTCTCAGATACCTATCAATCTCTGCCTTAAATACACCCAATGACTTGGCCTCCACTGCCGCCCGTGGCAACAAATTCCATAGATTCACCACCCTCTGACTAAAAAAACTTCTTTGCATCTCTGCTCTGAATGGGCACCCTTCAATTCTTAAGTCATGCCCTCTTGTACTAGACTCCCCCATCATGGGAAACAACTTTGCCACATCCACTCTGTCCATGCCTTTCAACATTCGAAATGTTTCTATGAGGTCTCCCCTTATTCTTCTAAACTCGAAGGAGTACAGTTCAAGAGTGGTCAAATGTTCCTCATATGTTAACCCTCTCATTCCTGGAATCATTTTAGTGAATCTTCTCTGAACCCTCTCCAATGTCAGCACATCCTTTCTTAAATAAGGAGCCCAAAACTGCCCACAGTACTCCAAATGGCATCTTACCAGTGCCTTATAGAACCTCAACATCACATCCCTGCTCCTATACTCTATTCCTCTAGAAATGAATGCCAACATTGCATTCGCCTTCTTCACCACTGACTCAACCTGGAGGTTAACTTTAAGGGTATCCTGCACGAGGACTCCCAAGTCCTGTTCCACTCAGAACTTCGAATTCTCTCCCCATTTAAATAATAGTCTGCCATTTATTTCTTCTGCCAAAGTGCATAACCATACACTTTCCAACATTGTAATTCATTTGCCACTTCTTTGCCCAGTCTCTCAATCTATCCAAGTCTCTCTGCAGACTCTCTGTTTCCTCAGCACTACTGGCCCCTCCACCTATCTTCGTATCATCAGCAAACTTAGCTACAAAGCCATCTGTTCCATAATCCAAATCATTGATGTGCAACGTAAGAAGAAGCGGCCCCCAACACGGACCCCTGTGGAACACCACTGGTAACCAGCAGCCAACCAGAATAGGATCCCTTTATTCCCACTCTCTGTTTCCTGCCAATCAGCCAATGCTCTATCCACGTATGTAACTTTCCCATAATTCCATGGGCGCTTATCTTGTTAAGCAGCCTCATGTGTGGCACCTTGTCAAAGGCCTTCTGAAAATCCAAACATACAACATCCGCTGCATCTCCCTTGTCTAGCCTACTTGTAATTTCCTCAAATAATTGTAATAGGTTTGTCAGGCAGGATTTTCCTTTAAGGAAACCATGCTGAGTTCTGCCTATCTTGTCATATGCCTCCAGGTACTCCGTAACCTCATCCTTGACAATCGACTCCAACAACTTCCCAACCACCGATGTCAAGCTAACAGGTCTGTAGTTTCCTTTCTGCTTCCTTGCCCTCTTCTTAAATAGCGGAGTGACATTTGCAATCTTCCAGTCCTCTGGAACCATGCCAGAATCTATCGACTTTTGAAAGATCATCACTAATGCCTCCGCAATCTCCGCAGCTACTTCCTTCAGAACATGATGGTGCATTCCATCTGGTCCGGGAAATTTATCTACCCTTAGACTATTCAGCTTCCTGAGTACTTCCTCTGTCGTAATTGTGACTGCGCACACTTCTCTTTCCTGCCACCCTTGAGTGCCTGGTATACTACTGATGTCTTCCTCAGTGAAGACTGATGCAAAATACTCGTTCAGTTCCTCTGCCATCTCCTTATCTCCCATTACAATTTCTCCAGCATCATTTTCTATCAGTCCTATATCTACTCTCACCTGTCTTTTACTCTTTATATACTTTCTCTTTATATAATTTCCCGGGCCCACTGGCCACTCTGCTTGTACACCCAGCCCACTGATATAAAATGTGGCCCCGTTTGTGATCCAGCCCATTGACGAGGTCCTACTAAACTTCCAAGCCCACTGACCACTCTACTTATACACCCAGCCCACTAATAAAAAATGCTGTAGTAGGTGGAACAATACGAGCATCATCTCAAAGTATTGAACCAATCATCACTTGCCACTACTGCTGCAGAGCCCCCCCCCCCACCCGTCACCCCCATCTTCGCTTGACTTTCATGTTCTCACATCCGTATTCTCGAGGTCATAGTCCATTCTTATGCTTGCCAACAAAACTTCTGCAGCCAGTCACGTACACCAAGGTCATGCTGGTGAAGACAATCTCGAAGATTGTCTAAGCGCAAAGACTGAACTCCTAGCAATTCACCATGTCAGCCAGAGTCACTGTCACTCTTAGCTTCCTGGCCTCAGGATCGTTCCAGGCTGCATCTGCTGATCTTTGACATATCTCATGGTTTGCTACTCCTCCTGCATGAAGGTCAGCTAGCCTCCGCTATAGCACAGACTTCATTCATTTTTCCATCGGACCACAAGAGCGAGCGGAGTGGGCACGGGCATTTCCTTGAACTGCAGGATACCCCAAGGTAGAAGCATTCATAGGCTCTTCTGTCCTTGAAGAAATCTCTTCCCAGCAACTTTCAGATCTCCAGCTGTAGCCGTTGAGTGTCTCTGTGACCACATCACACAGTTACAGTGCTTCCTGTGGGCACTGTTCACCAGCCGCTTTTCCAGATCCATTTGACACCTTTCCATCTCAACATTGTAGTATCTATTCATTTAATTCAGCACTACCATGTGACTGACAGAGTGCTGCCTCCATTGTCAAATGTCCCTTTGAGGGCTGGCAGAAGGATTGCTCTGCTCTGCTGTGTGCTGGGAATTGCGAGAATTTCCAATGCAGCAGCAGTAAACATAACACTGAAACCAACCACATCACATCAAAACCATATCGCTGTTTTGTGAACTTTTCAATTGAACGCTTCACTTGATGTGACTTTCACAGTTTTGCTCTAGTACCGTGAAAAAGGTAGTCCATTTGTTTGTTTATTGCGTGCGCATGTGTGTGACCCCCCCCCCCAAAGAACAACTGTTGCTCTGAAATAAATGTGAGGCCTTGGCTTGTGCCCTTTGTTCCCCAGTGAAAATACTACATTTGGATTGATTGAAGAAATCTGATGCTTTCACACATGTGACTACTATTCTATGGAGGCTGCTGTACTGAACTTGTTGTAAACTAATAATCAAAATCCTAGGAAATATTTATGGATAGATATTAAACATAATTTAATTAGATCTTTTGTTTCTGCTTCCTTCTCGTATCTTATGTCTTCCTGCAAGCCTTGTTCACGAGTAAAGGCAAGCTTTAACTCCATCCATTGTTGTCAGCACATTCTCCTATTCGGCAGTCATTGCCCATTTTAAGATACCACAGGAATTGAGGGATAAGGATTAGTGCAAAAAGTGACACTGAGATAAAAAAACATCTGCCATTCTCTTATTGAACAGCAGAACAGGAACGAGGGGCTGAATGAGCTACTCCTGCTTCTGTTCTTTTGTATTCTTGAAAATGATTTTTTTATTCCCCGTTGGTGAAAGCCTTGTTGATGTTAACTTAGTCTATTCCCAGTTTGAGGTTAGCAATTTCAGCTCCAAGCAGAGACTAAGTCTTTAATCTGTCTGGTGTCTCTGGGATCATTAAGAATATAAAAGGCCATGGCACATACTATCAGAGGCATTACTTTATAGCGGAACTGACTGATGAATGCTAAGGTAGAGCTCAGTTGCAATTGCCACTCACTCATTTCCACCACATTTAGACACAGATTAAAGAGTAAGTATTGCATGTTCACTTATTTTAAATAATGTGGGCTGGAAACTTTGTTTTCAACTGGCAGTAAGTAAAAAAAGGCAGACGTCCAAATAGTTCTGTTGGTAACCTGAGGAAGTCAAAGTGTTTTCTGTAACTATTACATAAAAAAAAATTGTTCAATGAGTCGCTGGACATTTTAGAATGACGTTGGAATTATGTCTCTGTAATTTGTGTCAATGTAGGTGAAGCATTTCAGCACACTCTGTACTTAGCTTCCAATGAAAACGCGGGGTTCGTTGCCTGCAGTTTGTTCATTTTTCTTAATTATGTTCCATGTGCCTCAGAGAAGCTATTAACGTGCAGGATAAAACAGTTACCAACTTTAAAAAACAAGCAGATAACACTGAAATGTGTGAAAATAACCCTGCCAGAGAGAAAAAAAACAGTCCTCAGGGTCTATAGGCATTGAATTGTTTTTATGGGATGATTTATGGCATAGAAGAAACGCAGTAGTTATAGGGGATTCCATTGTAAGGGGGACGGACAAGAGATTCTGCGAGCCGGACAAGGATACCTGGATGGTGTGTTGCCTCCCTGGTGCCAAGGTACGGGATGTCTCAGATCGAGTCCAGTGTATTCTGAGGAGAGAGGGCAAGCAGCCGGAAGTCTTGGTACATGTTGGTACCAATGACATAGACAGAAAAAGAGAGGAGGTCCTGAAGAACGATTACTGGGAGCTAGGAAGAAAATTGAAAAGCCGGACCTCCAGAGTAATAATATCAGGATTGCTGCCTGAGCTGCACGCTAATGACGGTAAGAATAGCAGAATTAAGCAGATGAATGTGTGGCTAAGTAACTGGTGCAGGGGGCAGGGCTTCAAATTCTTTAATCATTGGGATCTATTTTGGGGAAGGTATGACCTATACGAAAAAGATGGATTACACCTGAGCTCAAAAGGTACTAATATCCTGGCGGGATTGTTTAATGTAGCTGTTAGGGAGGGTTTAAACTAAGTTGGCAAGGGGAAGGAAACCAAGGTGTTAAGGTTGAAGAAGAGGAGAATAGAAATAAGTCAAAAATACTGTGCAGCAAAGATGGCAAGAAGGACAGGCCGGTGAATATACAGGATAATTTGCTGCAAAATAGAAATATAGCAAAATCAGCAACAGATACTGATCTAAATGTACTGTACTTAAATGCACGCAGCATTAGAAATAAAGCACAGCTGCAGGTTAAAAGATATGACATTGTGGCCATCACCGAGTCATGGCTAAATGATGGATGTGATTGGGAGCTGAATATCCAAGGATACACAGTGTATAGGAAAGATAGGAAGGTAGGTAAAGGGGGTGGCGTGGCCCTGATGGTAAGTAACGATATCAAATCAATAGAAAGAAGGGACATAGGATCAGAAGAGGTAGAATCCTTATGGGTAGAATTAAGAAATGGCAAGGGTAAAAAGACACTAATAGCAGTTATATACAGGCCTCCAAACAGCAGCCAGGATGTGGACTACAAGTTGCAGCTGGAAATAAAAAAAGCGTGTCAGAAGGAAAATGTCAAGATAATTATGGGGGATTTTAATATGAAAGTGGATTGGGAAAGTCAGGAAGGTACTGGATCTCAGGAGAGGGAGTTTGTAGAATGCCTACAGGATGGCTTTTTGGAGCAGCTTGTCCAGAAGCCCACCAGGGGACCGGCTGTTTTGGATTGGGTGCTGTGTAACAAATCTGAGGCGATTAGGGAGCTGGAGGTAAAGGAACCTCTTGGAAGTAGTGATCATAATCGTATCAGGTGTATTGATATTTCAGTGGAACAAGGGAAATTACAGTTGTATGAGAGAGGAACTGGCCCAAGTCGATTGGAAAAGTAAGCTAAATGGAGGGACGGCAGAGCAGAATTGGATGAAATTCCTACAAGAAATAAGGAAAATGCAGGAAAAATATATTACAAGAAAAAAGAAAATCATGAATGGAAAAATGGCACAAATGTGGCTAATGAGAGAGGTTAAGGCAAAAATAAAAGCAAAAGAAACGGCGTACAAGGAAGCAAAAATTAGTGGGAAAAATGAGGACTGGAAGACTTTTAAAAACTTACAGAAGGAAACTAAGAAAGTCATTAGGAAAGAAAAGATGAATTATGAAAGGAAGTTGGCGATTAACATAAAAAAGGATACTAAGAGTTTTTTTAAATATATGAAGAGTAAAAGAGTGACAAGGGTAGATATGGGACCGATTGAAAATGATCACCAACCACCCCATGAGCCTCCACATCCAACACCTCATTCTCCATCTTCAACAGAACCCTTACCACCACCACCAACCACATCATTACCTCCCCCCAACTCTCCGCTTTGCCAGGGATTGCTGCCTCCATGATTTTCTTGTCCATTCGTTCTGCCCAACAATCTCCCTCCTGATACATATCCCTGCAAGTGACAGATACGCTACGTTTGTCCATTTACCTCCTCCCTCACCTCCATTCAGGGCCCCAAACATTCATTCCAGGTGAGGCAACTTCAGCTGCAAATTGTTTGGGTTCTCTCTTGTGTCCAGTGCTCCCGATGTGGCCCCCTCGACATTGGTGAGACTTAACGTAAACTGAGGGGACAGTTTTTCTGCCAAAATTCCCCAAATTTCCCGGTGGCTGGCCATTTTAATTCTATCCCCGTTACTGTTCTGACATGTCAGACCATGGCCTCCTCTTTTGCCATGATGAGGCCATTCTTAGGGTGGAAGAGCAACATCTCATATTCTGTCTAGGTAGCCTCCAATTTGATGGCATGAACATTGATTTTTCCTTCCATTATAAAAGTCCCTCCCCCTTCTCTGTTCTTCTGTTCCCCATTCTGTCTCTCATCTCTTCTCGTCACCTGCCTATGCCTTGGAGCCTTTCCTTCTTCCCCTTTTCCTATGGTCCACTCTCCTCTCTTATCAGATTCCCTTTTCTCCAGCCCATTGCCTCCCTCCCCTACCTGGCTTCACCTATCACCTCCATCCCCTCCTCCCACCTATTAATTCTGGCATCTTCCTTTCCAGTCCTGAAGAGGTGTCTCAGCCTGAAATGTTGATCGATTGGCCATTTCCAGATATGCTGCCTGATCTGCTGAGTTCCTCCAGATTTTTGTGTGTGTTCCTCTGGATTTCCAGCACCTGCAGAATCTCTTGTGTTTATGATTTGCATGTTAGTATCTTTCCTGTAATACTGTGGGCTGTTACCATATTTAGCAGCTCACCTTGGCAAAGGCCTTACGAAAATCCGAGGAAAGAATATCCACTGGCTCTCCTTCGTTTATCCTGCCTGTTATTTCCTTAAAGACTTCCAACAGATTGTCAGGCAGGATTTCCCCAAAGGAAAGCATGCTGACTTCACCAATTGCTTACAAACACACCAAAACCTCATTCTCGATAACAGACTCTAACATCTTGCCAACCACTGAAGTTGGGCTAACTGGCCTATAATTTCTTTCTTTTGCCTCCCTCCCTTCTTAAAGAGTGGAGTGACATTTGTGATCTCCCAGTCCTCCAAAACCATTCTTCAATCTATTGTTTCTTGAAAGGTCACTACTAATGCCATTACAATCTCTTCAGTTACCTCTGTCAGAGCCCTCGGGTGTAGTTCATGAATGACTAATCTCTTTCTGACTTTTCAGCTTCCCAAAGTAATAGTGACTACACTCACTTCTGGCCACCTGACTCATGAACTTCTGGTGTCTTCCACAGTGAAGACTGGCACAAAATACTTATTCAGTTTGTCTGCCATTTCTTTGTCCCCCATTACTACTTATCTTTTATATTATTGACTAGCTTACCTACATTTTTCTTCTTTTTTCTTCCTATTGTTTTTTATCAGCAGCCTTCTGTTTTTTTTAACACCTTCTCAATCCGCTAGCTTTCCACTAGTTTTTGCAATAGTTATTTGTTTGTTTAGAGGTACTGGAGGGAACAGGCCTTTCTGGTCCATTGAGCCACACCATCCTGCAACCCACTTACTTTGACCCTAGCCTAATCACAGGACAACTTACAATGACCAATTCACTCACTAACTGGTATGTCTCTGGACTGTGGGAGGAAGCTTTAGCACCCAGAAGAAACCGTTGCGGTCATGGGGAGAACGTACAAGCTCCTTACAGAGAGCACTGGAATACAACTCCAAACTCCGATGCAGAGAGCTGAAATAGTTCACGCCAACCACTCTGCTACCATAAACACAAAATAATCTGCGGATGCTGGGGTCAAAGCAACACTCACAACATGCTGGAGGAACTCAGCAGGTGGGGCAGCATCCATGGAAAAGATCAGTCGACGTTTCGGGCAACATTGACTGATCTTTTCCATGGATGCTGCCCGACCTGTTGAGTTCTTCCAGCGTGTTGTGAGTGTTACTCTGCTACCATGGCACCCCCTGTTTTGCTTTTATGCTCTCTTTGACTTCCCTTGTCAGCCACAATTACTTCATCCTCCCTTTAGAATGCTTCTTCTTCTTTGGGATGCACTGATCCTGTGTCTTCTGAATTACTCCCGAAAACTCCAGCCATTGCTGCTCAACCATCACCCCAGGTAGTGTAGTTACTTTTCATCAATTATAATACTGACGCATCTGATTTTAGCTTCTCCCTCTCAAACTGCAGGGTGAATTCTATCATATAATGATTACTGTCTCCTGAGGCTCCTTTACCTTAAGCTCCCTAATGAAATCCAGTTCATTACACAACATCAAATCCAGAATTGCCCTTTTCCCATGTGGACTCAACTGCAAGCTGCTCTAAAAAGGCATCTCATGGGCAATCTACACAGTCCTTCTCTTGGGATCCAGCAACGACCTGATTGTCCTGCATATTGAAATCTCCTGCGACCATCCATCATAATATTGCCCGTTTTACATGTCTTTTCTATCTCACATTGTAATTTGTACCGCACATCCTGGTACTGTTCAGAGGTCTGCAAATAATTCCCGTCAGAGTCTTCTTACCCTTGCAGCTTCCTAACTCTGTCCACAAGGATTCTACACCTTATGTCATTATGTCATTTCTTTCTATAGACTTGATTTCATTTTTTATCAACAAAGTCACCTACCCTCCCCCTCTGCCCACCTGCCCATTTATTGGATACATTGTATATCTTTGGATGTTAAGGTCCCTGAAGTGGTCTTCTCAACCACGACTCTGTGATGCCCAAAGTTTCATAAATGCCATTTTCTAACAGAGTTACACTATTTACCTTATTTTATATTCTGCATGCATTCCAATATGTCACCATGTTGCCTGAGTTAAATTATTTTCCCTTTCTAAACTTCTAGTCTTGTTCTTTATTCTGTAGAATTCAGTAACCTCTGCTTCACTCTTTCTCTTTACTTTATCCATGCTGTTGAACCCATCCCCTACTGTTTCATTTAAAGATCTGTTTAAAAATCTAGTTTTGTGATTCACCAGCACCCTGGTCCCGGCATGGTTCAGGTGAAGCCTGAGCTATTGGAACAGCTCACTCCTTCCCAAAACTTGTGTGCCAATGTCTCATGAATTCAACCCTACTTCTTCACAGCTAATCTTTGAGACTTGCACTTAACTCCCTGATCTCATTAACCTGGTGCCAAATTGCATGCTGCATAGGTAACAATCCAGAAAATAACACCTTTTCGGTTCTGCATTTTAAAATCGCCCTGATAAAGAGTCTTGGCCTGAAATGTGAACTGTTTATTCCCATCTGTAGATGTTGCCCAACTTGCTGAGTTCCTCTAGCATTTTGCGTGCATTGCTCAAGATTTCTTGCATCTCAGAATCTCTTGTATTGACGACCTTTGAGACTCGGGGTATTTTACTCCTGATTCTTCAAAACATTCCAAGCCTAAAACTTCCAGGTTACAAATACAATTTTTATACCCTTAAGAGTGTTGACGTACAGGGTGACCTGTGTCCATAGCTCACTTAGCACAAGTTGTTAGTGTGGTAATGGCATCCTGCCTTTATTCGTAGAGGAGTAAATTTAAGATTCAAGAACTTATGTTCCAGCTTTAATACAGCTCTGCATAGGTTACATTTGGATTAATTTCTGATTGCCCCATTATAGGAAGGTTGTGGAGGCTTTGGAAAGGATGCAGAGGAGGTTTACCAGGATGCTGACTGGGCATGAGCTATAAGGAGAGCTTAGACAAGCCTGAGTTGCTTTCTCTGGAACATTGGAGGCTGACAGGAGACCTGATACACTTTTACAAAATTATGAGGGGCATAGATAAAGCAGAGTAGTTAGCATGCCTTTAAGTTGAGAGGGGGTAAGTTCAAAGGGGATGTCTGGGACTCTTGATTTGACATCAAGAGTGCTGGGTGCCTGCAATGTGCTGCTAGGGGTCATAATATAGGCAAATATGAGAGAAGTGCTTAAGAATCTCTTACGTAGGCCCACGAATATGCTTGGAATGGAGAGATGTGCAGGTAGAAGGGATTAGGTTAGTTACGTATTTAATTATTAAATTAATTAGTTTAGCACACATCGTGGGCTTTTGGGACAACTGGGCAAGTTCATTGATGGGAAAGGATTAGAAGGATTTGGGGCAAATGTTGGCAAATGGGAAACATTCAGGAAGGCAATTAGTCACCATGGATACATTGGGCTGAACGGACTGTTTCCTTGCTCTGACTCAAAGGCAAGATCTCACAAACAGCAATGAATAATGACCAGACTCTTAATCAGAATTGTTGGTTGTGGAGTAAATCTTGGCAGACCCTAATTGAAAGAACTGCTCTGATTTTGTTAAAATAGGGCATGGAGCCTTTCTATCTTTCTATCTTTTCATCTTTTGTTCAAAAGATAACACTTCTAATAGCATTGAACTTCCACAACACAAGATTGCAAATCCAGGTGATGTAGTCCAATATCTGGAACCAGATGCAGACCTATAATCTATCTATATTGAAGGAGAGAGATAATATTAATGATTTTTAATTAGTAAATGAAAATGTTAAAACGCAAAGAACTAGTGTTAAATATACATAAATCATCATTCAGTGACGGTAAATATAATAACTGCAGAAAGCAAATGAAGGGTGGTTTCTATGGATAAGTGTATTCTGGCTATTATACCGAGCTTTGAGTATTTGATTCCAAAAAGGAAGTTATATAGCAGCAAAAATAAAATCATTGAAAATAATTCCAGGGGCTGAAAAGCTTGATCTTAAAACTGTGAAGTAAGATCAGGGTAGATTCAGAAATACTTTCATAGAGATGATAATATTTAAGAAGGGCTTTGGTAGAGTAGAGAGGAAGAAATAGTTTGCGGATCAAAGTTCAACGTTCAAAGTAAAATTTATCGTCAGCGTACATACCAGTCACCACATACAACCCTGAGATTCTTTTTCCTGTGAGCATATTCAGTAAATCTTCAGAACAGTAACTGTAAACAGGATCAATGAACAACAAAGTGTGCAAATGCAAATATAAATAAATAAATAACAAGAGCATGAAACGACAAGATAAAGGGTCCTTAATTTAAGATAATTGATTGTTGAAACATTTGACTGGATTCACAAGTGAGTGTAGTTATCCCCTTTAGTTCAAGAGCCTGATGGTTGAGGGGTAGTAACTGTTCTTGAACCTGGTGGTGCGAGTCCTGAGAATGTGGTGCTTTCTACCTGATGGTAGCAGTGAGAAAAGAGCATGGCTTGGGTGGTGAGGATCTTTGATGACAGATGCTGCTTTTCTATGGCAATGCTTCATGTAAATGTGCTCAATGGGTGGGAGGTCTTTCCCCGTGATGTACTGGGCCGAATCCACTCTGAGGCATTGGTGTTCCCATACCAGGTCGTAATGCAGCCAGACAGCACACTTTCCACCACACATCTATAGAAGTTTGTCAAGGTTTTTAACGACATGCCAAATCTCTGCAGAATCCTGAGAAAGTAGAGGCAGTGTTGTGTTTTTTTCGGAATTATATTTATATAATAGGTCCAGGATGAGATAGTGACATCCAGGAATTTAAAGCTACTGACGATCTCTACCTCTGCTCCTCAGATGAATACTGGCTTAAGCGGGCCTCTGGTTTCCCTCTCCTGAAGCCTACAATCAGTTCCTTGGTCTTGCTGACTTTGTGAGAGGTTGTTGTTATGACACCACTCGGCCAGATTTTCAACCTCCCTTCTGTATGCTGAAGCAAAATTGAGGGGTATGAGGGGAGGGAAGGGTTAGTTTGAATTTGGAGTAGGTTAAAATGTCAGCACAACATCACAAGCTGAAGGACCTGCACTGTGCTACACTGTTCTATGTTCTCCATACTAGGTTCTATTAGATCTCCTGTCGAAAGGAAGTGGGAAGAATAAGCAGGGTGAAGGGGTCATGGGAAAATATGGTAAGACACAACAGATAAAATGGACAACTTCCCTCATGAAAAATGAACTACTATTGTGAACAACAAACTATCTGCTGGAAGACCAAGTTAGGTCAAGCAGCATCTGTGGGAGGAGAGAAATTGCTGATACGTTGGGTTGAAACCTTGCATCAGGATAAAGTGTAAAGGAAAGCTTGCAGATATAAAGAAGAGAGGGGAAGTGGTGAGAAAGAACCACTGGCTGAAAAGATATGCAGCTGTAGAAGAGAGTTGTGGTAAGAATGTGGTCAAAGAGCAGAATAGCGTGGAAACTACAGAGAAGTGAGAGAGGGTCACGCAAAAATCCCATCAAAGATAGGAGGGAAAACTTCTTCAAAGTCAGTGTAAGCTAACAAACATCTGTCAGGAAATTTAAAAAAAGACAATAAACTAGATCGTCTGAAACCAGGAAACAAGGAGTTTTGTCTCATATTCCTTACTTGAAAGGAATATAATGCCTCTGTTGCCATGGAGACTCCTTAATTCACTGAAATTGTTATAACAACACACCCAGCTCTTACATCCACTCTGACATACTCTGCAGTATAAAGTGATTTTCTCTCTTTATATGTCTGTAACAACAATTGGCACTCTAGCATGAGCCAAATGGAAGAGACAAGAATGACAAATGCATCTGGCCTGACAGCAGTAAGGCTAAGAAGGGGATGATGAAGGAACATCAGCTCAGATACAGACTTCTCAGGCAATGTCAATGTAAATGTAAATTGAATCATGGGGCACGGGTGATGTGCATCGAGGGAATTCTGACAACGCCTGCAGATGGAGGACAGTGCTCCCTCGGATTACTAGTTAACTCCGTAGGTAAGCACACCCAAATATTCAAAGGTATGCTTAGGAAGATTGACTGCAACATCAAGGAGCATGCAGAGTCAAGTATTCAGTTTTGGGACACAAAACAGCCTCTGCATTTAGCTTAGAGCCGTCCTCTTCAGCATGGAAATGCTAGTCAGGTCTATTAGCACACCTGCAAACACAGCCATCTGATAGCTGCTGCCTCAAGATCTATTGCTACCTAGACCATAAGATATAGGAGCAGAATTAGGCTATTTGGCCCATCCATGCCATCATGGCTGATCCAATATTCCTCTCAGACCCAATCTCCTGCCTTCTCCCTGTATCCCTTTATGCCCTGATCAGTCAAGAATCTATCAACCTCTGCCTTAAATATACATAAAGACTTGGCCTCCACAGCTGCCTGTGGCAAAGAATTCCTTAGATTCACCTTACCTTTCTAAGGTAAGGGACCCAAACCTGCTCACAATACTCCAAGTGAAGCCTCACCGGTGCTTTATAAAGTTTCAAAATTACATCCTTGTTTTTATATTCTAGTCCTTTTGAAATGATTGCTAACATTACATTTTCCTTCCTCACTGCAGACTCAACCTGCAAATTAGCTTTTAAGGAATCCTGCACAAGGACTCCCAAGTCTCTTTGCACCTCAGATTTTTAAATTTTCTCTCCATTTAGAAAATAGTCAACCCTTTCCCTTCTACCAAAGTGCATGGCCATACACTTCCTGACACTGTATTCCATCTGCCATTTCTTTGCCTATTCTCCTAATCGGTCTCAGTCCTTCACTAGCCTCTCTACTTCCTCAAAACTAATTGACCCTTTACTTATCTTAATACCATCTGCAAACTTTGCAACAGAGCCATCAATTCCACCATCCAAATCATTTACAAATAATGTAAAAAGAATCGGTGGCAACACAGTCCCCTGTGGAACACCAGTAGTCATCAGCAGCCAATCAGGAAAGGCCTCCTTTATTCCCACACTTTGCCTCCTGCCAACCAACCACTGCTTTATCCATGCTGAAATCTTTCCTGTAATTCCACGGGCTCATAGCTTGTTAAGCAGCCTCATGCATGGCACCTTGTCAAAGGCCTTCTGAAAATCCAAGTGCACAGGATCAACCAATTCTCCCTTGTCTATCCTGTTTGTTGTTTCTTCAAAGCATTCCAACAGATTTGTCAGGCAAGATTTTCCCTTGAAGAAACCATGCTGATTATGGCCCGTTTTATCATGTGTCTCCAAGTACCCTGAGATCTCATCCTTAATAATCGACTCCAACATCTTCCCAACCACTGAGGTCAGACGAATTGGCCTATTGTTTCCTTTCTTCTGCCTCTCTTCCTACTTGAAGAGTGGAGTGACATTTTGCAATTTTCCAGTCTTCCAGAACCAGTCCAGAACCTAGTAATTTTTGTAAGATCATTACTAATGCCTCCACGATCTCTTTAGCCACCTCTTTCAGAATTCTAGGGTGTACACCATCTGCTCCAGGTGACTTATCTACCTTCAAGACACATCAAAGTTGCTGGTGAACGCAGCAGGCCAGGCAGCATCTCTAGGAAGAGGTACGGTCGACTTTTTGGGCCGAGACCCTTCGTCAGAACTAACTGAAGGAAGAGTTAGTAAGAGATTTGAAAGTGGGAGGGGGAGGGGGAGATCCAAAATGATAGGAGAAGACAGGAGGGGGAGGGATGGAGCCAAGAGCTGGACAGGTGATTGGCAAAGGGGATATGAGACCTGACCTCTACCTTGCCGAGGCACAGTGACAACTTGCGGATACCTCCTCTTATTTACCCCTCGATCGTGACCCCACTAAGGAGCACCAGGCCATTGTCTCCCACACTATCAAAGACTTTATCCGCTCAGGGGATCTCCCATCCACTGCCACCAACCTTATAGTTCCCACACCTCGCACTTCCCGTTTCTACCTCCTGCCCAAGATCCACAAACCTGCCTGTCCTGGCAGACCTATTGTCTCAGCTTGCTCCTGCCCCACCGAACTCGTTTCTGCATACCTCGACATGGTTTTATCCCCCTTTGTTCAATCCCTTCCTACCTATGTTCGTGACACTTCTCATGCTCTTAAACTTTTCGATGATTTTAAGTTCCCTGGCCCCCACCGCTTTATTTTCACCATGGATGTCCAGTCTCTATATACTTCCATCCCCCATCAGGAAGGTCTCAAAGCTCTCCGCTTCTTTTTGGATTCCAGACCTAATCAGTTCCCCTCTACCACCACTCTGCTCCGTCTAGCGGAATTAGTCTTTACTCTTAATAATTTCTCCTTTGGCTCCTCCCACTTCCTCCAAACTAAAGGTGTAGCTATGGGCACCCGTATGGGTCCTAGCTATGCCTGCCTTTTTGTTGGCTTTGTGGAACAATCTATGTTCCGTACCTATTCTGGTATCTGTCCCCCACTTTTCCTTCTCTACATCGACGACTACATTGACACTGCTTCCTGCACGCATGTTGAGCTCGTTGACTTTATTAACTTTGCCTCCAACTTTCAGCCTGCCCTCAAGTTTACCTGGTCCATTTCTGACACCTCCCTCCCCTTTCTAGATCTTTCTGTCTCTATCTCTGGAGACAGCTTATCCACTGATGTCGACTATAAGCCTACTGACTCTCACAGCTATCTGGACTATTCCTCTTCTCACCCTGTCTCTTGCAAAAATGCCATCCCCTTCTCGCAATTCCTCCGTCTCCACTGCATCTGCTCTCAGGATGAGGCTTCTCATTCCAGGACGAGGGAGATGTCCTCCTTTTTTAAAGAAAGGGGCTTCCCTTCCTCCACCATCAACTCTGCTCTCAAACGCATCTCCCCCATTTCACGCACATCTGCTCTCACTCCATCCTCCCGCCACCCCACTAGGAATAGGGTTCCCCTGGTCCTCACCTACCACCCCACCAGCCTCCGGGTCCAACATATTATTCTCCGTAACTTCCGCCACCTCCAACGGGATCCCACCACTAAGCACATCTTTCCCTTCCCCCGTCTCTCTGCTTTCCACAGGGATCGCTCCCTACGCGACTCCCTTGTCCATTCGTTCCCCCCATCCCTCCCCACTGATCTCCCTCCTGGCGCTTAACCTTGTAAGCGGAACAAGTGTTACACATGCCCTTACACTTCCTCCTTTACCACTATTCAGGGCCCCAGAGAGTCCTTCCAGGTGAGGCGACACTTCACCTGTGAGTTGGCTGAGGTGATATACTGTGTCCGGTGCTCCCGATGTGGCCTTCTATATATTGGCGAGACCCGACGCAGACTGGAAGACCGCTTTGCTGAACACCAACGCTCTGTCCGCCAGAGAAAGCAGGATCTCCCAGTGGCCACACATTTTAATTCCACATCCCATTCCCATTCCGATATGTCTATCCACGGCCTCCTCTACTATAAAGATGAAGCCACACTCAGGTTGGAGGAACAACACCTTATATTCCGTCTGGGTAGCCTCCAACCTGATGGCATGAACATTGACTTCTCTAACTTCCGCTAAAGCCCCACCTCCCCCTCGTAGCCCATCCATTATTTATTTTTATACACACATTCTTTCTCTCACTCTCCTTCTTCTCCCTCTGTCCCTCTGACTATACCCCCTGCCTATCCTCTGGGTTTCCTCCCCCCCCCGCTTGTCTTTCTCCTTGGGCCTCCTGTCCCATGATCCTCTCATAACCCCTTTGCCAATCACCTGTCCAGCTCTTGGCTCCATCCTTCCCACTCCTGTCGTCTCCTATCATTTTGGATCTCCCCATCCCCCTCCCACTTTCAACTCTCTTACTAACTCTTCCTTCAGTTAGTCCTGACGAAGGGTCTCGGCCTGAAACGTCGACTGTACCTCTTCCTAGAGATGCTGCCTGGCCTGCTGCGTACACCAGCAACTTTGATGTGTGTTGCTTGAATCTCCAGCATCTGCAGAATTCCTGTTGTTTGACTTATCTACCTTCATACCTTTCAATTTTCCAAGAACCTTCTTTCTAGTTATGGTAATTTCACACACTTCATAGAAACATAGAAAATAGGTGCAGGAGTAGGCCATTCGGCCCTTTGAGCCTGCACCGCCATTTATTATGATCATGGCTGATCCTCCAACTCAGAACCCCGCCCCAGCCTTCCCTCCATACCCCCTGACCCCCGTAGCCACAAGGGCCATATCTAACTCCCTCTGAAATATAGCCAATGAACTGGCCTCAACTGTTTCCTGTGGCAGAGAATTCCACAGATTCACCACTCTCTGTGTGAAGAAGTTTTTCCTAATCTCGGTCCTAAAAGGCTTCCCCTCTATCCTCAAACTGTGGCCCCTCGTTCTGGACTTCCCCAACATCGGGAACAATCTTCCTGCATCTAGCCTGTCCAATCCCTTTAGGATTTTATACGTTTCAATCAGATCCCCCCTCAATCTTCTAAATTCCAAAGAGTACAAGCCCAGTTCCTCCAGTCTTTCTTCATATGAAAGTCCTGCCATCCCAGGAATCAATCTGGTGAACCTTCTTTGTACTCCCTCTATGGCAAGGATGTCTTTCCTCAGATTAGGGGACCAAAACTGCACACAATACTCCAGGTGTGGTCTCACCAAGGCCTTGTACAACTGCAGTAGTACCTCCCTGCTCCTGTACTCGAATCCTCTCGCTATAAATGCCAGCATACCATTCGCCTTTTTCACCGCCTGCTGTACCTGCATGCCCACTTTCAATGACTGGTGTATAATGACACCCAGGTCTCGTTGCACCTCCCCTTTTCCTAATCGGCCACCATTCAGATAATAATCTGTTTTCCTATTTTTGCCACCAAAGTGGATAACTTCACATTTATCCACATTAAATTGCATCTGCCATGAATTTGCCCACTCATCCAACCTATCCAAGTCACCCTGCATCCTCTGAGCATCCTCCTCACAGGTAACACTGCCACCCAGCTTCGTGTCATCCGCAAACTTGGAGATGCTGCATTTAATTCCCTCATCCAAGTCATTAATATATATTGTAAACAACTGGGGTCCCAGCACTGAGCATTGCGGTACCCCACTAGTCACCGCCTGCCATTCTGAAAAGGTCCCGTTTATTCCCACTCTTTGCTTCCTGTCTGCTAACCAATTCTCCACCCACATCAATACCTTACCCCCAATACCGTGTGCTTTAAGTTTGCACACTAATCTCCTGTGTGGGACCTTGTCAAAAGCCTTTTGAAAATCCAAATATACCACATCCACTGGTTCTCCCCTATCCACTCTACTAGATACATCCTCAAAAAATTCTATGAGATTCGTCAGACATGATTTTCCTTTCACAAATCCATGCTGACTTTGTCCAATGATTTCACCGCTTTCCAAATGTGCTGTTATCACATCCTTGATAACTGACTCCAGCAGTTTCCCCACCACCGACGTTAGGCTAACCGGTCTATAATTCCTCGGTTTCTCTCTCCCTCCTTTTTTAAAAAGTGGGAGAACCTTGACATCTGGAAATTCAAACAAAATGCTAATGTCTTCCAAAGGGAAGACTAATGCAGAATACTTATTCATTTTGTCTGCTATTTCAAGGTCCCCCATTGCTACCTCTTCAGCATCATTTCCCAGCGGTCAGATATCCACTTACTGCTCTTTTACATTTTATGTACTGTATCTGAAAATACTTTTGGTATCCTCTTTAATATTATTGGCTATCTTGCTTTTGTATTCCATCTTTACTCTCTTAATGACTTTTTTAGTTACCTTCTGTTGGGTTTTAAAAGCTTCCCAATCCTCTAACTTCCCACTAATTTTCTCTCTATTATATGCTCTCTCTTTTGCTTTTATGTTGTCATTGGTTGTGCCATCTTTCCTTTGGAATACTTCTTCCTCTTTGGGTTGTATATATCCTGTGGCTTCCGAATTGCTTCCAAAAATTCCAGCCATGGCTGCTTTGCGGTCATCCCTGCCAATGTTCTTTTCCAATCATTTCTGCCCAACACCTCTCTCTTGCCTCTGTAATTTAGGCAGATTCTGTCCAATATCAATGGCAATAGAATTTCAGACCCTTTCATGCAAATGGTACTTCATGCAAAAGACATGACTGAGTTAAAAAAAAAATCAGAAAACAGAAGAATTCACTGGTTTATAAGCAGTGAGTACTGGGTGATAATAATGGTGAAAAAAAAGAGCAGAAATGGCAATCTATATCAGAAAGATTGACACATTTGATTCCACAATAGATAACTGGATTTTGTATTCTGAATGGATTGAACAGCATCTAAAGTAAGTGGAATAGCTAATGGGAAATGAGTACCAGTTTTTCTGAGTGTATTGGATTTAATGGCATACAGTTTGGTTGGAAGTTTAATTGTTCTAATCAAACCAGCACAAATGAGCGTTGCTGGTATCGTGAGAGTAATGCAGGAACATTTAGAACTGAAACTATTGTTGATCGCAGAATGCTTTAGTCAATGTCGGAGTCAAAAAGCATTTATTATCAACGTATATGTAAGTTATACAACCTTGAGATTTGATTGCTTAATAGGCACCCACTAAGCAAGGAACCCGAAAGAACCCAACAAAAGAAAATTAGTCCAACCCCCCCCAGAAAGAGAAAAGGAAACAAATCATGCAAACAATAGAAGTGAGCAACATCAACAACATTCCGAACCAAACTGTGTCCTTCAATCTAACTCCCCGGAACAGCCTAGAGTAGGCCCAAAGCCTCGTATTCAGTTCATCATATTAGCGAGACAAGTCACTGCAAAGTTTGCAGACAAGATGCACAGCAGTTAGGAGCAGTCTCACAGCTTCAGTGTTGTGGACCAGCATTTAAATTGTTCGAACCTCACATGAGGTACCAAGCCCTTCTGGGGCAAATCACTCTGGGCCTGGATTTTGCTGCTGAAGAAGCCATTCTCAAACTCTCCAAGTCAGCTCGGCACTCCGAGCGATCCAGCCTTGCCCGACTCTCAACACCCTGCCTTTCCAGTTTATATGAGCCTGTTTATAGATTGTCCAAACAGTGTATTGTACCTTGTATTAGGACCCGTGTTTCACCGCGGCAAACACACTGTCCAGAGAATTGCTTTGGACCTGGATTTCACTGCCAAAGAAGCAAATTCACAAAATTGGCTTGGTGCTTAGAGTGATGCACCTTCACACCTGGGTAAGTTGGACGGGCATCAGAACTCCTCTGTCCCGTCGTCCCCCCTCTGAATTGTCCACTCCAACCAGCACAGCTCCAACTCCAAGTGCATTGATTTTGCAGCTCACCAGTGGGACACATCTTTTGAGCTCTCTTTGCCCTCACTCGCCTCTTCATTGTTTGCATTGATAGCTTACCACAATTTACTTCAAAAAAGGCGTTACTAATAATGTTTTAAATCGAATTCCTTTGCTTTTGAAACATCAGTGAGCAGTCACACGTCGTTGTTAGGGCCATCTTAAACTGGAAGCTCCCCGATTCATAAGCAGAATCAAAAGGAAGGGTTCATTTCAGTGTGTGTGGCTGAATTGAAGAGATTTTCTGAACTTTGTCAGTTTGGTAGTGGGCTTGATGATGCACTGCGAGATTGTTCAGTTTGTGGAATTTGACAAGAAAGCATTTAAAAATGGCTCCTAGCTGAAGCACAACTTACATATTAAAGAGTAGTTGCAATTGTTGTTTCAATGGAAACGGCAGACAGAGACACAATTGAGCTGCAATCAGGAATGTAAGCGAGCGTGAACAGAATTGCAGCTTCTAGATGGAAGCCTCCCTGGCCGAACAAATTGTGCTAACCATTGAGGTAGGGCCTCACACACACCAAACCAATGCAGCCTCAAAGGTGAAACTCGCAAAAAATGCAACAAAGCGGGACACATACAAAGAGCATGTCGGGCAGATAAAAATAAATGGACGACACAGGGAAGTGAGAAAGCTAAAGTGTCAAGTTGCAGTTTCAAAAAGAGCACTAATTTGCATGCCGTTGAAGAAAAGTCTGATAATGATGAGAGTGACAATGGATAGCCTTGAGATTTACATTGTGAAAACTAACGATTAACAAGGAATCTGGCTCACACCAGAAGTGAATTGCAAATTAATTAAAGTGCAATTGGACACTGGCTTGGCTGTTTCAGTCATTACACAAAATGAATTCCAATGGCATTTCAAAAACACTGATCTGAAGCCTGCAGATGTCCGACTAATACTGGAGAAGAGGTAATTCCTGTGGGAATGACATTTGTAACAGTGAAATACAACAACGAACAAGCCACCTTGGCCTTGTATGTGGTAAAAATAGAAGGTCCAGCATTGTGGAGGCATGACTGGCTGAGACACCTACAGTTTGATTGGAGATCCATCCCCCATTTGCATGGCACATCTCTTGTAATAGAGTCAACTGAAAGTGAATTAAGAAAGGTACTGGATGATGCCACAGCTGCCTCCATACTCTTCGCCATTAGGTGCCAACCTCTGTGCCTCTGGTTGGAAAGCAGATTGGACCAAGGAAGGACCATGCTTTTCAGAGGAATCAGCGGTCCGACTACAAAATTTTTGATAGGCAACATACTGTATCTGAGGGAGCTTCTGATATGTTAATCAGGCAGTTATATACTTGCAAAATGTGGTTTGGTGCTAAGCCGGAAGAGAGTTCAAGGAGTTTCAGGAAATTTGCAAGTATTTAGCTTTCGTGAGTACAAAGAACCAGAATTTGTTCTATGCGCATTAAGGTTATTGCACAAATTTCAAGTGGGTGACAAAAAGCTGATTGTAAAACTGAATGCAAAGACCAAAGCCCAGCTGGATGAATGGAAGGCAAAAAAATAAAGGAGTCAATAGAGATACGAAAACAGAGGATTCTTCAGTGGATGTTATGGATGAGAAAACCAAGAGGAGAGGTCAGATCATAAATGGAGCACCAGAAATTAGTAAGAGAATACTCCAGTGAACTAAATGCCCCTACCCATGATCAACGGGCACATGCTAGAAATAAAAAGGAAAAGAAAGAGGAGGATTGAAGTGAGAAAAGCTGAGAAAAGGAGAAGAAAGGAGTCCAGAGCTGTCAGGACAACTTCCTGCAGTCCTAGAGTCAATTCCTACAACCATTACAGAGGAGGCCTGAGAAGCTGAGATCGTTTCACAGCAACAAGTCTCACTTGTCAAGCAGGGTGATACCCCTCGTCAGGAAAGGTATTATCCCACAGGAGTAAGAAAATTTGCACAGTGATGAAATCTTTAGGCCTGATGGAAACAATTAAAAAATACTATGCTGTGGATGTCTGTATAGTAGTTGTATTGTAAAGTACAATATGTATGTACTAGAGGTGCATTCTATATTGAGTTGAAGTTTATAGCTAAGCAGAGAGGAATGCTGTGTATTCAATAGTTCAGTAGTAATTGAGTAATATTGTAAATATATTGTTTAATTCAGCATTTTTTGTGTTTAAATAATTCATATAGGTTATATGCAAAAATAAGTGAATTACATACGTTATGACGCTACCATGAGATATGCTCGTGCCTCACTTAAAGTAAAAAAAAATTAGGTTAGACTGGCATTCCCACTCCTGTGTTTTTCTTTTAATTAGCTTAATGGTTTGGAATTACAATTTTTGAGGATGTTACTAAACACATTGATGATGGTAGAGTAGTCGATGTAGAGTGTATGAATTTCAGCAAGGCATTTGACAAGGTACCCCATGCAAGGCTTATTGAGAAAGTAAGGAGGCATGGGATTCAAGGGGATATTGTTTTGTGGATCCAGAACTGGCTTTCCCACAGAAAGCAAAGAGTGGTTGTAGACGGGTCATATTCTGCATGGAGGTCGGTCACCAGTGGTGTGCCGCAGGGATCTGTTCTGGGACCCTGACTCTTTGTGGTTTTAATAAATAACCTGGATGAAGGAGTGGAGGGATGGGTTAGTAAATTTGCTGATGACACAAAGATTGGAGGTGTTGTGGATAGTGTGGAGGGCTGTCAGAGGTTACAGCGGAACATTGATAGGATGCAAAACTGGACTGACAAGTGGCAGATGGAGTTCAACCCAGATAAGTGTGAGGTGGTTCATTTTGGTAGGTCAAATATGATGGCAGAATATAGCATTAATGGTAAGACTCTTGGCAGTGTGGAAGATCAGAGGGATCTTGGAGTCCGAGTCCATAGGACACTCAAAGCTGCTGCGCAGGTTGACTCTGTGGTTAAGAAAGCATACGGTACATTAGCCTTCATCAATCGTGGGACTGAGTTTAAGAGACGAGAAGTAATATTGCAGCTATATAGGACCCTAGTCAGACCCTACTTGGAGTACTGTGCTCAGTTCAGGTCACCTCACTACAGGAAGGATGTGGAAACCATAGAAAGGGTGCAGAAGAGATTTACAAGGATTTTGCCTGGATTGGGGAGCATGCCTTATGAGAATAGGTTGAGTGAACTCTGCCTTTTCTCCTTGGAGTGATGGAGGATGAGAGGTGACCTGAAAGATGTATAAGATGATGAGAGGCATTGATTGTGTGGATAGTCAGAGGCTTTTTCCCAGGGCTGAAATGGCTAGCACAAGAGGGTACAGTTTTAAGGTGCTTGAAAGTAGGTACAGAGGAGATGGCAGGGGTAAGTTTTTATGCAGAGAGTGGTGAGTGTGTGGAATGGGCTGCCGGCGACGGTGGTGGAGGCAGATACAATAGGGTCTTTTAAGAGACTCCTGGATTTGCACATGGAGCTTAGTAAAATAGAGGGCTATGGTAATTTCTAAGATCAGGACATGTTCGGCACAGCTTTGTGGGCCGAAGGACCTGTATTGTGCTGTAGGTTTTCTGTGTTTCTCTGTTTCTAACAGGTGTCATCCCTCGCAGCGATGGTTCTGGTGATGATCTCGCAGACTGCCGGAATCGGGTGGTTTCGATTACTGCTCTCACAGGTGCGGTCAAGCAGCATACTACAGACAGCCAGAATTAGAAGACAGCTATTACTGCTCTCACTGCTGCAATCCATGTCAGTCCCACTCCCAGCATTTCCCAGATACTTTTCTTCAACAGCCTCAGCAACCTTGGCCACTAATGCGCTGATTCCCTCAACCACACCTGGACTAGAACCAAGTTCTCGTCTACCAGGCAGATATTCTGGTAACCCTGACAGCTGCAGGAATTTTATTGCCCAGTGTGAGCTGCCTTTTCAAGCCCACCCTAGTCTGTTCATTGATGATGCACGTAAACTGGCATAGACGGTAAATCTCTTAGATGGACATGCGCTCAGTCTGTTCAATGTTCAACAGGAGCAAGGCTCCCCACAGTCCAGTCATTTTGGTGATTTGTTGTTGAGTTGAAGGGATTTCTAATCTTCCTGTATGGGGTGAAGAGGCTGCCCACCGACTCCTGGACTTGCGGCAAGGTAGAGGGATAGTGAGGGACGGCGCAGTATAGTTCTACACACTTGCGGTAGAGACGGGGTAGAATGAGAGATCCCTTATCACTCCCTTCCAGCAGGGACTGAGTGCAGGGGTCCAGCATGAGATCAAAGTTCATGATGATAGGAAAGCTGGATGACCTGGTTAATCTGGCCATTCGAATTGACAACCGGGTAACTGAATAATGCAGAGAGCTACCTACTCTGTAGATCACCTTTTATCTGTATCCTCTCCCACATCACCGCGTACATAGTCCACGGAGGAGCTTATGCAGGTGGGGCGTATGCACCTATCTCAGGCGGAACAAGATCAGCACAGGAGAATAGGTTTCTGACTTTATTGTGGTGATCTAGGAGAAAATATCAATGTCAAAGCCCTGGTCGGTAGGCACTGGGAAGATCCACCTTTCCACAGAACCCCTCCAACTTGTGGTAGAAGGCAACGATAGGGAACAGCTCTTCTTCTATCTGGTTGATTCATCTGAACTGCTGGTGCTTGGCCTTCCATGGCTAACTCAACACAACCCATGGATTGATTGGTCCCTAAAGGTACTCCAAGAGTGGAAACCACCATGTCTGTCTATCTGTTTGGGTCCAGCTAAAACCCTTGTCCACAAATTCCCTCCTGTGTCAACTACTAGGGTGGACCTGTCTGGCATTCTTAAGGTCTTCAGTAAAATGATGGCTACTCCTCCCCTCCTGAACACCAGCCATACCACGTGCCATTGACCTCTTACTCAGTACTAGTCCTCCCAGGGCCGACTCTTCTCCCTTTCTCATCCTGAAGAGTACATCAAGGAAGCATTGCCTTAGAGTTTGTCTGTCCATCAACCTCATCAGCAGAGGCAAGCTTCTTTTTGTAAGCAAGGAGGATGAAAAGCTCCATACCTGAATTTGGGCTATATTGTCACCCCTTCCAGTGTTCAAATGGACTCATGTAAAGTTCTGGCAGTCACAGAGTGGCCTAAACCATCTACGGTCAAACACTTGTGGTGTTGCACGGGGTTTGCAAACTTAAATCGCCACTTCATAAGAAACTTCAGTTCCATCGCAGCACCCAGGATTCCTTTGGACAAGTGCAGCAGGTAAGCAATCTTGGAACTAAAGTGACGCTTCACCAGTGCCCTGGTGCTGCAACACTCAGACCCATCATTGTCGAGGTGGATGGCACAGATGTCAGCATTGGAGCTGTACTCTCCCAGTGCCCTTCTGTGGACGATTGGCATCCTTTGTGCTTTTCTTTCTCATCACTTGACTTCTGCTGAGCGTAGCAACAGTGTTGGGAACCATGACTTTCTGGTTGTCAAGGAGGGCCTGGAAGCATGGTGACACTGGCTGGAGGGGGTGGAGCATCCCTTTTTGGTATGGACAAATCACAAGAATCTCTCCTATGTTCAGGATGCTAAGAGTCACAAATCCCGTCAAGCATGTTTTGGCTCTCTTCTTCTCTGGTGATTTGCAAAATAGGGGTGGAGGTAAGGGCCACACAACAGTTGGATTCAGGCCCAGGTGAGGGAGCACCCAACCAGCTGTTTGTCCCTGCCGGAGCGAGCCCCAGAGCGCTGGAATGGGGTCACTCCTCCCATCTGTTTGGACATCCAGGAATTCAACAGGCCCTGGAATTTATCAAGAGGTGATGTTGGTGGCTCTCTTTGTCCCAGGATGTCCATAACTTCATTTCTGCCTGTTCCTCTTGTGCCCAGAACAGACATCAAGTCAGTGCCCTGCAGGTCTGCTTTGCGTGCTGTCCGTGCCTCACCAGCCCTAGTTCCCTCTCTGGGTTTCATCACTGGTCTGTCCCCAACTGATGTAAACACTACTGTTTGGTGTTTGTGGACTGATTCTCCACTTCATTGCTCTCCCTACGCTCCTGTCGGCCTGTGCAACTGCCATCCTCATGGTTCCGTGCAAGTTCAGGCTACATGGCTCCCCTCAGGACATAGTGTCTGATTGAGGACCACAGTTCACATCTCATTTTTGGAAGGCCTTCTGCTTTCTTGTGGGAGCCACCGTCAGCCTCTCATCTGATTTCCACCCCGAACCTAATGGCCAGAGTGAGTGAGGGAATCAGGAGCTGGAGACAACCATGCACTGCCTTATCTCTTCCAACCCCATATCCTGGAGCTCCCAATTGGCTTGAATAGAGATTGTCCACAATGTCCTCCAGTCGTCCTCCACTGGCGTACCACCTTTTGAATGCCAAATGGGATTCCAGCCACCACTCTTCCCTGACGAAGAGATTAATGTTAGACTTCCTACAGAACAGTTGATCCAACACCGCAGGCACACCTGGAGTTGAGCCAGAACCCCTCTGCTGAGTGCCAGGGAGAAAGTCTGACTGGTGTACAAGGATCTTGTTGGCTCCACACTATGTGGGACCACTCATCGTGGGGAAGGCCATCAACAAGGTCTCATACAGGTTGCACCTACCATCATCATTAGAGATTCACCTAGTGTTCCATGTTTCCCAGCTCAGGCTGGTGATTACTTTCCCCCTGGCTCCAGTCAGTCCTCCCCCCTCCCCCCTCCCCCCTTGGTGGATGGGTCCCTGGCCTATTCCGCGCAGCACCTCCTGCATCTCGCTGAGTATGGGGCAGGGTGCAGTATCTCGTGGTTTGGGAGGGGTATGGCCCTGAAAAACATTCTTGGGTTTCGGCCCATGACAAATCTCATCTGGGACCTCAGGCAGACACTGGCGCTGGGGAACTGCACCTGGGGAGGGTGGACTTTGCTGTGGTGTCTGTGCAGCCTCACAGGCGGGCTACAGAATAGGTTTGGCAATCACACTTGTAAGTATGCACTTTCCAACCAATTTGTGTCTCACTTCCTTCCTCTTTTTCCAATCTTGTCAAGACTTGACCAAAAACAGAGCAAAGTCAATGCTCCCTGCTTACTGTTGTCTTGGTTCCAGGAAGGAAGAATACTGTTTATTGTTTTCCCCTTTTATTTCAGTTCCTCTTATAAGTCAGTGAACTGTTGATTGGCTTCAGTGTCTCTCTCTCTCTTTCTCTCGGCACCTGAGCCATAATGCAGATTCTTGTCAACTGGGTGGCTCATCAATTTTTCTATGGAGGCTCATACGCTAGTAGAATGACTGATTGGCACCAAACCTGATTAGCAGTGAACCCCCTCAGTTCAGGGCTCACATGTGGCAACCACAATGCAAAGTGTGCAGAATTCCAACCTGCACAGTGCAGAAGCAAGAAAATCAATAAGCATGAGGGCACACACTGGTTGCTGCTCTCCAGCAAGGACCAGGGTTAGTGCAGGAAGTTAATTTTATTGGTTTACAGAAGGGCACACAAGTGTTTCCTTAACACGGAAAGGCAAATATTTTCTAGTGCATCCATGGCTTTACATATGTTATGCATATCTATTTTGCAGGCCTGCACTCTTTCTTCTTCCTTTGGTCATTAACCTGGGCACAAGAAGCAGCAATATTACGGGCTGTCTCAAAATAGAGAATGCCAGTCATCTCTCAGCAGAAAGCAAGCTGCAATCTGTTGAAGTATTTCCATCACTGAACTTGAAGGAGCATGATGCTGTTCGTTCATTGATACTGATACCTTTATGTTCACTGTGCAAATTGCGCCTTTACTGTCCCAAGGCTGTAGCGGTTGGCATACTTCAGTCAAGATCTGTTGAATGAAGTGCTGACATCTCCCTTATTGCTCCTCAGAGAACATCTCCCTGAGCACCCTGGGTAGGAAAGGACAATATTTGAAGCCCAACCCCATTCGGCAGCTTGTCCTGCTCAGCATAGTCTTTGTTCATTCACCCAGTCATGTTGTATAGAGGGGATGCTGACTAAGGTGACCATGTCTGGATGGAGCCAGTGTATGCAGATTCATTGAAGTCAGAAAAGTGTCTTATTACACTTCCTCCAGAAAACTATCGAGTGCACCTAATACTTATAAAAGTCTTGCAATAATCAAGTGAACTTGCCTGAAAATCATTGAATGCATTAAGAGTGCAGGTCAGTTGGAGGCTGGTTGTGGGTAATAGCTGGTTGATAGGTGCATGGTCATTCCTTTCTGATAACACACATTTGCTTTAAGAGGGAAAACATTATCATGCTACCTTGTTCATCAATGCACTGGGAATAAATTGACATTGTTTACTCATTGATGTCATGACCTGTCATGAGTGCAGACATCTGGTGGATTGTCACTGTCCACACTAACAGCCTTTTGCATGCCCAGTGTGAAGCATTTATCAATGAACATGGATGCAATGACTTTTTGAAGGTCTATTATGGTTGGTAAAAGATGGCTACAATAAACATGAATTCAGCAGACATTTCCTTTTAGCCTTGAAACTGCTCTTTCAAAGACAAGTATGTTTTAAGCAGCATTTTGAAAGAGGCCACCAGCCAGCAGAGTCAGACAATAAAACAAAAATGAAAAGACAGTACTGTGGTATCTGTATGGGAGGCTTACATTGACATATGATAATGGCAGTAATTTTGTGGCTGTGGGAACATTATAAGCTCTTTACTTGGTTACAGCATCTACAGGTTTAAGCAAGCACATGATAATCAAAATCACCCTAGAAAACTCAGTCACACTGCAATCAAAATCACACTGTAAAATAAAGCAACAAACTATCTGCCTCATAGACCACCTAATGCCATTGTGGCAACGTGTTTGCATTTCAGACTGATGTGCAATGAGTTGTTGCTTACCATGCCCCCTGAAATGAGTTGGTTCACATTAGTTTGTCTTTTCTACAATTATTCTATTTTATGTTTTGGGTTTTGTGGGTAAATAAATCTAAATGCTCAGATATTTCATTGACCTTCCAGTCATACCAAGAAATGACTCCAAGGGGAGAACACCGATGAAGAAAATAAATTACTAATGTCATAATGCTGTCTTCTCCCTCTCTCATTGTCCCCAGCCCACCTCTACTTTGGCCCTGAAGTAGACATTACAGATTGCCCTGTGCTCCAATGGTTTCAGAGGTTCCGGTTTGACTTACCCACTTCAAGTCATCCAACAGCATGATCTCCTCAAGGCTTCATATGTTATTTTTTTGAGGCTTTTCAGCTACTTTGATGGTATCTGATTCCAATCAGGTCCCCTCTCTCTAGTATCCAGTTCCTCTATTTTTCATCAGGATTATCTTTCTTGAGCTTGCCCACAACCAGTCTTCATCCACTTCCTCCTCAATCTGCCTTCTTTGGAAGTTTTGCCTGTAGTTACTTTCTCCAATTGGAGAACAAGGAGAAAGACCACACAGGTTTCAGTTTCAGTTGCCACCTTCATTTCATAGTTCACACCGTCTGCTTTAATTGCTACTTCCCGCTTTTGCTTTGATTTGGAAATATACAGTGACCAATAGGGTGTTTTAACATGGAGAAGTTTATGACTTCAGGTGAGAATAGGGTGGAGATGGATTTGTTTGGTTGCATTCAGAAAAGTGACCTTTTCATTGCATGCATTAAGTAGTCCACTCCAATCTGTTCAGGAAGCAAGAGTTATCTATTATTAAACATTATATTGATCATCTGTCCAAAGTTTCAATATTGCTTTGAATTTAACATTAGATCCATGAGTTCCCTGGAATCGACTAACCTCAGCGGTAAAAGGGTGAGCAGCAGGGAGGAGTAGCTTGAAGAAGTCATGACCTAGAACAAATAACATGCAAAGAAAATACGAACACCAGGAATTCTGCAGATGCTGGAAATTCAAGCAACGCACATCAAAGTTGCTGGTGAACGCAGCAGGCCAGGCAGCATCTGTAGGAAGAGGTGCAGTCGATGTTTCGGGCCGAGACCCTTCGTCAGGACTAACTGAAGGAAGGAAAATATAAGAAAACTGAAAGAAAATACAATGTTACTTAATAAATAAATAATGTGAATAAGAAATTATACAATAAGAAAGAAATTTTAAGGCCTGTTAGAGGATAAGAACAAAACCTGTGTGTGGAGGCAAGAGATTTGTGTATGACTCTTAATGAATAGTTTGCAGCTATCTTCAAAAAAGAGGGAGAATCACCCAATGTAAGAGGAGAAATATAAAAATTGGGCCTAGGGTTAATATAATGAGGCAGGCAATTTAAGGAGTTAATTATCTTTGATCATAGTTAAGTCACAAAGACATAAAGAAGTGTTTGCGAGACTAATAAAAGAAGTCAGGGGCAAAACAAAGAAAATACTGATCACTGGTACCTAATCCTTCCTGGTTACCTGTAAGTGCTGGGGAAAGAAAGGCCATTAATGTGGTGCTGGTACTTAAAGAGGAAGGGATAGACTAAATGGAATTTTATGTCAACATTGCAATGGGAAAATTATTAAAAAACATTCTTCTGAGGAACAGCCTTAACCATTGTTAAAGAGTTGCAAATTAATCAAGGCCAGTTAATATAAGTTTGTTAACAGAAATTTGTGTTTGACTGATTTTTTTCCTAAAGAGTTAACAAGATACTGCATGTTAACAAGTTCAACATATTGTTGAAGTGCACATGGATCTTAGGAAAATCTTGAAACTAAGGTAATGGAACAAGATGTATTCAAAATTGGCTTAGTGGTAAAGAGCAGAGAGTTACAGTCAATAGTATTTTTGTGACTTGAAGGTTGTAGAAGAGGACCAACAGCATATGGTAGCATACTCTGTAAAATGGAAGTGCATATGGGCATGAGTCAACTGCCACTCATATCCAACTCGTCACCTGCAACCTATTGAAACCCAGTTCTCATCTGCAGTCTTTGTTCAACCATCAAACAAGCCAGCCTCAACCAGTTGCTCCTAGCCTTCAGATATCTTGTCACCCATGGTATTTAGTATATATTCTCACTTGTTTTGTCGTCCCTCATGGCTTGTTATTTTGCAGCTTATTAGTGAAGTATTGTTTACTGCTAAATCATTTCCACTGCTCTGCTGTTGGGTCAGGCCTCCTCTTTATTTCCTGACAGGATGAGTGAACCTGCGATTGGCGCAGCAGAATATGCTCGCCTCAAGGAACACATCCGTTGAAATGAGCACACAATCCAGAAGCAGCCATTCTCAACCAATTCTCCATCTTGATACATCAGCCCCATGTCAGTAAACCTCTTTCCTCAGAGTCCCGGATTCCGGTGCCTATATGCTTTGATGGATCCACAACCCGATGCCACAACCCTTGACCTAGTGCATCTTACACTTCGATTTCCAGCCAAGTCTGTATCTTACGGACTAAGCCAAAGTTCAAAATAAATTTATTATCAAAGTACATATATATCACCATATACAACTCTGAGATTCTTTTTCTTCTGTGCATACTCAATAAATACAATAAACATGATAGAATCAATGAAAGACTGCACCAGCAGGGCAGAGAACCAGTGTGTAAAAGACAACAGAATGTGCAAATGCAAAAGGAAAAAGAAAAAAAAACAATAACAACACCGGAACACCAGATAGCAATAGCAACACTAGGGACAGCCAACAGCAGCAGCAGCAGCACTAGCGTGGATGGGACGAGATAACAGCACCGGCCTCCGATAGCAGGAGGCAGTGTTTGGAGTACTCATGGGATGGTAAACTGCTCAGCCACATGGCCTTGGAGGACAGGTGAGGAGCTGGGGATTGGTCTTGGGCTCTGCGGGATGGTCTGGGATTCTGGAACATAAGGTGCAGGGAGAGGACATTTATTGCTATTAAATCAGCCACACTTCCTCCCCCCACCCGGGTCAAGAAACAAATCCAGGCACATCTGTACCTAGATTGGGTGGTGCTCTGGATACAGTTGAAACCTGGCTGTAGGTATAACAAGTAATACCTTTTGCTTTAGAAATGGAGAGATGTCTGCGGAATAGAGTGATACAGCCACTGCTTGAAGCTGGCACTGGAGATGACAGCAAGCAAACTGCTAGTGGTGCACTGTGAATAGATGGGCAGGCACCAGGAAACCCGAAAAAGATACAACCGGTGTTCAAAGTTGCCCACCAACACCACAGGCTGTGACTGCTGCAGGTGTCTCTCTGGGGAGCAGTCCACTTTCAAAAGAGACCACTCAAGCTGTGTTGAGAAGAAAGTCGCACATGAAATGATCATTAGAAGTAAACACATTTATAATGTGTGTATATTATGGAGTAATGCAACTTAAGTGATAGCATACAGGAACAAATTTTATCAACAGTTTGTAGCACAGTATCCCTTTGTACAAGTAAATGCACAATGAATGCAGATCAACGTAATGATAGTAAAAAATAACTTAATCCCTATAGACATGTTAAACCAAATAAAACATGAAGTTGTATAAGAACTAGAAAGAGACCAACCTAAACACCATGACAATATCACATAAGAAAATAATGAAGTTGCAACCCACTGAAGCACTGATGAAAGTACAATTATTTCAATTGCTTCACAATCAGACATTAACAGCAACAACACAGATAAAGAGCCTTCACAGAATGCCAACAACAAAGCTGAGTTCACAGACAAAATTATCCTAATATTTAACCCCATACTAACAGAACATATGGGCATTGGCCCAGCAAGAAGACCTTACATACCAAAACAAAATATGTCATCTAAATTTGCAAAAATTGTTAATACTCTCAACAATATTATATTAGCACAACATTTAGGAAAACTTGAAACATTTGAAGAACTACACACAATAATACAGTGCAGTATTAACAATGGAATGCAATGACTCTAAATAGAGGCACTCATTAATAGAAACTCAAAACTGAGTAATGAAATGAGAATGCCAAGATGGCAGAAGAGATTAAGAAACAAAATTGAAACCTTAAAAGCAGAAATAGCCCATCTAATGGAGTGAAAAAAAGAATAACCCGAGCAAGGAAGTTAAGGGAAAAGCTAAGGAAATACTAAGGAAGTATGAGGTTCATACAGGATATGATCAGCCTAACAAAAGTATTTAGACACACTAAAACAAAACCTTGGTGCATAGAAAACCAGACTAAATACCTGAAATGCACCAGACAAAGAAAACAAGATTATCAGTTCAAAAACAATGAAAAAGTTTACACAAGACATTGAAACTAAATTTGATGCACCAAAATGTCACCAGCCTTAGCACAGAATTGCCTACAAACACAGAGATAATGAACTTTTGGTCTAATACCTGGTCAAACATGGTGATGCACAATCAAGAAACAAGCTGGATTAGGGTGGAAAAAGAATGCACACACACAATTGAAGACATGCAGACACCTGAAATTACAACGGATATGCTGAAAGATGTTGTAAAAATACCTACAATTGGAAAAATACTGGCAGTGCTAATATTCATAAATGTTGATGTTAAAATGTTTGCCTTCATTTATATTTATTAAGGCATATCAACAGTTTTCTTACAAATGCTGAAAAAGTGCCTGAATTTTTGACAGAAGGGAAAACATACCTCTTACCTAAAGGGAAATCACAAAGACCAATCAAAATATCATCCTATTGCTTGTCTACATATAAAATTGTAACATCAAGCATCTCTCAACTAGTCACCACTCACTTAGATAACCACAATAGACTTACAGAAGGGCAGAGAGGGTGCCATAAGGGTATGAAAGGATGTAAAAGAAAAACTGATAATAGATTCCGTAATTCTAAATGAAACCCGGCGGAAAAGCTGAAATCTTTCATGTTGCTATATTGACTTCCAAAAAGCATTTGACTGTCCTACAGTCATGGTGAATAGAAGTTCTTAACGTATATAAACTAGAGGATAAACAAGCAAGAACAGCTTACTAAATAGATATAGTCATTCCAAATGCACAGAACTTACTGAAATCAATAAGTGAAAAACATTGGAAATATGCTGAAATAAAAGAGGAAATTGAAAGACTTTTGAACATGGGTATACATTGTCCCAGTGGTAATATCTACAACCGGTATCATCCCAAAGGCACTACACAATAGCATTAAACAATTACTCCGACACAGCAATACTTCTATAAATCTCCAGAAAGCCACAGTATTAAGCACCACTAGAAAAGTCCGCAAGTGTCATGGTGAGGTCCGTGAAGTCCGCATTCCGGTTCACGGTCCAGTCCATGGACTCAGGACTCAGGAACTGTCCCACCTTGGTGTGGAGATGAAGTTGAGTCCTGGCTTGTCATTAGATAAGTCCTGGCTCTATGTCTATGTTCTGTCCTGTCTCATGTTAGAGTCGTGTTAAAGATGAGTCCCGGCTTGTCGAAGGATAAGTTCCGGCTCTATGTTGATGTCAAGTTCCCAGTCTGTCTCTCAGCTCCTTTTTTCTGAGTTATCAGCCTCCGCATTTCAAGACAAACATCCTGCAGCCAAGCTCCTAGAACCCAAGCCTTGAGGATCCCGCAGCCAAGCTCCTAGAACCCAAGCCTCAAGGATCCCGCAGCCAAGCTCCTAGAACCCAAGCCTCGAGGATCCCGCAGCCAAGCTCCAAGAACCCAAGCCTCGAGGGTCCCGCAGCCAAGCTCCAAGAACCCAAGCCTCGAGGAACCCGCAGCCAAGCTCTAAGAACCCAAGCTCCCAAGCCTCAAGACCCAAGACCCCAGCCTCAAGCCGGGCCTCAAGACCCAAGACCCCAGCCTCAAGCTGGGCCTCAAGACCCAAGACCCCAGCCTCAAGCCGGGCCTCAAGACCCAAGACCCCAGCCTCAAGCCGGGCCTCAAGACCCAAGACCCCAGCCTCAAGCCGGGCCTCAAGACCCAAGACCCCAGCCTCAAGCCAAGCCTCAAGACCCAAAACTGCAGCCTCAAGCCAAGCCTCAAGACCCAAGACCCCAGCCTCAAGTCATGTCATGTCCTTGCCTTGTTCTGGGGTCCGAGCCTGAGGCAAGGCCCAGGTTTTGGGTCCTTGTCCAGTCTCGGGCTCAGAGTCCAAGCCTTGTCTTCTAGTCCATGGTTCCTAGTCCTGGTCCCGCTTTCCCTAGCCCAAGTCTGCATTCTTGTCCCTGCTCCTGGTCTGAATCCTGTCATGTCCCTACTCTAGTCAAGTCCTGTTCCTGTACTTCAGTGTCTATGTCTTGCATTTGGGTCCGTTTCCCAGCACCCCCCTGTGACAGAAAGTTCCCAGCAATTG
The DNA here is from genome assembly GCF_963921235.1 of Mobula hypostoma. Taxonomy (NCBI): domain Eukaryota; kingdom Metazoa; phylum Chordata; class Chondrichthyes; order Myliobatiformes; family Myliobatidae; genus Mobula; species Mobula hypostoma. The sequence goes on along the minus strand of NC_086100.1, from coordinate 80,486,376 downwards.
AGAAATAAGTGTGCATGGCTATGCCCATACCTCAGGTTTTACCAGGTTGAGCTGAGGAAAAAAATGCAATAATAGTAATAATAATCCTACAAATTATATTACAACTGATCCATCATTACAGATAGGACAATCCATAATAACCATCCAGATATAATATTGCAGGATAAACAAGCAAGAATAACTTAATTAATTGATATAACCATTCCAACCATTCATAACATACCAAAATCAATGCGAAAAACACCAGAAATATGCTGAATTGAAAGTGGGAGTTGAAAGACTATAGAACATGAACAGGGTGTACATTGCCCCAATAGTAATATCTACAACTGGTATCATTCCACTGTCACTACACAATAGCATTAAACACACAGGCCTACACAGTCATATTTATGTAAATATTCAGAAAGCCACTAAACAAAACCCTATTAGAATAGCCCAAAAGTTCCTAGCAGTTGAGAAATGAGTGTACTTGGTTATGCCCATACCTCAGGTTTTACCAGCTTGAGCTGAGAAAAAAAAGCAATAAATATCAAGAAAATTAGATGAAGAGTTCTTGAAAGTAAATCCATATGTTGTAGGAACATTTTAGTGAAGGGGCAAGTGAAGTTGAGTGAAATTATCCGCTCTGGTTTCCCTCTTCGCAAACATCTAGGGATGTTTATAGACATCCGTTAGTCTCATGAGACCATGGATTTGCACCTTGGAAGGTTTCCACGGCGCAGGCCTGGGCAAGGTTGTATGGAAGACCGGCAGTTATCCATGCTGCAAGCCTCCCCTCTCCACGTCACCGATGTTGTCCAAGGGAAGGGCACTAGGACCCATACAGCTTGGCACCGGTGTCATCACAGAGCAATGTGCAGTTAAGTGCTTTGCTCAAGGACACAACACAAGGACTCAAGGCTCGAACTAGCGACCTTCAGATCACCAGATGAATGCCTTAACCACTTGACCACGTGCCAACACAAGCTCTGACCTGGGCTGCCGCGAACTGGGATAATAAGACCCGTATATGCAACAGATATGAGGATGCGCTGGTTTTTGACCATTCGGGAAGTGGAAAGGAGGCAGTGGATCGGATACTTCGCCTGCGTCAGGCTCACACTCAGTGCTGGATGACACCATGGAATTCAGGACACTCACGGCAGAGTGCAGCTTGAGTGCAGAAGCACTGCTGGCCCATTACAATCACGGGCTCTCAGAGCTTTTGAGGGATGAGCTATCTACCCAGGAGATGTCACCAACCTTGAAAGGCCATCCATATTGACAAGTGTCTTATACATCAACACTCTATATCATCAGCCAGAACTCCAGTTCCATTCCCAGAAACATTTCAGGCGGCAAGACCACCATCAGAATAAGGGAACCACATTAGGGACTTTTAGATATGCACGTGAATGTGAAGAAAGTGGAAGGATATGGACATTATGGAGGCATTAGTGATGAGTTTATGTGGCCATTTGACGACTAATTTATTTGGTTTGCCACAACATGTGTGAGCCAAAGGGCCTGTTCCTGTACTGTACTGTACTGCTCTGTTTTATGAAAAATCATGCAAATACGTGCAGATAGCACTTAGGCCTGGATTGAGCCTGGGGCTTTGAGGCAGCAGCACTCCAGCTACAATAATGCTGCCCAAAGGAAATATCGAACTGTTCCTACACTGGCAGGATTCAAATCTTCACGAGGAGGGACCCCAATGGTTTTCCGGGCTTCAACTACTCTACACAGCCATTGTGTATTGTCCGCTGGATACTAGCTTTGTTCATTCACGTAGAGGAAGGTATGTTGCACAACATGTGAAAATGTCCATATGAGTAAGAATATCAAGCAATGCCCATAAAATTAGTGTCCCTATGAATCACAAGATGAGGGATAGAGATGGGTCGGTAGCTGCTGTTTTCTCTTCCAGTGCAGAAGCAGTTGAACACCAGTTCACCACTTATGCTAATTACAGGTCCTATTTCATATCACTGAAAAGGAATAGCTGACATAGTTGTTCATTATCGTTGTGTGGTAAACCATATATATATGTTGTAAATGGGTTAACTGTCTGGACATGCCCTTCTGCTGACTGCCCCTGTGGCTGCTCCCACAGACCCCTGAATAAAGGTAATTTCGACGCCCCTCCCCCTCAGTCCAGGCGTAGACACTCAGCATCGAAGTCATATTTTACTGCGAATAAAAGCCTTTCAGTATTTACCCTACTTCAGTCTTTTGGAGTAATTGAAGGTGCTTCAAGTTGCTTCAGGGGCACTTATCCCAAACCAGCTAGAATGTCCGGCAGTACAAGAAAGCTCTGATCCATGTAGAGGCTTGGCAAAGGATTAAAGCCAGTTCTTCTCATTACACACAAGAGAAAATCTGCAGCTGCTGGAAATCCAAGCAACACACACAAAATGCTGGAGGATCTTCTCATTACATCACCTTTTCTCACTGGAGTGAAATGGAGTCTTGGTTTGGACCACTGATCTCAGAAGGATTATTTACCTTTCCCGAAAAATCAGCAGCTTTTGTTTCTGAACAGGACTTGGATGGGGAGAGCCCCACTGAGACAGGGTGGGGGTATGAATGTGTCAATTTTGAAAGAACTGCCTGCTGACACAAAGAAGAGTGCTGATATCTGGAAGAAAATCCCTTGAGTTTTGAAAGTATTGTGCAAATGCATTTGGAATACTGAAATAACCAGGCTCTTCACTGAAATACCGGCCAACACCCAAATGGTGTAGAAATAAGGGTCACCTGAGTCCATGTTTTTCAGAAGCTGTAGCAGTGGATCGAGACACATAACCAACATTACCGCTAATTGGATTAGACAGTCCAAATGCACTTCTGCTTCTCTCACCTGCCAGTATGAACTTAACTACAAATGGAGGAAATTCATCCTCACTAACTCCCACTGAAAATTGTAGTCCTCTGTCACTTTAAACTGAAGCAAGCTTTGTATTGGCAAGATTGCGGTCGTGTGCCTGAGGAGTCAGTTTCCCTGTGTGACTCAGAAGCGGATACAGTGACAGAGTTGTGAAATTGAGATGAACAACACTTGCACCTGCACACTCAAAATGAAATTATCTTCTCATAACAGAGAGCTTTGCATTTTATTGAATTTAGTAGAAGGTCTAACTAGGGCCTGATACCAATGTAACATGCTGAACAAATAATGAACTTGGATTGATGTTTAGAGTGTTTTGGTTGGGGGATAAAAAGACAGGATGAAACATGTCTGAAGACAGTGGTGTACCTTGTGATTGTGTTAACAAAATGCTTCATTGTTACATTCACAGCATGTTATGGCTTCTCTTTAACTCAGACATACGGTGAGATGCAAAGTGCAATGCAATGCAGCTTATGAGTGATTGTCAAATAGCCTGAGTTTCTAATCAGTGGAAATGGTCTTGTTAGCAATAAAAGGGTGAGCAGCAGCCTTTGCTATTGACTGCATTGATGTGAAAAATACAAGAACCTGTTATCTGCCTGATGACGAAATGAAAATAATAGTTGCATCTTGCAAGTTCCATGCAGAATGTTGTTCTCAGTTGGACAACTGAAAATGGCCACATAAAGCCAATCAGACAAGCTTGCACTTTTAGGAAGTGTTTTTGTTTAACCAGCTGGACTGCTCAGTAAGTGACTGTTCCAAATGAATTGAAAGTTATGATGACACTCAATGCTTTTCTCTCTCCTTAAGCTTGATGACAGGACCATTAACCAAGCGACTACAACGATAAGCTTAGACATAGCCACTTGGCACAGTCAGAAGACATGTTAGGTTTGTCAGGGGTGCAGCTGCAGAACTGTGCCATCTGCTGCAAATAGACCAGCAGAGAAGTAGCGGAGACAATAAGTCTCAGCTTTTATGTCTGCTTTAATTCCAGACTCCCTCACAAAATCTCTGCATTACAGTCAATATGCAGAGCATAGCTGTATCAAACAGGTGACCAGTACATTCTGTATGGTGGTAGATTATATTTTTCCCAGTTGAACAACAACAACAACACCACCACATTCCCATGTTAATGGATGAGAAGTGTAGGGGGAATTCTGAAAATTTCTATGTAGGCATAATGCATAAATAGAAAGAGATGTTCTTCTCTCATTTCATACTTGACCAGTGACTGAGGATACTTAAGCCTTCAAATTAGTTCCTGCTTACCTCGACTTCCAGAAATAATTATCTGCTACTTTATTGAAAGCTGAGGGCAATGATATCCTCAAATATTATGATTTCTCTCTGGAGAAGGAAGAGAAAAAGTGTGAGGGAATACTCTTGGGAAATCAAATTCTGGTTGAACATGTAAAGTAAATGGTAAGGACCTTAGGAACATTGATAGAGAGAAAATACTGGGGTGCAAGTACATTGTTCCCTGAAAGTGATGACACAAGTAGAAAAAGTAATGAAAAATGAACTTGGTATGGTTGCCTTCATCAGCTAAAGCACTGAGTAAGAAAGGATGGCACGGTAGCATAGTGGCTAGCGAAATGCTTTACAGTGCCAGAAACTGGGCTCTTTTCCATTGCTGTCTGTAAGGAGTTTGTCTGTTCTCCCTGTGAGTTTCCTCTGGGTTACAAACATACATTACAAGGACACAGGGTTAGTATGTTAGTTGATCATTTGAGTGTAATTGAGCAGCGCAGGCTGTATCGACAAATAACAAAAAAGTTGGACGTGATTTTGTGGCCATACAAATCACTGGTTAGACTGGATTTGAAAATATTGTGTACTATTCTGGTCACCACACTATGGGAGGTTTATAGAAGAGTACAGCACAGGAACAGGCCATTCAGCCAACAATGTTGTGCTGAACCAGCTAAAAAGCAAGCCAAAAACATCCAAACACTAATCCCTCCTACCTACACTATGTCCATATCCCTCCATCTTCCTTACATCCATGTGCCAATCTAAATGTCTCTTAAAAGCCTTTAATGTATTTCCCTCTACCACCATACCAGGCAGCGCATTTCAGACATCCACAACTCTCTGAGTTTTTACTTATCCTTCACATCCCTCTTCAACCTACCCCCCCTTAGGTTCAATGAGTGCCTTCGGGTATTAGACATTTCAACCCTGGGAAACAGATACTCTCTGATCACACTATCTATGCCTTTCATAATCTTGTAAACCTCTATCAGCCTCTGACACTCCAGAGAAAACAACCCAAGTTTATCCAATCTCTTGTGATAGCACAGACCCTCCAAACCAGGCAGTGTCCTGGTGAACCTCTTCCATACCCTCTCCAAAGCCTCAACATTCTTCCTATAGTGAGGTGACCAGAACTATATACAGTACTCCAGATGTGGCCTAAGCAGAGTTTTATGAAGTTGCAACATAACTTCTTGACTTTTGAACTCAATGCCTTAACTCATAAAAGCAAGCATTCCAGAAGCCTTCTGAACCACCTTATCAACCTGTGTACCACTTTCAAGGAGCCATGAACCTGGATCTCAAGATCTCTCTGCTCAGCAACACTGTTAAGGACCTTGCCCTTACCAGTGTACTGTCTCCTGGTATTTTCCCTACTGAGGAGCAACACTTCACATTTATCTGGGTTAAACTCTATCTGCCATTTCTCTGCCCATATCTGCAATTGATGTATATCGTGCTGTATTCTTTGCCAGTCTTCTACACTATCCACAACTCCACCAATCTTGATATCAACCACAAACTTACTACCCATCAACGTTTTCATCCAGGTCATTTATATACATTACAAACAGCAGTGGTCCCAGCACAGATCCCTGCGGAACACCACCAATTACAGCCCTCCAGTTCGATAAATCCCTTCAATCACTACGGTCTGTCTTCTGTGCGCAAGCCAGTTCTAAATCCAAACAGCCAATTCGCCACAGACCCCATGAATCTTAATCTTCTGGATTAACCTCCCATGAGGGACTTTGTCAAACACCTTACTAAAATCCATGTATAAAACACCCTCTCCTCATCAATCTCTCTCAGCACCTTGTCAAAAAAATCAATCAAACTGGTAAGACATGACCTGCCATGCACAAAACCATGCTGGCTCTCTCTCATTAGGCCTTGTGTTTCCAAATACTCATATATCCTATCCCTAAGAATTTTCTCCAGCAATTTCCCTACAACTGATGTGAGATTCACCAGTCTATAGTTCCCAGGACTTTTCTCTGCTCCCTTCTTAAATAGGGGTAGAACATTAGCCACTTGCCAGTCCTCTGGGTCCTCGACTGTGGCTACAGTGGACACAGATATGCTGTTCAAGGGTCTAATAATCTCATCTCCTGCCTCCTTCAAAAACCTGGGGTAAATCCCATCAGGCCTTGGGGACTTATCCTCCTTAATGCTCATTAGGAGGCTCAACACTTCCTCCTGCTTGACCTCTAAACACCCTAGTGTATTTATACACTCATCACAGATCTCCTGGTCCTCCATATTCTTTTCCTGGGTAAATACTGAAGCAAAGTACTCATTAAATACCTCACTCACAATCTCTGCACAATAGAAAGAGTGTAGAAGAGATTCGTCAAGATGTTGCCTGGAATAAAGAGCTGTAGTTGGATAGCTCACTGGATTGTAAGAGGTTGAGAGGTGACCTTTCCGAGGTTTATAAAAATTATGAGGGGTATAGATAGGATAGATAGTCAAAGTCTTTCTCCCCAGGGCAGGGGAGTCTAGAATTAAAAGCACAGGTTTAAGATGAGAAGAGAGAATTTTAAAGGAGACCTGAGTGTTCAACTTTATACAGAGAGGGTTGTGAATATCTGGAATGAGCTGCCAGAGTAAGTAGTGCAGGAAGATACTAATACAATGTTTAAAAAGCATTTTGACAGGTACTTAGATAGAAAAGGAGTTGAATTAAATGGGCCTACTGTAGGCAAATGGAATTAGAGTAGAGAGGCCCCATGGTCATCATGGACTTTGTGGGCTGAAAGGCTCATTTCTATGTTGTATGTTTCCATCATTCTATGTTGTCATTTTGTACTTTGGTTTATTGACTAACAATGTAATTGCTCATTAATAATTTCAGTTACCTGAGCATTCATGGAAGGCATCTCCTGTCTAATTAAGAGTTGCACTATTACGCTTTGCATTTTACTGCAGCAATAATTCTTCATTTGAGCTTATGTTTAAAATAACAGAACCTTCCTTATTAGACGGTTTCCAAAAGAGTGATTCTGAACAGTATCAAGTTGGCATGTCTTGTAATTTTTAAATGACATTTCCAAGCTACAGTAATAATAGATACTGTATTAAAATACATTAAATCAAACAATCATGGACATCTGACAATAATATAGCTATAAATACTTTATGTGCAAATCAAGGGTGTTTTAGGATACTTATAAATCATCAATTTAATCAAGGTTTTAAGACTGGTTAGATGCAGAATGTTAACTAACAAACAGCAATTAGTGGGTTACAAATTAATAAAAGAGTTCAGCCAATTATGCTGAGGATAATATAAACTCAGGATAATATAAACAAGTGCCAAATTTAACAAGGACATTCAATGGTATCATTATAAAAAAAAAGTTCGTCCATCGTCATTGATGAAGATCTCGATACCATTAGTACTTCTTACAAGGCCGAGTTACGAGCATTCCATCCGGCATGGATGGAAAGTGTGCCTGGGAGCAGCCTGACTGGATTCAAACTCGGGAACCTTCGCTCTGGAGTCCAGCACTGATGCCACTACGCCACCAGCCAGCTGAGATGGTGTTGATGCTAGCACTTGATTTGGATTTAAGTGAGGGGGAGTTACGCAGCATCAGCCTCACTCTCTCTTCCCAATTCCCATCTGGATCTAGTGGCAGGACAAGAGTCGAGACGGCTGGAGATGGGACTAGGTGCAGTGGATGACCAGGACATATTCTGTGTCTTGTCATGCTCGACGTGTTCCACGACGCTTGCAGAGACCGCCTTCTTGACCGTTGAACCTTCCATTGGTCTCTTCCGCTCATTCAGCTGGAATCTGTCTTCACATACTGGGGTAGGCAACCCCCTATCTCACCAAGGGTTTGAGATGAATCTCAAAGTGATTTATATTGCTTTCCAAATATCAGGATGAAATTACTGTCAATGAAAGTGCTCGTGACAATTTTCTATCCATTTAAGCTGTGGGCAGAGAGTGGGGGTGTGTGGCTGTCATGGCAGATGTTGGTAGGAAGAATGCTTTATGTAATCAATGTGTTCATTGTTATATCGGTTGATTGTCTAAAATCAATTTTACCCACTAATATTCTACCATGTTAACCACCTGCATGTATTGGGGAGTGGGACTCAAACTTTTTGTCAGCATGTTCACATTACATTTGTCTCTTCAGACTTTTTTATTGTGAGTAATTTTAAAACTAGAGTCATAGAATCACATAGCACAGAAATAGGTCCTGGAATACACCACATCTATGTCAACCATCAAGGCTGGTAACCTTTTACTTCTTGAGGATGCAAGTATTCATCCAGATACTTGTTGCCTGTTGTGAGAATAGCTGCCTCTACTACCTTCTAAGGCAGAGTGCTCCAAATTCCAACCACTTTCTATGTAAAAAAATTCTTTCTCAGAGCCCCTCAAATCCATGTCCTCTGCTGTTAGACATCTCCATTGTGGTCCTGATGGGATGCATCCCAGGGTGCTGAGGGAATTGGCGGAGGTTATAGTAGACGTGTTGGTAATAACTTACCAAAATTCTCTAGACTCTGAGCATGTCCCGGTGGAATGGAAGACAGCTAATGTCACGCCACTTTTTAAGAAAGGATGTAGGCAAAAGACGGGAAACTATAGGCCAGTTAGCTTAACATCTGTAGTCGGGAAAATGCTTGAAGCTGTCATTAAGGAAGAAATAACGAAACATTTAGAAAGGAGTGGTTCCATTCGACAGACGCAACATGGATTCAGAAAGGGCAGGTCCTGTTTGACAAACTTACTGGAGTTCTTTGAGGACATAATGAGTGCAGTGGATAGAGGGGAACGGGTGGATGTCGTATAGTTGGATTTCCAGAAGGCATTTGATGAGGTGCTGCACAAGAGACTTATAAATAAGATGCAGATGCACGGAGTTGGAGGAAGTGCATTGGCATGGATAGTGGATTGGTTAACCAATAGAAGGCAGAGAGTTGGTATAAATGGGTGTTTCTCCGGTTGGCGGTCAGTGGTGAGCAGGGGTCGGTGCTGGGCCCACAGCTGTTTACCATTTACATTGATGATTTGGAAGAGGGGACTGAGTGTAGCGTAGCAAAATTTGCTGATGACACTAAACTGAGTGGAAAAGCAAATTGTACAAAGTCTTCAGAGGGATATAGATAGGTTAAATGAGTTGGCCAAGGTCTGGCAAGATGGAATACAGCGTTGGTAAATGCGAAATCATCTACTTTGGAAGGAATAATAGAAGAGCAGATTATTATTTAAATGGTGAAAGATTGCAGCATGCTGCTGTGCAGAGGGGCTTGGGAGTGCTTGTGCGTGAATTGCAAAAAGTTGGCTTGCAGTTACAACAGGTTATTAAGAAGGCAAACGGAATGTTGGCCTTCATTGCTAGAGGGAAGTCATATTGTAACTATACAGGGTACTGGTGAGGCCGCACCTGGAGTACTGTGTGCAGTTCCGGTCTCCATACTTAAGGACGGATATACTGGCTTTGGAGGCAGTGCAGAGGAGGTTCACCAGGTTGATTCCAGAGATGAAGAGGTTAACCTATGAGGAGAGATTGAGTCGCCTGGGACTATACTCTCTGGAGCTCAGAAGAATGAGAGCGGATCTTATAGAAACATACAAAATTTTGAAAGGGATAGATAAGATAGAAGTAGGAAAGTTGTTTCCATTGGTAGGTGAGACTAGAACTAGAGGATATAGACTCAAGATTTAGGGGAGAAGATTTAGGACGGAGATGAAGAGAAATTGTTTTTCCCAGAGAGTGGTGAATCTGTGGAATTCTCTGCCCAGGGAAGCAGTTGAGGCTTCTTCACTAAATATATTTAAGATACAATTAGATTTTTACATAGTCGGGGAATTAAGGGTTATGGGGAAAATGCAGGTAGGTGGAGCTGAGTTTACGGACAGATCAGCCATGATCTTATTGAATGGCGGGGCAGGCTCGATGGGCTGGATGGCCTACTCCTGCTCCTATTTCTTATGAGAAAGATTACTCACATTCCATCCATCTATAGCCATCATAATTTTGATTACCTCTATCAGTTTCTCTCTCCCTCAGCCTGCTCTGCTTCAAGGAAAACAAACTCAGCTTATCCACTGTCTTCATAGAACTGAAGTATTCTATCCCAGGCAATATTCTGCCATAGCTCCTCTGTACCCTCTTCAGAGCAACCATGACCTTCCTAAAGTATGATGACCCGAGCTGTGCACAATATTCCAGTTGTGCCTAACCAATGTTGTATGAAATTGTGCCAAGACTTCCCTGAGCTTTTATATTCTATGCTCTGGCTGATAAAGGCAAGAATCATCCGTGCCTTCTTCACCAACCTACCTACATGTTCACCTTTATGCCCACTAAGATATTGAAGGCTTACCTCTCCCTTTTAAATCATAGGCTGTTCTACAGTTTTACCATTTAGGTAAGGGAGGGAACATCGACTCAGCCATTCTTCCAATCTGTGCCTTGTAAGGCATGAAAATGCCCGATGCAGGCCTCTCATGGTCTGAGTCGACGTTCCCTCTCCCCTCACTAAGTAAAATCGCCATCTACAATGTCTTTCTCATTGGTAACACAGATGAAACTTCGTTATTTAAGAACACACCCACATTCTCTGAGTCTAGCTCCATGCACAGGTTGCCGCTTTGGTCCCTAACGGATCCGTTCTTTTCCTGTTTACCTTCTTGCTATTAATGTGCTTCAAATTTTTCTTAGAATTCTCTTTAACCTTAGCTGCAGTTAACATTTTATGACCCTTCTATGCTTCCTAATTTTTTTTTAAGTGCCTTTGCATACACACTATATATTCCTGAAAGGCCTCCCCATTAACACTGCTCTTTATCTACTGCATACATTTTTTATTTTATCAAGCCTTCATTATATCTTGACATCCGTAATTCCTTGGATTTGCTGTCCTTGCCCATCACAGATTAATGTGTTGATCTTAAAATTTTACTGGTTCACTTTTAAAAGATTCATCGAAAGGTAGCTAACCCAGTCTGCATCCAATGAAACTGAATTTAATCTTCTCCCTGTTCAGACACTTACATTCTGGACTAACTATACCTATTTTAATAACATGCTAAATTTCAGAATAGTTATAGCTACCATTCAGAGGTATTTGCTGACATTTCACCCATGTCAGCAAAGAACGCCAACAAAGTGATCATTTAAAAAAAATTTTAAGCTCTACCTATATGGCCATATTTGGAAAGATTTCCATGTTATCCTCTCATATTACTCCATAGTGGATTACTTGAAAATTAATGCATACTTCTTCCTCTTTTACACTACCAATAACACCTGAATCTTCTTTACCCTGCCACGTTGAGCTGCTCCTCATTCAATCATGTCACAGTGACTGACAATATCATATTCCCATGTGCCTTACCAGTCAGGAGTCTTGCATTAAAATGGATGTTATTTCACCTTTCAGTCATCCTGTATATCTTCTGCGTATTTCTGCTCTGCCTGCTGGACTGACATAGTGCTGTACCCTTTGCCAGCGAAGTTTAAAGGTGCCCAACAGCAGAAACAAACTTCCCAGCAAGGATATTGGATATGATCCACTTCAAGTTCAATCTACCCTTGCTTGATTAGGACCTCCAGAAACATTCCCAATGATACAAAAAAAATCAAAAGCACTCCATCATGCCCCATCCCTTCAGCTGTACCTTCATCTGATCTGGTTTTCTATTTTGACACTCACTTACGATTGACACTAGAAATAATTCAGAGATTATAAACATGGAGCTCCTGTTCCTTCTTCTACAACCAGCTCCTCAAATTCACATTGCTGAGACTCATCCCTTTTTCCACACATGTCCTTAATATTAATATGAACTACGATCATTGACTGTTCTACCTTCCAATTCAGAAAGCCCGGCACCTGATCTTGCACCTTATTGTTTGTCTACACTGCGAGGAAACACTTTATTCTGCATTCTGTTATTGTCTTACCTTGCTTTTCCTCAACACACTGTGTAATGATTTGATCTGTATGAATAGTATGCAAGACAAGCTATTCTCTGTATCTTGGTACATGTGACAATAATAAACCAATTCTAATTCCAATACAATGTTACTTCAAATCTATGTCTGATTTCCACACAAATTGTTTTGTCCTCAAGCAGCTCTCTGCCCTTGTCACAGCATTGAAACAACTTCCAACTAGGTCAAAATGGACAAAGTAAGTGACTGTATTCAAGATAATGTATCCCTTTTTATCTGCCTGAAGCCCTTGACATACCAGTCTTCTCTAGGGTTCTTCCTCCACCACCCTTCTTTGTGGTACTCGTTCTATTCTATTCTCCAGCTGTAGCGGAATCATTATCTACAGTAGCTTTGCTTCCTTTCCCCTAGAAAACACTGGGTGGTTATGGTGGCACTGTAGTCCCTGGCTCTCTGACACTCCTATTTCTTTTTATGTCTTTCCTGGAGAAGTCATCCTCGACAGAAGCAGTTCCCACATACACTGAGGACTGCTCACAATCATCTCTCATAACGCTACAGAGTCAGGGAGTACTATGAAATTTGTGGCGTATAAGGCTACTTAATTCATCACTCTTGCACCAATTAAGGAAGAGCTGCATTGTATAACCCAGCTTTCTAGCACGAGGTCCATTTCCCTGAAAGGTCATGGCTCTTCAAGTACCTTCTTTAATGCAGTTGTGTTTGCCTCTTCCAGCCCTCCAGGTAATGACTCCTCCCATTGTCTGGGTAAAAAGAATCTTCCTCACCTTCAACTTTATCAATTACCTTAAACCTATGCTGTGAAGAAAGGGAAATAAATTCACCTTATTGAAGCTTTCCATATCTTCCATAGTTTTGCACAGCTGTATTAATTCTCCAGTCAGTCTCCACAGCTTCAAAAAATCATCTTATCACATTTTCCAATTGCAGCCACATCTTATTAATTTTTTTTTGTATCCTCTCCAGTGGGTTGTATCTTTCCTGGTGATGTGAGCAGATCTCTTCCCTGTGCTCAAACTAGGGCCTGATTAATGTCGTTGACAGATCCACTGGAACCTCCCCAGTTTTATATTCTATTCCTTGGCAAAAGAAGGAAATCAACCTGTAGCTGCCTTTTTGAAAAATCAGCTGAATGACCTTTTAAAAAGTCAAGGCTGCGAACCTTCTGTTCCCCAACACTACACAATAACTTTTTTTTAATGATATGCAGCGTGGAATAAGCAGTTCCAACCCTTGTGCCACGAGATCCAGTAACCCCCGATTTTACCCGAGCCTAATCACGGGACAATTTACAGTGACCAATTAACCTACCAACAGGTAGGTCTTTGGACTGTGGGAGGAAACCGAAGCACCCAGAGGAAATCCACACAGTCACGGGGAGAACGTACAACTCCTTACAGGCAGCTGCGGGAATTGAACTCAGATCGCTGGAACTGTAAAGCATTGCACCATGTCGCCTGCACACTTCTTACTTACTGTTCCTTTTGCCCATTCAACCTCCCCAAATGCATTACCTCACACCTTTTGGAATTTAATTCCATTCGACAGTTTTCCACCCTATGTGTTCACGTCATCCTTCACTCCTTGGAGCCTAATGCTTTCCTCCTCACTGTCAACTGCACAGTCAATTTTTGTATCATTTGCAGATTTCTTTATCAGACCCTCTACATTTAGGATTAAAACATTAATGTACACGATCAAAAGCACATAACCAATTACTCAGTCTTGTGAAACTCCATTTGTAACAGCCTTTCAATCACAGGAACATCAATAAACCATTACAATTGCTTCTTCCAAGGAGCCAATTTGCCACTCTTTCTTGGATCTCACAGGTTTTAAGGTACAGTCATGCATGTCCTAGGTAAAAACCTTTATCATCTTCTTAAAACATTCAATCCAGTTACTCAGACATGATCATTGCTAAATAAATCCATGCTGTTCTTAATTAATCTGTTCAAAATTGATGGAATGCATTCCAGTAACTTACCCAGCAACATTAAACGAATCGGTCTGTAATTACCTAGTTTAACCCTATTTCCCTCTTTAGATGACAGGACAGTAGTACCATCTTCCAATTTACTTACATCACTCCTGTAACCAGAGAGGAATACAGATAGACATAATTTCCATCTTTGGGATATACTTCATCTGGAGATGACATTTCATCCATTTTTAAAAGTTCTTTTTACTCCACTTACACAGCAAAACAAAAGAACTGGGCACCGACTTCAGGGATATGGAGGGTGGAGGACTGGCGGATGCACATGCTCCTGTTTACATGAATGGTGTTGAAGATGAGAGGGCTTCAAGATCCTCGGTGAGCCTGTCCTGCTCCAACTACATAGATGCCATGGCCAAGGAAGCTCTCCAATGCCTCTAGTTGCTCGGGGTGGGTTAAAGAAATTTGGCATATCACTGTCAACCCTTACACATTTGTAGTGATGCACCGTAGAAAGCATCTTATCTGGATGTAGAATGGCTTGGTATAGCAGCTGCACTGCTCATGACTGCAAAAAACGTGCAGAGAGTTGTGGACGCAGCTCACCACATCATGGAAACCAGCCTCCCCTCCAAGGACTCCATCTAAAAGAGTCTACCCGCCCCGGACATTCTCTCTTCTCCCCTCTTTCATCAGGCAGAAGATACAAAGGTCTGAATGCATCTACTAGTGGGCTCAAGGACAGCTTCTACACTCCTGTTATAAGACTATCGAATGGTTGCTTAGTATGATAAAATGAACTTTGTCCTTGCAAACTACCTTGTTATGATCTCATACCTTCTTACTTGACTGCAATGCACCTTTTCCGTACCTGTTTCACTTTGTTTTGCATTCTGTTACTATTTTACTGTGTTATACTTCAAAGTACTGTGGAATAATTTGATCTCTGAGAACAATGTACAAGACAAACTTTTGACTGTATCTTGGCTCATGTGACACTAATAAACCAATTCTAATTCCAACATTGGAATCATCAGACCCTTTTGTGAAGAAAATTGCAAAACATCTATCTTAATTCACCCACTGCCTCCACATACAAGTTACCATTTTGGTCCTTGTAAATCCTGCACTTTATTTACTTCCTTGGGCTTCACGTGCATAAGATACCTTGGATTTTCCTTGCTTCTTCTTGTTATTATTTTAATCTGCCATCTCTTCACTTTCCCAATTTCCTTTTTAATGTCACTCCTGTTCTTATTTTAATCTTCCGGGCTTTCTGCTGTATTAAATTCTCACTGCCTGACATGACTTTCCTACTTCTGCTCTTTCATCCTACCCTCTGTGTACCTTCTTATATGAGGGACTCCAAGTTTTGCATTCCTCCTGTGTTTTTCTGGAACCCTTTAAACTCTGAGATCAATTTACCTTGATATAATTGGTTCCTGTTTGCTTTTGCTAAATCACTTCTCAGTCAAATAAAAATAGTCTCACTTCAGTTTAGAACCTCTATTGTTATCCTTTTGAATAATAATGACAAATATATCCAAATTCTGATCAGCTCCATCAAAATGCTCTCCCACAGATACTCATTACACCTGCCCAGCCTCATGACTTGCTACACACTTAGATTAGATTTAGCCTTCAGTGCCTTCGTCACTGTGTACAATGAGATCATTCTAGTTAACGTTAGGATAATTGTAATTACCTTCTATGATGACTGAAATGCTTTTGCACATCAGAACTTTGGTTATGAATACGTTCTTCTGCCATCATCACACTATTTGTTATCTAGTCCATTCCCAGCAGCTCAGTTTGTCCCATTTCCAATTTTCCATTCAACCCATATAGCATCATCAGGTTATTTTTCCAAAGCATCATCCCTTCTCAAAGGTCTAACCATTGACCTAATCAATACTATAATATTTCTACACCCTTATTTTATTACCTGTCTGTCCACCTCAGCAGAAAACCCAGAAGGTTTAAACTGTCAGTCTTGAATTTCTTGAAGCCTTATTTTAGCATCAGACCTCCACATACGATTAATGACCTTAGTCACTTGGCTTTTTCACTGCACTTCTTATATTAGGTATATGAATTTTAGTACTGCTATTTTTTTCTATTTTTGAAATTTAATTTTCTGTACTTTTCAAATTCTCTCATTGATTTTCCATCTTCTATTTTACTACTTTTCTCCTTTCTTTATCTTCACTTATACTTTATTGTTGCTAAACAATAAATGTCGCCAATGCCTCTGCCAAGCTAGCTTAAACTTCTTCCCCCTCTGCAATGGTGTGCCCAGGGGAATTCTGGGCCCAGCTCTGTTGAAGTACAAACCCACATGATCCCATATTCACCTAAAGTAAGCCCAGTGCCTCAGGGATCCAAATCTTTCTCTCTTGCACCACACATACATCGGCACCATCTTCTTAATTCTATTGTATTTTTGTAGCACAGCACAAGCACTAATCCATGGATTAATCTCATCACTGCTTTCTTAAAATCTACCTGTGGACCTTGTTCTCTTTTCTACCTATGCCATTGGTACCAATCTGGGGTATGTCTACTGGCTGCATGCCATTCCTCTTCATGAGACTACTCGTTTCACTTCTTTTACATCTTTTCCTTTCAAATGTGGCTCTGCTACTGTTGGAGCCTGTGATCTACATTTTGGTGGTGGATTTTCGGGTTTATTGAGTGATCTGGTGCTTTGCTGTCCCCTAGAGGGTTCCATGAGGCTTTGGTTGAAGTGTGCTCCCTCAAGGCTAAGAAGCCAGGAGACGGGGTGAGAGCCCATGATCGACTCCATTTATCGGAGATTAAAGTGCCAATGAAGATCAAAATCAGCGAGGCTAGTGTGGAAGCTAAGTGCCGTCTACCAGCCTCTCGCTCGCTGGTGCTGGAAGAAGATGTCTGTGTGTGAATGGTCTCTCTCTCTCCCTCGATGCTGCTGGGGGGGGGGTTGTTTTGAGCCTTGGGGAAGGTTTAATCGATGTGGTTTGTGGATTGGACTCTGTAGTTCACGTAATGATGTTCTGGTTTCTGGTCGCTCATTTTTTGTTGCTATTAATGTCAAAATTATCAGAGATTTTGAATTGGGGCTGTCTTCAGATAATAAACACCGAGCTGAACTGAATATGCCTGGACTTCGAAACAACAATACAGGGACAAGACTGAGCCAAGATTCACAATGAATATCACATGTGACTTGTGGCGAGGGCTGCATACCATCGCAGACGTCAAAACCAAACGTTGTGGTGCCACCAACATCGCGTCCTCTCTCCCAGATGAGCTCAACCGCTTTTATGCTCAGTTCGATGTTGCTAACTCTGAACCTCTGAGGAAATCCACCGCTACAACCTGCAACCTGGTCATCTCTGAGGCTGAGGTACGCAGATGTTTCCAATGGGTGGACAGTCGCAAGGCTGCGGGACCGGACGGTGTCCCAGAACGAGTACTCAGGATGTGCACAGCACAACTGGCAGGTGTGTTTACAGAGATTTTTAATCTCTCCCTCTCCCAGTGTAGAGTGCCCTTCTGCTTCAAATTATCCACCATTGTCCCTGTACCAAAAAAGACCCACATAACATGTCTGAACGACTGGCATCCTGTTGCACTCATCTCAATAATACAAATACTTTGAGATGCTTGTCAAGGATTACATCTGCAGCATGCTACCACCCAAAATGGACCCCCTACAATTCACCTACCGACACAACTGATTGACAGATGACGCAATAGCCACTGCTCTGCATACCATCCTTACACATCTGGAGGAAGAAGGATGCTTATGTGAGAATGCTCTTCTTGGACTACAGCTCAGCATTCAAAACCATTCAACATTCCATCCAGGCTTGACAGGAAGCTCAGAGACCCCGGCCTTGACCCTGCCTTGTGCACCTGGATCCTGGACTTCCTGTCAGATTGTTGGCAAGTGGTAAGAGTGGGTTCCCTTACCTCCAGCCCTCTGACTCTCAACACAGGAGCCCCTTAGAACTGTGTACTAAGTCCCCTCCTTTACTCCCTGTATACCCATGACTGTGTTGCCACCCACAGCTCTAATCTGCTAATTAAATTTTCCAACGACATTACGTTGATTTGCCTAATCTCAAACTATAATGAGGAGGCCTACAGGGAAGAAGTCATCTCTCTGACATAGTGGTGTCAAGAAAACAATTTCTTCCTCAATGTTGCAAAAACAAAGGAGCTGATTGTGGATTAAAGGAGGAATGGAGACGGGCTAACTCCTATTGACATCAACGGATCTGGGGTTGAGAGAGTAAACAGCTTTAAGTTCCTCGGCATCCACATCACCGAGGATCTCACGTGGCCTGTACACACCAGCTGTGTGGTGAAAAAGGCACAACAGCACCTCTTTCACTTCAGATGGTTGAGGAAGTTTTGTATGGGCCCCCAAACCCTAAGATACAGGGGCACAATTGAGAGCATCCTGACTGGCTGCATCACTGCCTGGTATGGGAACTGTACCTCCCTTAATCGCAGGATTCTGCAGAGAGTATTGCGGACAGCCCAGAGCATCTGTAGATGTGAACTTCCCATGATTTAGGACATTTGCAAAAACAGTGTGACAAAAGGGCCCGTAGAATCATTGGGGCTCCAAGTCACCCCAACTACAATCTATTCCAGCTGTGACTATCCGGGAAATGATACCACAGCATAAAAGCCAGGACCAACAGGTTCCGGGACAGCTTCTTCCACCAGGCCATCAGACTGATTAACTCACACTGATTTGAGTGTATTTCTATGTGATATTGACTGTTCTATTTATTATAAATTATTATAAATTACTATGATTACACATTGCACATTTAGACGGAGACATGACGTAAAGATTTTTACTCCTCATGTATGTGAAGAATGTAGGAAATAAAGTTAATTCAATTCAATTCAACTCAGTTTTGTGCTTTATATTCTGTGTTTCTTCATTCATATTTTTTGTTGCCATTTGTGTGATTTGTTTTTGTTTGTGTGTGGGGGGTTGAGTTTTTGCTTGTTTTGTGGTGAATCTCAGGGTTATATACTGCATACCTACTTTGATAATAAATGAACTTTGAATATTTGTATCACAGGTAAGACCACGGAAACAGCTGTCTGTTCCCTTTAATTTCAAGCCCCCCTGCACATATCCTTCTTTAACTTTCTTCCTCTTTCCTATCCAACTGGTATATCGACTGCTCCAGTTTACCTTTGGGTCAAACTGGTTTCTAACATCCAGTATTAGATCAACAGGAAATTCTTCTCTTTCAATACTTGAAGAACAATAGCATGGTCTTGACATCACAACAAACTCCACTCCCTCTACTGATATCAATGTAAAGTTGAATAGGACCATTCCTCATTTGCAATTATTTTTGACCTTGGGCTGAGGTTTTGGACTTGAAGCCTTTCCATCACCAAGATTAACACTATATGCTTGTAAGATAGGCAGTCTCTCTCTCTGTCTCAGTTTATCCTAATCTTTTATAATCTTGAGCATAGTACTTTTTTTATGCTGACCTCAGAGCTCATCTAAATCTTCGGTATTCCTGTCTTCTGAGCAACATTGACTCCTTGCCTCACAACGGTTCAGTTTTAGCATAATCATTCTTGTTTTCAAATACCTTTACTGTGATGTTCCTCTGCAATCTCTTCCAGTCCTAAACACAGCAAAACCTCTGCCCACCCATTTTATTACAAGGCATAAAGTGCAGGAGGAACTTAGTGGGCCAGGCAGCATCTGCAGAAAGAAGCACACAACCAATGTTTCAGGAGGCATTCAGTTAAAGGGCCAAGATGAATAGGCTTGAATCGAAACACCCGTTGAATGTCTGGGATGTGAGGCGGGGTGCTTTGGTCTTGATGTTGCCAAGCTTCTTGAAAGCTACTAGAACTAAAGCTACTAGAACTTCCAAGGCAAACAGGAAGTATTCCATTACACTCCCCACTTGTGGCTAACAGATAGTGGTAAAAGGTGAGGGGAGTTTTCAGATCAATTCTCAAACTTCTCCTCAGCTTTAATCCCCTACACCTTAGCAATCAGCTGTCTAAGTCCCAAGGTTTGAATTCCTTCCTTAACCTTCACCATTTTTATCCATTCTCTTCAAGCTAGTCTTTAAAGCGAATCTCTTTTATCAAATCTTTTCCCACCTGTCTCAGTATCGCATGGTCAAGTGCTGATTCACTAGCTGATGTAAAAACAAGCATTTGTTGTGGTTGCAACAAAATTATGTTGTAATAATGTTGGCAAGAAATAGAGGAAATGATTCATGGTGATAAAGTTGATGGTGAAACTTAATAGACAGAGGTAGGGCTAAATGAGACAAAGTAATATAATTTCTGATAAATGTCTTGCAAACAGGAAATAGAATTTGCTTTATTCAGCTCAATGGTTGCTAGAGATACGTAAAGGTAATAAAAATTACGTTAGAAGACTAAAATTTAAGTAGGAATTGCTTGAAACATACCATACTTCTAAAAAGTATTCACCCCCTTGAAAGTTTTCATGTTTTATTACTTTACAAGATTGAATCACAATAGATTAACTTGGATTTTTTGACATTGATCAACAGAAAAATATGTGACAAAGTGAAAACAGATCACTACAAAGTGATCTAATTAATTACAAATATAAAACACAAAATATTTCATTGCATAAGTATTCACTCCCTTCTAGTCTGTATTTAGTAGATGCACCTTTGGCAACAATTACAACCTTGAGTCTGTGTGGACAGGTCTCTGTCAGCTTTGCACATCTGAACACTGCAATTTCCCCCCATATTTCTTTACAAAACTGCTCAAGCTCTGCCAGATTGCATGAGGATTGTGAGTAAACAGCCTTTTTCCAAGTCCAGCCACAAATTCTAAATTGGATTGAAGTCTGGACTCTGACTTGACCACTCCAGGACATTAACTTTGTTGTTTTTAAACCATTCCTGTGTAGCTTTGGCTTTATGCTTGGGGTTATTGCCTTGCTGGTAAACAAATCTTCTCCCAATCACAGTTCTCTTGCAGACTGCATCAGGTTTACCTCCAGGATTTCCCTGTATTTTGCTGCTTTCATTTTACCCTCTACCTTCACAAGCCTTCCAGGGCCTGCTGCAGTGAGGCATCCCCACAGCATGATGCAGCTACCACCATGCTTCATGGTATGGATGGAGTATTTTTGGTGATGTGCTGTGTTTGGTTTATGCCAAACACAGCTTTTAGTAGGATGGCCAAAAAGCTCAATTTTGATTTCATCAGACCATAAAACCTTCTTTTAGCTGACTTCAGAGTCTCCCACATGCCTCTGGTAAACTCTAGCCAAGATTTCATGTGAGTTTTTGTCAAAGTGGCTTTTCCTTTGTCACTCTTCCATAAAGCTGAGGCTGGTGAAGCACCTGGGCAACAGTTGGTGTATGTACAGTCTCTCCCAACTCAGCCACTGAAGCTTGTAACTCCTCCAGAGTTGTCCTAGGTTTCTTGGTAAACACAAAATACTCTGCAGATGCTGGGGTCAAAGCAACACTCACAACATGCTGGAGGAACTCAGCATGTTGGGCAGCATCGGTGGAAACAATCAGTCAATGTTTCGGGCCGGAACCCTTCGTCAGGACTGAAGAGGGAAGGGGCAGAGGCCCTATGAAGAAGGTGGGGGGAGGGTGGGAAGGAGAATGCTGGTAGGTTCCAGGTGAAAAACCAGTAAGGGGAAAGATAAAGGGGTGGGGGAGGGGAGGCAGGGAGGTGATAGGCAGGAAAGGTGAAAAAGGAATAGGGGAAAATTCAATGGGTGGTAGAAGGTGGTGGAACCATGAGGGAGGTGATAGGCAGCTGGGAGGGGGGCGGAGTGAAACTGGGATAGAGGACGGGAGGGAGAGAGAATTACCGGAAGTTGGAGAATTCAATGTTCATACCAAGGGGCTGGAGACTACCCAGATGGTGTATGAGGTGTTGCTCCTCCAACCTGAGTTTGGCCTCATCATGGCAGTAGAGGAGGCCATGTATGGACATATCCGAATAGGAATGTGAAGCAGAACTGAAGTGGGTGGCAACCGGGGGATCCTGTCTGTTGTGGTGCCACCCACTTCAACTCTGCTTCAGATTCCCATTCGGATATGTCCATACATGGCCTTCTCTACTGCTAGGATGAAACCAAACTCAGGTTGGAGGAGCAACATCTCATATACCGTTTAGGTAGTCTCCAGCCGCTTGGTATGAACATTGAATTCTCCAACTTCTGTTAATTCTGTCCCCCTCCCTTCCCCTATCCCTATTTCACTCTGCCCCCTCCCCCAGCTGCCTATCACCTCCCTCATGGTTCCGTCTCCTTCTACTACCCATTGTGTTTTCCCCTATTCCTTCTTCACCTTTCCTGCCTATCACCTCCCTGCTTCCCCTCCCCCACCCCTTTGTCTTTCCCCTTACTGGTTTTTCACCTGGAACCTACCAGCCTTCTCCTTCCCACCCTCCCCCCACTTTCTTTATAGGGCCTCTGCCCCTTCCCCCTACAGTCCTGACGAAGGGTTCCGGCCCGAAATGTTGACTGATCGTTTCCATGGATGCTGCCCGACCAGCTGGGTTCCTCCAGTGTGGTATAGGTTTCTTGGTGGCCTCCCTCACTAGTCTCCTTCTCACATGGTCACTCAATTTTGAGGACGGCCTGCTCTAGGCAGATTTATAACTGTGCTATATTCTTTGCATTTCTTGATGATGATTCCAAGGGATATTCAGTGACTTGGGAATTATCTTGTATCCATCTCCTGACCTGTGCTTTTCAAAACCTTTTTGTGAAGTTGCTTGTGGTGTTTTTTTGTCTTCATTGTAGTTTTTGCCAGGATACTGACTCAGCATCAGTTGGAGCTTCCAGATACAGTTCTGTTTTTACTACAAACAATTGTAACGCCTTGACTGCACAGATCTCCATTTAACTAATTATGTGACTTCTAAAACAAATTAGCTGCACCAGTGATATTTTGGTTTGTCATATTAAAGGGGGTTGGGGGTGAATACTTATGCAATCAATTATTTTGTGTTTTATATTCCTAATTAATTTAGATCACTTTGTATAGATCTGTTTTCACTTTGACACTAAAGTGTCTTTTTCTGTTGATCAGTGTCAAAAAACCAAATTAAGTCCACTGTGATTCAATGTTGTAAAAAAAAACATGAAAACTTCAAAGGAGGGTGAATACTTTTTATAGGCACTGTATATTTGAAAGTAATGCCTACTTTTGTATTAAATCTGACCCTTTTAATTCTTGTAACATTCAGGTAAATTTGTGCTGCTACTTTCCTCTGGCCAGTAGTTGTGTTTTTCATGCGGTCTAGGTCACACATTTGGCTTGACCTTAAAAACGAGAAATTTGATTGGATTCCAGAGGTAAGGTGAGTGTGACAGTCATGATACCTTACAGTGTTTGAGCGAGTGTGTCATCAAAATCTCTGGTAAAATTGCTTAAAATTCAAATTGAATTATGGTTTTAGGAGGTCAGTGTGTTATTATGTGTGTACACAATAAAGAACTTCAGTTCCCAGTGGACAATGCGGGCAGTTCACTTGGAACCGAAAATGACGTTGGTGAGTTGGTTGCACATGCTCAGTGTTGAGCCGAAGTGGTTCCGTAAATAAAATGTTTGAGTGTTTATCCATGCTGTCTGGCCTTACTAAGAGCAAACATAACATGGTGTCAGAAATTGGCCAGAGGTCTAAACACGGGAAAGCAAATTAATACGGTGTGTGACTAAGGAGAAAATGGTAGTGATGGAAAGAAAAACAGGCCAGCAAGACAAGACAGCATGTTGTTCCCGAATTTACCAAGGGAAATTCAGGTGAAGGGCTGAAAATTCCTGTCGTGGATAAGCTCAATCCTCCCGCACCTATGCAGTTTACCGGCAACCTAAGTGATAACTGGAAATGCTTCAAACAGCCATTCAATATATATATTTGGTGGCTTGCAGAATGGGAGGGGCTAATGACAAATTGAAGGGATCTATTTTTCTAAATGTGAAGATGCTTTGGACATCTATAACAGCTTTCAAGTTGATGAGACAGCCTTCATATTGGACACTATGATGATAAAATCTGAGGAGTATTTTGTTCCAAGTAAAAACATCACATTTGAGAGATAGAGGTTCTTTTCCTGTGAACAGAATCAAGGTGTTATCATTGACCAACACTTAGCTGAGTTTCACACAGTAAGTCCTGTGAGTTTGGAGATGTGAGAGACTCACTAGTTAGCGCCAAAATAGTCTGCAAAATCACAGATAGACTGCTCTGCAAAAAAATATCCGATGCCAGAAGGGCTGTGGCTATGTGTAGGGCATCAGAGTCCACACAAGCACAAGCTAAGGTGCTGCACAAGGCAGACAAAACAGTGTATGCTATGAAAACAGTGGAGAAGAGCACAAGGCATTTTCCAAAGCAACAACAAAGTAAAGAGCTAGGCTCAAACAACAAATGAAGCAAATGAGGGGGTAGGCATATCCCAAAGAAGTGTACTGCTTATGGAAAGTCCCACAATAATTATGGGAAGAAGAATCATTTTGCAAAGTGCTGCAAATCTGGGGCTACCAAGAGAAAGGTGCGCACAGTTCCTAAGGAAATGGAGGAAGTTTTTGCGCATTGTCTTCAGACTGCTGGTGCTGGTAAAACAGAATAGATTGTTCCAGTGACTGTGAATGAGGCAGCAATTGCATTCAAGCCTGACACCAGAGCCCATGGTGAAGATAAAAGTGACAGGCTATACTGGAGAGAATATTCCAGTAAAAGGGGGCTGTATAGTGACATTCAAACATGAGGGGTTTCACCTAAAGGCAGGACTACTGATTGTGGGAAAGGGGGTACAGCCAATATTATGTCTGAGTGCATGTGAAAAGCGAAACCTGGTGGAACGAATTTTCATGGTTACTTCACATACAGAAGATGACCATGCAGCACTCATGGAAGAGAACGCAGACATTACTGAGGGGCTTGGATGTTAACCTGATGTAAAGTGAGAAACTTGTAGTAGCATCCATGTAATCTCCAGAGAGGTTATGGAAGAGAAACACAAGAACTCCACTTTTCCATAGACATCAGTATCAGTTAAAACCAGTATGGCAGTCAAGATGTCAAGTGCTGGACAGAGTGATCATGATGAAGAAGTCAGCAGTCTTGCTTCCATATCATGCAGCTTTCCTTCAAAATCTGTCTGTCATCAACTTCCAGTTAAAGATTGGAAATCAAAAATATCTCCACAACATGTTGATAAGAGTTCTCAGAAAGACACTAATATTAACATAATAATTGAAAGCAATACATTTATGGAAACAAATAGCAGACCAAAAAAGACCATCAAAACACCTCAGAGACTGATTGAAAGTTGTTGAGTGAATAAGGGACTATTTGTTCATTTCAATTGGTTAATGTAGATATCTTTGTTGGAAAGGATTATTGTTCCTTGAAGGTTATGAGGACATAGTATTATATTTGTTTTTCTTTAAAGAGGAAAGATGTGTTATGATGTGTGTGCATAATAAAGAACTTCATTCCCCAATGGGCAATGCTGGCTGCTCACCTGGAACTGGAAGTTACATTAGTGAGCTGGTCTCGTGTGGTCAGTGTTGAGCAGAAGTGGTTCTGTAAATAAAATGTTGTAGTGTTTACCCACAGTTTGTCTTTACTAAGAGTAAACATAACAGTTATTTCAGACCTAGCAAATTCCTGTTATTGCTGTCCTTGACTAAATCTTCTTTTATTATTTCATTTATGATATTTCCTTTCGCTATGTGATAAATAGCATAGTCATTGTTAATTGCACTCTTCAATTCAATTTACAGCTCTTCATTTATGTAGCAATATCTTGCAAATGTTCTGACATTCAAAACACTTTATTCATATGTTTTCCCCCAGACCACACACCACTCAGATTCGGAAATTTGCTGATGTCCTTTCATCACTTCTCTCTTCCCATCAGTACTATGGATGACCCCTAAGGGATGGCAGATGTTTAATCACTGGTGAAACGTCTTCATATAGACATTTAGAAATGGGCAATAAAAACTCGTCTTGCCAGACGTGCGACATCCCAAAAATGAATACCAAAGTACATAATGAAATGGAGTGTAACACAGCATGTGTGGGTGCTTCAAAAGAACTGAAAACATACCTCAGTTCTGGTGGAAGATTTATATCTGTTCCATGCAGGTGCTTTCCAATCTAGAGAAAATGACAAAAGTCAAATAAAATTTGAAACTAAGCAATGTGCATAAGAATGCTTCACTGCAAATCTTCTTAGTTTCAGTATAAACTGAATGGAAAGCAAGGGGATGGGTAAGAGGAACTGTTAACTTTTGAGCAATGGTAGGCTTCAGCAGTGATATTCAATCATTGGACCTTGGTTGGGTAATACAATACATTGAATTCTTGTATATCACGTGGTGACTACATATGTTTCTTCAAGATCTATGTGAATTGTTATGTACCAGCAACAACAGATCATACACTGAGTCAGAGTTTAATGTTAAAACCACCATCTTTATTAGTAGCTACTTAAAATATAGTAACTGAAACAAAATAAACAGAAGTGTAAACAACAGGAATTCTGCAGATGCTGGAAATTCAAGCAACACACATCAAAGTTGCTGGTGAACACAGCAGGCCAGGCAGCATCTCTAGGAAGAGGTGCAGTCGATGTTTCAGGCCGAGACCCTTCGTCAGGACTAACTGAAGGAAGAGTGAGTAAGGGATTTGAAAGTTGGAGGGGGAGGGGGAGATCCAAAATGATAGGAGAAGACAGGAGGGGGAGGGATGGAGCCAAGAGCTGGACAGGTGATAGGCAAAAGGGATACGAGAGGATCATGGGACAGGAGGTCTGGGAAGAAAGCCGGGGGGGGGACCCAGAGGATGGGCAAGGGGTATATTCAGAGGGACAGAGGGAGAAAAAGGAGAGTGAGAGAAAGAATGTGTGTGTAAAAATAAACAATAGATGGGGTACGAGGGGGAGGTGGGGCATTAGCGGAAGTTAGAGAAGTCGATGTTCATGCCATCAGGTTGGAGGCTACCCAGACGGAATATAAGGTGTTGTTCCTCCAAGCTGAGTAAGGCTTCATCTTTACAGTAGAGGAGGCCGTGGATAGAAATGTCAGAATGGGAATGGGATGTGGAATTAAAATGTGTGGCCACTGGGAGATCCTGCTTTCTCTGGCGGACAGAGCGTAGGTGTTCAGCAAAGCGGTCTCCCAGTCTGCGTCGGGTCTCGCCAAAATGTAAAAGGCCACATCGGGAGCACCGACGCAGTATATCACCCCAGCCGACTCACAGATGAGGTGTTGCCTCACCTGGAAGGACTGTTTGGGGCCCTGAATGGTGGTAAGGGAGGAAGTGTAAGGGCATGTGTAGCACTTGTTCCGCTTACACAGATAAGTGCCAGGAGGGAGATCAGTGGGGAGGGATGGGGGGGACGAATGGACAAGGGAGTCGCGTAGGGAGCGATCCCTGCGGAATGCAGGGAGGGGAGGGAGGGAAAGATGTGCTTAGTGGTGGGATCCCGTTGGAGGTGGCGGAAGTTACGGAGAATAATATGTTGGACCCGGAGGCTGGTGGGGTGGTAGGTGAGGACCAGGGGAACCCTATTCCTAGTGGGGTGGTGGGAGGATGGAGTGAGAGCAGATGTACGTGAAATGGAGGAGATGTGTTTAAGAGCAGAGTTGATAGTGGAGGAAGGGAAGCCCCTTTCTTTAAAAAAGGAAGACATCTCTCTCGTCCTAGAATGAAAAGCCTCATCCTGAGAGCAGATGCAGCGGAGACGGACGAATTGCGAGAAGGGGATGGCGTTTTTGCAAGAGACAGGGTGAGAAGAGGAATAGTCCAGGTAGCTGTGAGAGTCAGTAGGCTTATAGTAGACATCAGTGGATAAGCTATCTCCAGAGATAGAGACAGAAAGATCTAGAAAGGGGAGGGAGGTGTCGGAAATGGACTAGGTAAACTTGAGGGCAGGGTGAAAGTTGGAGGCAAAGTTAATAAAGTCAACGAGCTCTGCAAGCATGCAGGAAGCAGCACCAATGCAGTCGTCGATGTAGCAAAGGAAAAGTGGGGGACAGATACCAGAATAAGCATGGAACATAGATTGTTCCACAAAGCCAACAAAAAGGCAGGCATAGCTAGGACCCATACGGGTGCCCATAGCTACACCTTTAGTTTGGAGGAAGTGGGAGGAGCCAAAGTAGAAATTATTAAGAGTAAGGACTAATTCCGCTAGACGGAGCAGAGTGGTGGTAGAGGGGAACTGATTAGGTCTGGAATCCAAAAAGAAGCGGAGAAATTTGAGACCTTCCTGATGGGGGATGGAAGTATATAGGGACTGGACATCCATGGTGAAAATAAAGCGGTGGGGGCCAGGGAACTTAAAATCATTGAAAAGTTTAAGAGCGTGAGAAGTGTCAGGAACATAGGTAGGAAGGAATTGAACAAGGGGGGATAAAACCGTATCGAGGTATGCAGAAACGAGTTCGGTGGGGCAGGAGCAAGCTGAGACAATAGGTCTGCCAGGACAGGCAGGTTTGTGGATCTTGGGTAGGAGGTAGAAACGGGAAGTGCGAGGTGTGGGAACTATAAGGTTGATAACAGTGGATGGGAGATCCCCTGAGCGGATAAAGTCAGTGATGGTATGGGAGACAATGGCCTGGTGCTCCTTAGTGGCGTCACGATCGAGGGATAAATAAGAAGAGGTGTCCGCGAGTTGTCGCTGTGCCTCGGCAAGGTAGAGGTCAGTACGCCAGACTACAACAACACCCCCCTTATCAGCGGGTTTAATAATAAGGTTAGGATTAGTGCGGAGGGAGTGGAGAGCAGAGCGTTCTGAAGGAGTGAGGTTGGAGTGGGGACAAGGTGCGGTGAAGTCGAGACGGTTGATGTCCCGTCGGCAGTTAGCGATTAAGAGATCCAGAGCAGGCAGAAGACTAGAGCGGGGTGTCCATGAAAAATAGGAGGGTTGAAGACGGGAGAAGGGGTCATCGGTGGGGGTGGAAGAGTCCTTGCCGAAGAAGTAGGCTCGGAGACGGAGACGGCGGAAGAAAAGTTCCGCATCATGGCGAACATGGAACTCGCTGAGGTGTGGGTGAAGGGGGACAAAGGTGAGGCCCTTACTGAGGACAGAGCGCTCTGCCTCCAACAGTTGAAGGTAAGTGTTATGTCTATATATGTGTGTGTGTGTGTGTGTCTCTCCCAAACAATCAAGCTTAGGAACAATTCTTAAAGTCTTAAGGTTCAGATGGCAAAGTAGAATAGATGATGGAAGAGAAATTTGTAATCCACATGGAAGTACATAGAGAGAGGTTGATACAAAGAATCACAGGTTCCACGCTGGGTAAGTGAAATAACAATTGTCGAAGATCTTGTCCGTTGAGGCGACAGTCACAGGAGTATCGTCTTCAAGTGGTTATCACATAACACCCTGATTCCAGGTAAAGGGCCAACAAAAGTGACACCACAGGATACCCAACAAATCCACACATATGGATTATTATGAAGTGACAGTCACACATCTGTTGTGCACTGTGTGCCAATAATCAACCCAACCTTTTAGGCATAGGAGAGTTCCAAACCATAGTAGTGACAAGCTGAAGTTCCAACAGCTTCTCTCTCTCTCTTCCCCTCCCCCTCTCTCCCTCTCTCCCCTTCTCCCCCCCTCCCTCTCCCTCTCCCCTTCCTTTCGTACACACACACACACAGAGCAGGCTGTCACAACTTGTGACTGACGTCATAGTTCCGCCTCACTCAGGTGCTCTTAACTCACACAGTACGAGTCTGCGTGTCTCATAACAGAATCATGTGGCGTGACATTGGTGTCAGCATTGTCTGCCTTCCATTAAACACACCGGCCCATTGCTCTCTCTTGTTGCTAACCTTCTGAAAAGGAAATACAAAAATGTCCACCTTTGCTATCACTTCAAATCAGTGACATTGTCAGAGACTTTGTAAGATGAGCACAGCTTTGCCTGATGAAAGTGCTGAAGGAGACAGCAGAGATCATATACAAGGGGTGATTGATACATTCGTGGCCTAAGGTAAAAGGACTCAATTTTAGAAAACCTAGCACATTTAATTTTCAATATAGTCCCCTCCTACATGTACACACTTAGTCCAGCGGTCGTGGAACATACGGATCCCTTCTTTGTGGTCCACAGCAGGGGTGATTGATAAGTTCGTGGCCTAAGGTAGAAGGAGATGAGTTGCATGCATGTCCGTTTCAACTCCTTGAGTGAAAATGCAGAAAGTTTGAAGTTTCTCCTCATCTCCTTCTACTTTAGGCCACAAACTTATCAATCACTCCTGCTGTGGCCCTCTTTCTGGAGGTCCAAGACTCTGACTTCTACAAAGAACGGATCCGTATGGTCCACGATCGCTGGACTAAGTGTTTAAATGTAGGAAAAATACGTGTGCTAGGTTTTCTAAAATTGATTCCTTCTACCTTAGGCCACGAACTTATCAATCACCCCTCGTATTCACATAAAATTTATTAGTCTGTGAGCTCCCTGCTTAGGTCTATCACAAACACAAGGTAAGCCCTGGATTTAGCAAGGTCTGCCCTGGAATTTGGCAAGAATACATGTTGTGTGCTATTTAGACATGGAAGAGGCTGCTGAAGTGGAATAAAATAGAAACATTCAAAATTTCACACAGCATAACTAGATACAAGCTATAGCATTGCTTTACTGCATGAGAAAATTAAAAAAAATTAATGGAGGTAATATTTAGGGCAGATATCAGTCAAGATATCAATATGCCACAGGAAGAAAGAACTTTTGATTCACTGCTAGATAATATGATGAATGAGATCGGTGAAGGGATGATTATTTACATTTCAGTTCTTGATGGAATGACTAACTTCCTGATCTGTATTTATCCCATGATCTCTTGAAGTCAAGGCTTGTGGAACAACAAGCGTAGACTCTGCAAAGCCAGACAGCTGTGTCTTCTCCTACCTGGTGACAACAAACTGTTTTGGTGAATTGTCTGTGCCCTGCGTCCACTCAGTGCTGGGAAAGGTGTATTAGGATTGGTAAATGTATCATATACTCTGCTGCAGACTTTAATAAAAAGCTAACAAATACTCTGAGGCCGCACATGGTTCTGAATATTAAGTTGGGAAGTAAGAAGAACTGGACTGTCTCGAATCAAGTGTACATTTAAAATAATATACGTATAAACCAATAGCACAAGGATTCAAATACTTTCCCTGTTTTCTCTACAGTGCAAAGGTTGAATTAAATTTACTCCATACTAATCTGTCAAAGCCCTGTTTAACATCCTGAGCTGCAACTAGATATTTTTTATGCATGTCATTTTTATATAAGCAATGCATTAAGCAACCCAAGCATTCTATGAATTTAACCTGTGCAATACTAAGTCACTTAGAACAGAAAAAAAATCCACAGTCAATTTCTCTCAGTTCTGTATTAGCAAATGGAACAATGTAAGATCACTATTAGGATGATTACCTTGTCCTGGTAGTCATATTTATAACCTCTGAGATAAGAGGTTCTGCGCTCAAACTTCACTCTAGAGGTTTAGCAGTTCAACAGAGAAAGGAAGGAGTGCTTTGTTGTCCTTAGCTTTCAAGTAAGGCATTAATATAAATTCTGTGAGCACTCTCCAATGGCCTTATTCAGAGAAGAAAATGAGAGTTCTTTTTCTGCTCTCCCCAAAATTTATCTACCACATGGCATCACTTAACCAAATTAATGTCTGTGTTTATTGTCCAATCTGCTCAAGTTGAATGCTGCTTGTCTCTACATTGTAAGAATTCATAAGCACTTCCCTGACTGTAAAGCACACGTGTCGTGTCATTGAAATTGTATCTTAGCAGATTACTCGATTCTTTCACGGGGAATGACTTCCAGGTTAAGGAAGGAAAAAACTCTTCACAGATTATCTCCTGATTATTTATGTAGATGGCCATGAGGTGAGGTTAAGATTTGGTTTGGCGCTGTTGAACATGCCAATGATGTCTAAACAGTTACAAGACGTAGCATTTGTCAAAATGCTGGTGGTCCTTATCCTGCATACAGCCAACATGTTCAAGCAAGACAGCAAGAAATCTGGAAAGAGAAATGAGGGTGAAAATCCCACAGTAATTGAAAACACATACCTCCCTTTAGATTCAATTCACAGGATTGAGTCACCTGCTTATGAATTCTTCATCTGAACTTTGCATTGATACCTACAGATTCGTCTGTTTGGATTCAAAATATAAACACAATTTGCTTTTACTCTTGCCCATCTTCTGGGTTCCCCCCCCCCCGTCTTTCTTCCCGGACCTCCTGTCCCATGATCCTCTCGTATCCCTTTTGCCTATCACCTGTCCAGCTCTTGGCTCCATCCCTCCCCCTCCTGTCTTCTCCTATCATTTTGGATCTCCCCCTCCCCCTCCAACTTTCAAATCCCTTACTCACTCTTCCTTCAGTTAGTCCTGACGAAGGGTCTCGGCCTGAAACGTCGACTGTACCTCTTCCTACAGATGCTGCCTGGCCTGCTGCATTCACCAGCAACTTTGATGTGTGTTGCTTGAATTTCCAGCATCTGCAGAATTCCTGTTGTTTGCTTTTACTCTCTTAGATCCATATATATTCTTCAGCCTGTCAATCTGTCCAGGAAGCAGTAGCAGTCAGACTGTACACAGTGAGTGTGCTACTCAAATCTTTCCAAATTCAGAATCCTTCTGAAATTTCTTCTATACAATATTCATATAGATTGGTATATTAGTGCATTCTACACTCATTACCTTTGTCGTAGAGACATCTATCTTGCCCTTTGTTCACAACCTATAATATACCCTGATATCCCCAATTCTTCATTCTAGACTCTATAGTTAAAAGATTCTTTATTTACTCTGCACTGTTATAAATTCTTCCTGTAATTTCCTCACCTTCCCTACGTTTGCAATATTCCAAAAATTGTGAAGGAGCTGTACTTTAGGGAGCAGACAATAACCTAGGAGCTAGGGTTAACAAAGCTGAGACATGAGCTCAAATTTTGTCATGACAACTGCGGATCTTAAATTCAATTAATATTTACAACTAGTTCATGAAACTAAACTACTGTTTCCAAAAGCTCTCAGGGAAGGAAATGTGCCTATATCTGGCTTGGCTGATATCCAGATCTGCAACAAGGTGGTCAACTTTTCTGTAGCTGAGCAAACCTTTCAGTTGTATCTTAACCATTCAAAGCAGTCCAGACACAGCACTGCAGCAGGTACTGAACAGCAGTACCAGGTAAAGGAGAGGCTGAGGTGTTGCTTTCACGATTAACCCATCGTGGTGCACAGACAAAATGTTTTTGTCTCAGTCCTGTTCCCCTGCCCTGAAACAACTGGCTGTCAAATCTTGCCTATTCTGCTTTCTGAGGGAGTTCTCCATCATCTTCCTGGTTGTAGTGTATATTTTACCCCGGCAAATGTCAAGCTGGCACTGGAGGACCTGAGCCCTGTGATCAAATTCATGAGACAGTGTAGCTTTATGCCTTCCTTCTAATTGCAAGGGGTTTCGGTCAGGCTAGCTTGAAGAAGTCACTTAAAACCTACCACCAACACGTCGTCTTGGAACCAAAGGAGTCAACACACTTGATCACTGCTACACTACGATCAGGAATACTTACTGTGCCATCCCGTGTGCACACTTTGGCAAGGCCGATCACCTGGCTGTACTGTACTTCTACTGCCAGCATATAGGTAGAGACTGAGGATCACAAACTGTGAAAGTATTGTCAAAGAAAGCAGAGGAGCAACTACAGGACTATTTTGAATTGGTAGGCTATAACATATTCAGGAATTCATCTTCAGATCTGAATGAATATTCTACAATCATCACTGATCTTATCAAGACCAGCATGGATGAATGTATGCCATTGAGAACATACTGAACATATCCAAGAAAACTGTAGATGATCCAGGAGATTTCCAGTCTGCAAATCTGAGAAGTTCAAGGCCAGCAATCCAGAATGCTACAATATGTCCAGAAGAGCATGGTGTTAGTGAAAAGGCAATTTCATGAGAAGTTAGAGATATAATCAATGCACAACGGCTGTGGCACCTTTTAAAGGTAAAACCAAAAGTATAAATGGCAGGGTAGCTTCACTCCCTGACGTACGCAGCACCTTTTGAACCTGCTTTGAAAGGGACAACAGAACTACACTGGTGCAAATTCCCACAACATCTGGTAGCCCTGTGATCTCTGTTTTGGAGGTCGATGTCTGAATGTTTTTTAGAGCAGGGCTTCCCAAGCATTTTTATGCCATGGACCAATAGCAATACCATTAACCAAGGGTTCCACGGACGTCAAGTTGGGAATCCCACTTTTAGAGGGTGAACTCTTGCAAGGCATCAGGTCCCGTTGGTGTACCTGTTAAGGCATTGGAGAGGATCCAGGGGAGGTTTATGTGAATGATTTGGGAATGAAAGTGTTAATATATGAGGAGAGTTTGAAGGCTTTGGGCCTTGTATTCGCTGGAGTTTTGAAAAACCTGGGGGGTGGGGAATCTCACTGAAACCTACTGAATATTGAAAGGCCTAGATAGAGTGAATGTGGAGAGGGTGTTTTCTGTAGTGGGGGATTCTAGTACTGAGGGCACAGCACCAGAATAGAAGGATGGCACTTTAGAACAGGGATGAGGAAGAATTTCTTTATCAGAGTGCTGTGAATCTGTGGTATTCATTGCCACAGATGGCTGTCAAGGCCAAGTCATTGAGTATAGAGTGGAGGATGATAGATTTTTGATTAGTCAGCATGTCAAAGGTTATGTAAGAAGGCAGAAGAATGGAGTTGAAAGGACTAATAATTCGGCCATGATGGAATGGTGGAGAAGACTAGATGGGCTGAATGGTCTGTCTGCTTTTATAGTCACTGAAAATCTGAACACTCATAACCAAGTAGCTAGACACAGTTCAAACAACCTTTATAAATTCAACTGAAGGCACAACTGTTGGTAGAATCTCAAATGATGATGAGGAAGTGTCTAGGAGAGAGATGGTTGAATGCTGATGGAACACCAACCTTGCATTCAAGGGAAAATTGGGTCTTCATTGTGGGGTCAAATGGAAGGGGTGAACACTTTCAGGTACATTCATGCATCAACATTTCAGAGGATTGCTCCTTGTCCCAACACTATATACTTCATGAGGAGATGGAGGGGATTTGGTATGTCACCAAAGATTCCAACAAACTTCTACAGATGTACAGCAGGGAGCCTTCTGACAGGTTGCATTACTTTGTGGTATGGAAGCTCGAATGTACAGAGCAGATAGAGGCTGCAGAGGGTTGGACCCTCAGCCAGCCTCATAGCGGGCACAATACTCCCCACCATCAAAGACATTGGAATCAGAATCAGGTTTGTTATCACCAGCATGTGACGTGAAATTTGTTTACTTAGCAACAGCAGTTCAAGACAACACATAATCTAAAAGAAAAAAAAATTTAAAAATTATAAATAAGTAAATCAATTACAGTATACATATATTGAATATATTAAAAATGTGCAAAAATCAGAAATATTGTATATTAAAAAAAGTGAGATAGTGTCCAAAGCTTCAATGTCCATTTAGGAATCAAATGGCAGAGGGGAAGAAGCTATTTCTGAATCGCTGAATGGGTGCTTTCAGGCTTCTGTATCTCCTACCTGATGGTAACAGTGAGAAAATGGCAGGCCCTGGGTGCTGCAGGTCGTTAATAATGGATGCTCTCTTTCTGAGACACTGTTTCCTGAAGATGTCCTGGGTACTTTGTAGGCTAGTACCCAAGATGGAGCTGACTAGATTTACAACCCTCTGCAGCTTCTTTCAGCCCTGTACTGTAGCCCCTCCATACCAGACAGTGATGCAGCTTGTCAAAATGCTCTCCACGGTACAACTATAGAAGTTTTTGAGTGTATTTGTTGACACGTCAAATCTCTTCAAACTCCTCATGAAGTATGGTCACTGTCTTGTTTTCTTTACAACTGCATCAATATGTTGGGACCAGGTTAGATCCTTAGAGATCTTGACATTCAGGAACTTGAAACTGCTCACTCTCTCCACTTTGGATCCCGCTATGAGGATTGGTATGTGTTCCTTCGTTTTACCCTTCCTGAAGTCCACCATCAGCTCTTTCATCTTACTGACACTGAATGCCAGGTTGTTGCTGCGACACCACTCCACTAGTTGGCATATCTCACTCCTGTACACCCTCTCGTCACCACCTGAGATTCTACCAACAATGGTTGTATCACCAGCAAATTTATAGATGGTATTTGAACTGTACCTAGCCACACAGTCATATGTATATATAGAGAGTAGAACAGTGGGCTAAGCACACACCCCTAAGGGTTTCTTGGGTATAGGATAGTGGAGAGGGCAGTTTGCTCGGGAGAGCACGCACAGAGTCGCCAGTTACGGACGCCATCTTTCTTTTCTTCACTGGGCGCAAAGAAAAGGCTGGGAATATCAATAACTGTGGTGCTTCTCTTCCTGACAAACTTAACCTATTCCACGCAAGATTCGAACAGAAGAGGAGCGTCCCGCTCCCTCTCGATGAACTGGACCTGGTGGCATCGAGATTCATGGTCACTGAGGAGGATGTTAGAAGGGCCTTCCTGAAGATAAATCCAAGGAAGGCAATGGGCCCAGATGGCGTCCCAGGACGGGTTCTCCGGGCCTGTGTAAGCGAGCTAGCTGGAGTGTTTTCTGACATCTTCAGCTGCTCCTTGCTTCAGTCTAAGATCCCCTCGTGCTTTAAGAAGGCAACGATAATCTCAGTGCCGAAAAAGAGCAAGGTGGCATGCCTGAATGACTATCGACCTGTGGCTCTGACATCAATTGCTATGAAATGCTTCGAGAGATTGGTTATGGCACACATCAACCACAGCCTACCGGTCAACCTCGACGCTTTGCAATTCGCCTACCAGAGCAACAGGTCAACGGCAGATGCCATCTCTCTGGCCCTACATTCCTTCTTAGAACACCTGGAGAATAAAGACGCATACGTAAGGCTCCTTTTCATAGACTACAGCTCTGCCTTTAATACCATCATTCCAAATAAACTAATTCTTAAGCTCCGGAACCTGGGCCTTAGCACTCAGATCTGCAGCTGGATCTTCAACTTCCTCACAGACAGGATCCAGGCTGTAAAAATAGGGGACAAGCTCTCCTCTACAATCACTCTGAGCACCGGTGCCCCACAAGGCTGTGTACACAGCCCCTGCTGTACTCACTGTACACCCATGATTGTGTAGCCAAGTTTCCATCAAACTCAATATATAAGTTTGCTGATGACACAACAATTGTCGGCCGTATCTCGGGTAATGATGAGTTTGAGTACAGAGAGGAAATTAAGAACTTCGTGGCATGGTGCAAAGACACTAACCTATCCCTCAACGTCAGCAAGACGAAGGAATGGGTTGTTGACTTCATAAGGAGTAGCGGACCGCACGACTCAATTTACATCGGTGGGGCGCAAGTGGAACAGGTCAAAAGCTTTAAGTTCCTCGGGGTCAATATCACAAATGACCTGACTTGGTCCAACCAAGCAGAGTTCACTGCCAAGAAGGCCCACCAGCGCCTTTATTTCCTGAGAAAACTGAAGGAGTTTGGCCTGTTCCCTAAAACCCTCACTAATTTTTATAGATGCACCGTAGAAAGCATTCTTCTAGGGTGCATCACATCCTGGTATGGAAGTTGTTCTGTCCAAAACTGAAAGAAGCTGCAGAAGATCGTGAATATGGCGCAGCACATCACACAAACCAATCTTCCATCCTTGGACTCACTTTACACCACACGCTGTCAGAGCAGTGCTGCCAGGATAAGCAAGGACACGAGCCCCCCAGCCAACACACTTTTCGTCCCCCTTCCCTCCGGGAGAAGGCTCAGGAGCTTGAAGACTCATATGGCCAGATTTGGGAACAGCTTCTTTCCAACTGTGATAAGACTGCTGAACGGATCCTGACCCGGATCTGGGCTGTACCCTCCAAATATCCGGACCTGCCTCTTGGTTTTTTTGCACTACCTTACTTTCCATTTTTCTATTTTCTATTTTCTATTTATGATTTATAATTTAAAATTTTAATATTTACTAATTTTTAATATTTTTAATATTTAATATTTGTAATCCAGGGAGCGGGTAGCGCAGAATCAAATATCGCTGTGATGATTGCATGTTCTTGTATCAATTGTTTGGTGACAATGAAGTATAAAGTATAAAAGTATAAAGTATAAAGGTGCGCCAGTGTTGATCATCAGCGAGGAGGATATGTTATCACCAATCCACACAGACTGTGGTCTTCTGGTTAGGAAGTCGAGGATCCAATTGCAGAGGGAGGTACAGAGGCCCAGGTTTTGCAACTTCTCAATCAGGACTGTGGGAATCATGGTATTAAACGCTGTGCTATAGTTGATGAACAGCATCCTTATCACAAGGAAGTGCCTCAAGAACGCAGAATGTATCACTAAGATTCTAACCATCTGGTTCAAAGTTCAAAGTTAATTTATTATCAAAGTACATATACAGTATACAACCTTGAGTTTCATCACTTTAGAAGCAGCCAGATGTTATATGTCCTTTTCTCATTAGTACCATCAGGGAGGAGGTGAAGGAGCCTGAGGACCCATAATCAACATCTTACCCTTTGCCAGATTCTTCTCCTCTGCTCCAGTTTAGATCAGAACAAGTCCCTTTTGCCTGCACATCCACACTTCCCTTTTTTCTGCATTTTCACATGCCTCCAAGAGCCTCTTAAATGCCTACAGTATATTTATCTCCGAAACGACACCTGGAAGTTCATCCCAGGCAACCACCACTCTGTGAAAAGAACACACCAATGTCTCCATGGAACTTATGTGATCTTGTAGCACAGTTAGTGATTGGCAGGTATGGTGTTGTGGCATCACTGAACTGGGAGCTTAACATTCAACGATAAACTTTTTATCAAAAGGACAGGCAGGTAGGCAGAAGGGGGTGGAGTGGTTCTTTTGGTAAAATCAAATCCTTAGAAAGAGATGACATAGGATTAGAAGACTTAGCATACTTGTGAGTAGAATTAAGAAACTGCAAGGGTGAAAAGACCCGATGGGAGTTATATATAGGTTCCTGTACAGTAGCCAGGATGTGGGATGTATGGTTTTTCAGAACAGCTGATGTTTGAAAGGCAATTCTGGATTGGGTTTTGTATAATGATCCAGATTTGAATTGGGCCTTTAAGGTAAACGACCCCTTAGGAAGCAGTGATGATAATATGATAAAAATCACTCTGTAGTTTGAGAGGAAGAATATGAAGTCAGGTGTATCAGTATTATAGCTGAGCAAATGGAATTACAGAAGCATGAGAGGAGCTGGCCAAAGTTGATTGGAAGGGAACACTAGCAGGGATGATGTTAGAACAAAAACAGCTGGAAATTCTTGGGGCAGTTTGAAAGGTGCAGGAAAGATATATTTCAAAGATGAAGAAGTATTCTAAAGGGAGAATGAGGCAACTGAGGTTGACAAGGGAAGTCAATGACAGCATAAAAGTAAAAGAAAGGGCATATAATATAGCAAAAATTAGTAGGAAATTAAAGGATTGGGAAGCTTTTAAACACAGAAGGCAACAAAAAAAACAAAAGGAGGGAAAAGATTAAATATGAAGGTAAGCTAGACAATAGTATCAAAGAGGATACCAAAAGTTTTTTTTCAAATATATGAAGAATAAAAGAGAGGTGAGAGTGAATATTGGACTGCTGGAAAAATAATGCTGGAGTGGTAGTAACCGAGGACAAAGGAATGGCAGATTAATTTATTAAGTATTTTGCATCATTCTTCACTGTGGAAGACACAAGCGATATGCCAGAAACTAATCTAGCAGGAACCTGACATTATCATCTTTGTGGAGAGGATTTCTTACGCCTCTGTCATACTCCCTGGCTACATTGCTTCCCATTTGTGAGAGTGATTAGACAGAAGGGGATAGTTCTGGGAATTCTCAGTGGTGATTCCAAATCCCACAGCCTCAAGGAATCAGCTTATATATAGACAAGTAGAATTGCTCTCAGTTATCATTACTGTCCCCTGTTAGTGGATTACTTAACATTTCTCCATTGTGAATCTTTTGTGAGCAGGGGCTTTCAGGGTCTACCACCACCACTGGAGGAGAAAGCTTGTTTGTGTGCAAGCAAGTCAATACAAGAGCTAAGCTCATTTGATCTACTCCTTACGAACCCACCTTCGCCCAATGCACCAGTCCATAACAGCATTAGCAGGAGTCACCACTGCACCGTTCTTCTGACTCACTTTCACACTGAAGACATCCCTGTCATTTCACACGGCACTACATAGATCAGACCTGGTTGCTTGAAACTGGGCAGCACAAGTGTTAAGCTCCACTATCAGTGAGATCATACTGTTTTTACCAAGTCAAGGGATCAAATCTGCTTTACTGCGGAACTGAGAAAGGGGGGCTGCAACAGCATCAGGGGGCTGAAGAGAAAAG
This sequence comes from Mobula hypostoma, assembly GCF_963921235.1. NCBI lineage: Eukaryota > Metazoa > Chordata > Chondrichthyes > Myliobatiformes > Myliobatidae > Mobula > Mobula hypostoma. The sequence continues at coordinate 80,445,908 of NC_086100.1, read as the reverse complement.
ACACCCACCTAATGATGCTGGGCTACCTGCATGGCAAACAGCAAAAATAGTTTGTAATGTTCAGTGTGAGTAATCTCACGAAGTTCACAGCTCTTTAATCCTGCCAGAGTCATGAAAGGCAGTGGTCAATTAAAGAGGTGGTTGCTTTGAAACCATCCCCACCCTCAACCATAGCTGTGCCCAGCATGTGAATGCTACAGATAAGACTGAAAGCAAGTTACAGTTTAGGGCAGGGGTACGGAATGCAAAAGTAGTGAGGTTATGCCTCAGTTATAATGGGACCACACCTACAGTACCATGCACAGTATTTCCCTTTCTATTTAAGGAAGAATGTAAATGCACTTGATGCAGTTCAGAAACGGCTTAACAGAATAATCCCTGCAATGATCATATTTTCTTATGAGGAAAGTTTGCCCAGGCTAGGCCTGAATTTGCTGCAACTCAGAAGAGTGAGAGGGGACTTGACTGAAACATAAGATCCCAATGGGCTTAAAATCATAAACTGCAGATGCTGGAAATCTGAAATAAAAAAAAGAAAATGTTGAAACTCCTCAGCTGGTTTGAGAAAGAGAAACGGTTAAAATCAGAATCAGGTTTAATAACACTGGCATATCGTATGTCCTGAATTTTATTGTTTTATGGCAGCAGTACAGTGCAATACAGCATATAAATGTATATATATATATATATATATTCATTTAAAAATGCATCAGTTCTCTTAGGCGCACTGTCATGCAGTATTGTAAGAAAATTGGCTGGCAGTTGTTTCAAGCATCTTGGAGAACTTGCCACAGTTCTTCCACAGACTTTGGCTGTCATGCTTGCTTCTGTCTCTCCAGGTAATCTCAGACAATCTTGATGATGAGGGCTCTGCGGAGGCTATACCAACTGTTGCAGAACTCCTTGTTCTTCTTTTCAGTGAAGGTAGTTCTTTATGACCTTGGCAGTGTGTTTGGGGTTATCACCCTGCTGCAGAATGAAGTTGGAACCAAGCAGTTGCCTCCTAAAGATATTGTGTGATGGGTTAATGCTTGTACTTCTTAGCATTGACGATTCCATTAATTCTGACCAGATTACCAAATTAATTTGCAGAAACGCAGCTCCAAATCTGTAGGGAACCTTTGCCGTGCTTCACTGTTGGCTGAAGACACTCATCCATGTAGTACTCTCGAGCTCTTCTATGGACAAATTGCCTCCTGCTTGAGGCAAACATTTCAAATTTAGACTTTTCAGCTGAGAGCACTTGCTGCCATTGGTCAGCGCCCCAGTGCTTGTCTTTTTGTGTGTAGGTGAGTCTCTGGGCTTTGTTTCCACTTTGGGAGAATGGCTTTTTGGCAGCAACTGTTCCATAAAGATTGCTTCCGACAAGATTTAGAGGGGTGTACTTGGGTTTCTGTGGTTTCTGTGAATTCAGAGCTGAAAGCGGTGCTGAACTTCTTTCAAATTAGAAGGGACATCAGCTTGATCTCTCATCTGCTGCTCTCTGTTTCCGTGGCTGATCACTGCATTTCTGGTCTTCAACCATGCCCATTTCCTTGTGCTTCTTCAGAAGAGCTTAGACAGCACACCTTGAAAGTCCTGTCTGCTGCAGAATTCCTACTTGGGAGAGACCTTAATGTAAGATGACTTCCTTATGTCTTGTTGCCATGCTCATTCTTGCCCGGGTGTAAGAATTGATGATTTGACGGTTAAGCTCTCACATCTGTCACAACCTCTCCGTTTATGTTTCAGTTAATCAGTTTATTTCATTCAACTCATTATATTATATTATACTATGAAGCGTCACTTTATCAGCATACAATAAAACTGTGTATATAAGCTATCTCTCTGTTGATATTAATTATGTTTCTTTTAATATTATGTTCTTTATCTTAATGTATTTCTTAAGTTACATTAGGTCCAAAGTAACAATTATTTTGTTCTCCTTTACACTTGTGTTCTGAAAATGCCTTTAAACTATTGTGAGTCTTGAACCTTTCCACTGCCGATCCCTCAATGAGTACTGGTGTGTGTTGACTACTCGCTCCTGAAGTGCACAATCAATTCTTTGTTGTTACTGATGTTGAGTGCAAGATTGTTGTTGCAATGCCACTCAAATGGCTGGTCTACCTCACTCCTTTACACTTCCTCGTCACCATCTGAAATTTTGCCAACAACAGTTGTGTCATAGGAAAATTTATAGATGGCATTTGAGCTGTGCCTTGCCACACAGTCATGGGTGTAGAGAGAGTAGAGTAGAGGGCTAAGCACACACTAGCCATGAGCTGAGGTACACCAGTGTTGATTGTCAGTGAGGAGGAGAAGTTAATTTTGATCCACACTAACTGTGGTCTCCCAATGAAGAAGTCAAGGATCTAGTTACAGACTGAGTTACAGAGACCCAAGTTTTGGAGCTCGCTAATTATTACTAAGGGTACGATGGTGTTGAATGCTGAGCTGTAATCAATAAACAGCAGTCTAATGTAGGCAATGGTATTGCCAAGGTGGACCAAGGCCAGTGAGATTGTATCTGCTGTCGACCTATCACTACAGTGGTCAAATTGCATTGGGTCCAGGTCCTTGCTTTGGCAGCAGTTGATTTTGGCCATGACCAACCTCTCAAAGAACTTCATCACAGCAGAAGTGAGAGCAACTGGGAGATAGTCATTCGGCAGCTCATCCTGCTCTTCCTGGGCAGTGGTGTGATTGTCGCCCTTTTGAAGCAAGTGGAAACCTCCAACTGCAGCAGTGAGAGATTGAAAATGTCCTTGAGCACTCCCACCAGTTATTTGGCACAGGCTTTCAGTGCCATCAGGGCCTGATGCCTTGCGAGGGTTCACCCTCTTGAAAGTTGTTCTGAAGTCAGCCTCCAAGACAGAGGTTGCAGGGTCAGCAGATACTGTAGGCACTTGCATAGTTATAGCTTTAGTCTCCCTTTGAAAACATATATAAAAGACATTGAATTCACCTGGGAGTGAAGCATTACAGCCAGTCATGATGTTAGGTTTCACTTTGTAGGAAATAATAGCTTGAAAAAATCCTGCCAAGCTGACGTGCATCTGATTCCGTCTCTAACTTCAATCGGAATTGTTTATTTCCTTCTTAAAAGAGCCTTCTGTAGCTCATACCTCGACTTCTTGTTTAGTTCTGTATCTCCAGTCCTGAAAGCCACAGATCTAGCCCTCAACAGACTACACATCTCCTGGTTCATCCATAGCTTTTGATTTGGGTATGTTTGATATGTTCTTGAAGGGACACACACACATCCACACAGGTCTCGATGAAGTCAATGACAATTGTTGCATATTCATTCAGATTTGAAGATGAATCCCTGAATATTGTGCTGAAGTCCTGAAGTTGCTGCTTTGCCTTCCTTGACCTTTTTGAGCGTTTCCAGACCCAAAAAGTAACCTACCAAATCATACCAAATAACACATAAAACCTAAAATAACACTAACATGTAGTAAAAGCGTTAATTATATGATAAATACACAGCCTACATAAAGTAGAAATAATGTATGTACAGTGCAGTCGGGAAGATTAAGCCAAAACCAATTTGCGTTGCAGTCCTCAGTCTCTGCCTGAATGTTGGAAGCGGAAGTACAGCCAGGTGATCGGACTTTCCAAGGCACGGTAAGTTTTTTTGTTGCTGGTTTAACCGTGGTCAACTGTGTTGGCTCCTCTGTTTCCACAGGCGATATGCTGGTGGTAATTGGTCAGAGACTTCTTCAAGCTGGCCTGGCTGAAATCCCCTGCTACGATAGGGAAGGCATCAGGGTGCACTGTCTGATGACTGTTGATCATTGTTCTCAGCTCCTCCTGATGTTGGCCTGCAGTGAAATTGTACACCACTGCCAGCATCAGGATGATGGTGGAAAACTCCCTCGGCACATAAAATGGATGACACTTGACCACTAAATTTTCCAGTTTTGCATCATGACAGGGTAGATACAGAAAGCATATTTCACCTTATGAGAGGGTCTAGAACTCGGAATTACTGTTTCAAATTAAGGACCAGCCATTTACAAAGAGACAAGACTATTCTTTCCCCTCTCAGAGGTTTGGGAGTTTTTTTTGGAATTCTGTTCTTCAAGGGATAGAGATAGTGAAGTCTCAGTAATTTTACGGCAAGCTTTTAGAAGCAAGAGTGTGAATGGCTGTTGGAGGCAAGCAGGAATGTAGAAATGACAACGTAATTAGTTCAGCCATAATAATTTGGCAGACCAGATTAGAGGGATCAAATATCCTGTTCCTGCTCTTTATTCATATATGCATCACTGAACTTACGGTGATTCAGTGCAGGGAGAGGGTCCATGCGATCCAGGGAGGGCTAATTAAGTTGGTTCAGAATTGGCTTGGAGGTCGGAAGCAGATGGTTGTTCAAGGTTGTTTCTCTGAATGGAGGCCGGTGACTCATGGAGTGCCGCAGAGTTTGATGTTGGGTGTCCTTGTTATTTATATAAATGATTTCGATGTGAATGCACAAGGCTTGATAAGTCAGTTTGTGGGTAACACGGAATTAGGATATGTCGATAGTAAAGGCTCCTGGAGACTACAGAGGGATCTTGATCAGTTAAGGAAGTGGGGAAATGGATTTCAACGTAGATAAGAGTGAGATGGTGCATATTGGAAAAGTAAACCAGTGTAGGACTTTTATTGTGAATGTTATGGCAACAGCCAGTGTAGTGGAATAGAGGGACTTCAGAGTACAAGTACATAGTTTGTTGAAAGCAACATCACATATAGACAGGGTGGTGAAAAAGGCACTTAGCAAGCTGATTTTCATCATTCAGGGCACTGAGCATAGGAGTGGGGACATTATGTTGCAGTTTTATAAGTCATTGGCGAGGGCACACTTGGAGTATTGCGCACAGTTTTGCTCACCCTGTTATAGTGATTAAGCTGGAAGGCGTACAGGCAGGAAGGATTTATAAGGATGTTGCCAGGACTAGAGCACCTGAGTTATAGGGAGAGGTTGGCCAGGTTAGTTCTATTTTCCTGAGAGTGTAGGAGAATAAAGGGCGACCTTATAGAAATGTTTAAAATGATGAAAGACATAGAAAAGGTGGATGGGAACAGTCTTTCCCTAGGGTAAAGGAGTCCAAAACTAGGGGGCATAGATTTGGGGTGAAAGGGGAAAGATTTATAAGGGACCTGTGGGGTGACTTTCTCCAGACTGAGAGTGGTGCAAACTGCCAGAGGAAGTGGCTGAAGCAGGTACAATAGTATCATTTAAGAAACATTTGGATAGGTACATTTAGCGTTAGGGCTTAGAGAGATATGGGCCAAACATGAGAAAGTGGGACTAGCTGGGTGGGTATAATGGTCAGCGAGAACTCATAAGACCAGAGGGCCTGTATCCGTGCTGTATTGCTTTCTGACTTGATGACTTGATCTATGGTTCAACATAAGATAGTGCATACACAAAGACTAGTAAATAAATTCAGAAGTAAAAGATCATTTTTCAATTCCAAAAATATTGCACTTAGGAAATCTTTCGTTATCTTCAGAAATCATTGAAGCAGTGTAAGAACAATCTTCTGAAAAGATTAACCAAGACAAAATAGATGACATGTTCAGCAACTGCTCGCTGGCAAAAAAATGTTGACGATTTCATTTTCAGGATGACATTGAATGAACGGGAGTCGGATATACAAATTGGAGCCTGGAATTTTTGATATACCGCCATGTATAGATTTGATCTTATGAATTGTTTTTTGTTAAAAAAATCTTTGATTGAAATCATTGAAATAAAAATTTCCACATAATCGGGTCACATCTACAGAGTTGAAATACTACCCCACCAACTTGCACACAATGGCTTCAGAAAAAGGCAAAGAATTTGCTGAAGCTTTTAGATCTCTGCCAGGAACTGGCTTTGGTAAAGAAGTGACAGAGAAGAGCAATATTTAAGCCATGGCTGTCGAACCTATTTGTCCCCTGCTGCGCTATAATTTTCACGCATTCAGAGCAAAGTATTATCACCAAGACAACGTTGACTCTGGGCAGAAGTGGTCATGAATCAAGGAAACTTAGAAGTAGGTTACTTGCTTATTGTGCCAGCGCTGGTTCTTTGTAAGAAAAATGCAATTAGTCCTTCAACACTGTAACAAGGAACACGATCTACAAAACTATGAATGCTTTTTTGTGTAGAATCAAATTGGAGGTTAATGATTTTATGCTAACTAATTTGGCGTGAGGGAGTGCTTCTCATATTAACTTTAATAATTCCATTTACCTGACGAATAAATTCAAACAGATCAAAATCTGGCAAGATCATTTTGAGGTGAGAATGGGATGGAAATGATAGATGAAGATCCAATTAACAAAATTGGAGACAAGTCCAAGATGATGATGAAAAGGTCAAAGAAAAGTAAAAGACAAGCTAAACAACCAGATTCTAATTGATAAAGGCCTATATGATCAAGGTACCCAAGTACACGCACACAGGTTAAAGATCAGAGGTCCTCGCACCAGGGATGCCCTTCAGAAACACCTTACGAAGGGGGTGGGGGTGTGATCAAGTCTGTGATCAAATAACATTCAGATTTAGAGTTATTTATCACGGGTACATTGAAACATTCAGTGAAATGCGTCATTTTTGTTTACAACCAGCACTTTCAACCATCACCAAGATGCCATTGACTTGGGGCAGAAGTGGTCATGAATCAAGGAAACTTAGGTTACTGCTTATTGTGCCAGTGCTGGCTCTTTGTAAGAAAAATACAATCAGTCCTTCAACACTGTAACAAGTAACACCATCTACTAAACTGTGAATGCAATTTTGTGTAGAATCAAACAGGAGTTTAATGATTTTGGCAGGACGGAGTGCTTCTCATATTAACTTTAATGACTCCATGTATCTGATGAATAAATTCAAACAGATCAGAAGTGTCACAGTGGGGGAAGCTCACAAGTGTCGTCACGTGTTCCAGTGCCAATAGAGCATGCCCGGCATGTTTGGCAGGATAACACAGAACACAACAAGCAACAAGCCCAGTTATACCTCCCTGACACCCACGTACACACATACACTGCCCTCTAACCCTAGCACAGGCCAACTACTTTGTTTCTGTTTACAAATCACCAAGGGAGAGCATGCACCAGCAGCAGCAGGTGATGTCCAATTCACGTGTTCATCTTACTCTGATCATCTGTTCCCTCTGGTAAACCCACCTTAGCTACAGTGAAAAGAAACACTTAACAGCCCTGCCATCCATATCTTCACAAAAGTGTGATTATTAACCATGTTGTTTCCTTTGCCCCAGAAGCAGAGAAGGGAATAAAGAAGAAGATGCTCAGGTCAGGCAGGGTATGCGGAGAAAGCAACAGTTACTTCAGTTCAGTAGTTTTTTCATCCGAATTGAAAACTAAACATATTAAAACGGATGCAGTTAAAGTAGGGGAGAGGTAGTGGGAATTAAAGGAAAGGCAGCTCTGGTGTGGAGTTTAATTAGGTGAGGTTTAGAAGCGGTAGAGATGCTGGCTGAAATAGGAAGGCTAAAGTGTGAGAAAAGATATGTTGTAAGGTGGCCTAAATCATGGAAGACATATTAAATCTGACAAATAGAAGAAGTGGCATGCCAAGTTCTGAAAGTGTAAGATAGAAATTGGTAAATTGGTTTATTTTTGTCACATGGTCTGCGGTGCAGTGAAAAACTTGTATGCAGATCAATTCGTGACAATGGTATATCAATATACAGGTAGTACAAGGTAAAGCATTAACAGAGTATAGAAAAACTGTGTTACAATACGAAGTGTGGGGCAGGAAGACAGTAAGGTACAAGGGCCACAAAGAGGTGGATTGTGAGGTCAAGAGTCTATTTTATCATACTAGAGAAACATCCAATATTTTTACAAAAGGATAGAAGCCGTCTGGAGCTTGAAGAGCTTTCAGGCTTTGGTATCTTCTGCCTGATGGGAAGGGGGACAAGAGAGAGTGTCCAGGATGGGTGGGGACTTTGATTATGCTGGTTGTTTTACCAAGGCAGCAAGAAGTGAAGACAGAGTCCATGGAAGAGAGGCTGCTTTCCCTTGTGTCCTGAGCTGTGGCCACAACTCTCTGCTGTTTCTTGCAACCATGGACAGAACTATCGCCACACTAAGCCATTATACATCTAGATAGGGTGCTTTCTCAGAGAGCCAGAGCACCTCTCCGTCCTGAAGAAGTGTCTTGGCTTGAAAAGTCAACTGTTTATTCATTTCCATGAAGTGCTGATTTCCTTCAGCATTGTGTGTGTGCTGCTTTCGATTTCCATCATCTCATGTTTCAGATGCTTTCTATGGTGTATCAATAAAAATTACGGGGGGAGGTGGAGTCAAAGAGGACATGCCAAATTCCTTTAGACTCCAGAGAAGGTAGAGGCTTTTTCTTGGCTGTAGCATCACTGTGGCTGGAGCAAGATGGACTATGGCTGATGATTACTCCAATGAACTTGAAGTTCTCAAACCGCTTATACTTAGCACCGTTGAGCATGTGCACCATCCCTTCTTGAAATCGGTGATCAGCTCTTTAATTTTGCTGACATTGAGCGGAAAGTTTTTGTAATACCACCATACCACTAGGCTCTGTCTCCTTCCTGTACCTTGAATCATCATTATTTGAGATACAGCCCAATATGGTGTTACAACCTGCAAACTACTAGATGGAGTTAGGGCAAAATCTGACCACAACGTTGTGGAGTGTATAAGGAGTAGAGCAGCAGAGTGGGACACCAGTGTTGACAATAATTGTGGCGGAGGTGTTGCTGCCTATCATTGCTTATTGTGGTTTGTGCAAAGGGAATTGTTGAGTACCAGGTTTAGGAACTTGGAATAACTTTGCTTAGAGTTATAGTATTGAAGATGGAGCTATAGTCTATAAACTATAGTGTAACATAAGTGAATTTTCTGCCCAGATGCACCAGAGAAGTGTGTAGGTCTAGGGAGATGGCATCAGCCATGGGCTTGTTTGGACATAGGCAATTTGTGATGGGTTGAGGTTGTCTAGGGATAGACCGTTAGGCTTAATGATTATCTGAAACATCACATTCTGTATTGAAACACAAGGGCTGTAATATGCTAATCCAGAAGAAGCAAAACAGTGCTTTGAGTGGGGCAGTGTAGGACAAAGACAAAGGGCTCAGAGTGGGCAGATAATTTAAGTGTCAGGTACCTGGACACTTAGAGTTGACATGCAGACAGAAAGGCAGAGTCTTGAAAGCTGTCACCCAACCTTGGATTGGTTACTCCAAGGTAGAGGAGACCACGTCTCGAATATCAAGTATAACAAGCTGTGAAAGGAGAGAATTAGCAACCAAAAGACCCAACCGCTAACCATGGCCACCACTTACTCTTGCCCACACTGCACCAGAACATGTGGACCCAAGATCAGTCTCTACAGCCTCCTGAGAACATCACACTCGACTCGAGTGATCGCACTACTACTTGTACTACCACAGAGCATAGCACATCTAACTGGGAGAAGTACAAGTAAATCACTGTGTTTGGAAGCTACAAATGAAAGTAGAGCATTGGTATCTGCACTTTTACCAGCATGTTTTAGGAAAACACTATAAGGTGAGTTCCCAAGCGACTTGTTTACCAAAAACCAACTTCATTTCCAGGTGAGGCACCACTTTACCTGTGACACTGCATCCATTGCTTCCAATGTGGCTTCCTGTACATTGGTGAGAACCTCCGTAAATTGGGGGACTGCTTCGTTGAACACCTCTGCTCCATCCGCCAAAAGCAGAACTTCCCAGTGACAAACATTTTAATTCTGACTCCCATTCCCGTTCCGGGATGTTGGTCCATGGCCACCTCTGGTGCCACAATAAGGCCGTCCCCTCAGCGTGGAGGAGCAACACTTTATATTTCGTCTGCCTATCCTCCAACCTGATGGCACAAGTATTGATTTCTCCTTCCAGTAACAAAAAATTCCCGCCTTCGCCCCTCTTCATCTATTCCCCACTCTACTCTCTTACCCACATGCCTATCACTTCCCCCTGGATCCTCTCCTTCCCTTTCTCATATGGTCCACTCTACTCTTCTCTCCAGCCCTTTACCCACTTGGCTTCACCTATCACCTTCTGGCTATCCTCCTTCAACTGTCCCCCCCCACCCATCACCTTTTTATTCTGCCATCTTCCTCCTTTCTTTCCAATCCTGAAGAAGGGTTTTTGCCTGAAACATCAACCATTTATTAATTTCCATAGATGCTGCCTGCTCTGCTGAGTTCCTCCAGCATTTTGCATGTGTTGCAGCTGCGGAATTTCTCATGTTTTTAACTTGTTTACCAGCTTATGGTATTCGTGTCATCTATTAATTGCTCCCTTCAAATGAAAGTTTCAGTTGGACGCACCATGGCATGTCAAAGCAAGGTTTAGGAAGGTATGGATTGCCATACTAATAGTCCCTTACAGTCTGATGTGCAATGAGCATGCACTGTGAATAGATGTTGTGCAGTGTGCCACATTGTGTTTCAGGAAAATATTTACATGTTTACTCAAGGTGAGATTCAATGTGCCAGGCACTAGGATAAGGATGAGGAACACTATGAATTCTGTCGCATGGCAGAAGGAAGACACATTCTTATCCTTGGGATATCAAACAGCTTCACAGTCAGTTAAGAGATTTTGAAGGATAACTGCATGATAACAAATTTGTCCATAACTAAGACCCATAATCGGTAACAAAGTTACAATGAGCTCATATAGTTCATAATATTGATTCAGCGATATCATCCAAGGTGATGAAATGAGCTTCCCTACATATATGTGTGGTTGTTCTTTTCTCTCTTCCTGGTGAGGAAGAGGGGATCCAGCTTTATCATAGAAAACCGCCATCATCATAGTACAGCAACCTTTCAAGTATTAAACTCAAGTCCCAGTCTATCTTACATGATATATGTTGTGTTCTTTATACGTACCGTGGGTTACTAAGAACAACCCATATTCTGGAAGAATTAAAACTAAAACTTTTATTTACAACAGCAGCAGCAACCATGTTTTTAATATACAAGTTTCTAGATCATTCTGTCATTTCTGCGCATGCTCTGAACTCTGTCCAATCACGTTCTTACATGTGACACGTGATATCGCCACAATATAATCTCTGAAAGCTGATGAGCCCACAATGCTTCCACTCATGAACAAGAGTGGGACTGCTGGGCTACAGGTGACAGAGTACTTGAGGTGGAGAAAGTAATGAGAAGGTTGTAAGTAACTTTACGTTCATAGAACAGTACAGTACTGGAAGAAGATCTTCAGCTCATGATGTATGTGCCAACTATGATGCCAATTTAAACTGTAGTTCTGCCTGCCTCTGTTCCTTGCCTGTTAATGGGTCTATATTAATGCCTCTTTAACATATCTGCTTTACAAGAATGGGCAAAATTGAAGAGATTAAGATACTTCTAATTTTTCTGAAAACAATTACTTTTGTGGCACTGGTTGATGTTGTGGTCTGTACACATCTCATGTTCTCTGTGCGTATTTTGTTTGTACTAGCTATCTATCACACCCTGGTTTTATTATTTTCAATCTCTCACCATCCACCTGCACTAAATGTAATTCACTGTAGCAAATTAGCGTAACAGCCAGCATGTCTTTGGAACGTGGGAAGAAGCCAGAGAACACTTAGGGGAAGACAATAGAGTTACAGGTAGAAGATGCAAACGACAGCACCAGCACTCAGAATTGAACCCAGGTTGATGGAGTTGCAGCAGTACCACCTGCAGGGCCAGGGAGGATTAGATGCAAAGGTTTCACGCCAGGATCCCTGGAGCCCTGAGTGCTTACGATAACGATTTGCAGATTGAGAAAGTTGTGCGTCATTACTGGGAGCAGTGAGCCTCCTTCCCATCAGTGCCCCTTCTGTTTTTTCACTTAAAGGGAGGTGCTGAAGAGTAAATAATGACACCTACCTTGTTCTGTGTATGCGTATGTGAGCGATTGTTGTAAAACAAGCCACTGGAGCAATGACTCATGCAGAGGCCCTTGCGAAATTACAATCTTCCCCGGTGACTTTTCCTACAGCCTTCTTAAGCATGTTAAATCATGCATTCTACATGCTGTGGGTTGTAGATCACAGTGAAAATGATGCTGAATCTACAAGGCAGAGAAAAACTTGTTGATCTAACAGGTTTGAGGAGGTCATGTTCTATGCTGCTCACTAAATTCCAGAATGCACCACAATCCAACCCTATTCCTTTTACTTATTAGTCCCTCAGCAGCTGCTAGGTTCTACATACTTAACTATTTTCTGAGTGAAATGTTTTGCCCTGAGAATCCTAATGATGATTTGAGTTCCAATGGGACGATCAGAAGGGAACTGCAAACCCCATCCTCCCGCATGGAGACGTCAGCATTTGCATATTGCAGCATGGAAGTAGAAAATACGCTGGAGTTTAGCTGCTTGACACCCCCCCCCTCCCCAATGACTATAGAACTGAGGGGCCAGATACATTTTTTCTTACAGCTGCTTTACAGCTACTTAAGTTATTTTTAAGTATTAAAATACCGCAGCAAATTTTCACATTGCGTGGATTCATAAACAGCAATTAAATCACAATGAGATAATTTGCTTTTGTGGTTTTGATTTATATTTTCAGAACAAAATGAATCATCCCGCACTTTGAAATTCTTCAGTGGCATATGGGCCACCCAGGTTTACTGCACAAGAATTAATTAATTTGAATGGGCTACCAACCTTCATAACAAATGTAAATTCAGTTTGTTCATTTTTAGTTTTCTCATTTCACTTTATATTTAATTTAAGTATTTAATGCAATTTTGAATTTATTTAAAATATGAAAGATATTAATTTTTATTTGATTTTAATTATTTATATCAATTTAAATTGTTTTTAAATGTCCCCAAATATCAAAAGTATTAAAAAGAGTGAAAATTCCTCTGGCAGCAATGATTTGTCAAAGACTTTTAGAGGAAGCACTGGGGTGATGTTCCATTGCCTGAGGCATGGTTATTATTTGTGGCCTACTGAGACCTTGTGGAAGGGAAGTGTGGATTATCGTGAGTGTTGGTTGCGGACAATGAGTTGGATCAGGTACATTCTGCTTTTGTGTCCATTCATTTGTATGATCATCAATTTCCATACGCAAGTTACTTTTTTGTATTATTCCTTGTGCTGGTTAGTTTTGGTTCGATTTGAAGTACGTGGTGGATAGACATACTGTACATCTCCATCCACTCTTTATTTGCACTTCAAAGAGCAATATAAGTTTTAGTAATATTGGTCAACATTGAGTAGAAATATTTAGAAGGAAGTATTATATTTAATTGTATCATTGTGCCACAAGTTTACTCTTATGTACATGACATAGTTATGGAGTGTCAAGTATGTGTATTACCTTGGTTATCACTGGTTGTGAGAATAATCTACAGTATTAGTATATTCAGATGCACAATGATTCTGTATTGAATTTAAAACATATTTTACTTAGCTGTCTGCAGTTTCACAGTAAAGAGATCTCATTAAAAATCCTGAAGGAAGCTTCTGTCTTGGATGATTTTTGCAAAGTTGTTTAGCTCACTGCATAGCTGTGTAAAAACACACAGTGAGGGCAGTAGACAATCAGTCCATTAGATTTATTTGTCACTTTGTTTCTACCTTACATTTATGGCCTGTGTAATTGGCCTTCTCCAGTCATAGAAATATTGGCCATAAAATCTTTCACATTGCAATGTCTTTGTTCACATCGCAACGGGAATTTTATCAATAAATTTCACTTCTGTAGTTTTATTCCACGGTCTCTGTATGTACGATGCCAAAACACATGTTGAATACTGGTACTGACCACTGTGATGACACAGTGTTCACTGTGTTTTATAACAGAGTGCAAATGGTTTGAGTCATGTAACTGAAACAGGAATTAAAGGGAGACCTGCAGTTTCCTTCGTGTTGGTTAAGGTGGGCTTGGCCTGTAGAGTGCTTTTTCAGCCTTTGCTCTCCTTCTCTGTACCTGTGATGTCTAAGAATCCCATAATTTCCATGACCTCTCCTCTTAATTATCTCCCCAATCATAATTATAATCAATCATATCTTAACTGACCCCCTTCCTCTGTTTCTCAACCTCCCTGATTCTCTCTCTCACCTCTTCATTGCCTCCCCGTCACCACCCACTGTTCCTCTGTCCTCTCCATAGACTTCTCTTGATCTGTAGCCAAATTGGCTTCCTCTAGGTGCAATAATGAGAACCTGTCACAGATGGTGTTTACGCGTGTTGAAGTGTACTTGGCCCTTTCTATTTCAGATAATGTACTGGACAGCAATTTTTTTCAAAAGTGTTGCTTCCTCAGATATCTTTTGTGGTTATGATAGATTGCTTGAAGCTGAATACAAAGATAATTTCAGACTACTTGCATCATGTAGGAATTTGGAGAAAGACGAAATTAACTTTTACTGAATATAATGTGTTTAATTGCATAATGGTACTGATGCTTTGCAGTAGTTCAACTAAGCAAAAAATGTTTTGTTGATGATTTTCATTTTTACTCTGTCTGAGGCTTCTCGCTAAAGTGTCCAACAATAATCAGCCAAAATTGATGGATTTCAGTTTCCCTGATACCACTTCTCCATGACTGCACTGTCCTGGTGAAACTTTTCACCATGCTTGTCACTGACAGCACCAAGATGTGCAGGGAAGAAATCTAAATGGGAATGCAGAAAATGAATCTTTAGTGGCATGTTGCACTTCATGGTTTTGTATGCTTGAAGCACGTTGTCAACCAGCAGCATGTGGTTTGGTACATTGTAGTTGCCAAGAAAATGTTCAGTAACATCCTTGAATGCCTTCCATGTGATTTTCTCCAGTCCCACTAGAAGTTCTTTGAATTGCCTGTTATTGATGACCTGTTTGATTTTCGGACCAACAAAAATGCCTCCTTAATCTTGGCATTCGCTATTTTGAGAAACATCTGTCTCCCAAAAATCCTTCACCTTCCTTATTCATTGGTATCACAAAATTTTTCATAAACCCCAGTTATGTATGGAGGAGGCAAAAAAATCTTTATTCGGTCTACAAGTGGTTTACATGCCATGCTATACTGCTCTGGAATCAACTGCTAATGGAGTGGTCAATCCTTTTTAATGTAATGAGATTCTTTAACACGGCTGTCTGAATTGCAAATGAAACAACATTACTTGGTGTAGTTGAGCTGTATTCCTAGTAACACTGTTACTACTTTCAGATCACCACAGATGTTCCAGTTGTAGTTGCTGTACTGTATGTGTTTCAACAAGACTTCCAAAATTCCAGTAGTTTTCTTTCATGTGTACTGCATAGCCGACTGGTATTGAAGGGTGGACATGGCCATTGTGTAGCAGCACAGCTTTCAGGCTTAACACTGAAGAGTCAATAAAATGATGCCTTTGATGTGGGTCATGCTGGCAACCCAAAGTTGTCAAAAGCCCACTAATGTCAGTGCAGAAACACAGATTGTCAACCTGACCTATGAATCGCATTATATTTTCTCGGCAGCTGCGAAAGACGTAAATTTTTGTGCCTGGTTATCTTGAACCCAGTAATTCTACTTTTGCCTTTGACAAACCCAAGTCTCTGACCAGACCATTTAACTGATATTGAGTAAATGCCTGGACCAGATAGAAAAACTTTCAGCTTACATTGTGGACAACATTTTAATTGACTTGAATTATGAATTGAAATAACAAATATAAGCAATTTCAAAAGAATGGTGCGTAATATAAATATTTCCTGGTGATCGTCATGATCAGCAGCCCAAAGTCCATAAGACATACCCAAAAGTATTCAGGAGGGAAAATCTTTGCTGTCTAGTGAATGTGTGCCCAAAAAGTCCTTTTAAGGTGTGATACAATTTTTGGTTCACTTTCAGGATCAATTTCCTCTGAGTTCTAGAAGACATTTCCTCAGCTTTCTTTTTTCCATGGGGCGGCATGGTAGTGTAGTGGTTAGCACAATGCTTCACAGTATAGGTGACACAGGTTCAATTTTCGCTGCTGTGTGTAAGGTGCTTGTACATTCTCCCCGAGAATGCGCGGGGTTTCCTTTGGATGTTCTGGTTTCCTCCCACAGCCCAAAGATCTATTGGTTGGTAAGTTAATTGGTCATTGTAACTTTCCCTGTGATTAGGCTAGGGTTAAACCAGGGATTGCTGGTGGCGTGGCTCAAAGGGCTGGAAGGAGCTATTCCACACTGTATCTGAATAAATAAAGAATAAATCTCACCCTCCGCAAGGTTTCCCAGTGAGCATACGGTAGCTTTGTAGTTTTGTTACCAACTTTCGATAAATCTTTTTTTACAGTTTCTCTAGTGACTTTATATCCATTTTGTGGTACAGAGATCAGAACTGTACAGTGCTCAGTTCGACGCTAATTATATTCATAACATTCAATTTTAGCCTACTAATTTGTTGCCAAATTTTTATGGACTTATTAACATGGGGTACAACATCCAGTGATTTGTGTATTTACTGTATATCCCAAGACAATAATTTCTCAAACCCACTTTCGAATGAGTATGTTTTTTTTCATTTTTTCCTCACCAAAATAAGCTATATTATAATTATCTATATTGACATTCATTTTCCAATTACTTCCTTTGTCTGAAAGTTCATTAATATATTGCATTTTTAAGCATTTCTACATGCAGTAATAATTATTACTTTCAATTTAGCAGCATAGTTAACTTTTGATATTTCAAGCTAAACCTGAATGTCTTGGATTAATTAGTAAATTTCAGATGTGAAAGGATTCCTGCTGTTTCAGAAATGGTGGAACAAGGGGATTAACCTGCTTTGAGGGGGAGTTTTCACCATTTGAATGAAAGCATTTTTCTACGGTGCATCACAACCTGGTATGGAAGTTGTCCTGTCCAAGACCGAAAGAAGCTGCAGAAGATCGTGAACACGGTGCAGCACATCACACAAACCAATCTTCCAGGATAATCAAGGACATGACCCACCCAGCCAACACACTTTTCATCCCTCTTCCCTCCGGGAGAAGGCTCAGGAGCTTGAAGACTCATACGGCCAGATTTGGGAACAGCTTCTTTCCAACTGTGATAAGACTGCTGAACGGATCCTGACCCGGATCTGGGCCGCACCCTCCAAATATCCGGACCTGCCTCTCGGTTTTTTTGCACTACCTTACTTTCCATTTTTCTAATTTCTATTTATGATTTATATTTTAAATTTTTAATATTTACTAATTGTTACTGTTTTTACTATTTTTAATATTTAATATTTGTAATCCAGGGATCAGGAAGCGCAGAATCAAATATTGCTCTCATGATTGTACGTTCTAGTATCAATTGTTTGGCGACAATAAAGTATAAAGTATAATTTGGCTAGCTGTTTTCAGTTCGAAAGCCATTTTATTGTGACGCAGGTTGCTGGTTTTCCTAAGTCAAGGAAAACTAAGTCTCTATATCCAACAGTCTTACTCTGCACATTCCACTTCTCCCATTGTCGTATCAGACCACTGCCAAATTAAGAAGAATATCTTCCCCCAAACAGAAACACTGAAATCTATCTTTACCCCAGTCAGGCACCCACTAGGCATTTTGGAATATCTCTCTCCTGTTGAAGGGTCTTGGCCTGAAACATTGACTGTTTACTTATTTCCATAGATGTTGCCTGATCTGCTGAGTTCCTCCAGCATTTCATGTGTGTTGCTTTGGATTTCAATGCTTGTTTCCTTAAAGTTAATCTCAGCAGTTCAAGGCATCAGATGTGTTACTTTGGCACCTGTGAAGAGTGACTCATTCTGTTGTTGCTTCTCAAAGTCATCAACAACTTTCAAAATGCCTGTCAAACAGAGAGTGATGCCATGCCTCTGAGATTGATGGTCTTTCTGTAAAATCCAATGATACAAAATGAGCACGTGGTTATTCTTACATTGACAGGACACTGAGCTCACATCAGAGGACGATCACAACTTTTACACTTATGAAATGTATAATTCCTTCCACAGTAAATTGACAGGATAATTACTGTGCAAGGGTGGGATCACAATTACAAATTTCAGTGTGCTATTATAATGTCCCAGACCATTTAGTGTACTGGGGTGGGACGTGAGATCTGGAGAATGAACTGTGTCCAGTAACACATTTGGAATTTCAATTTTACTGTATTGCAGATTTCATACAATCACAGAATGGTACAACATACAGCAGGCCACTTGGCCCATTATAGCCATGTTGGCTCTCTATCAGAGCAAGTGGCATTCAATGGCTTTTGATCCAAGATAAAAACCGTCAGGTGCATAGCCATTTTATATTATGGGAGTAGGCAGTTTAAATGGTTTGGCACGGACTAGATGGGCCAAAGGTCCTGTTTATGCACTGTACTTTTCTATGACTAAGCAGAGGAGTTAACTTACCTTACTACACAGAGAACTATTTTAAAATGAATTTATAAATGTAATATCTGACCACGCTATAGATGGAATACAAGAACATGGGAAAGGAAAGGAAGCACCATTCAGTGGCTCCTTGATACATATAATGCTGGTGTCTACTGACCAGCTGGAATATTAACTTACCTGCAAGCGGGAGACGGACTCCTGTATCACTAAGACCAATGCTTGAGCAAAGCAGAAATAAGTCTAGCACAATACTTCTAAATTTCATGTGAAAAGAGGTTCAATGCTTTCATCACATCAGTAAACGTGAATACAGTGACATGCTAACCCAAATCCTGAAGCATGTTATTCCAGTTACTCCAATTTAACCACTGAAACCAATTCAGTACCTCACTCATCATTCATTTCCTTGAAATTCCTCATTTTCCCAACTTACTTTTGATCTTTGCTTTATGCAGTGCCTTAGTTCTTCCCCATGGTCACCTTCAATAAATGTTCTCCACTCGTCTCTTTAACAAATATCATTGGTCTCACTTACAGCGTTCCAGCGTGTCTCTTTAGAGGAGAAAGCACTGTGCCAGGCAAGGCGGAGAACTAGAGGTAGTCTCTCACAGATATCACCCCTCAAGGCTGCAGAAGCATCAGCCATGATGGAGGAGACCAAAGAGTCAGAGTACCAGGCTATGGTAACAGCAGGATGGCCACCTACCAGCAACCAATTTATGGAATTCGATGACATCCAGCCTCTGTAAGCACACACCCACACAAAGTAGACATGAAGACAGCAGCAAGTGAAAAGAATGATTATGGGAACAGTATTAAACTTAAATTAGACAGTTCTAATAAGATTTCAATATTAGATATGAGCAATGACCTGGAACCTAAAATTTATAGCAGGATTATGACTGGACCTCAAAAGTGGATGCTTGAAGTATTATTGTAACAGGCTTTACACCTACCATACACTTACTCACATCTTAGTAGGTCCAGTAAGAACATCGCTTGGGGTCTCCCATGTACCATACACATTGCAGGATTGTAATGTGCTTCTATTAGGGGATGAGATTGTTGGGGATGAGTGCTTGACTTCTCAATGTCAGGGACTGATAGAATTCGAATGAGAGTAATGAGGTGGTTCGTATATTAGCTCAATTCAGTTGTATCGCTGCATCAACCTCTTTCTTTTTCTCCTCATACTCTGAAGAACATTATGTATACGCCAACAGTTGAAAGTCCAAAGTACATGTATTGTCAAAGTATGTATAAGTCGTACACCCTCGATATTTGTTTTCTTACAGGCAGCCAAGAAAACAAGAAACCTGAAAGAACAAATTAAAAAAAAAATCAACAAACACCCAATGAAGGCAAAGCTTAGGATGGTTAATGCCGCCTAACTGCGGCTCCTTTGTTTGCATCTTCAGAAACAGCTCTATTTCCATCTTTAATATCTCTGTTTTTCCCTTTCAGGGTTCTTTTGAAGACCGTGACCTGGAGTTATATGCTGACTACGGTTTTTTTTTGAGAATGGGATATGCTCTTGGGGTTTCACATCTGGCCGTTGTTTGGCACCACCAATGGCTAGGCCTAAGAGCTCCACTCATCTTCGGAGGACTGAGTTTTCGTGGCTCTGGAGACAGGGGGATTGGAGGTCGGTGTCCAAGCAGAAGACTGGTGTGTCGTGGGAGATGGAAGATCTAAGGCTGTGTACCCAGAGACCTGAGATCTTTGGGCACAGAGCTCTGAAAAAGCGACGCAGCGGACTTTTTAACATCGAAAACCAGCGAGTTGTTTGTTATGTCTCCCCTCTTGCTGTGAAATGGAGACATCTCTTTCTCCCTTATTAGGGAGAGAGAGAGCCTGTGGTATGTTGAATGCTGGGTGAACGATGTAGTCTTTGGAGTACTGCAAGTCTGTGTATTTGCTGTTGCTTTGCTCATGCTTGAGTGCTTGGTGGCGGGTGCCGAGGCTTTCTTTGCCAGTGGGGGGAGGGGGGTTTGTTGCTCGCTGCCACTTACGTGCGGGAGGGAGGAACTGGGGGGGTACTTTGGGTTCTAACATTTAACTGTCGTATATTCTTTGAGGGCACTCTGTTTTCGTGGATGGTAGCAAAGAAAAAGGATTTCAGGATGTATGTTGTATACATTTCTGACTTTAAATGTACCTTTGAAACCAATGTGCAGAGAGAGAAAAAAAACACATAAATTGTGTAAACAATAAAAGTAAACAGCAGCATTCAGAATGAAAGTGAGTCCATAGAGATGAAGCACAGCGCAGCCAGAACTGGCCCATAGCCTCAGCCTCATCCACTCCTTCACAGAAAAATAACACTGAATAACATTGATGAGTATGGAGGACAGTCTTTAATCAAGGCAACTGAAATACTCTTCATAATGTTGATGATTGGCTAGTAACACTCTTGTTGTCAACAAGATTTAGTTGTACCTTTCCTGGCTTCATTGGTTGTGTTTCTTGAGTCATGTCATCTTTAAGCAGTCAGCTTGCTATGAGGTCCGAAGGCATCGGAGAAAGTGCATTATTGCAGGATATTGGAGTCAGCTAGGGAATCTTATGCATATCTGCATGGGGATTTGTTATGTTTTGTAAGTACAAAACATTAAAGTACTTGCAAGAAAAAGATGGGAACCCAAGAGAACAGTTCTTAATTTTGTTTTTACTTTAAGTGAAGCGAGTACATACGATTTGGTGGCGTAATGATGTGTGCCATTTACATGTTTTTACATCTAACCTGTAATGAAAATTTGTACAACAAAGAAAGCTTAATCAAATGATATATTTACAATATTACTGGTGTATTAAATACACAACCGGATCTCTTCTGGTTGCTTAATATCTGCATGTTTCTTAACAAAAGCAGCTGACGTAATCAGAGACCCCCTTGCACATTAGGTATTCTCTCTTCCTCCCCACCTCTTCTGTCATGCAGATGATACAAAAGCTTGAAAACACACACCATCAGGTTCAAGGGCAGCTTCTGTCCTGCTGTTGTAAGACCTTTGAATGGACATTTGGTATGATGAAGATGAATTCTTGATAGAGCAATTTAAGGCTCCTTTTCATTGACTACAGTTCTGCCTTTAATACCATCATTCCAAATAAACTGATTCCTAAGCTCCGGAACCTGGGCCTTAGCACTCAGATCTGCAGCTGGATCTTCAACTTCCTCACGGACAGGACCCAGGCTGTAGAGATAGGGGACAAGCTCTCCTCTACGATCACTCTGAGCACCGGTGCCCCACAAGGCTGTGTACTCAGCCCCCTGCTGTACTCACTGTACACCCATGATTGTGTAGCCAAGTTTCCATCAAACTCAATATGTAAGTTTGCTGATGACACCACAATTGTAGGCTGTATCTTGGGTAATGATGAGTTTGAGTACAGAGAGGAAATTAAGAACCTGTTGGCATGGTGTGAAGACGTCAGCAAAACGAAGGAATTGGTTGTTGACTTCAGAAGGAGTAGCGGACTGCATGACCCCATTTATATCGGTGGTGCGCAAGAGGAACAGGTTAAAAGCTTTAAGTTCCTCAGGGCCAATATCATAAATGACCTGACTTGGTCCAACCAAACAGAGTCCACTGCCAAGAAGGCCCACCAGCACCTTTACTTCCTGGGAAAGCTAAAGAAATTTGGCCTGTCCCCTAAAACCCTCACTAATTTTATAGATGCACCGTAGAAAGCATTCTTCTAGGGTGCATCACAACCTGGTATGAAAGTTGTCCCGTCCAAGACAGAAAGAAGCTGCAGAAGATCGTGAACACAGCCCAGCACATCACAGAAACCAATCTTCCGTCCTTGGACTCACTTTACACCGCACGCTGTCGGAGCAGTGCTGCCAGGATAATCAAGGACATGACCCACCCAGCTAACACACTTTTCATCCCTCTTCCCTCCGGGAGAAGGCTCAGGAGCTTGAAGACCCGTATGGCCAGGTTTGGGAACAGCTTCTTTCCAATTGTGATAAGACTGCTGAACGGATCCTGACCCGGATCTGGGCCGTACCCTCCAAATATCTGGACCTGCCTCTCGGTTTTTTCCACTACCTTACTTTCTTTTTCTATTTTCTATTTATGATCTATATTTTTAAAATTTTTACTATTTACTACCGATTTGTACTCCAGGGAGCGCAAAGTACAGAATCAAATATCGCTGTGATGATTGTACGCTCTAGTATCAATTGTTTGGTGACAATAAAGTAAAGTATCTCCTCTTGGTCCTTGTACCCTATTTGTCTACCAGTCCTACATTTACTATGTAACTGCTACACTATCTCCTGCATTCTGTTATGGTTTCCTTTTGTAGTACATCAATGTATTTACATTTGGAATGATCTGATTGGATGGCATGGAAAACAAGTTTTTCCACTGTATCTTGCTACATGCAACAAATATAAAACAATTACCAAAAAGGTCAAAATGAAGCAGATTTTATGCTGCAAAGAAACCATTATGTATGGAACAAAAGTAGAGATCTTCATTAAGCTTGAGTTGCAGAGAATAGATGACGCTTTGTGATGGTGGTACTGACTGAAGTAAAACAGTGGAGTTCTGTCTATGCCAGGTGTATATAGGAGTGAATTAGATCTAAATTACAAGAAAGATGGGGAGAGAATCAAAAATGGAGTTGAAATGCTAATTACAGGAATGTCTGATTATCTGAAATTGTATTTGATGTTAAGTCAGAAAGACTGGATGGAAGATAAAGTGCAGTTCTTTGAGCTCACATTGAGCTTTGTTGGAACAGTACTAGAGGACAAAGATCAGAGAGGTGGTGAAATGGAGAGTTAAAGTGACAAGCAACTGCAAACTCATATCATCCTTGCAGACTGAACAGCAGACTGAATTAGGGTCAGGTCAGGGCCTTGCTTTACTGCTGGAACCACATACCCCAGTACTACCTGTCTCAGGTCGGGTTGTCGGCGACTCAATCAGCTCACCCCTGGTGCACTTCGGTTAACCAGGGAAGAGGGTGTGTAGGCACCCAGCAGGACTAACAAAAACCTGTCAAAGGGAGGATGAACTCTTTGTGAGTCAATGGCCGCGCCACACAGTCTTTCATTTCGCACCTTGTAAGGCAAAGAAGAACAGCAGTGTTCTGCAGTGGTCACTAACTTCTCTATGATTTCTCCAAAGTAGGAGAAATCATACTGTTGAGCAGCAGATATAGAATATTATATCCCTGCTTCATACTATGCAGGTTACCCTTTCAATTCACCGTAGTCAAGTGTTTTTTTTCAATGAGGTGTAGGATTTCATTTTCGTACCAAATTTTAGGAGCCTTGCTTCTTTCCTCTGTGAGCACTAAGGTTTGCTCATTTCACAACTAGATTGACTTAACATGTTATTTATAGAATTAGCGTTTCTATTGAGATGATTCTAATAAATGATTCATGCACACTATTGCAACTATGTCCCCCCTAGCTGCAGAGTTTTGCATTAGTTCAAATGCTTTCTACTTCCAAGAAGGAATCATGATTCAGGTTGTGTATTTATACAAATATGCAAAGAAGAAGAAAAGTTAAACCAAACAAAAATGCTCTGAGAATACATTATGGATCTCTGTAAGGATGCAGAACAGAGGAAAATTGCTAAGCATTATGCTATGGTTCCATTATTGCGCCAGTAATTTATAAATGGCACATAAAATATCTAGCAACGTTCACTGTATCCCAGGTTCCTGATGCATGTTAAAACAATAATGAGGATGCTGTTAAATGTAACAAGCAGATCTGTTAAGTTGTAGTTGTTACATTCCCAGCAGTATTTTGTTAAGCTTTCCAGATATGCCATATACTGCAACTGTTGTGACAGACCATGACCTTGCAGAGCGGTATTTCTTTGATTGAGATGTGAATTCTTCGCTGTTCACATTTGCCAAGACACAAGGGGAATTCCATTGCCACTGGGAAGGTTGCTCCTCCTCTTGATTCAGTAATTGCTTTTCCAGACTTTGGTTAATGCAGATACACTCTCAAAACTATCCAGAGAGTGAAATTGCTCCAGGAGCAGAATGATAAAAGAGGGGATTTTATTTCTGTGTTTGATGTTATATAAAATAGGCAGCTTCTTCAGCTTTTAGCTCACATTGAAACCAATCTAAGCCTAGGCCTTGCAGGGTGCCTTTTCAAATAGGCTGGGAGTGCAAGGTTAGTTAAAAGCAACAGTCCTGAATGAATATTGGAGTCAGATGCTCTTTGTGAGATTGCAGCTGAACTTTCACCTGCCTTTCAAAATTAACACTCACTGCTGGATTTAATGGAAGTTTTGGAGCATCACACTTAACACTTGAGAAAATCCAGCAATGCAGGGAGCTAAATTGCTGGAGTTCTGAGAAAATGGATGCACTCGTCGTCCTCTGTGGTCAATGCATCAATCACCTTGGATATTCAGGTGGACATAGTTGATTGTACAATGCCTCTGTAATCGCCCTAAGGTGCCGGCAAATGGATTGCACCTGTCGTATATACAGCCACAGGCAAAGCATTTGCTGTCACTGGAATTAATTTGAAACCTTGCTTCAGCATTTGACAGCTTTTTGCTTTAGTAGGCCAGGTCTCCTTTTCTGCGCTTCCTTAGAGAATTTCAGTTCACATACCCAAGTTTGGGCCACGTACCTACTCAAAGCAAATTTGATTTTGAGCATATGCACATCAGACATGTGCTCTTAAATGGAATTAGGTCATGGCATATCAGCACAAGGGACAGAAAACTTTCCTTTCATATTAGTAGCAGAAAGTTAATCATCAATTTAAATATCCTGTATACATTTTTACAAGAGCTAACCTTTTGCCTACAGTGCCTGCAATGGCAGTACACATTGGCTAACTTGGCTATGCAGTCTTCCAGTGTCAGAATTGAGGCGGTGGTAGTCACAGTTGGTGAGTGTGACAGAGCAGGTCTGTCACAAATAATTGCCCCCCCACCCAACGTAGCCTTGTAATTCTCACTGTTCTCTCTGGCAGTGCTGTGGTCATGCTTATCAGAGGCACATGGTCAGGGCGGGATCAATGGAAGAGTCTGTCTTGGGGACGGAGATGAGTGCTGGATCCTGGGAAATGGTTAGTTGTTGATTGACTTTGATGCGCAATGTTACTGTGATCTCATTGTGATGAATGTAATCGTGATTGTGAAGAAGAATGTGGATTCCTGTAATTTGGTTTTGTGTAATTGTTCAGGCTTATGGTAACAAAATTCTCTGCAACCCCCTCATTCCAAAGAATGGACTGTCCCTTTTGCCCTAGCGTGAGAAGATTACTGATTACAGTTCTGTTTGGTAAGTGAAGAGAGGAGGAGAGTGTGGTAAGGTCTGTTACTTTCAGACTGATTACAGTTCTGTTTGATAAGTGAAGAGAGGAGGAGAGTATGGTAAGGTCTGTTACTTTCAGACTGATTACAGTTCTGTTTGATAAGTGAAGAGAGGAGGAGAGTATGGTAAGGTCTGTTACTTTCAGACTGATTACAGTTCTGTTTGGTAAGTGAAGAGAGGAGGAGAGTATGGTAAGGTCTGTTACTTTCAGACTGAAGTTTTAGAGCTGTAGTCCTAAAGGTCTGGTGATATACATCTGTATTTTTCTCTTTTGTCTTTTTTGTTAATTTCCCATTTTTCCACCATCAATATTTTGGCACTTTTTCAAGAAGTTTTCCAGTTTCTGTCACACAATAATCACCTTTGCACTGAATGTGCTATTGTGGACTGTTGTCTGGGTGGTTAAAGTCTACACCTTCATGAGGGCAAGTGACTTTTACTGAAACCCGATGACGTGACAGTGAGACACAAGTCCTGCTCCAGAGACTTGAGCACAAAAGCCTAGGCTGACATTCCAGTGCAGTGTTCAGGACAGGCAGAGCCAGTCATAGATTCAGAATCAGGTTTATTGTCATTGACGCATGTCATGAAATTTGTCGTTTTGTAGCAGCAGTACAGTGCAACACAAAATATACTATAAATTATAGTAAGAAATAAATATATGAAAATTAAGTTGTGTAAAAAGAGAGCAAACATAGTGAAAATGCAAACACGAGGAAATCTGCAGATGCTGGAAATTCAAGCAACACACACAAAAAATGCTGGCGAACACAGCAGGCCAGGCAGCATCTATAGGAAGAGGTACAGTTGACATTTCGGGCCAAGACCCTTTGTTAGGACTAACTGAAAGAAGAGCTAGTAAGAGATTTGAAAGTGGGAGGGGGAGGGAAGATCCAAAATGATAGGAGAAGACAGGAGGGGGAGGGATGGAGCTAAGAGCTGGAAAGTTGATTGGCAAAAGGGATACGAGGCTGGAGAAGGGAGAAGATCATGGGACGGGAGGTATCCCTTTTGCCAATCAACTTTGCAGCTCTTAGTTTCATCACTCCCCCTCTTTCAAATCTCTTACTATCTCCTCTTTCAGTTAGTCCTGATGAAGGGTCTCGGCCCGACACATCGACTGTACCTCTTCCTACAGATGCTGCCTGGCTTGCTGCATTCACCAGCAATTTTTGTGTGTGCTGCGAACATAGTGAGGTGGTTTTAATGGGTTCATTGTCCATTCAGAAATTGTATGGTCTAGGGGAGGAACATGTTCCTAAAATGTTGACTATGTGTCTTTAGGCTCTTTTATATCCTCCTTGATGGTAGTGATAAGAAGAGGGCATACTCTGGGTGATGCAGGTCCCTAGTCATGGACAGCACCTTGTTTGAGACATCATCTTTTGAAGATGTCCTCCGTGCTGGGGTGGCTCATTTCCATGATGCAGCTGGCTGAGTTTACAGCCTTCTACAGCTTTTTCTGTGCAGTGGCACCTCCATATGGTACATTTTGTAGAAACTTGCTAAAGTCTTTGGTGACATACCAAATCTCAAGTTCAATTTTAATTACCATTTAATCATATATGAACATAGCCAAATGAAATACTGTTCCTCCAGGAGCCAAGGTGCAAGACATATTACCAACAGCATGTAGTGCAAATAGCACACGTGGTTACGATTTCATAAAAACATAATCACAAAGAAAAAAATATAGCCCAAGTCCTTGAGTGGCACGACTATAGAATTGATGAGAAGTTGTCCTGGTCCAGCTTGTTCTTCCACTACGTGATCACTGGAGGACAGCACTGACGGCAAATCTTCTCAAATTCCTAATGAAATATAGCTGCTGTTGAGCCCCTTTTATATTGACAGCAAACTGTTGGGCCCAGGATAGATCTTCAGAGATGTTGAAACCCAGGAACTTGAAACTGCTCATCTTTTCCACTGGTGACCCTTCAACGATGAGTGGTGTTCCCTTGACTTCCCCTTCTTGACGTCCACAATCAATTCCTTGGTCTGACTGGCACTGGGTTCAAGTTTGATGTTATGGCACCACGCAACCAATCGATCTATCTCAGCATCTGAGGTTCTGCTGCCATCAGCGAATTTATAGATGATGTTTGAGCCTAGCCACACAGCTATGGGTGTAGAGAGAGTAGAACAGTGGGCTAAGCACACATCCTTATGGTGCGCCTGTGTTGATTGTCAGTGAGGAGGAGATGTTATTTTCCACCCACACTGACTATGGTTTCCTTATGAGGAAGTCGAGTATCAGTTGCAAAGTGAGATGCAGATGCCCAGGTTTTGAAGCTTATTGATGAGTACTGAGTTCAGCCTTTCTGGTGCAACCTTACTCTCTGACACGCTCAGGAAAGCTTCCACAGCACGCTATTGAAGCAGGGCAGTGAATATTCCCAGCTTTCTGTGCAATAATTATCCTACAATAAAAAGCATCGTCTGTTCACTATCATACAGATAGATGTGCATAAATAAACTGCCACTTTCCCTACATTACAGCAGTGAACCTACTTCAGAAAGTACTTTACTGGTTTGAAGATGTAATGAAAGAAGCTACAGAAATGCAAGCCTTACTCTTCATGGATACGGATGTACTGTTCAGGATGCCAATGCAGGCTACTGCAGTCACAGAAATACCCAGACATAATTTCTGTATAGACAACAACTTTAACAGCCTATTTTCCCAGTCAAGAGTCACTGGCAATTGAAGGAACTATCAAAGGGCCATGCAACACAGTCTCTATAAATAAAGCCAGGCAAAATAATCAGATCAACAGTGAGCCAGAAGCAAACTCAGATCAACAGTCAGGGGGAAAAGCAGCTATCCACCATAATGGAAAATAATTGGCAGACCAACAGTGGGGCAAAAACAAAAGGAGCAAACAGAAAGAATTGCGAAACCACTAACCACCTTTGGACATAGCTGCAATGATCTCAAATTGCTTTAGCATTCCTCACTCCGATGGAGTCAGCAATCCAGAGAGTTGGTGAGAGGGCATGATGGAAGAACAGTAAAACTCAGGCTCAAGCATTCAGCCATCAGTTGGCAGGCCTGAGCTGAATCCTAGCATTGAGAGACATTTCCATTTCTGCCTCTTCCTGAGGGTAAGCGTCTTGAATACCATGTAATAATCATCTGGCAGATGATTAAGTCAAGTTGCATGCAGAATGGCACTTACACAGCTGCAAGTGCCAATTTATTCATGATGTGAAACATCATATACTAAACCACATGAATTGCAAGCTGTCTCCAGCTCTGGACTCACACTTCTCTACTATAATTACAGTGGCATGCAAAAGTTTGGGCACCCCTGGTCAAAATTTCTGTTTCTGTGAATCGCTAAGCGAGTAAAAGATGACTTGATTTCCACAAGGCATAAAGTTAAAGATGACACATTTCTTTAATATTTTAAGCAAGATTACTTTTTATTTCCATCTTTTACAGTTCCAAAATAACAATAAAGGAAAAGGGCCCGAAGCAAACGTTTGGGCACCCTGCATGTTCAGTACTTAGTAATGCCCCCTTTGGCAAGTATCACAGCTTGTAAATGCTTTCTGTAGCCAGCTAAGAGTCTTTCAATTCTGGTTTGGGAGATTTTGGCCAATTCTTCCTTGCAAAAGGCTTCTACATCTGTGAGGTTCTTGGGCCATCTTGCATGCACTGCTTTTTTGAGGTCTATCCACAGATTTTCGATGATGTTTAGGTCGGGGGACTGTGAGGGCCATGGTAAAACCTTCAGCTTGTGCCTCTTGAGGTAGTCCATTGTGGATTTTGAGGTGTGTTTAGGATTATTATTCTGTTGTAGAAGCCATCCTCTTTTCATCTTCAGCTTTTTTACAGACGGTGTGATGTTTGCTTCCAGAATTTGCTGGTACAGGTTTCCCCCGACATCCAAAGGTAGAGTGTTCCTATGAAACGGTTCGTAAGCCAAAATGTCATAAAGCGAAGAAGCAATTACCATTTATTTATATGGGAAAATTTTGTGAGCGTTCGCAGACCCAAAAATAACCTACCAAATCATGCCAAATAACACATAAAGCCTAAAATAGCAGTAACATATAGTAAAAGCAGGAATTATATGATAAATACACAGACTATATAAAGTAGAAATACTTCTCTACAACAATTGCCTGCACAGATCTCCGCAGCGAAAATCTCACGCCATCGCTCTCGGCAGAAAATCTCACGCAAGTGCTGTTGGCATAAACGCGCTCTCCAGTAACCTTTAAACTATGAAGCTGCCAAATCTTCCAAATAACACGTAAAAATACACAGCCTATATAAAGTAGAAATAATGTATGTACAGTGTAGTATCACTTACCGGAATTGGGAAAACAGTGCTGAGCACACTGATGATGGTGTGTTAGACTGAGTCGTCGCAGGCTGGGTGGTGCAGTGGCTCCCACCCTCCGGGCTGCTGACCCGATACATTACATCGCCTCTGATCTGGGCCAATAATTACGTGCTAGGCGGCACCTAATTAATTAGCATGTTTATTTCGGCATTTTTCTTAAAGATGTGCTGTGTGCCTCCTGGCTACCGCTGCATTCTCCGCGAATCGGTACAGTATCTGTCCGGGGCCCGGGTGTTGGGGTGGTGGGACATGGGGGTGTCATCTCATCGTCGATCAGGGCAGGCAGCTCATCTTCTCCTATGACTGCCCGCCTTGATGTCGAAGGTCGAGTTTCGTCGTCTGCTGTGGCTAATGTGGAAGGCTTGCTTGACTGCTGAGCCTCGTGCATTTTTCTATCACACAGTTCTTTGTAAGCACTCAAACCATCCTGAAAAATCCCCTAAACCTACGTACCCTTTCAAAATTAAAGTCGTACTTTATCATTGCAGCGAAAATCTCACGCAGTTGCTTCACTTTCTGCATTCGGTTGCATTCAGTTTCAATTGTTATCCTTTCCTCTTCCAATTGCACCAGCTCTTCATCTATCAGTTCTTGGTCATGAGATGCCAAAACCTCTTCAACATCATCTTCGTCAACTTCCACAAGCCAAACTCACTTTGTCCTTGCTTTGTTCACCACATTTGAAACGCCTAATTATGTCTAGTTTTACGCTAAGTGTAACACCCTTACTTTTTCAGGCTTTTCCGACACCTTAGAACTCATCTTGCTAATGGCTGCTCAATGCAACGTGTTTCAGCAATGCCGTTCTGAATCCGCGGCAGAGCGGCTGCTCAGGGCGCGCGCTGCCTTTCTTTGTAACAGTGAAAATACCTTCTGAAAGCGAAAACAGGGTACTAATGTAGGTCTTTCGTAACAGTGAGGTTTTGTAAAGCGAATGTTTGAAAAGCAGGGGACACCTGTATTTAATTGAATTAATTCTTCCCTCTACCAGTGAAATATTCCCCATGCCACTGGCTGCAACACAAGCCCAAAGCATGATCGATCCACCCCCGTGCTTAACAGTTGGAGAGGTGTTCTTTTCATGAAATTCTGCACTCTTTTTTCTCCAAACATACCTTTGCTCATTGCAGCCAAAAAGTTCT
This sequence comes from Mobula hypostoma, assembly GCF_963921235.1. Lineage (NCBI taxonomy): Eukaryota > Metazoa > Chordata > Chondrichthyes > Myliobatiformes > Myliobatidae > Mobula > Mobula hypostoma. The sequence goes on along the minus strand of NC_086100.1, from coordinate 80,414,767 downwards.
ATTTTAACGTCATCAGTCCACAGGAATTGTTTCCAAAATGCATCAGGTTTGTTTAGATATCCCTTTGCAAACATGTAATGCTGAATTTTGTGGTGAGGACGCAGGAAATGTTTTCTTCTGATGACTCTCCCATGAAGGTCATATATGTGCATGTGTTGCTGCAGAGTAGAACAGTGCACCCCAACTCCAGAGATGGCTAAATCTTCCTTGAGGGTCTTTTGCAGTCAAACAGGGGTTTTGATTTGCCTTTCTAGCAATCCTACGAGCAGTTCTTTCGGAAAGTTTACTTGGTCTTCCAGACCTCAACTTGACCTTGACCGTTCTCATTAACTGCCATTTCTTAATTATATTACGGACTGAGGAAGCGGCTACCTGAAAACGCTTTGTTATCTTCTTACAGCCTTCTCCTGCTTTGTGGGCATCATTTATTTTAATTTTCAGAGTGCTAGGCAGCTGCTTAGAGGAGCCCATGGCTGCTGATTGTTGGGACAAGGTTTGAGGAGTCAGGGTATCTATAAAGCTTTGAAATTTGCATCACCTGGCCTTTTCTAACGATGATTGTGTACAAGCCATAGCCCTAACAAGCTAATTTTAAGGTCTGAGACCTTGGTAAAAGTTATCTGAGATCTCAAACCTTTGCATGGTGCTCCTTTCCTTTTTTTCACTCTAAAACTGTACAAAACAAAATTAATACACTAATCTTGCTTAAAATGTTGAAAAGAATGTTTCTTCTTTAACTTTATGACTTTTGAAGATCAGTTCATCTTCTACTCACTTAACTATTCACAGTAACAGAAATTTTGACCAGGGGTGCCCAAACTTCTGCATGCCCCTGTATGGAGACAGTTTTCTAGGGCCTGTACCCGGTACACTGAGGCTGAATTTACCATAATTAGATGGTGAAGCCAACCATTTTACAGCAGCGAAGCATGTGTGTTCATTGATAATGGAATTTCCAACTTCCAGCTCTTGGTCTAGTACTGCCCTTCACAGTTGGTCACATCCAGCTCTTTTTCAGATTTCTGTCTTCTTCAGCATTATCACTAGAGGTACAGACTCCCATAACTCCTCAAGTGATCATATTTTACCCAACCCCTCTCTGTTCCTCCTAACAAACAACATGCCCTGGTTACTGACATGCGTGCTGAAGGAAAGAGGTCTTTCTTTTCATACTGTTGAAGCATCCACAGTATCATTTACCTTAATTAATTAGTTCTCCCTACATCTCTTTTATATCAAAGGAACAGTCCCAGCCTCAGTAATTTTTCCTCTAACTGTCAGGTGCTGGGAGAATCTTTGCATATCTCTTCTCCACCCTCTCTAATACTATAAGATCCTTCCTGGATTGTGTTGATGAGAACTCTATACCATGCATTAAATGTAGGCTAAATAATATTTTGGACAGTTGCCATACAGCTTGTATGAATGCTTCTGTACCTTATGTTTCGTCCAATGCTTTCTTATATTATCTACCTATCTGCCTTCCTGCCTTCAGAGAACTGTGGATATGGATTCCAAGATCATCTTGTTGGTGTTGCAGAGAGGAGATGATGGCGGCGCGATGCAGCACGCGCAGCCTCTCCGGTGAAATGATATCGTATTTGTTAAATAGGGTGCCGTGCACAATTCTGATTTGATGCAGACAGATGTGAGAAGCACGGAGGAACATCTGGAGAAACTTCTGAAATGCCTGTTTCGCTGCCGCTGCTGCTGTGAGATCGAGAATCTCCGGAGGGAAGGCCCCAATATCCTCGGCTTTGCCTGCTGCTGGTGGCTGGGGCTGGGGTTGAAGCGCTCAGCAGAGATGGTGCTCGGTGCTTGGTGTCGGAGGGCTGGTCGGAGGCTCGAATTTTTTGGAGACTCAGAGTCAGACCGTGATCGGGCATGGCAGGGAGAGTTTTCTTCCTTTTCCAGTCTGCGTGAGATGTGGGACTTTCGAGAGACTTTGAACTTCTTTACCGTGCTCATGGCCTGCTCTTCATCAAGTTATGGTATTGTTGCACTGTTGTAACTATATGTTATAATTATGTTTTTTTAGTCTTGGTCTGTCCTGTATTTCTGTGATATCACAGCGGAGGAATATTGTATCATTTCTTAATGCACGCATTACTAAATGACAATAAAAGAGGACTGCGTGTCCTCATAATCTAATCTAATCTATTCCTTCACACTTCTTAATACACAAACTTTAATAACATATATTCTGTTTCTTATTTGTAAAACCTCACACCTCCCTGGATTCATTAACCAGGCTAAGTATACTTTCTTCACAATCACTCTGTTATCTTTGTCAACTTTGCCAATGATAGCCCCAGATCCAAACCATTTTGACGCAACTGCAGCACTTGTCTACTTAACCCAACAGGACTACAGCAGATGCATCTCACGAGCTCTCCACCTAGCCTTTGACCACCGGGACAACAACAGCAAAACCTATGTCAAGCTGCTGCTTAATTGATTACAGCTCAGTGTTCAACCCCATCACCCACTCAGTACTAATCAAACATGGGCTTCTGGATCTCTGTCTTCAACTAGACCTCTGGCAAACTCATCTGGAGATGACAGTCTGTATAGATCGGAAATAACATCTCCTCGTCGCTGACTCTCGACACTTGTGCACCTCAAGGTGCTTGGCCCACTGCTCTTCTCTCAGCATTCATGAGACACACACAAATACTATAGTAACAGCTTTTCCCTCCGCCATTAGAATTCTGAACTGCCCATGAATCCTTGAACACAATCTCACTATTTTGCTTTTTCTGCGCTATTTATTTTTGTTGTGTATTTCCTATTGAAACTTAATTTTTTTTTACATACGGTATGGCTGTCACAAAACAATAAACTTCATACCATATGTTAATGATAATAAACCTGATTCTGAAAGACACGAGTTCCACACTGAGACTGTGGAACTCTGATGCAAACAGGCCCTCAGTGAATAAAACACACATTGATGATTAAGTCAAGTGACAAGTGAAGTTTTTTGTCATTTAACTACATACATGTATATAAATAGAGGGCTATGGGTAACCCTAGGTAATTTCTAAGGTAAGGATGTGTTTGGCACAGCTTTGTGGGCCGAAGGGCCTGTATTGTGCTGTAGGTTTTCTATGTTTCTATCTTCCTATAATGTATATAGTGTATCTTGAAACAAGACATTTCTTCAAACCAGGGTGTAAACACATAACACACATAACATATGATAACTTATGAAGATAAGGATAAAATCTATAGATGACTCACACATAAATAACAAACTAAAATGCATTAGTATTAGATGACACATCGACTGCAGCGTGGTTGGGAATTCAGGAGCCTGATGTTCTGGGAAAGAAACTGTTTCTCATCCTGACCGTTCTTGTTTCTATGCATCATAGTCTCCTGCCTGATGGTAGAAAGTCACAGAGGATGCTGGATGGATGGGTGGGATCTGTAATAACACTATGGGCCCGACACATACAGCGCTCCTGTTAAATGTCCCCGATGGATGGTAGGGAGACCCCTATGATCCTCTCAGCTGTTCTCACAGTCTTTTGTAGGGACTTCCAGTCCAACGCTCGACTGCTCCCATACCAGAAGGAGATGCAACTTGTGAGGATGCTGTCAATGATGCTCCTGTAAAATACATTTAAGATGGGGTGAAGTGGGTGGGAGCCTTGCTTGCCTCAATTTTCTTAGGAAGAAGAGTTGCTGCATTGCCTTCTTGTTCAGGGAGGTGATATTAAGGGACTGGGCAAGGTCATCTGTGATGTGAACTCCCAGGAACTTGGTGCACAGCTCTCTCTACGGAGGGGCCATGTATTCGCAGAGTGAATGGTTCGTCTGCACCTTCCTGAAGCCCACAATTCCTTCATCTTTTCCACATTCAGGCTTAGGTTGTTCTTCTCACACCAATCCACCAGCCACTCCACTTCCTCTCTATACTCGGTCTCATAATTGGTTCTTGACATGACCAACCACTGTTGTGTCATCTGCAAACTTGATGACACCGTTTGAGATGGAACCCACGACACAGTTATGCGTCAGCAGTGTGAACAGCAGTGGGTGGAGCGCACAGCCTTAGGGAGCGCCAGTGCTCAGTGTAATGGGATGAGAGACGTTGCTGTCCACACAGACTGACTGTGGCCTTACTGTTAAGAAGTCCTGTATCCAATTGCAGAGGGAGGTGTTGAGACCCAGCGAGGAGAGTTTCCCCACCAGTTTCTGGGGTATGATGGTGTTGAACTCTGAACTGAAGTCTGTAAACAGCAATCTGGGATGTGAGACCCCATTTCCCAGTTGGGACAGGACAGAGTGGAGGGCAGAGGCCATTGCGTCATCAGTGGGTCAATTTGAGCAATAAGTGAACTTGAAAGAGTCAAGTGTAGCCGGGAGAAAGACTTTAATGTGCTCCCTGACAAGCCACTCAAAGTATTTTATACTGATCGATGTTAATGCCACCGGATGATAGTCACTTAGGCAGGTTACTGTCACCTTCTGTGGTGCTGGAATGATGGTTGTGCCTTGAAAACCAAGGGGACAATGGATTATTCCAGAGAGATGTTAAATATATCTGTCAGTTGGGCTTTGCAGTCATTCAGAACCTGACAAGGTATATTATTTGACCCTGCAGCCTTGCATGGGTTTACTCTAGCTGGGGTCTTCCCCTCAGCTTCAGCCAGATGGAGTGTCTGCTCTCCTGGTTAGAGGGGTGCCCTCCTCACCAGCACTTTGCTCTGTGCATCAGATCAAACCCTTTGCTTTCTCTCACCAAGTCAATCTTAAAGCCAATTAACTTCCACTTTCTTGATCTTTCTGCTATGCAGTTCTATTAAACAAACCACAAGTAATATTAGTGAGCTGGGGAACATTCTAAAAGTCTGATTGCCTTCAAGGATGGCATAATATCTGCAGCTGAGAATAAACCTTTGTATTTATAACAGACCCAAACCAGAATTTAAAGTACATCATGCAAGCTTTACTTGAAATAGGAACCAAATATACAAAAGAAAAACACTGATGTTATTTCACAAATGAAAATCAGAACTCACTTGCTCATGCAATCCCAAAATAATATTTTGGGCTGCAAATCTAACTTCAGCATGAATCAGACCCAAACTGTTGGAATGTGTAGAATGTGTTTACTCATACTTGTTGACAAAATCTTACAGGGTGTTGGAATGGGTCTTGCCATTTAATGCTCTCAAATCTACTATTAACAGTCTTCCTAATACAGTATGTATTTGAATAAATTCAGAAGACTGCATTGTTCCTGATCACACTCCCTGATGGAGGTACAACAACCTACAAGTCAGTTCACAGAAACATAATCAGGCAAACATCATTTGTATCAAGTCCAAGGAGACACAAGGGGACTTGATCAAAGAGATGAATTTTAAGGAGCACCTTAAAGCAAAGAGAAGTAGTGATTTCCTTTCTTAAATGACATTAATGGGTCAGATGGGTTTTATACCAATCTGATTGGTTCATAGTCATTACTGATACTAGCTTTTAATTCCAGATTTTCTTTTAAGTGATTTTTAATTCCCCAGCTGCCACAGTCTCTAGATAACTTTTAAATACACTATTGTATAAAGACATGGAGTAAATGCTTTTAAAATATTTAAGTATAACTGTGATTGTTAAATTGTTCATCTTTTAGTCTTATTTATTTTAAATCCATTTCTTTATGCTTTTACTATCATTCCAAATAATAATTCAACACTATACCTGAAAAATAATTTGTTCAAAGGAACAATGCTTTAATTTTTTAAAGTTACATTAGGAATATATGAATATTTAATGAATTTGAATATTTAAGGATATGTGTACCTATTCAAGTCCAAACTAATGACCTTGGTGGAGGTTTATATTTATCTTTTCTGGCTCTTTCCATCACAAGATTCAATGCAAGTATTTAAAGTCGTTAAATGACTGCAATTAGACAAACCCATGCAGGGACATGTCATTCTCCAAGTGATGCAAGATAGCCGTGTGGAAATAAATCAACATTTGGACATCTTCATTATCTATATGGGGAAAATTAAACAGAGTCTGACACCGTTTTTCTATGAGCTCAGAGACTTTCTGGACCTTGAATGCTCACTGAAAGTTAAGTTGCCTTCCAACCTCTCACAGAATCTGTAAGAATTATTTACCTTGAGTGCCTCATCTCTCAACTGGAGGGATAGTGGATGCAGAGGAAGTGAATAAATAAAAGGTGCAAGATGCATTCTGTTTTCTCCAGAGTTCCCACAGTTTTATGCTCCTCACTTGGAGGCAGCCAGGGATCAGCTCCTCTGTTACAGCCAGGGCTTGTATGTTACCCAAGCAACCTCTCACATATCAGATGAATCCACAAAGGTTTGCAGTTTACTTCACCGTGAAGTAAAGCCTGACATAATGGCATCACCACACAGGTGCACTTTACAGCAGCATTGATAAATAATGATCAAGTGCAGGATTATTGATCTTATCCTCCCATAACTGCAATGACTCAAACCTTGGTCAAAGTAAGATCAGCCAAATGAGCGCAGGTTAGAGATAGAACACAAGATATTTTAGGTTATGTAGCTCAGTGATTTAAGAAACAGTTAGTCATCCACTTAGTCATCAGTTGTGTAGTCATGTATCTATTTGAAAGTGGAGCTTAGATTTCATTCTGGCCCCGTTCAAACTAATTAAGTAAATGCACTTTTTTTTGTGCAGAGGGAAAGTTGTGTCCAGAGGGAGTGAGAGCCAAGGCTGGCGTTACAATACTAGAGTATTGATTTTATGATCCGCATCACATTCAGAAGCAATGGAACTGGATTTACATTTACCAACACTGTAATAATATGATGCTGTGAGTTTATTTCAGCATAGTCCAGAGAAAAACCTAACAATATTTACCAAATCTGACATTGACCACTGATTCTTGAAAGATGCAATGACAGTGTACAAGCACCAATGAATTGCTTCCAACACATTAAATAAAAAAGCTTCAGGTTAGAGTTTGAGCTTGTGTGAGTGATACAACAATTTGGGTGACCGAGAGCTGACAGCCTGCTTCACTCCTCTCCTATTTTTATTTCTGTTGGTCAATATTCACTATCACTTACTTTGCGTTGTTGAGCAAAGATCTGCTCCAACTTTATTCAACAAAAGTGTTTGGAAAATCTTAATGTGGAAACAGGTAATCAGTGGGGGCTCCCTTTTTGTATAGGAAACAAATCATCCCGATGTTGCTAAATATTTAAATGAAAAGGGAAAACTCAAGGCAGTTGTGTCACCAAATAAGATATACATGCTTACCACATAGGTAAATATCAACACCAACAATGGAAATCTGCCACTTCCAGTCTCCATGTTAAAACTTGCTCCTTGTGATGTCTGTTACAACTGCCAGCTCCAGCATCTAGCTGTGAGCCAGGCCCTCACCACTGGATCACAGCCTTTAACCCTCACCCTCAAGAATCAATCGCAAAGCACCCCACAAATGGCATGGCCATCTGGAAAATGTCCTTCTTCCTCTCCCTTAACCGTTTCTCTATTATGCCTCTGTAGTTTTCCTAATTATCCATCATTTTAGTAGAATGCCTATTAAAAACTTGTATCTAACACCGATTCCCATTCTCGTTCTGACATATCAGTCCACATCCTCCTCTTGTGCCAAGATGAGGCCACCCTCTGGGTGGAGGAGCAACACCTTATACTCTGTCTGGGTAGCCTCCAACCTGATGCAGGAATATCGATTACTGCTTCCGCTAAACAAATATCTCCCTGCCAACTTTCTCCATTCCCCTCTCTGTCCTTTTACCTCTTCTCACCTGCCTATTACTTCCCCTTTGTGTCCCCTCCTCTTTCCTTTTCTCCTATGGACCATTCTCCTCTCCTATCAGATTCCTTCTTCTTCATCCGTTGACCTTTTCCATCTACCTATCTTCACTTATTCTTATATTTTGTAACTTCAAAGCATTAAATTAACTCAAAGAGGACACAAGGAGTCCAAGATACTGGTGTAACTTCGAGTTACTTTAAGCGAGGTGTGCACATATGCAATTAATGTACTTTTACATATAACCCATAATTAATTATTTAAGCAAACAGGAGAGTTTAATAAAACAATGTATTTACAAATTTACTAAAATACTATTAAAATATTAAATACACAGCCCTCCCACCTGCTTAGCTGTAAATTCCAGCTCAACATAGAATGCTTCTGAACTATATACACAGTATATTATATAATACAACTACTATATACAGACATCCACAGCATACTATATTTAAATTGTTCCTTTCAGGTCATAAGATTTAATTGCTGTGGAGGATTTCTCACTCTTGTGGAATAATGTCTTTCCTGACAGGTGAGACTTTGTGGCTGTGAAACAATCTCCGGTTCTGGGGTCCTCCTCCGTGGTGGTTGTAGGAGTCGACTCCTACAGTAACTGCCTGACTAACATATCAGCTTTCTCAGATATGTTGCCTATAAAAACTGTTGGGGTTGGATCTCAACTTTCATCGCTTTCAGAGTTTCTCTGAGCAGCATGGTCCTTCCTTGGTCTAATATGCTTTCTAACCAGAGGCACGCAGGTAGGCACCAACAACTGTTTGTCCACTGTTGGGCAACAGTTCATGCTGTTCAGCACGGAGACAGTTGTGACATCAGTTGGCTTCATTGTAGGAGTTGTGGATGGATTTCCAACCAAGTTGCAGTTGTCTCAGCCAGTTATGACCTCACAACGCTGGTCTTTCTGTTTTTACCACATACGAGGTCAGTGTGGCTTGTTGGCCGTTGTATTTCAGTTACGGATGTCATTCCCACAGGAGTTATCTTTTCTCTAATACATGTTCTTAATTGGAAAGGGATACTGTTGGGGATGACAGCAGTTCAGAGGTGGCTGAAGTTTCTGGGAATAGTTCACAAGGTGCAGGATAGATATGTACCACGGAAAAATAAGTTCTCAAATGGCAGGGTTAGGCAACCGTGGCTGACAAGGGAAGTAAAGGACGGCATAAAAGTCAAGGAAAGGGCATATAAGGTAGCAAAAGTGAGTGGGAAGTTGGATGATTGGGAGGTTTTTAAAATCGAACAAAAGGTAACTAAAAAAGCCAGAAGAAGGGAAAAGGTGAAATATGACAGCAAACTAGCCAATAATATAAAACAGGATATTAGAAGCTTTTTTAGTTATATAAATAGTAAAAGAGAGGTGAGAGTTGATCACTGGAAAATGATGCTGATGAGGTAGTAATGGGTGACAAAAAATGAATGAACTTAATAAGTACTTTGTATCATTCTTCACTGTGGAAGACACTAGCAGTGTGCCAGAAGTCCATGAGTGCCTGGGAGCAGGGGTGAGTGCCATTTCTATTACAAAGGAAAAAGTGCTGGGCAAACTGAGAGGTCTTAAGGTGGATAAGTCACCTGGACAAGATGGACTATATACCAGAGTCCTGAGAGAGGCTCCTGAAGAGATAATGGATGCATTGGTTATGATCTTTCAAGAATCACTTGATTCTGCCATGGTTCTGAGGACTAGAAAATTGCAAATGTCACTCCACTCTTTAAGAAGGGAGGAAGGAAATGATAGGCCAGTTAGCCTAACCACAGTGGTTGAGAAAGTGTTGGAGTCCATTATTAAGGATGAGGTTTCGGGGTAATTGGGGACTAATGATAAAATAAGTCAAAGTCAGCATGGTTTCTGTGAAGGGAAATCTTGCTTGACAAATCTATTAGAGCTCTTCGAGGAAGTAACAAGCAGGGTGGACAAAGGAGAGGCAGTGGATTTCCTTTACTTGGATTTTCAAAAGGCATTTGATAAGATGTGCTTATGAGGCTGCTTAACAAGATGAAATCCCATGGCATTACAGGAAAGATACTGGCATGGATAGAGGAATGGCTGACAGGCAGGAGGAAATGAGTGGGAATAAAAGGAGCCTTTTCTGGTTGGCTGCCGGTGACTAGTGGTGTTCTTCAGCGGTCAGTTTTGGGGCTGCTACTTTTCACATTGTTTGTCAATGATTTGGATAATGAAATTGACAGGTTTGTGGCAAAGTTTGCATATGATACGAAGATGCAGTGGTGCTAGAAAGTTAGTGATTTCTGCAAAATTTTCTCTATTTCTGCACAAGTATGACCTAAAATGTGAGCAGATTGTCACATAAGTCCTAAAACTAGATAAAGAGAACCCAATTAAATAAATAAAAAAATTACACTTGTTAATTTATTTATTGAGGAAAATGATTGAATATTACATATATATGTAGGAAAGAGTATGTAAATCTCCTGGGTAATGCCTTCTACAAAAGCTATTTAGAGTCAGATGTTCCAATCAATGAGATGAGATTGGAGGTGTGAGTTTAGAGGTGCCCTGCCTGATAAAAAGACACTCAAAATCAGGTTACTGATGGAGCCTGCTCTTCTCACAAAAGATCTGTTTATGTAGATCGGGCCTTAATCAAAATAACTTTCAGAAGACCTTAGAAGAAGATTTGTAGTAATGCATGAAGCTATAAAAGGCTACAAAAGTATTCCTAAAGACCTGAGTGTTCATCAGTCCACAGTAAGGGAAATAGTCTACAAATGGAGGAAACTCAATACTGTTGCTATGCTCCCTAGGAGTAGGCATCCTGCAAAGATCACACCAAGAGCACAACATGCAATGCTGAAGTAAGTGAAAAAGAACCCAAAAGCAACAGCAAAAGACCTGCAGAAATCTCTAGAACTTGTCTCTGTGCAGGTTTCCACTGTAAGAAAAAGACTCAGCAAGAATGGTGTTCATGGAAGGACACCACAGAGGAAACAACTGCTCTCCAAAAGAAAACATTACTGCATGTCTCAAGTTTGCAAAAGACCACCTGTGTGTTCCAAAATGCTTCTGGGACAATGTCCTGTTGTTAGATGAGACCAAAGTTGAACTTGAAATGCACACTGCTATGTTTGGAGGAAAAAGGGGACTGCACACCAACAAAAAAACCTCGTCCCAACTGAGAAGCATGGCGGAAGGAGCATCGTGGTTTGGGGCTGCTCTGCTGCCTCAGGGCCTGCACAGCTTGCAATCGTTGAGGGAACAATGAATTCAAAATTGCATCAAGACACTTCACAGGAAAATGTCAGGGTAGCGGTCAGTCAGCTGAAGCTTAATAGGAGTTAGACAATGCAACAAGACAATTATTCAGAAGAGAAGAGTAAATCAACAACAGAATGTTTTAAAAAGAAGAAAATTCGTGTTTTGGAATGGCCGAGTCAAAGTCCATAAGACCATAAGATATAGGAGGAGAAGTAGGCCATTTGGCCCATCAAGTCTGCTCCACCATTCAATCATAGGCTGATCCAATTCTTCCAGTCGTTCCCACTCCCCTGCCTTCTCCCCATACTCTTTGATGCCCTGGCTAATGAAGAACTTATCTATCTCTGCCTTAAATACACCCAATGACTTGGCCTCCACAGCTGCTTGTGGCAACAAATTCCAAAGATTTACCACCCTCTGACTGAAGTAATTTCTCTGCATCTCAGTTCTAAATGGATGTTCTTCACCCCTGAAGTCATGCCCTTTATTCCCACGCTCTGTTTTCTGCTGACCAGCTGATGCTCCAACCACGCTAGTAACTCCTCTGTAATTCCATAGGCTCCTATCTTGCTAAGCAGCCTCATGTGCAGCACTTTGTCAAAGGCCTTCTGAAAATCCAAGTACACCACATCTATTGCATCTCCTTTGTCTACCCTGCTTGTAATTTCCTTTAAGAATTGCAGTAGGTTTGTCAGGCAGGATTTTCCTTTCAGGAAACTGAGCTGGCTTTGGCCAATCTTGTCTTGTGCCTCCAGGTACTTCATAATCTCATCCTTAACAATCGATTCCAACAACTTTCCAAACACTGATGTCAGGCCAACAGGTCTATAGTTTATTTTCTGCTGCCTCCCACCTTACTTAAATAATGGAGTAACATTTGCAATTTTCCAGTCACCTAGTACAATGCCAGAATCTATTGATTCTTGACAGATCATTGTTAATGCCTCCGCAATCTCTCCAGTTACTTCCTTCAGAACCCAAGGGTGCATTCCATCAGATTAAGGAGATTTATCCACCCTCAGACCATTAAGCTTCCTGAGCACCTTCTCAGTTGTAATTTTCACTGCACGAACTTCACTTCCCTGACACTCCTGAATGCCCAGTATACCGCAGACATCTTCCACTGTGAAGACTGATGCAAAATACGCATTCAGTTCCTCTGTCAACTCTGCGTCTCTCATTACAATATCTCCAGCGTCATTTTGCATTGGTCCATTATCTACCCTCGACACTCTTTTACCCGTTATATATACTTAAAAAGGCTTTTGGTATCTTCTCTGATATTAGTCACCAGCTTTCATATTTCATCTTTTCCTTCCTCGTCAGCAAGTTTTTAAAAGCTTCCCAATCCTCTATCTTCCCACTAGCTTTGGCTTCCTTGTATGCCCTCTCTTTTGCTTTTACTTTGGCTCTGACTTCACTTGTCAGCCACAGTAGTGTCCTTCTTCCCTTTGAAAATTTCTTCTTATTTGGAATATATCTATTTTGCACTTCCCTCATTTTTCGCAGAAATCCAGCCACTGTTGTTCTGCTGTCCTTCCTGCGAATGTCCCTTTCCAGTCAACTTCAGCCAGTTCCCCTCTCGTGCCATTGTAATTTACTTTATTCCACTGAAATACTGGCACACTGGATTTTATTTTTTCCCTCTCAAATTTCAATGTGAACTCAATCATATTGTGGTCGCTGTTCCCTAAGGGTTCCTTAACCTTAAGCTCTCTTATCACCTCCGGATCATTGCACAACACCCAATCCAGCACAGCTGATCCCCTAGTGGGCTCAACAACAAGCTGTTTTAAAAAGCCATCCCTTAGACATCCTACAAATTTGCTCCCTTGAGGTCCAGTACTGACCTAGTTTTCCCAATCCACTTTCATGTTAAAATCTCCAATGATTATAATGACATTGCCTTTCTGACAAGTCTTTTCAATCTCCTGCAGTAATTTGTAATCCACATCCTGGCTGCTGTTTGGAAGCCTGTATACAACTGCCAATAGGGTCGTTTTACCCTTAACTCAACCCATAGAGACTCTACACCTTCCAAACTTAAGTCACCTCTTTCTACTGATTTAATACTATTTCTTATACACAGAGCCACACCTCCCCCTCTGCCTACTGACCTGTCTTTCCAATACACCGTATATCCTTGGACATTCAGCTCCCAATGGCAGCCATCCTTTAGCTAAGTTTCAGAGATGGCCATAATGTCTTATTTGCCAATCTGTAGCTGACTTTCAAGATCGTCCATTTTATTCCTTATGCTGTGTGCATTCAAATATAACACTTCCAGTCCAGTATTTGTTGCTTTCTGTTTTAACTGCTCCACCACTCTATTGCCTTCATTCCACTGGCTATGATTATGCCTCAACTCCTGCCTGTCCTTTCTATCATCCCTGTTGCACGCTATCTTTGATTTATTTCTGTTTTCCCTTTCCTCAACCCTGTCACTCTGGTTCCCATCCCCCTGCCAAATTAGTTTAAATCCTCTCTAATAGCTCTATTAAATGTGTCCGCTGGGATATTGGACCCTTTTAGGTTCAGGTGTAACCCATCCTTTTTGTACAGGTCATACCTCCCCCAGAAGAGGCCCCAATGATCCAGGACTCTGAAGCCCTGCCCCCTACACCAGTCTCTCAGCCACACATTAATACGCCTGATTGTGCTATTCTTGCACTCACTAGCACGTTGCACAGGCAGCAATCCTGAGATTACTACCCTAGAGATCCTGCCTTTCTGTTTCCTATCTAACTCCCTGAATTCTCTCTTCAGGACCTCCTCCCTTTTTCTACCTATGTCATTGGTACCAACGTGTACCAAGACTTCTGGCTGTTCACCCTCTCCCTTCAGAATACTCTGCACCCAATCCGAGACATCCCGTATCCTGGCATCTGGGAGGCAACACACCATGCGGATATCTCTATCAAGCAGACAGCAACTCCTGTCTGTTCCCCTCACTATGGAGTCTCCTATGATTACCTCATTCCTCATCTTCCTCTCTCCCTTCTCTTCCATGGAACCAGGCTCAGTGCCCAAGACGCAATCGCCGTGGTCGTCCTCTGTCAGGTCACCCCCTTCATGAGATCCAAAACGAGATAACAATTACTGAGGGGGATGGCCACAGGGGTGCTCTCTACTATCTGACCTCTTCTCTGACCATCACTCACTTATCTAATTCCTGCATTCTTGGGGTGACTAACTCTCTGTAGCTCCTCTCTGTCTCCTGTTAGCTCTCCCTAATAAACTGTAAGTTATCAAACCATAGCTCCAGATTCCTAACACGGTCTCTTAGGAGCTGCATCTCGGTGCACCTGATGCAGATGTGGCCATCTGGGATGTTGGAAGATTCCCAGGATTCCCACATCTGTAATCCAGAGCAAAATGCTACCTCTACTGACATGGTCTCTATTCTTCAAAAAAAATGCAAAGAAAAACCAAAAACAAAGTCCACCTACCCACTTACCTCACCAAAACCTGCTTTCGCTGAAGCTTGAATGAGCCAAAGCCTGTCGCTTCTACTCTCACCACTTGCCCACTCTCAACAATGGCCGCTCTGCTTATCCCCTCTGTACTTTTATTTAGTTCGTCGAGCTCGTTTGCAGCCGCTGATAGCCCCGCACAATTAAGTCCTGACTGGAAGGACCTGAAGCAAACAGTTCATGCAAAGAAGCCCACCAACATCCCAGAGCTGAAGCAGTTTTTTAAGAAGGAATGGCCTAACCTTCCTCCAAGCCAATATGCAGGACTGATCAACAGTTACCGGAAACACTTGGTTGAAGTTATTGCTGTACAAGAGGTTCACACCAGTTACTGAAAGCAAAAGTTCACATACTTTTTCCAACAAATACATTCAATATTGGATCATTTTTCTCAATAAATAAATGAAAAAGTATTATGTTTGTTTTGTGTTATTTATTTAATTGGGTTCTCTTTACCTAGTTTTGGGACTTAGGTGAAGATCTGATCGCATTTTAGGTCATATATATGCAGAAATAGAGAAAATTCTACAGGGTTCACAGACTTTCTCGCATCACTCTAAGTGGAGGGGTAGGTAGTGTTGAGGAATCAATACAACTGCAGAAGGACTTAGACAAGTTGGAAGAATGGGCAAAAATATGGCAGATGGAATACAGTGTTGGGAAATGTATGATAATGTATTTTGGTAAAAGTGCAATAGTGCAGACTATTATCTAAATGGGGAGAAAATTCAAACATCAGAGGTGCAAAGGGACTTAGGAGTCCTTGTGTAAAGACTCCCAGAAAGTTAATTTACAAGTTGAGTCTGTGGTAAAGAAAGCAAATGCAGTGTTGGGATTCACTTCAAGGGGAATAGAATATAAAAACAAGGAGATAATGCTAAGCCTTTCTAAGACACCTGTCAGGCTGCACTTTGAGTATCGTCAACTGTTTTGGGCCCCATATCTCAGAAAGGATGTGTTCTCATTGGAGAGGGTCCAGAGGAGGTTCATGAGGATGATTCTGGGAATGAAGGGGTTAAAATATGAGGAGCGCTTGGCAGCTTTGGGCCTGTACTCACTGGAATTTAGAACGTGGAGGGATCACATTGAATCCTACTGAATTTTGAATGAACTAGATAGGGTGGACGTGGAGAAGATGTTTCCTATGGTGGGGGTATCCAGAACTAGAGGGCACAGCCTCAAAATTGAGGGATAACCTTTTAAAACATGGTAAGGAAGAATTTTTTTAGCCAGAGAGTAGTGAATCTGTGGAATACTCTGCTGCAGACAGCTGTGGTAGCCAGGTCTGCGGGTATACTTAAAGCGAAAATTGATAGTTTCCTGATTGGTCAGGGCATCAAAGGCTATGGTGAGAAGGCAGGTGTATGGGGTTGAATGTGATCTGAGATCATCCATGATGTAATGGCAGAGCAGACTTGATGAGCTGAATGGCCTAATTCTGCTCCAATGTTTGATGGTCTCATGATCTTAATTGAATATCTGCAGGCTTCAGTTTGATACATTTGAAATGTCATTCAAACTCATCTTGTGGAATGACTGAAACAGATGAGCCAGTGTCCAATTCCATTTTAGTTAAATTTGCCATTCACTTTTGGCATAAGCCATATTGCTTGACCATTGTTAATTTTCACACTGTCAATTACAAGATTGACAGGACACAGTCCTGTGTTATTCTCATCATTATCTTATTTTACATCAACAGCATGCAGAATTGTGCTCTTTTTGAAACTGCAACTTGACTTTTATGCATTTTCTCTTCCCTGTGCTGACAATTTATTTTTATCTGCCCAATATGCTCTTGGTATGTGTACTACTTTGTTGCATTTTCTGCAAGTTTCACCTTTAAATCTGCATTGGTCTGATGTAGGTGAGCCCCTGCTACAATGATAATACAATTTGTTCAGCCAGATTGGTTTATGTTTTGATGCTGCAGTTTTGTACAGATTCACTTTCATTTCTGACTGCAACAGCATTGCATCTCTGTCTGCAATTTCTATTGAAACAGCATTTTCCACAGCTCGTTTGAATGTAAACTGTAATTCAGTCAGGAGCCATTTTTGTATGCTTTATTTTAAAATTCCACAAACTAAATGATCTCTTAGTGTATCATTAATCCCATTACTGAACTGACAATGCTCAGACAAATCTGTTCAATTCAGCCACAAACGCTGAAATGGACTCTCCATTTTGATTCCGCTGAAGAAACCTAAAGTATTTTGCAATCAACAATGACTTTGGTTCTAAGCATCCCTGCATCACTTTTACAATAACAGCAAAGCTAATTCTGATGGTTTGGTAGGAGCAGTCAAATGTCGAAGCAAACTGTCTGCCTTTAAACTTAATGAACTCAGCAAAATTGGCACTCACTTCTCACTAGCTATTTCATTTGCTTCAAAATATTGTTCCAATAGCTCAGTATACTTGAGCCAATTAACCATTGTGTACTCAAACTCGTCAATCTTTTTAATGTAGCCAGTCACTTCTGATTTTTACATGATTATTATCATCCGTTACTCACTCTTTATAAACCCTGATTTCTGTTTATGGTGTTTTAAAAAAAAACTCAGAAAACTCGATCATATCTTCTCTTCTGAAGGCATTCTCTCCACATGCTGGGCTGTGCTAAGCATTTTTTTTACGTCGAACATCTCATTCGCTTTAACAGTTGGCAGCTGTACTTTGTTACCAATCATATTTTGTAACTTCAAAGCCTTAAGTTAATTCAAAGAAGATGCAGAGAGATTGAAATACAGGTGTAACTTCGAGTTTACTTTAAGTGAGGCAGGTACGTATCATGTGGTAGTGATTCACGTATTTTTACATATAACCATAATCAATTATTTAAAATAGGACAGCTTAATCAAACAATATATATATATATATACAAGATTACTAAAATATTATTGAACTATTAAGTACACAGTAGCTATCATCTTCCAGCTAGCCTTCTTCCCCACCCCCCACCTTTTTATTCTGGCATTGCCCCCCTTCCTTCTCAATCCTGAAGAGGAGTCTTGGCCTGAAACATTGACTGCTATTCATTTCCAGCATTTTGTGTGTGATGCTCTGGATTCTTAGCATCTGTTGATTTTCTTGTGTTTATGTATTTAAAAGGAGCTGGTTAGTGCTTTGAAGTCAGAACAAGTTCTTCCAGCACCTGCCATCCACTTTCTTGTGTATTCATATATTTTGTCCCTTACAGGTTGGCATCAAGCATATTACATACTGAACGTAATGTGAGAGGGCATTCTGGGGAGATGAACTGAAAACTAAACAGCCTGTGACACATCACCCTTTGGGACTCTGCTCACTGGAATTTAGAAGAATGCCTGGGGGATCTTGACAGGGCAAGATAGGGTGGGTGTGGCGAGGATGTTCCTTTGTTGGGGGTATCCAGAACTAGAGGGCACAGCGTCAACATTGAAGAGCGACCCTTTGGAACAGAGGTAAGGAGGAATCTTTTTAGCCAGAGAGTAGTAAATCTGTGGAATGCTCTGCCACAGACTGTGGTGGAGGCCAAGTCCGTGCATATGTTTAAGGTGGAAGTTGATCATTTCCTGATCGGTCAGGACATCAAAGGATATGGCAAGAAGGCAGGGGTATGAGGTTGAGTGGGATCTGAGGTCAGTCATGATGGATGGTAGAGCAGACTCAATGGGCTGAATGGCCTATTTCAGTTCCTATATCTGATGGTTTTATGGAGTGGGGGCAGTTATCTCACACAATATGCCATCGGGTGAAGAGTGTCCAATTGCTTTTGCATCAACGACATTAAGCAAGGCAGAAAGTTGAAATGCCAAGATTGAGTGGGAAGCACTTATGATTGTCTTTAGAGCTAGGAATTCCATCAGTTTCCCTTTGGTCAAGGATTTACACTACTGGCATCAATTTTTGGTCTACATAAGGGCTTTCCTTCCCCAGCTGGCAATTGAATTGCTCTGTTACTGTCTGCACCTCAATTCAATATTAAGTACAGGAGGTCCAGATTAAGTCCAGGAAGTCACCATTCGAATGCTGATGAACTGTCTGGACTTCCCTTAGTTGTTACAGCTCCAGAGCCAACCCTGAAAGAGATCCTTTCCTTCAGGGAAGTACTTACAGCCCTGATAACTGCAGCATAAGTCCGGAAGTACTGACCCTGTACTAAAGTGGTGGACATGGTAACTCACAAACGGAAAGGAGAGCCAACCATAGAATAGAAACTTACTAGGCTTGATGGAAGAAGCTCACAGTCAGTCCAAGCAGGATGTTTACTATGGGGCTACCATGTTTCATTCCCCCATCATTCAGAAAGCAGGTGCTTGATGAGCTACATGCAGAAGACTGTGGCATAGTTGTGCACATAGCTATTTCTGGTGGCTAGGACTGGATGTAACCATCAAAGATAAAGCCAAAGCATGCCTTCATTGTCAATGAGTGTGAAGCATTCCTCAACTTGTTCCTCTGTGTTCATGGGAATGGCCTGAGGAACCAGGGCAGAGGATTCACTCCTATTTTGCAGGACCTGTGAAAGCCACATGCTCTGGGTCATAGTGGATGCAGACAGCAAATGGCCTGAGGTCACCATCATGAAGAGCACTACATCTGAAAAATGCATTGAGGAGCTACATTCCATCTTTAGCCACATTGGGTTCCTCAACAGCTTGTAAGTGACAATGTAGTGTACTGTCTGAGGAGTTCAAGGTGTTTATTGGAGTAAACAGTATTCAGCACATCAAGTCAGCATCATATCATCTAATATTATTGACTTTCTGACTAATAGACACCAATCAGTTAAGTTAGACAACCTCTCCAACTCCACTCTCACCCTGAACAAGGCTGTGTGCTGAGCCCTCATCTGTACTCCCTTTTCACCTATGACTGCGTTCCTGTACATGGTTCTAACTCCACAATCAAGTTTGCAGACGACACCACGGTGGTTGGCCTGATCAGACGGGTTGACGAGACGGCCTACAGGGACGAGGTCCAGCACCTGGCCGCATGGTGTGCCAATAACAACCTGGCCCTTAACACCCAGAAGACCAAGGAGATCATTGTGGACTTCAGGCATGCGAGGAGCCACACTCACATCCCCATCTACATCCACGGAGCTGTAGTGGAGCATGTATCAAGCTTCAAATTCCTTGGTGTCCACATTTCTGAGGATCTTACCTAGTCTCTGAACTCCTCCAACCTGGTCCGCCTTTATTTCTTGCGGAGCATCAAGAAAGCTCACCTCTGTCCCAGGATACTGATGGACTTTTACCACTGTACCGTTGAGAGCATACTCACCAACTGCATCTCAGTGTGGTATGGCAATTGTCCCCTATTGGACCGCCAAGCACTCCAGCATGTGGTGAAAACTGCCCAGCGGATTATCGGCACCCAATTGCCCACCATTGAAAACATCTACCATAAACGCTGCCTGGGCAGGGCGAAAAACATTATCAGGGATGCATCTCACCCTAACCACGGACTTTTTACTCTCCTCCCATCCGGTAGGCACTACAGGAGCCTCCACTCCCGCACCAGCAGGCACAGGAAGAGCTTCTTCCCTGAGGCTGTGACACTGCTGAACCTCAAATCACAGCGCTAGGCAGTATTGCATCCATATTGTACTGTCTCAGTACTTTTACATTTGTGTGCTGTAGCACTTACTTTTTATTCACAGTTATTTTGTAAATAACACTATTTTTTGCATTTCTGGACAGATGCTAACTGCATTTCATTGGCTTTGAATCTGTACTCGGCGCAATGACAATAAAGTTGAATCTAATCTAATCTAATGTAGCCACTAATGGCCTTGCTGAATGATTCATACAAACAATGAAACAAGCCCTTAAGACTTCAGTGGAAAATGGATGCCTCAACCAGCACCTTAGCACTTTCCTGCAACACATCTCACACCATCACCAAAATGGCTCCAGTCACTGCAGCTTGGTGTTCTTAGACTCCCAACACAAACCGATTGTGCTACATGAACAGAAAACCCAAGCAGAGGGACGTGCCCAAGTGAAGTACAGAAATTTCGCAGCAGGAGAGATAGTACTTGCCCAGAACAACATCTGTGGAACAAAGTGGATACTGTGATGGTGGTGGCACAAACTGGTCCTGTGTCGTACACAGTGGAAACTGGAGAAGGCATGTTGATCAGCTGTTGCCCACTTTTGAGGCTACTGAAAACCAACACAAACTGACTGACCAATCCAATTACAGTTGAAGAATTCTGAGACAACGGCCGCAGAAGCACCATTATGATCGTATGATAGAGTCTGTGCTCCATCGCCTGTGGTGGGGGGGGTGCCCTACTGAAAATGCAGTACTTCAGCCAACATCTATACATACTGTACCACCACCAAGAGATAAAATGACGTTGGTGCCATGTCGAGGTTGTTGGTACCCTCACTGGAACAGGTGGCTCCTGGTAGAATGAATCTCTACTTTAGTGACTATCCCCAGCACATGGGGCAGGATAGTCCTCAGGGGTACAGTACCGTGCAAAAGCCTTCGGCACATATAAGTATATATATCTAAAACCTTTGCACAGCACGCTGTTTGTCAATGTGGGGCGGAGAGCGAGTTAGTAAATTTGGCAGGAGCAAAGGCTGATGGAAATGGCGATGGTGGAGTGCCATGTGACCGATGTGGGACAGCCGGCAGAGGAGTGCCGGGGGGAGGGGTGGTGGCGCAGGTGCAGACACCCCAGGGAAGACACGCCCTGAGACACCAGGTAAGGTCATGTGATTCCAGAATGGTCATTACAGAGTGTCTGTCTGGTGTTTCCCACTCCCTCCCCTCTCCCTTCCCCTTTTCCAAACCATGATTCCCTTCTCCCTGCCCCCTTCCCACTCTCAAAAGAGACCCGTATCAAAATCGGGTTTATCATCACTCACATAAATCATGAAATTTGGTTTTTTTTGTGGCAGTAGTACAGTGCAATGCATAAAATTACTACAGTACTGTGCAAAAGTCTTAGGCACCCAAGATATACTGTGCTCATGGACTTCTTCATCAAGTAATGGCATTGTTGCACTGTTGTAACTATATGTTATAATTATGTGGTTTTGTTAGTTTTTTTCAGTCTTGGTCTGTCCTGTGTTTTGTGATATCACACCAGAGGAAATATTGTATCATTTCTTAATGCATGCATTACTAAATGACAATAAAAGAGGACTGCGTGTCTTCATAATCTAAAAAAAAATCTATATATATACACTGTATGCTCCTAAGACTTGTACTGATAATAGAGGCCGTCAACCTTCTTTCCTTAGTTTAAATTTTTTTTGTCGTTGGTTGAACTTGGTGTTTATAGTCCAGCAGTCTGTCCGTGTATGGGGAGGGGAGAAACCTTTAAAATAAGATGGGAAAGGGAGAGATATGTTACATATTCGTGTATATTTTGGCCCTTACGGATTGCTGTCAGGCTTCCCATTGAGTTATGTACTGAATGTAATGTGAGAGTACATTCTGGGTAGATGATTTACAAGCAAAATAAACTGCAGCACATTTGTTCCTAACTTCTCCATTTCTCGTGTGTGTTATTCACGGCCACCTGGTTCCCAGTACCACAAACGTAACATGCTTCTTGTAAACTGGAACCAATTTTGGACTAAAATCAAATCAGTAACCAACTGAAAAACATCTGATGATCATCTTAAACACAGCCGGGTGGTGAACATAGGGAATGGTTTCTCCTGACTGATATCTCCTGAGGTCTATCCATGCCTCTAAAATGCAACATAGCAATATGTCAAACCAGCACTGAATGCTGACTGAAGTCAGGATCAGTGCACTTAAAGCAATACTTGTAGATCCTTGTAGCTGTATTAAGGAAAAGCTGTAATGTTGAATCAGGTCCACAGGTCCAGCAAATGAGACACAAAGCACTCTCTGTGAATGGGTACATTAATCATTACAGCAGGAAAAACTTGACCAAATCTTCACTTTCCCTAAGTCAAATCTGAATATTCAACAAACATATGGTCGTTCAACAAACATACTAAGTTAAAAGTGCACGCAGAGCATACTTTACTTATCGACATGTGCATTCTTGCCTAAAACGAATGAAGAAGAGAGCAAGCCCCTTCCATGTGCTATTTTATATACCCAGGATAGTTGAAACTGGACATCAGCTAGTTGTCCAATGGGAAAAACAGCTACAGTTTTTAAACTGACCGATCACAATGCAAGCAATGTTGGACAATCGGAATAAGGCATGGCCCCCGCAGGACAGAAGATATTTGGGAAACTGAAATGTTTGATGGTAGATAAGTCACCTGGACCAGATGGACTACACTCCAAGGTTCTGAAAGAGGTAGCAGAAGAGACTGTGAAGGCATTAGCAACGACCTTTCAAGAACCACTAGATTCTGGAAATGGTTCCAAAAGATTGGAAAATTTCAAATGTCACTACAGTCTTTAAGAAGGGAGGGAGGCAATAGCAGAAAATTCTAGATCTGTTAATCTGACTTCAGTGGTTGGAAAGATGTTGGAGTCCATTATTAAGGATGTGATTTAGGACACTTGGAGGCATATGATAAAGTAGGTTAAGCATGGTTTCCTTAAGGGGAAATTGTACCCAACAAATCCCTGTTGAAATTCTTTGTGGAATTAACAGGCATGATAGAAAAAGGAAAGTGAGTGTATGTTACTTACTTGGATTTTCAGAAGGCTATTGCCAAAGTGCCACACATGAAGCTGCTAAACAAAATGGCATTACTGTAAAGACGGTGGCATGGATGTAGAAGTGGCTGACTGGCAGGAGGAAGCGAGGGAATAAAGGGGACCTTTTCTGTTTGGCTGCTGGTGACTACTGGTGTTCTGCAGGTGTCTGTGTCAGCTCTGTGACTTTTCACAGTATATGTCAATGATCTGTATGAGAGAATTGATGGCTTTATTGCCCAAGTTTATGGATGATACAAAGATAGGTGGAGAGTAGTAGTATAGAAGTGCGGAGTCTACAGAATAATTTGGACAGATTAGGACAATGAGCAAAGAAACAGCAGCTGGAATACAGTCTAGGGAAGTGTATGGCCAAGCACTTTGGCAGAAGGAATAAAAGACTGGACTATTTTCTAAATGGGGAGTAAATTCAGAAATCGGTGGTGGAAACGGACTTTGGAATCCTTCTGCAGGATTCCCTTAAAGGTTAACTTGCAAGTTGCGTTGGTGGTCATGTAGTTGGCAACAGCACATGACGAACATTGAGCTCTATAATGACCTACCGATGCTCACCACTAAAATTGAGGTGAGAAGACTGCAACCAGCAGGGCACTTTCTACGCCACCCCGAGCTACCTGCCAGCCTAGTCATCATATGGGAGCCCAAGCACGGGAGGATGAACCCTGGGCGCCCTCCCAAGACTATGGTCAACACTCTCCTAGAAGACAGCGGCACGGCCAATGTAGATGAACTGAACACACTGATGAGGGAGTGGGAGAAGTGGAGAGTCCGTCATCGTGCCCGACACTGGCCCCCTAGGCCTGAGTCGACATAGTAGTAGTAGTAGTAGTAGTGCGTTGGTGGTAAGGTAGGCAAATGGAGTGTTAGCATTAATTTCAAGAGGATCAGAATACAATAAGATGGATGTAATGCTGATAATTATATAAGGCATTGTTCAGACCACATTTGGAGTATGGAGGATGTCCCTTTAGAACAGTGATGAGGAGAAATTTCTTTAGCTAGGTGGTGAATCTGTGGAATTCATTGCCATAGGTGGCTGTGGAGGCCAAGTCATTGGGTATAGTTAACTCGGAGGTTGATAGGTGCTTGATTGATAGGTTCTTGATTCGTAAGGGCGTCAAAAGTCATGAGGGATGACAGGAGGATAGGGTTGAGAAGGAAAATAATTCCGCCATGAGGGAATGACAGAGCAGATTCAATGGACTGAATGGCCTAATTCTTCTCCTATGTATTATAGCCTTTAATTATGATGTGTTTATATTCCTTCCCATTATAAAATTTAGTTTCACATGCCCCAGTAACATTATGCAAGCTACAGTGAAACTGCCATAATCCATCACACTTGAGATTGCAGTAGTGGTGGACTGACAGGTTTTCCAGACTATTCGATGTTACTTGCATTTATTTCACTATTTTAAGAACAAATTCTACATTATGACAGTGATCTTTTCCAGTGAAATCAGTAACCAGGGCCATTGTGATTTATTTATTTATTTAGTAATACGGCGTGGAGTAAGCTTTTCCAGCCCTGTGAGCTGTGTCACCCAATGATGTCACAATTCCAGTTAATGCTAAATTGATCATGGGACAATTACAATTGTGAACTAATCTACCTGGTACATCTTTGGACAGTGGGTGGAAACCAGAGCACGTGGGGAAAATGGACACATTCTATGGCAAGGATGGACAGAGATTCTTTACAGAACCGCACTGGAATTGAACTCCTGGGCAGAAACAGCATTGTGCTAACCACTACGCTACAGTGGATGAACCAGATGCTGGATTATTGGGACTTCCAAATATTGGACAGTGGATTATTCAGGTTTTACTACACTGCCTTTGTTGAGGTGCTTTTGGATGTTCTCAGGAATGAATTCCCATCTTATTCAGGGCCATAAATTTTCATTCCCTATTGGATAAAATGGTGGAGAGTTACATTGCTTGGGATCCTGAAGGAATCAGAAATCAAAAGCCAAGGAAAAAAAAACAAGACAAAACAGAAATAGTTGGCATTGAAAAATAATGTTGATGTTTCACATCAGTGACCATCAGAACTGGAAAAGTAGAAAAACAAGAACTTTCCATATATCCTGCACAGCAGCAGGCAGAATGCCAGTTACACCCTTGCTTTGTAGAGAGGGAGGGAAATTAAAGGAGAAGTTCATCTGAATAAGCATGTTCAGCTAGTTGGTAGAAGGTACCAGCAGGAAACTACAAGGTAATACGATGTTGAATGGGATAGATTCTGAACAGAGACATAGACTGCAGATGCTGGAGTCTAGAGCAACACACGAAGTACTGGAGGCACTCAGCAGGTCAGGCAGCACCAGTGGAGAGAAATGGACAGCTGACTTTTCAGGTTCACACCCTTCTTGCGGTTGAATGATAGTTATTGACTCAGAACATGAACTGCCCAATTCCCTCCATAGATGCAGAACAGATCTGGCAACTCAGAATTGAGCATTTCTTAGGCATCGAGGGCATTCAACAGCAGCAAATACACCACACGTATCCATGGGTGTGTTGGTTGTTAACACGAACAACACATTTCACTATATGTTTTAATGTGATAAGTAAATCTGAATCTCAACTGCAAAATGCAACCTCGTGGATCAATGGGTCACTCACTCTACCAATGAACACAGTCCACATTCAACACAATTAAACCCTGCTTCATGGGAAGTTCACAACAACATAGCTTCTGAAAGGCCCAACAAAATGGCAAAATCCACATGTCCACCTAAATCATCTTGCAGTGTTTCATGTATCACAATATGCTTGTGTGTATAATCCATATAACCTGTTCCCCTTGAGCCAGAACAACGATTTCACTCAAGGTGCCTCTTTTGCTCAGTAAATGAAAATAAAAGTATACCTTTCAAAAAAAAACCCCCTGCCAAAAGAAATGGACTACCTTTTAAAAAGGTATTCAAATATGCTTGGACCATATGTACAGATTAAAAAAAATTAGTAAAATAACATACTTTATGCATGAATAGTTGCAAGTAATAGCGCCTTATTTTTAAGCCACTACTAACATACTTCATAGTTACTGTTTTGAAACTCAAAAGCTGTGATTTTGAATTGTTTTCTTTGGTATCAAAAATAACTGCTACAATATGTGAGTTACCCTGTTATATTTTGGAGAGTGGAAGACTTTGAATTCTACTGTATATCCCACAGCTCTTCATGCAGAAGAGTAACTATAGATAATTTATTCAGTGACACCACAATCCTTGTTCCGTTAAAATTTCCTTTCTTTATAAACTTTGAGTTAGACTGATCAAAACCTGAATGAAACTTTAATGGTACCTGGGTTTTTGCTCAAGGAAGAAAAGGAGCAAGAGAAGTCATTGATCTTGACTGGACTGTATCTCAATATTTTCATGAGGTCCATATGCTTCTGTGCTGTTAATAAAAAGTCACAGCAAAAAAAATGAGGCAATGATGCATTAATGCAGCTCTTGATGAAAGTCTTGTTTGTGGACCCATCTTCAGGAACTCAGTGGGTTGCAAGACCAAAGGACTTGATTACTTCTGAATTGGCTTTACAGTGAACCAGATTTCCAGACAGAAGTGGTGCCAAGGTATGCATCGTGCGCTTTTGGATGTCGCTGCCCAATGTGTGGATGGGAAGGTGGCATTGTTAAGGGTTGGGGAGGCAGGAATCAGCAAAGAGAAGGCAACTCTGTAAAGGCAAAGCAAAGAATCAGAGCATTTATATTCCATAGTAGAAAAAAGGTCAAGCTCCCAAATCTAGAAGTTCAGAATGTCAAGGTGAAAAGGGAAAGTTTACATCTGAGGCTAAAAACCCAGAAACTTAATTATTGGAAGTCTGGAGGTGAATTAAAAAAGTTTAGAAACAAAAGGAAAGTATGAAAATAATTGGCATACAAGTTCAAATAAACTCAGAGTTTGTAAATATGTAATATGCAAAAAATAACCAGCAAAACAAGATATGTTAGAGACACAAAAGACAACCTATATGTGGAGGTTGTCATCTATCTACAGCACATGCAGAGACAATGCAGCCCATTACCACTCATTATTTACTGAATAAACATTCTCCTGAATGAATGTTAAGAATGCTGTACTCACTACATTGTATCCAATATATTTTTATTACAATTGAAATTACCTCCCTATTTGGTATATCTTGGCCATTCACCTTTTTCTATTTCCCCATGGAGTGTTCAAAGTTCAATGGTGCACGTGCTGCTTTGCCACCATATTTTTCAGTTCAAATATTATGCTTTATATACTATTTTTCAAATCTGGTTCATTCAGAAATACCTGTTATGGATTTACTTTATCCTTACAACTTTCAATAATGTGCTCCAAAATCCACAGCACCTTGGAAACTTTCATGGTTTTAATTGCCAGGAGTTTATTGTGGGAAAATCCCATCAACAACATGGTGTCAAGACACTGAAGCAGGGACCTAATCACAGACCAAGTACTGTACACACTGTGATATATCTTGAGTAGCAAATCCAGAGAGGCAACAGAGTTGGTGTCAAAGTTCAAGCAGAGATCAAAAGCTCCAGAGAAATCCATAAAACCAGAATCAGGAAACAGGTAGAGCTAATATTCAGACAGAGCTCAGATACAAACACTGGAAAGGCCCAGGAAAACTCACTGGCACATTCTGGCAACAAACAGCTGAAAACAGAGGAGTAAAATACACTGAGCAATAAACAGAGAGGCAGGTGATAGGTGGGGCACAATGAGACAGAAGTGGCAGCAAAACAGATAATAATGAGAAATAGGTGAGGGACGGAGTACTCAGTGATACAGGGGCCGGAGTAGAGCAGGAGTGGGGACAGGAGAACATGGGGCATGAAAACAAACAAGAGCAGGTGGCAATACAAAAGCACAGAATGATGACTAGGGGGAAACACACAAAAAGACAGAGTTCAACTGGAGGTACTGACCATGGATCTACTATAACTAATGGATATTTAGTATTTTATAAATGTGGGAGCATTTATATCATGCATTGTCTATTTTTTTTTTGGCTAATTATCATTTACGGTTCAGTTAGTGAATCAGTACTCCTCTCTGCTGGAAGAAGCATTGAATGTTCTCTGAGTTGAGATTCAATGCATATCACCAAACATTGACCAGTTGATCCTTCAATGCCTGGCCACTTCACTTGCAGACCTTACTGTCAGGATGAGCTTGTGGTAGAACATTCAAACAATTAGTTCAGAATCAGAATCAGAATCAGTTTTATTATCACTGGCATATGTCATGAAATTTGTTAATTTAGCAGCAGCAAGAGAATGAAATACATGATAATATAGAAAAAAAATAAATCAATTATAGTTAGTCTATATATGTTTATTAAATAGATTAAAATAGTGCAAAATCAAAAATAATATATTAAACAAAATGAGGCAATGTTCAGGAGTTCAATGTCCATTTAGGAATCATATGGCAGAGGAGAAGAAGCTGTTCCTGAATTGCTGAGTATGTGTCTTCAGTGTTACGTACCCCGTAACTGGGTTGCCAAACGAGCAGAAATGGAACACTCGTTGGAGTCTGGATTACTAGGAACAAATGAAGTCTTATTAAAGAACTAAGTAATACAGTACTCTAATCGTAAGGATATAAATGTGACTGGTTAGTAATGATAATACACACATATGCACAGAACTAGGGTAATAGGAATCAACCAAGCTCTATTTTGGTCTATCTACCAAGTCTAGGGGTAAAATGATCAGTCTTAAGTGACGCAGAGTTCATTTCAGTTTAGTGCAATTCACAGTAATCGCTGTTGTGGCACCATTGGAAAGAGAGAGAGAGAGAGAGAGAGAGAGGGATGCAATTTGGATCAGGCAGACCTTTGATGTCTTCGCAGTTGGTTTCGGGCCGACCCTTTTATATCTTCTATCCCGCTGTGGTCACTGACTGTGACCCCTCCTTTCCTGATACGATCGTTCTTCTGCAGTGAACCCAGCACCCAGACAAGGGCAGACACACACCCCAGGTTCCCACCGATCGTACCTTTACACCCTGTGAGCCTCTGGTCGGTTCCCACAAACCGGACCTCCAAACTCCCACCACTTGGAGGGGCACACCGCTCTTTCCAGGGTCTCATTGTCTTGTGGTGTGTCACGTGCCTTAGCGAACCTGCTCTTTTTATCCCCCTGCTGGGGTAGCACCTGTCCATCAAACTTCAAACAGTTCAGGTTCAAAGTAACCGGTCTGTCAATATTCTGAATTGTATTTCTTTTCCGTTAATCCCTCTCTTCTCTCTTATTAGCATTTTGAATGTTTCTCCATTGTCTCTCTTATCTCTCTCATTAGCATCAATCATCCGATAGCTTTGTTTGGCGTCACATCAGACTCCTGTACCTCCTACCTGATGCTAACAATGAGAAGAGGGCATGCCCTAGGTGATGGGGTCCTTAATAATAGGTGTTGCCGTTCTGAGGCACTGCTTCTTAAATATCTCTTGGATTCTACGGCTATATCCCAAGGTGAAGTTGATAAATTTTACAACTTTGTGCAGCTACTTTCGGTCTTGTGCAGTAGCCCTCCCACCATCGCGCTCCCCCCCCCACCAATACCAGACAGTGATGCAGCCTGTCAGAATGCTCTCCATGGTACATCTACCGAAATTTGAGTGTTTTAGGTGACAAACCAAATCTCTCCAAACTGCTAATGAAATGTAGTTGCTGTCTTGCGTTCTTTATAGTTGCATCACTATGTTGGGACCAGGTTAGGTTATCAGAGATCTTGACACCCAGAAACATGAAATTGTTTACTTTCTCCACTTCTGATTCCTCTATGAGGATTGGTGTGTGTTCCCTTGTCTTACCCTCCTGAAGTCCACAATCAGCTCTTTAGTCTTACTGACATTGAGTGCAACTCTGTTGTTACAACACCACTCAACTAGCTGGTATATCTCTCTCCTGTGTGTCCAATGACTGCCAAACAAGACCCAGATCTATGTCACAAAATAATCCCCAACTTGATACCCTGTTCTGACATTTTAACCGATACTCCAGTTGGATTCCTAATCATGTACCATTTCCATGAGCCACAGGTATTGCTGTGAATATCTCAGTGGGGATCATTTCCAGCTCATCCTATCATCTCTTGCTTTCTGACTTACTTTGTCTACCTATCAAATCACACCTCAGATTTATTTATAGATACCAGTCTGTTTCCCTCCCTCATCTTCCTCTTCCCTTGGTCTGTTGTGAGCTCCAGGCCTACAAGCATCCCAGGTCACTGTGTTGTTCTTTACTGATCATCCCTTAAATTAATTGTTTTAATAATAATGGCCAGGACTCTAACCTATGGAATATTTTCTGTCAACATCTATGCCTTTAACATTGTCCCAAAAACCTATTTCTGCATTTCTAGCTGGGTGTTGAACTCCATAGCACATTATAAAATAATTTTAAATGTGCAATACACATGCAAACTATGGTTAGAATTTTTTTAGACCAAGTCTTCAATGAGGACTGAAATGGCATCATTTGGCAAAACCCAAACATAACATCATTGTAATACATGCAAAATGCTGGAGGAACTCAGCAGGCCAAGCAGCATGTTTGGAAATGAGTAAACAGTTGACATTTCAGGCCAAGAACCCCCATCAGGAGTCTTGATGAAAGGTCTTGGCCCGAAATGTTGAATGTTTACTCATTTACTCATTTCCATAGATACTGCCTGGCCTGCTGAGTTCCTCCAGCATCTTGTGTATGCTGCTTTGATTTCCAGCATCTGCAGATTTTCTCATCTTAGCATCCATGAGAAGTGACCTGATAGAGGTGTATAAGATGATGAGAGGCATTGATCATGTGGATAGTCAGAGGCTTTTTCCCAGGGCTGAAATAGCTAGAATGAGAGGGCACAGTTTTAAGGTGCTTGGAAGTAGGTACAGAGGAGATGTCAGGGGTAATTTTTTTTACACAAAGAGTGGTGAATGCGTGAAATGGGCTGCCGGCGACGGTGGTGGAGGCAGATACGATAGGGTCTTTTAAGAGACTCCTGGATAGGTACATGGAGCTTAGAAAAATAGAGGGCTATGTGTATCCCTAGGTAATTTCTAAGGTGAGGAAATGTTCGGCACAGCTTTGTGGGTTGAAGGGCCTGTATTGTGCTGTAGGTTTTCTGTGTTTCTATGTTTCTTCTTCCAAGGAACAAGTTCTCCTGAAAATCACATGCCGTTCTGCTTGAAGATGCAGTCTCTATAAAAAGTATTCACCATCCACCCCCCCCACTCTGCCAGAAGTTATCATGTTTATTGTTTTGCAACATTCAATCACAGTGGATTTAATTTGGTGTTTTTGACACTGATCAATAGGAAAAGACTCATGTTAAAATGAAAACAGAATAATACAAAGTGATCTAAACTAATTACGAATATAAAACACAAAATAATTGATTACGTAAGTGTTCACATCCCCTCCCTTAGTATGACACACCAAATCATCACTGGTGCAGCCAATTGGTTTTAGAAGTCACATAATTAGTTAAATAGAGATCTGTTTTTGGATACCAGTGTGCAGTCCAGGTGTTTCAACTGATTGTAGCGAAAATACACCTGTATCTGGAAAGCCCAACTGCTGGTGAGACAGTATCCTGGCAAAAACTACACCATGAAGACAAAACAATACTCTAAGCAACTCCACTGAAAGGTTATTGAAAAGCACAAGTCAGGAGATGGATACAAGAAAATTTCCCTTGGAGTACAGTTAAGTCAATCATCAAGAAATGGAAGGAATATGGCACAGCTGTAAATCTGCCTAGAGTAGGCTGCCTTCAAAAACTGAGTGAGCATGCAAGAAAGTGACTAGTGAGGGAGGCCATTGAGGACCTATAATGACTCTGGAAGAGATACAAGCTTCATGGCTGAGATGGGAGAGACTGCGCATACAGCTGTTGCCCGGGTGCTTCACCAGTTGCAGCTTTATGGGAGAGTGGCAAAGAGAAATCTACTGTTGAAAAAACTCACGTGAAACCTCAGCTAGAGTTTGCCAGAAGGCATGTGGGAGACTCTGGAATCAGTTGGAAGAAGGTTATATGGTTTGATGAAACCAAAATTTTTGGCCATCAGACTAAAGGCTATGTTTAGCATAAGTCAAACACCACACATCCTCAAAAACACACCATCCCTACCGTGAAGCATGGTGGTGGCTGCATCATGCTGTGGGGATACTTCACTGCAGCAGGTCCTGGAAGGCTTGTGAAGGTAGAGGGTAAAATGAATGCAGCAATATACAGGGAAATCCTGGAGGAAAACCTGATGCAGTCTGCAAGAGTACTGAGACATGAAAGATTTGTTTTTCAGCAAGAGAATGACCCCATGCATAAAGCCTAAGCTATGCAGGAATGATTGAAAAACAACAAAGTTAATATGTCCTGAAGTGGCATTAACCCAACAGAGAATTTGAAGCTGGAGTTGAAAAGGGCTGTTTACTCACAATCTCCATGCAATCTGAGAGAGTTTGAGCAGTTTTGTAAAGAAAAATGGGGAAAATTTGCAGTGCTCTGATGTGCAAAGCTGGTAGAGACCTATCCTCGCAAACTCAAGGCTGTAATTGCTGACGAAGGTGCATCTACTAGATACTAACTTGAAGGGGGAAAATACTTATGTAAACAATTATTTTGTGTTTTATATTTGTCATTAATTCAGATCACATTGTACAGATCTGTTTTCACTTTGACATGAAAGAGTCTTTTCTGTTGATCAGTGTCCAAAAAAAAAGCCAAATTAAATGCACTGTGATTCAATGTTGTAAAACAATAGAACATGGAAACTTCTGGGGGCGGGGGGGGGGATGCTTTTTATAGGCACTGTAGATTGCTTGCCTTCACTTTCACTGGGTCAAAAATCCAGTTTATCTTTACCGTCTGTTTGAGCCCTTCAACACAAGGACAGCAGCAATTGATACACACAGCTCACCAGTACGACATCAAGGACACTCAAGGACAGTAAATGCTGTCTTTGTCATTGACAAGCACATCCAGTAAAAGAATTAACAAAAACTCTTCAGAGGACTTGAAGTACTGGAGATCAAGTGACTTATTTGCGACCTTAAACCATTGTTGTTCTGTAGGCAAAATTGTAAAACAATTAGGAAAAAGTAAGATTCTACAAGAATGAAAACATATAATGAAGACGTAATGTCATTAAAACTATGCAACAAGTTAGACTCCTGTAAAGACTTCAAGGTATTACGTGACGCATACTCCTTTGTGGGGGGAGGGGTGGCGAAGGAGCAAGCACGAGCAGATTTAAAGGCCATTCTGGAAAGTAACCTTTGAAGAATTTTGTTTGCAGGACGAATGGCAAATTGAGCCATTCCCACATGCAACTTGCAGGTTTGAGGTGGAACATTTGCCCCATTTTATATGTCCCATTAGCTTTGCTCTTCATATGGCCCTTCACTACTTCACTTCTCAAACATATTTCCAATTACATTGGGAACTTTTAATTGAATCAGCTACTACCACACTTTCAGGCTGTGCATTCCTGATTATATCAACATGAAATCTGGTACCTTGTCAATTAAACCCATGTTCTTTGGTTACACATTCTCCTGGTTGGTACTTATTCCCAACTAACATCTCTTCTCCATTCAAATTTTAGTTCTAGTCCTCTGCAGCTTGTGTAGTGCATCCCTAAAGGAGTGTTATGCCTCTTTCTTAAAGTGCTGATACGAGAAAAATCTTGAGAAATCAAGGAAAGAAGGTTCCCATCGACTATCTATTCATTTCCATAGATGCTGCCTGACCTGCTGAGTTCCTCCACTATTTTGAGTGAATGTTGCTTTGGATTTCCAGCATCTGCAGACTTTCTTGTAGTGATAATGTTGAACATAGTTCCCAAATAGTCAGCCTGGGCCATGTTTTTCTATGTACAGTTGACTTCCCAAGGAACATCATCTTTCTCAGTTGATTCAGCTCCCTGCACCAAAAGGATAACTCTGCACCCAAAACATACGGACAACCTGAGAGTCTGATCTTCATTAAATCAGTTTGCTTTAGGCAAGCTCCTCCTACTGAACATTCACAGATGAGTGGAAAACATCACGTTATTCAAAGTTGGCATTTTTCCTTTACAAAAATAAAAAGCAGTCTTTATGCTGGCTGGGATCTGTGGAGCCAATTGCTGTGCCCAGAAGCAAGCTGGAGCTTTGCCAGAGCACGTTTCAATCTGCAAGAGGCAAATGGCTGCTTCACTAACTATTGGTTCAGGTTCAGTGGACAAACAGCACTTATCCCCTACATGTTTCAACTACCAAACTATCAAATGCAGCCTAAAATTAAATGGAAAATAACCCCAAAAAAATCTCCATTTAGCTCATGAGGAAAGGCAGAAATATATTCAACCTTTTACGGTTAACTGCTGCTGCTTCTAACTACTGCTGCGGTGAAAAAGGCGAATGGTATGCTGGCATTTATAGCGAGAGGATTCGAGTACAGGAGCAGGGAGGTACTACTGCAGTTGTACAAGGCCTTGGTGAGACCACACCTGGAGTATTGTGTGCAGTTTTGGTCCCCTAATCTGAGGAAAGACATCCTTGCCATAGAGGGAGTACAAAGAAGGTTCACCGGATTGATTCCTGGGATGGCAGGACTTTCATATGAAGACAGACTGGATGAACTGGGCTTGTACTCGTTGGAATTTAGAAGATTGAGGGGGGATCGGATTGAAATGTATAAAATCCTAAAGGGATTGGACAGGCTAGATGCAGGAAGATTGTTCCCGATGTTGGGGAAGTCCAGAACGAGGGGCCACAGTTTGAGGATAAAGGGGAAGCCTTTTAGGACCGAGATTAGGAAAAACTTCTTCACACAGAGAGTGGTGAATCTGTGGAATTCTCTGCCACAGGAAACAGTTGAGGCCAGTTCATTGGCTGTGTTTAAGAGGGAGTTAGATATGGCCCTTGTGGCTACGGGGGTCAGAGGGTATGGAGGGAAGGCTGGGGCGGGGTTCTGAGTTGGATGACCAGCCATGATCATAATAAATGGCGGTGCAGGCTCGAAGGGCCGAATGGCCTACTCCTGCACCTATTTTCTATGTTTCTATGTTTCTATGTTTCTTACCAAGGAAATAACATTTAGAAAACAAAGGATAGATATTCTACCTTCTTAATGCAGATAAAGCAGTTCAAACACAGTAAGATTTCACAATCAATCATTGCAATAAGTGAGATTAATGTGCAGCTAATCTAATTTTTGTGGGATTGGGGAATGTTGATAAAGACACCACACATTCCTTCAGATGTTACCATGGGACCTCTAATATTCTATCCAACAATTATCTGGAGGCCTTACCTTCACATCCTACTAATACATCCTCAATAAACATTCCCACATAATCTGCTTACGTGTTTCATACAAGGCAGAACTCACAATATTCTAACTTACGCACAAGAGTAGGGAGCCTTATTAAAATTCAAGGAAACAGGAATTGTGCCAAAGAACAGCCACAAAATGCTGGACAAACCCAGCAGGCCAGGCAGCATCTATGGAAAAAAGTCCAGTCAACATTTCGGGTCGAGATGTTGCATGGCCTGATGAGATCCTCCAGCATTTTTTGTGTGTTACTTGGATTTCCAGCACCTGCAGATTTTCTCTTGACCATGCCAAATAAGCAGTGGTTAGCCTACTGCTATACTCTCTTTACATCCACAAAAGTGTGGCTAGGCACAACTCAAACACAATCTACGAATCTGCCAATGTCACAACTATTGTTAGCAGAATTTCAGATGGTGACGAGGAGGCGTACAGGAGCAAGATAGATCAGCTGGCTGAGTGGTGTTGCATCATCAGCCTTGCCCTCATAGTCAGTAAGACCAAGAACTTCAGGAAGGGGAAGTTGAGGGAACACACATCATTTCTCATTGAGGGATCAGAAGTGGAAAAGGTGACCAGTTTCAAGTTCCTGGGTGTCAACATCTCCGAAGATCAATCCTGGGCCCAAAATACTGATGCAATTACAAAGAAGACACAACAGCAGCCATCTTTGTTTAGGAGTTTGAGGAGATCTGGTATGTCACCAATGGCACTTTGCAAATTTCTACAGATGTACCATGGAGAGCATTCCAACTGGATGCATCATCATCTGGTATGGAGGGGCCACTGCACAGGATTGGAAAAAGCTGAAGAAAGTTGGAAACTCAGCCAACTCCATCGTGGGCACTGGTCTCCCCAGCACAGAGGACACCTTATAAAGGCAATGCCTCAAAAAATGTGGCATTCATCATTAAGGACCATCATCACCCAGAACATTGCTACTATCAAGGATGTGGTCAAGGAGCAGTGGTACAGAAGCCCGAAAAAGACACACTTAATGTTTTAGGAACAACTTCTTCCACTCTGCCATCAGATTTCTGAATGGACAATAAAACCCATGAACACTACCTCACTATTTCCCTTCCTTTTTTTTGCACTACTTATATTTTTTAGGCATACTTATTGTATTTTATAGTCTTTTTAATATTATGTATTGCAATGTACTGCTGCCGCAAAACAACAAATTTCACAATATATGCCAATATTATTAGACCTGATTCTGATTCTGAACCATGAAAGGTTAGGGCAGGGAAAAAAGGTGAGAAAGTGAGACAGAAAGAAAGCACTTTCTCTTGTATTAAATCACTTCTGCCTTCAGAATATCCCGAAGTAGGTCACAAATAATGAAACATCATCCGTGTATTTTAGTAGCACAATTGTGGCAGCCAATGCCTCACAACTAGCAGTAAAATAAATGACCTGGTTGTCTGCAATCATTAGAGTGAAATTGCAACCAATCAAACTCAAAGGCCTTGCCTCAAAGAATGTTTAATTACTTGGGTGTAAATGCCAGGAAAATGAGTAGATAGATTGCTTTGAGCACAGGTTGGTAGAAGAATGGGAGGGGGAACTTTCCTTCCCGTCTCATTGGTAGTTGGGGTTACCAGCATAAGGATGCTCAGAGAACCTGATGCATGTAGTCAGCTCTCTGAAACTCCACCAAACCCCTCTCTTTCTTCGATTCCAAGTATGCCCAAGTCCTTACTTACAGCTTTAGCCAAGTCCTTACTGTGTTTCCACCCACTGGAAATGGTGAGGAGGTGCTCAGAAAGTAAAGAAGGCAGTCTCTTAGAAATTGTCCAGATCAGCAAGTTTAGTCCGTGGTCAAATTGAATACTTAATGTTGTGAACAGTTTGGTACAATGCAAGGTGATGGTTAGGACTCGGCAAGAAAATAGAATGCACAATTAAATCTATCCTGTCTCTTTGAATACTGCCTGAATAGGGTGGGGTTTGCAAGAAGAAGGGGTAGCAAATCTCACCCCATTCAGGTAGTATTCAAAGAGCCAGGAAGGAATTAATTGTACACTGAAACCAATAACTAAAATTTATCTCTCCTCAGTCAATTTTTGTGCTAGCTAAACACAAATAGATTATGGTGCTGGGAGGGGTACTTACAAGGTTGACAATTCAGTGACAAGACGTTGCTGGATACACTGATGAGGATTTAAAATGGGGCCAGTTTTACTGAAATGGGCAACATTGGAGAATGACAGTGTGCTTGATGAAGTTAAATGTAACAGAGATGAGGGAGGGAGGAGAAGATGGCGCTGCGATGCAGCGCGTGCAGCCGTTCTGAATTGATATCGATTATGAGAGAAAACTGGCAGAGAACATAAAAACGGACTGTAAAAGCTTTTATAGATATGTAAAAAGGAAAAGACTGATAAAGACAAATGTAGGTCCCCTGCAAACAGAAACAGGTGAATTGATTATGGGGAGCAAGGACATGGCAGACCAATTGAATAATTACTTTGGTTCTGTCTTCACTAAGGAGGACATAAATAATCTTCCAGAAATAGTAAGGGACAGAGGGGCCAGTGAGATGGAGGAACTGAGCGAAATACATGTTAGTAGGGAAGTGGTGTTAGGTAAATTGAAGGGATTGAAGGCAGATAAATCCCCAGGGCCAGATGGTCTGCATCCCAGAGTGCTTAAGGAAGTGGCCCAAGAAATAGTGGATGCATTAGTGATAATTTTTCAAAACTCATTAGATTCTGGACTAGTTCCTGAGGATTGGAGGGTGGCTAATGTAACCCCACTTTTTAAAAAAGGAGGGAGAGAGAAACCGGGGAATTATAGGCCGGTTAGCCTAACGTCGGTGGTGGGGAAACTGCTGGAGTCAGTTATCAAGGATGTGATAACAGCACATGTGGAAAGCGGTGAAATGATCGGACAAAGTCAGCATGGATTTGTGAAAGGAAAATCATGTCTGACGAATCTCATAGAATTTTTTGAGGATGTAACTAGTAGAGTGGATAGGGGAGAACCAGTGGATGTGGTATATTTGGATTTTCAAAAGGCTTTTGACAAGGTCCCACACAGGAGATTAGTGTGCAAACTTAAAGCACACGGTATTGGGGGTAAGGTATTGGTGTGGGTGGAGAATTGGTTAGCAGACAGGAAGCAAAGAGTGGGAATAAACGGGACCTTTTCAGAATGGCAGGCGGTGACTAGTGGGGTACCGCAAGGCTCAGTGCTGGGACCCCAGTTGTTTACAATATATATTAATGACTTGGATGAGGGAATTAAATGCAGCATCTCCAAGTTTGCGGATGACACGAAGCTGGGTGGCAGTGTTAGCAGTGAGGAGGATGCTAAGAGGATGCAGGGTGACTTGGATAGGTTGGGTGAGTGGGCAAACTCATGGCAGATGCAATTTAATGTGGATAAATGTGAAGTTATCCACTTTGGTGGCAAAAATAGGAAAACAGATTATTATCTGAATGGTGGCCGATTAGGAAAAGGGGAGGTGCAACGAGACCTGGATGTCATTATACACCAGTCATTGAAAGTGGGCATGCAGGTACAGCAGGCGGTGAAAAAGGCGAACGGTATGCTGGCATTTATAGCGAGAGGATTCGAGTACAGGAGCAGGGAGGTACTACTGCAGTTGT
Organism: Mobula hypostoma; assembly: GCF_963921235.1. Classification (NCBI taxonomy): domain Eukaryota; kingdom Metazoa; phylum Chordata; class Chondrichthyes; order Myliobatiformes; family Myliobatidae; genus Mobula; species Mobula hypostoma. The sequence continues at coordinate 80,375,662 of NC_086100.1, read as the reverse complement.
ACAAGGCCTTGGTGAGACCACACCTGGAGTATTGTGTGCAGTTTTGGTCCCCTAATCTGAGGAAAGACATCTTTGCCATAGAGGGAGTACAAAGAAGGTTCACCAGATTGATTCCTGGGATGGCAGGTCTTTCATATGAAGAAAGACTGGATGAACTGGGCTTGTACTCGTTGGAATTTAGAAGATTGAGGGGGGATCTGATTGAAACGTATAAGATCCTAAAGGGATTGGACAGGCCAGATGCAGGAAGATTGTTCCCGATGTTGGGGAGGTCTGGAACGAGGGGTCACAGTTTGAGGATAGAGGGGAAGCCTTTTAGGACCGAGGTTAGGAAAAACTTCTTCACACAGAGAGTGGTGAATCTGTGGAATTCTCTGCCACAGCAAACTGTTGAGGCCAGTTCATTAGCTATGTTTAAAAGGAAGTTAGATATGGCCCTTGTGGCTACAGGGGTCAGGGGGTATGGAGGGAAGGCTGGGTTCTGAGTTGGATGATCAGCCATGATCATAATAAATGGCGGTGCAGGCTCGAAGGGCCGAATGGCCTACTCCTGCACCTATTTTCTATGTTTCTATGTTTCTATGTGTTAACTAGGTCACCGTGCACAATCCTGATTTGACCAATCAGCCATACTTGGTATCAGAGCCAAACAGCATTCTGCCAGTAAAGCACTAGGAACAGAGTCAATGGATCCCTTGTAAGAAGAATCCCTTTCCTAAAATTGCGCCATTGAGATCCAGAAGTGCTTGAACCACTGCAATGGAACATAGGAAAGTACAGGTCCAAGATATTGTACAGATATTTTAACATCCTCCAAAGTCAATCTAACCCTTCGCTCCTACATAGCCCCCCATTTTTCTTTCATTCATGTGCCTATATATAAGAATCTCTTAAATGTCGCTAATGTATCTGCCTTTACCACAATCCAGAGCATTCCAAGCACTGTATAAAAGAAAATTGATTCTGATTAACCAACTTCCCCCATACTTAGCTCCAATCAACTTAAAAGCATGTTCTCTCATATTCCCATTGTCACCCTGAGAAAATGTCTCTGGCTGTCCACTCTATCAATGCCTCTTATCATCTTATACACCCTGCCAAAATGCTTCACATCCCGCTTTGCTCCAGAGAGGAAAGCCCTAGTTTGCTCAGCCTTTCCTCATAGCGCACATTCTCTAATCTTGACAGCATCCTGATAAATCTCCTCTAAAGGCAAACAAAAAAGTAATAAAGGGGAGAAAAGATGAAATATGAATGTAAGCCAGCCTACAATATAAAAAAAAGTGCCAAATGTTTTAATCAGATATATAAAGAGTAAAGAGAGACAAGAGTGGATATCAGACCACTGAAAAATGATACCTGAGACGCAGTAACAAGGTTTAAAGAAATGGCAGATGAACTTAATAAATATTTTGCATCAGTCTTCAATTTGAGAGTGTCAGGGGTAGAAACCGGTGTAGTTGCTATTACTAAGTCGAAGTTGCTTTTGAAGCTGAAAGGTTTGAAGGTAGATAAGCCACCTGGACCAGTTGGACTACACCCCAGGATTTTGAAAGAGGTAGCTGAAGAGATTGTGGAGGTAATGATCCTTCAAGGATCACTAGATTCTTGTATGGTTCTGGAGGATTGGAAAATTGCAAATGTCACTCCACTCTAAGAAGGGAGGGTGGTGGGTCTCATCAGCAAGAACGACGAGTCAGCATACAGAGAGGAGGTGCAGCGGCTAACGGACTGGTGCAGAGCCAACAACCTGTCTCTGAATGTGAACAAAACAGAAGAGATAGTTGTTGACTTCAGGAGAGCATGGAGCGACCACTCTCTGCTGAACATTGACGGCTCCTCCGTTGAGATCATTAAGAGCACCAAATTTCTTGGTGTTCACCAGGCGGAGAATCTCACCTGGTCCCTCAACACCAGCTCCATAGCCAAGAAAGCCCAACAGCGTCTCTACTTTCTGCGAAGGCTGAGAAAAGTCCATTTCCCACCCCCCATCCTCACCACATTCTACAGAGGTTGTATTGAGAGCATCTTGAGCAGCTGCATCACTGCCTGGTTCGGGAATTGCACCGTCTCAGATCGCAAGACCCTGCAGCGGATAGTGAGGTCAGCTGAGAAGATCATCGGGGTCTCTCCTCCCGCTATTACAGACATTTACACCACACGCTGCACCCACAAAGCTAACAGTATTGTGAAGGACCCCACGCACCACTCACACAAACTTTTCTCCCTCCTGCCATCTGGCAAAAGGTACTGAAGCATTCGGGCTCTCACGACCAGACTGTGCAACAATTTCTTCCACCAAGCCATCAGACTTCTCAATACTCAGAGTCTAGACTGACATCTACATCATTTATTATTATATTGTAATTTTTCCTCTACTGTGCCTATTGTCTTGTTTATTAATTATCGTACTGCCCTGCACTATTTTGTGCACTTTATGTAGTCCTGTGCAGGTCTGTAGTCTAGTGCAGTTTTTATGTTGTTTTACGTAGTCTAGTGTAGCATTGTGCTGTCTCACATAGTCTAGTGTAGTTTTGTGTTGTTTCATGTAGCGCCATGGTCCTGGAGGAATGTTGTTTCGTTTTTACTGTGTACTGTACCAGCAGCTTATGGTCGAAATGACAAAAAACTTGACTTGAAAAGAAAGGAAATTATTGGCCAGTTAGCCTGACCTCAGTGGTTGGGAAGATGTTGGAGTCCATTATTAAGAATGAAGTTTCAGGGTACTTGGAGCTGAATGATAAAATAGGCCCAAAACCAGTATGGTTTTTTTAAGGGAAAATCTTGCCTAACAAACCTGTTGGAACTCTTTGAGTAAACAACAAGCAGGATAGACAAAGGAGAGTTAGTGGATGTCATTATACTTGGATTTTCAGAAAGTGTTTGACAAGGTGCTGCACGTGAGGCTGCTTAACGAGATAAGAGTCCATGGTATTACAGGAAAGATATTAGCATGGTTAGAAGATTGGCAGACTGGTAGGAAGCAAGGACTGGGAATAAAGGGGGACTTTTCTGGCTGGTTGTCAGTTACTAGTGGTGTTCCAGGGGTCAGTGCTGGGACCACTTCTTTTCCTGTTGTATGTCAATGATTGTATGTTAATGTCGATGACCGAATTGATGGCTTTGTGGCCAAATTTGTAGATGATATGAAGATAGGTGGAAGGGCAGGTAGTGTTGAGGAAGCAGCGAGGCTGCAGAAGGATTTAGACAGATTGGGAGAATGGGCAAAGAAGTGGCAGATGCAATATAGCGTAAGGAAGTGCGTGATCATGCTATTTGAATGAAGGAATAAAGGTCCAGACTCTTTTCTAACTGGGGAGAAAATTCAAAAATCCGAAGTGCAAAGGGAGTTGGGAACCCTTGTGCAGGATTCCTGAAAGCAGGGGTTCCCAACTTTTTTTATGCCATGGACCTCTACATTAGCTGAGGAGTATGTGATCCCCAGGTTAGGAACCTTTGCCCTTAAGGTTAACTTGCAGGTTGAACTGGTGGTAAGGAGGCAAATGCAAAGTTAGCATTAATTTTGAGAGGATTGGAATACAAGAGCAAGGATGTTCCACTAAAGTTTTATTAGGCATTAGTCAGTTCACACTTGGAGTATTATGACCAGTTTTGGCCCCTTATCTAAGAAAAGATGTGCTGGCATTGGAGAGAGTTCAAAAGAGGTTCATGACAATGATTCCAGGAATGAAATTGTAATGCTTGAAGAGCATTTAATAGTTCGCGGCCTGTACTCACTGGAGTATAGCAGAATGGTGGGGGGGGGGGCGGGGGTGATCTCATTGAAACCTAGCAAATATTGAACGGCCGAATAGAGTGGATGTGGAGAGAATGTTTCCTGTAGTGGGTGAATCTAGGACCAGGGGGCACAGACTCAGAATAGAGGGATGTCCATTTAGAGTAGAGATGAGGAGAAATTTTCTTAGCAAGGGGGTCATGAATCTGTGGAATTCATTGCCACTCATACGTGTACAGGTCAGGTCATTGGGTACATTTAAAGCAAAGGTTGATAGTTTCTTGATCAGTCAGTGCATCAAAGTTTCTGGGAAGAAGGCAGGAGAATGATGCTGGGAGGGATAATAAATCATACTTTATACTTCATTATCACCAAGCACTTGATACTAGAATGTACAATCATCACAGTGATATTTGATTCTGCACTTCTCACTCCCTGGAGTACGAATCGATAGTAAATATTAAAAATTTAAATTATAAATCATAAATAGAAAATAGAAAAATGGAAAGTAATGTAGTGCAAAAAAACTGAGAGGCAGGTCCGGATATTTGGAAGGTACAGCCCAGATCCGAGTCAGGATCCGTTCAGCAGGCTTATCACAGTTGGAAAGAAGCTGTTCCCAAATCTGGCCGTACGAGTCTTCAAGCTCCTGAGCCTTCTCCCGGAGGGAAGAGGGACGAAAAGTGTGTTGGCTGGGTGGGTCGTGTCCTTAATTATCCTGGCAGCACTGCTCTGACAGCGTGCGGTGTAAAGTGAGTCCAAGGACGGAAGATGGGTTTGTGTGATGTGCTGTGCTGTGTTCACGATCTTCTGCAGCTTCTTCTGGTCTTGGACAGGATAACTTCCATACCAGGTTGTGATGCACCCTAGAAGAATGCTTTCTACGGTGCATCTATAAAAATTAGTGAGGATTTTAGGGGACAGGCCAAATTTCTTTAATTTTCTCAGGAAGTAAAGGCGCTGGTGGGCCTTCTTGGCAGTGGGCTCTGCTTCGTTGATCCAAGTCAGGTCATTTGTGATATTGACCCCGAGGAACTTAAAGCTTTTGACCTGTTCCACTTGCGCGCCACCGATGTAAATTGGGTCATGCGGTCCGCTACTCCTTCTGAAGTCAACAACCAATTCCTTCGTCTTGCTGATGTTGAGGGATAGGTTATTTTCTTCGCACCATGCCACCAGGTTCTTAATTTCCTCTCTTTACTCAAACTCATCATTACCCAAGATATGGCCTACAATTGTGGTGTCATCAGCAAACTTATATATTGAGTTCGATGGAAACTTGGCTACACAATCATGGGTGTACAGTGAGTACAGCAGGGGGCTGAGTACACAGCCTTGTGGGGCACCGGTGCTCAGAGTGATTGTAGAGGAGAACTTGTCCCCTATTTTTACAGCCTGGGTCCTGTCTGTGAGGAAGTTGAAGATCCAGCTGCAGATCTGAGTGCTAAGGCCCAGGTTCCGGAGACAAGGAATCAGTTTATTTGGAATGATGGTATTAAAGGCAGAGCTGTAGTCAATGAAGAGGAGCCTTACGTATGCGTCTTTATTCACCAGGTGTTCTGAGGAGGAATGTAGGGCCAGAGAGATGGCATCTGCCATTGACCTGTTGCTCCGGTAGGCGAATTGCAAAGTGTCGAGGTTGACCAGTAGGCTATGGTTGATGTGTGTCATAACCAATCTCTCGAAGCACTTTATAGCAATTGATGTCAGAGCCACAGGTCGATAGTCATTCAGGCATGCCACCTTGCCCTTCTTCGGCACCGGGATTATCATTGCCTTCTTAGAACACGAGGGGATCTTAGACTGAAGCAAGACGCAGTTGAAGATGTCAGCAAACACTCCAGCTAGCTCACTTGCACAGGCCCGGAGAACCTGTGCCGGGACGCCATCCGGGCCCGTTGCCTTCCTTGGATTTATCTTCAGGAAGGCCCTTCTAACGTCCTCCTCTTTAACTATGGAGACCAGAACTGCACATAGTACTCCGGGTGCAGCCTCACCAGTACCCTGTACAGTTGCAGCATGACCTCCCTGCTCTTGAATTCAATCCCTCTAGCAATTAAAGCCAACATTCTGTTTGCCTTCTTAATAACCTGTTGTACCTGCAAGCCAACTTTCTGTGATTCATGAACAAGCACTCCCAAGTCCCTCTGCACAACAGCATGCTGCAATCTTTCACCATTTAAATAATAATCTGCTCTTCTAGTATTCCTTCCAAAGTGGATGATCTCGCATTTACCAACTTTGTATTCCATCTGCCAGACCTTGGCCCACTCACTTAATCTATCTATATCCCTCTGCAGACTCTGTACTATTTGCTTTTCCACCCAGTTTAGTGTCATCAGCAAATTTTGCTACGCTACGCTCAGTCTCCTCTTCCAAATCATCAATGTAAGTGGTAAACAGCTACGAGCCCAGCACCGACCCCTGCGGCACCCCACTCACCACTGACTGCCAACCGGAGAAACACCCATTTATACCAACTCCCTGCCTTCTATTGGTTAACCAATCCACTATCCATGCCAATACACTTCCTCCGACTCCGTGCATCCGCATCTTATTTATAAGTCTCTTGTGCAGCACCTAATCAAACGCCTTCTGGGAAGCCAAGTATACGACATCCACCTGTTCTCCTCTATCCACTGCACTCATTATGTCCTCAAAGAACTCCAGTAAGCAGTAACAGGACCTGCCATTTCTGAACCCGTGCTGCGTCTGTCTAATGGAACCAATCCTTTCTAAATGTTTCGTTATTTCTTCCTTAATGACAGCTTCAAGTATTTTCCGGACTACAGATGTTAAGCTAACTGGCCTACAGTTGCCCAACTTTTGCCTACATCTTTTTTTAAAATGTGGCATGACATTTGCTGTCTTCCAATCCATGTGGACCTGCCCAGAGTCTAGAGAGTTTTGATAAGTGATTACCAACTTGTCTACTATAACCTCCGCCAATTCCCTCAGCATCCCATCAGGACCAGGGTACTTATCTACCTTCAGGCCCGTTAGTGTGCTCATCACTATCTCTTTAGTGACAGTGATTTTATCAAGGTCCTCACCTACCATTTCATCCATAACATCCTTTTTTTGCATATTAGACATGTCCTCCACTATGAAGACCAACACAAAATAGTCGTTCAATGCCTCAGCCATTTCCTTATCACCTAATATCAATTTCCCCTTATCGTCTTCCAAGAGACCTATGTTGACTTTAGCCACCCTCTTCTGCTTTATATATTTATAAAAACTTTTGCTGTCTGTTTTTATATTTTGTGCTAATTTACTTTCATACTCTATCTTCCCATTCCTTATTTCTTGTTTAGTTGTTCTTTGTTGCTTTCTAAAGTTTTATAGAACTGCAACATTACCTTGTGCCTCTTGAACTTAATCCTTCAAGTAATGAAGGATTAATTCAATTAATTAACTCCACATACATCCTTAACTGCCTTATCAACTTGCACAGCACATCTGAGGCATCTATGAACTTGGACCCCAAGATTCCTCTGTTGTCCATACTGCTAGGAATCCTGCCATTGACCTAGTACTCTTCCAAAGTGCATCACTTCACACTTTTCTGGACGGAAATCCATCAGCCACTTCTCAACACAATTTTCAGCTCTGCCTCCATGGTTGACAAGACATTATGGCACAGTAACCAGGGTATTTACATACAAACATTTATGGAGCCATTCTTCTCTATTTCAATCATCCAATTACATTAACAGATGTTTGCAATCCATTGACTTGGTTGGAATAATTCCATCTATAGCTTGATATAGATACCTGCTGCACCTTAGCCAGTAGCAAGCTGCCTTTTGCTTCAGAAGGTCTGCATTCCAATTAAAATTTAGGCCAATAATTCAGTGAAACACTGAGGAACAGAGCTCAACCTGTGTGTTTCTTCAAAGGTTTAAAGGTTAAGTTTAACATCAGAGAATGTATGGAGTATACAACCTGAAATTCTTACTCTTCACCAACAACCATGAAACAAGAAGCCCCATAGAATGAATGATAGAAATATCAAAGCCCCAACTTCCCCCTACCTTCGCACAAGTAGCAGCAGAAACACCAACATCTCCCTGTCCCACCATGCAAGCAACAGCATAAGACCCCCAAAAGAGATCTTGATCTAGAGTTCATCAAAATCACAGTCCATAACCCAGGACTGTGGTATCTCAGACAGGCACTCTCTCTCTCCAGCGAGGGAGAGAGAGGATGCACCTGCAACAGTGAGGGCGGAGACCAGCAGCTCACCGTTCCAATGTTTCAATTTTGTGTATTGCTTTTCTCCCACTTCCCCCCCGCCCCCACAACTCAAGGACTGACAGGCTCTCACTCTCCACACTTCTAGGCCGCTCCTGGAGCCAGAAAGGCACCGGGCTGTACAGATGGTCTGAAAACCCAACGCTTGTGAAGAACTGTAGTTTGAACTGTAGATCATGGACTCTGCCAGAACCCCAGCTGCGTTGAAAAGAAAGGAAGGACATATGAAAAGAAGAATAAGATGTTTTGCGAATGAACTGGGAGAAGTTCCTTGGGTCTACAAAAACCGCTGGCGTCTTCTTTCCTAGCTCCTCCTCCAAAAGGAGGTATTAGAGAAGGTAATAAACCTTGGGTCCAGGAGAACATACTATATAAAATTCCATGATGCTAGGTTGATTGCAATGGGTCCTTGGCAAGTCTATTTATTCAACAACATTAGACAAAGTCAGATGATTAATACTTTGTTGTTCATACGAAGTTGCAGTAAAGGTAATCGGAATGACTTAAAACATGTAAACACATGGCTTCCTTCATTATATTGCATAAGTAGCGTGACATTGGGGGCAGTATTGATGACACAGAGATAGTGCAGGTGTTTCTATTGGAAATTTAAGGAAAATGTACAATGGTGCCACACTTCAATAAACTGGAGAAACCATTGAGATGAATGGGGTGTGTGTGTGTGTGTGTGTGTGTGTGTGTGTGTGTCCGGGGGGCGGGGGGAGAACTGCAGAGTTTGATGTGAAGCATTGAGGGAATGAGCTCCACTAAGGTAGCCAGTGGTGGAGAGGTGGACTGCCGAAAATGCAAGTGGCAGATGGATCAAGCCTCGAAGCTTCTTTCACCAGATTATCACCCATGTTGTGTCCTGGTCAAAAGTCACAAAGCAAGGAATCCAGATGGGTTGAGTGAAAGAGGAAAGTTTATGGATGGAACTGGAACTGGAGAATATAATTTCAGTGCAAAATACCTCGTGGTTTGATTCTTCATTGATAAAGTCATGATTACAAGTAAACAACAAGGGAATCCAATTACAACGTGTTGTTGGCTCATTAATTTCAATGTCTGAATAACATGGTGGGTTAGCAATAACAGTACATAGCAATGGCAGGACGGAATCATTCTTTAGAGGCTATGGAAAAGCTTTATAATATGTGCCAGTTGCTATCATCTTTCCTTCCTCTCTCCCTGCTTACATACACATATTATGCACAGTTGAAAGGATGCAGAGGAAAGATGTAAGTCTAATTGAAAGCAAGTGAGCAATAAGAAACTTTCAGCTTGTACAGTTGAGAAGAAAGGCAGTAGGAGGGGATCGGAATCAGTTTTAATATCACAGACATATGCCATGATACTTGTTTTGTGGCATTAGTACTGTGCAATACATAAAATATTATAAATTACAGTAAGATATATATGTAGAAAGCTATAGATATATTGCAGTATATATAAAAATTAAATTAACAAGTAGTGCAAAGGGCAGCAAAACAGAATAATGAAGTAGCGTTCACGGGTTGGTTCATTATTGCTCAGAAATCTGATGGCAGAGGGGTGGAAGCTGTTCCTAAAATGTTGAGTGCGTGTTCAGTTTCCTGTACCTCCTCTCTGATGTTAGTAATAAGAAGAGAGCATGTTTTGGGTGATGGGGCCCTTAATGATGGATGCTGTCTTTTTGAGGCATTGCCTTTTGAAAATGTTCTTTCTTGTAGGGATGGGGATGGGGAATAGGAAAAGAAGAACAACTAGCTTGTACAGAGAGGTATAACCTTGATGTTTACTTCAAAGCTTGAGGTATGTAAAACCAGAGAGCATAAAATAAAGCAAGCTAAAATGTCATAGCAAGGAAAAGAAGGGATATACTAGGAGGCATTTGTCAAGCATAATACAAAGGAAACGTTAAGTCAAGTGGGTTAGGATCTGAAGGAATAAACCTTAATATGATTGAGAACCCTCAAGGGTCATTCTTAAATTTTCCAGTAATAGAAGTGCTTCAAAACCAAAAGGATTGCAGGTTCAACTTCCAATCCAAATACCTAAGCATAAAAATCAATGCAGTTTTGAGGGACTGTTACTCCATCAGTAGTGCTGATGTCTCTCTCTGATGGTTCTAAGATTCTCACGGATCTATTCGAAGACGGAGTTCTGCCTCTCCAATATAGCCAGTATGTACATACTGGCCATACCACTGAAAGCAAATTGTCTGGTCATCATTACAATTCTGACTGTGATCATTTGATTTGTACCAATTGGCCATTAAAGTTCAATTCAAGAGGTGCTCATTACTTCCAAATTATATTGCTGTAAGATGAAATTTCTTATGCCTATCAGGTCTGAACTTATTGACACACACAGCCTTTTTACAGACCACAATCTCACCTCTTCACTTGTGTTTTGCACTGAGCATAAATAATAAAACTGCAATATCCTACAGTTTTCACTGAAGCTATATTCTTAAGGGATGACAGTTAAATGTTTAGGCTGTGATTGTATTTTCTGCTGAAGCAGTAATGTATTTGTTTTGCTCAAGTCTATGCTACTCTTATTGTTACCAATTTAGGTGAAGCAATCAAATATTATACAACAGTGAATCTGCCCTCAAGTATTCCATGTTTATATGTCTCCCAATCACCTTGGAAGATGCAAGGTAAATTTTATAAGGATATAGAAACAGGTTGGTTGCAAATCCTATCAAATACTTCCACACATATCATGTGGAAAATGTGAGACTATCCACTTTGGTGCACAGAACAGAAAAGTTGAATATTTTTAAATGTTGACAGTTAGAGAAATGTTGATGTTCATAAGCATCTGAGTGTTCTTAGGTGTAGGTCATTGAGAGTTAACACGAAGGTGTAGCTAGCAGTTATGAAAACAACTAGTATGTTGGCTTTTATTGTAAGATTTAAATATAGGATTAAGATATCTAATTGGAATTATATAGGGCTTTGATCAGTTTACATTTAAAGTACAGGGTCTAATTTTGCTCTCCTTACCTAAGATATAAGATATACTTGTCACTGAGTGAGAACAGTGAAGAATCACAATGAAATTTGGTTCCTGTGTTGGTGAGTTTAGGGGACATTGAGCAGACTAAGCCTTTGTTCTTTAGAATGAGAAGGGCATCTTAATGAAACTTACATCATTTTTACAGGCACAACTGAGAAACAAGGAGGAAGTTTCTCTGACCAGGAGTCTAGAATCAGGGGACTCAGTTTCAAGATAACGGGGAGGATATGTAGGTCTGAGATGAGGAGAAGTATCTTCATCTAGATATCACTGGAATTCTTTAACTGGAGTGGGCTGTCCTGAGTTAGTCAATTAATTATTCAAAACAGACATTGAAAGAGTATTAACTATTTATAAACAAAGAGATACACAGATAGAGAAGTAAAGTGACACTGTAGAGGATCAACCATAACTTTTAAACCCCTGTTAAGTTATTTTAAACATCCCCTTCAGCATGAGTGGAGCTTGTCAAAAGGATACCGGTGGGATTGAGAGCAAATGCACAGCTTGGCTAGTTCCTGAGAACATGGGCTAGATACACAACCAGAGTCAGAGGTCATGGGCATGGGCTAGGTATGCACCAAAACAGACCAGTTATGCTGAAAGGCTTCTGATGTATTAATTTAGATGTACTCTTAACAGATGCCGCCTGGCTTGATGAGCATTCCCAGAATTTTCTGTTTTTGCGTTCTCTATTTTCTTGTTTCAGAAAAATTCAGGGTTACATTTTCTATATTCTAGTGTGTTGGAAATTTATTAGAAACTGTGGAACTCTGGAAGATGATGACCAATACACACACTACCTTTGAAACTATCTTGTTCAAAACATTGGGATGCTGGTCATCTGACTCAGGGGCATTAATCACTTTCAGTCCTGTTAATTTCTGCCATAGGAATTGTGATTTTAATGTTTATTCCTTTCATCTTCTCACTCTCCTTAGACGTGTTCTCTGTTAGTTCTGAGAGACTTCTTGCGACTTCATTTACCAAGACAGATCAGATAATCATTTAATTTCTGTACCATTTCTTTATTCTGCCATACAATCTATCCTGTTTAAATCTGCAAGGGACCCACATTGGCTTTGTTTTAGGTCTTTATCCTTGCATGTATATATCCCTCACATTGTAATGCTTTGATGGCCATCGTTGCCAAATTTTCAATTTTACCCAGTCCTCAGGCTACCTGCTCTTTCTAGTAGTGTTACAAGCCTTTTTTCTTTGATCTAATGCTATTGTTTTTCTATTAACCATGGTTGGAATGCACTCATGTTTGATTTTTGTCTCCTAAAATTGGTAAATATTTGCAATAAGCTATGTACTAAATCTTTATATGTTAACAATAGTTGCCTATGGCTGAATCTTTTAATATTATTTAAAAGTTCAAAATAAATTTAATATCAAAGTACATATATGTCACCATATACAATCCCAAGGTTCATTTTCTTGTGGGCATACTCAATAAATCTATAGAATAATAACCATAATAGAATCAATGAAATTATAAATGTATGAGGGGTGAATTTAATGTTGGGACTGTTAAAGTTTCCAAAGGTGTTGAAAAATCAGCAAACTTGGGCATTCAACCAGTGTGCAAAATTCAACAAACTGTGCCCATACAAAAAGAAAGAAATAAAATAATAAATAAATCAGCAATAAATATCGAAAACATGAGATGAAGAGTCTGTGAAAGTGACTCCACAGGTTGTGGGGACTTTTTAATGATGGGACAAGTGAAGTTGAATGAAGTTATCTCCTTTTGCTCTAGAGCCTGATGGCTGAAGTGTAATAACTGTTCCTGAGGCTCCTGTACCTTCTTCCTGATGGCAGCAGTGAAAAGAAAGCATGACTTGGATGGTGGGTGTCCCTGATGGTGGATGCTGCTTTCCTGCAACAGCGTTTCGTGCGGATGTGCTCAATAACTTCATGCATGATGGACTGGGTGTATCCACTAATTTTAGTAGGATTTTCCATTCAGGGGCATTGATGCTTCCATACTAGGCTGTGATGGAGCCAGTTAATATACTCTCTACTACATATCTATACAAGTTTGCCAAAGTTTTAAATGTCATGCTGAATATCCGCAAACTCCTAAGGAAGTAGAGGCTTTGCTGCGCTTTCTTCGTAATTGCACTTACCTGTTGGCCTCAGGCTAGGTCCTTCGAAATATTAATACGAAGGAATTTGAAGTTTCTAACCCTCTCCACGTTTGATCCTCCAGTGAGGACTGGCTCATAGACCTCTGATTTCCTTTTCCTGAAGTCAATAATCAGCTCCCTGGTCTTGCTGACATTGAGTAAGAGGCTGTTGTTATGGTACTACTCAGCCAGATTTTCAATCTCCTTCCACTGATTCATCACCACCTTCAGGACCTGCAGCAGTCCCAACACGAAATTTAACCCCCATACATTCAAGATTTGTTCAATTTAAAAACAAGAGCTGGAGCTAGGGCAGGAGAATGAGGAGTTGGTAGATAGGAGCTCCAGGAAGCTGCAAGAGGCAGGTAGCTGGGTTATTGTCAGGTGAGGGAAATGGAATAGGCAGATTGCACAGAATAACTCTGAGGCTGTTCCTCTCAATAACAATTATACCACTTACGATATTGCTGGGGAGGGCATTGTAGTAGGGGAGGCTGCAGCAACTAGGTCTCTGGCTCTGTGGCTCAGAAGGGAAAGGGGAAGAAGAGAAGAGCAGAAGAGATAGGGGTTCAATAGATAGGAGAGCAGAAAGGAGATTCTGTGCACATGAAAGAGACTGCTGGATGATATTTGCCCTACAGGTGTCAGGGTCAGGGATGTCTCAAATGGGGTTCATAGCATTCTTAAATGGGAGGGGGAGCAGACAGAATTCGTGATACATGTTAGTACCAATAACAAAGATAAGAAAAGGGGTGTGGCCCTGAAGAAAGAAAAGGTAGGTAGCTAAAAAGCAGGACCTCAAGGGTAGTCATCCCTGAATTGCTGCCCGTGCTGCGCCCCAGTGAGGGTATGAATTAGATGAAGAATTGTTGCGACAGGGAAGGTTTCAAATTTTTGGACCATTGAATCTTTTCTGGGGAATCCTGTTAAGATTCCCTGGACAAAAGGAATGGGTTACCCCTGAATTTGAGCAGGTTTGCTAGAGCTTTTAGGAAGGGTTTAGAGTAGGCTTGCAGGAGGATGGGGATCAGAATGATAGGAAGGAGCAGTTGGTGTAAAGTCAGATGCAATATGGAGAGATACTATGGGAAGGGTAAGAAGTGGATAGGGCATAACTGCTGGGTTGAAATGTGTCTATTTTAATGTGTTAAGTATCAGGAGCAAGCGTGATAGGAAGAGCTTGGGTCAGATAATGGAACTACAACATTGTGGACATTACAGAGACTTGTCGGTCACAAGGGCAGGAACGGCTGCTGATGTTCCAGGGTTTAGATGTTTCAAAAGGGACAGGGAGGGAGGTAAAAGGAGGTGAGGGAGTAGTAATGCTAATCATAAAGAGTATCACAGCTGCAGAAAGGGAGGATGTCATGGAGGAATCACCTACAGAAACACTGTTGGTAAAATTCAGAAATAGGAAGAGAGTAAATCACTCTATTGTGAATACTCTATCGACCCTCCAATGGTATCAGGGTCACTGAGGTACAGATTAGGAGGCAGATTTTGGAAAGGTGTGCAAGTAACAGGGCTATTGTTACCCAGTGGTGTTCCACAGAGATCTGTTTTGGGATCCCTGCATTTGTGATTTTATATAAGAACTGGATGAAGAAGTGGAATGGCGGGTCAACAGAGGACACAAAGGTTGGTGGAGTTTTTTTTAAATTTAGAAGGCAGTTATGGGTTACAAGGGGACATTGACAAGATGCAGAACAGCGCCGAGAAGTGGTAGATGGAGTACAATCCAAAACGGTGTGAAGTCATACATTTGGAAGGTTGACCTTACAGGCAGAGTACAAGGTTAGTGACAGGTTTCCTAGCGGTGTGGATGAAAAGAAGGACCTTGGGGTTCATGTCCATGGATAGTGCAAATTTTTTGCACAATTTGAAATGGTGGCTGAGAAGGCATATGGTGTGTTAGCCTTTATTAGTCGGGGATTAAGTTCAAGAGCTGCGAGGTAATGTTGCATCTCTATAAAACTCTGGTTAGACCACACTTAGAGTATTGTGTTCAGTTCTGGTCACCTCATTAGAAGAAGAATGTGGAAGCTACAGAGGAGACTTACCAAGATGCTGCCTGGATTAGAGAGCACATCTTATGAGATAGGTTGAGCAAGTTAGGGCTTCTTTCTCTTTGGAGCAAAGAAGCATGAGCAGTTACTCGACAGAGGTGTACAAGATGATAAGAGGCATAGATTGAATGGAGAGCCAGAGGCTTTTCCCCAGGCTGAAAATGGCTAATATGACATGTGATTGGAGGAAAGAAAAGGTGAGATGTCATAAGTGGTTTTGTTCCCTCACAGAGAGTTGTCAGTGCATAGCACGCACTGCTAGGGGTGGTGGTAGAGATAGATAGATGAGAGTTATGTAATGGATTTTTAGATAGGTATGTGGATGAAAGAAAAAATAGAGGGTTATAGGGGAATGAAGTGTTAGATTGATCTTGGAGTGGTTTAAAAGGTCATCAGAACATTGTGGGCTGATGGTCTTGTACTGTGCTGAGATGTTCTAAGAATGTGATAATTAAATATTGGGCTCTGGCTGAGTCAAGACTCTAGTTTCTCACTGGCTTTGGTACTGCCAAGCATTTCGCTATGTGAGATCTTATCAAAAGCTTTGCTGAAGCCTATTCAAAAATGTATGAGACTATGCTTATCCACCACATGATAAATGCTCAGAAAATTCAGTAGAATTAGTTAGGCATAAGCTTCTTTTCACAAAGCCACACTGACCACCCTTGATTGTACCTTTTCAAATTATTGTTTTATAGTATCTTTAATCTTTTTTCCACTGCTCTGTTCACCAATGCTACAAGGACGATTGGCCTGTTGTGTGCTTTCTCCTTGTTTTTTGAAAACAGAAGAGGATTAGCAAATTTCCAGCTCATTGGCATCATGCCTGTAATCACAGTGGATTGTACAACAATGGCCAGATCCCAAACCATCTCCTTGCTGCTCTTCACAGCCTCAGGAAACATTTTATCCTGAAAGTTAGCTGCTTTCGAAAATGCAGAACACTTCAATATATTAGCTCTTTATGTTTACACCATTCAGAAAAGACGGGCTTAACTCAGGATGAAGCCAGATTCAAAATATTAATTTCCCATTATGATCTATAACAGGTCTAATTCTTTCCTCTCCAATTCATTAGCTCTTTATGCAGTTATAAAATAAATGAGTTTTCATTCATTTGACTTGTCAGTTTTTTTATTCCTTCCTTTGCTTTCTTAATTTCCTTTCTAATGTTTACTCCAGAGCTCTCTCTCTCTCCCTCTCCCCCTCCCTCTCCCTCCCCCCTCCCTCTCTCCCCCAATCTCCCTCTCTCCCCCTCTCTCCCTCCCCCATCTCCTGGCTCTACCATATTAAGCTCTCTGGAGCTACTGTAAGATCTTCTTTAATATCTCATCCTTTCTGTAGGGCTTTACCTTTTGCTGCCCTGCCCTTGTTCTTTGTGAATTCAAATAAAAAAAAAGACTTCTCTTCACTCTGCCATCTGAAGTTCAACTACCTTTTGTGGACGTGAGAAGGACACCCGCATGGTTTGTTGCCTCCCGGGTGCCAGGGTCCGGGATGTCTCTGACCGGGTGCACGACATCCTGGTACAAGAGGGAAAGCAACCAGAAGTCGTGACACATGTTTAGATCAACGACATAGGTAGGAAGAGGGATGAGGTCCTGGAGAGTGAGTTTTGGGAAATAGGCAGGAGGCTGAAGAACAGGACCTCAAGGGTGACGTTCTCAGGATTACTGCCAGTGCTACGTGACAGTGATGGTAAGAATTGGAGGAGATGGCAGTTGAATGTGTGGCTGAGGAGTTGGTGCAGGGAGCAGGGTTTTAGATTTTTGGACCATTGGGATCTCTTCTGGGGAAGGTGGGACCTGTACAGATTGGATGGGTTGCACCTGAACTCGAGGGGGAGCAATATCCTTGCAGGTAGGTTCGCTGGCATGGTTCAGGAGGGTTTAAACTAATTTGTAAGGGGGATGGGACCCGGAGCGATCAAGCAGTGAAAGAAGTGAATGGAGTAAAGCCAGATCTAACATATAGAGAAGCTTTGAGGAAAGAGAAGCAGAATAAACGGTGTGAAAACAGTAAGGTAGAAGTGGTGAAATGTGTGTACCTCAATGCAAGAAGCATCAAGAACAAAGGTGATGAACTGAGAGCTTGGATACATACATGGAATTATGATGTAGTGGCCATTACAGAGACTTGGCTGGCACCAGGGCAGGAATGGATTCTCAATATTCCTGGATTTCAGTGCTTTAAAAGGGATAGAGAAGGCGGAAAAAGGGGAGGAGGGGTGGCATTATTGGTCAGGGATACTATTACAGCTACAGAAAGGGTGGGTAATGTAGCAGGATCCTCTTTTGAGTCAGTATGGATGGAAGTCAGGAACAGGAAGGGAGCAGTTACTCTATTGGGGGTATTCTATAGGCCCCCTGGTAGCAGCAGACATACAGAGGAGCAGATTGGGAGGCAGATTTTGGAAAGGTGCAAGAATAACAGGGTTGTTATCATGAATGACTTTGACTTCCCCAATATTGATTGGCACCTGATTAGTTCCAAGAGTTTAGTTGGGAAGATTTTGTTAAGTGTGTCCAGGACGGATTCCTGTCACAGTATGTGGACAGGCGGACTAGGAGGAATGCCATACTAGATCTAGTACTAGGTAATGAACTGGGTCAGGTCACAGATCTCTCAGTGGGTGAGCATCTGGGGGACAGTGATCACCACTCCCTGGCCTTTGGCATTATCATGGAAAAGGATAGAATCAGAGAGGACAGGAAAATTTTTAATTGGGGAAGGGCAAATTATGAGGCTATAAGGTTAGGACTTGCGGGTGTGAATTGGGATGATGTTTTTGCAAGGAAACGTACTATGGACATGTGGTCGATGTTTAGAGATCTCTTGCAGGATGTTAGGGATAAATTTGTCCCGGTGAGGAAGATAAAGAATGGTAGGGTGAAGGAACCATGGGTGACAAGTGAGGTGGAAAATCTAGTCAGGTGGAAGAAGGCAGCATACATGAGATTTAGGAAGCAAGGATCAGATGGGTCTATTGAGGAATATAGGGAAGCAAGAAAGGAGCTTAAGAGGGGCTGAGAAGAGCAAGAATGGGCATGAGAAGGCCTTGGCGAGTAGGGTAAAGGAAAACCCCAAGGCATTCTTCAATTATGTGAAGAAAAAAAGGATGACAGGAGTGAAGGTAGGACTGATTAGAAATAAAGGTGGGAAGATGTGCCTGGAGGCTGTGGAAGTGAGCGAGGTCCTCAATCAATACTTCTCTTCGGTATTCACCAATGAGAGGGAACTTGATGATGGTGAGGACAATATGAGTGAGGTTGTTGTCCTGGAGCATGTTGATATTAAGGGAGAGGAGGTGTTGGAGTTGTTAAAATACATTAGGACGGATAAGTCCCCAGGGCCTGACGGAATATTCCCCAGGCTTCTCCGTGAGGCGAGGGAAGAGATTGCTGAGCCTCTGGCTCGGATCTTTATGTCCTTGTTGTCTACGGGAATGGTACCGGAGGATTGGAGGGAGGCGAATGTTGTCCCCTTGTTCAAAAAAGGTAGTAGGGATAGTCCGGGTAATTATAGACCAGTGAGCCTTATGTCTGTGGTGGGAAAGCTGTTGGAAAAGATTCTTAGAGATAGGATCTCTGGGCATTTAGAGAATCATGGTCTGATCAGGGACAGTCAGCATGGCTTTGTGAAGGCAGATCGTGTCTAACAAGCCTGATAGAGTTCTTTGAGGAAGTGACCAGGCATATAGATGAGGGTAGTGCAATGGATGTGATCTACATGGATTTTAGTAAGGCATTTGACAAGGTTCCACACGGTAGGCCTATTCAGAATGTCAGAAGGCATGAGATCCAGGGAAGTTTGGCCAGGTGGATTCAGAATTGGCTTGCCTGCAGAAGGCAGAGGGTCGTGGTGGAGGGAGTACATTCAGATTGGAGGATTGTGACTAGTGGTGTCCCACAAGGATCTGTTCCGGGACCTCTACTTTTTGTGATTTTTATTAACAACCTGGATGTGGGGGTAGAAGGGTGGGTTGGCAAGTTTGCAGACGACACAAAGGTTGGTGGTGTTCTAGATAGTGTCGAGGATTGTCAATGATTGCAGAGAGATATTGATAGAATGCAGAAGTGGGCTGAGAAGTGTCAGATGGAGTTCAACCCAGAGGAGTGTTAGGTGGTACACTTTGGAAGGACAAACTCCAAGGCAGAGTACAAAGTAAATGGCAAGATACTTGGTAGTGTGGAGGAGCAGAGGGATCGGGGGGTACATGTCCACAGATCCCTGAAGGTTGCCTCACAGGTGGATAGGGTAGTTAAGAAAGCTTATGGGGTGTTAGCTTTCATAAGTTGAGGGATAGAGTTTAAGAGTTGTGATGTAATGATGCAGCTCTATAAAATTCTGGTTAGGCCACACTTGGAGTACTGTGTCCAGTTCTGGCCGCCTCACTATAGGAAGGATGTGGAAGCATTGGAAGGGTACAGAGGAGATTTGCCAGGATGCTGCCTGGTTTAGAGAGTATGCATTATGATCAGAGATTAAGGGAGCTAGGGCTTTACTCTTTGGAGAGAAGGAGGATGAGAGGAGACATGATAGAGGAGTATAAGATAATAAGAGGAATAGATAGAATGGATAGCCAGTGCCTCTTCTCCAGGGCACCACTGCTCAATATAAGAGGACATGGCTTTAAGGTAAGGGGTGGGAAGTTCAAGGGGGATATTAGAGGAAGGTTTTTTACTCAGAGAGTGGTTGGTGCGTGGAATGCACTGCCTGAGTCAGTGGTGGAGGCAGATACACTAGTGAAGTTTAAGAGACTACTAGACAGGTATATGGAGGAATTTAAGGTGGGGGCTTATATGGGAGGCAGGGTTTGAGGGTCAGCACAACATTGTGGGCCGAAGGGCCTGTACTTTGCTGTACTATTCTATGTTCTATGTTCTTTTGGTACCATCAGGAGCAAACTTCTGAGGGACATAAATAACTTTTTATCACCTTTACTGATCATTTTATATTTCAGTACTTCCTCCAATTTCTGGCTGCTTTCACCAAACTGCCAGCAAAGGAAACGGATGGGAGATTTTCATTTATAAATATCCTCAATGTACAGTTGGAAGGGGTAGACACAGATTCAAAGTTTCTTTCAAAATGTTTGAATGTATCAAGTTTGGCCACACTGTGCTCAGCATGGACTCTTGCCTTCAAACTGTTACTACCTTAGCATTACCAACGTATTTTGATCTTTCGCTATTATGCTGACTAACTTCCATTGTCCTCTGGCTCTGCAACATAACAAATTCTCATCCTCGTTTCCTTCGTTTCATTTCTACCCATAATCTGTAACTCAATCCAGCTTCTGCAACACACTGAGGATACGTACAGTACTTCCTTTCAGTTCTGGGATCCTGAACACACTACGTCAAATTGCTCTATCTTTGGCAATATTGCTAAGGACACACTCTTTCCCAAACTTCTCCATTTCACTCTCTCTCTTCTCTTTTTAATTGCCACCCAATGTTTTACCTCTTTTCCCAATGCTTTGGTCAACTGTCCACTCATCCCTACATAATATTGTCAAATGTTATTGGATAACATTCCCAGTAAGAGCTTCAGGGGTTTTCAGCATTCAAAGACCTTCTACAAACGCACGTTGTTGATTGAAAATATTTCCAATGAAGTAGGGAAGTGATAGGATTGATCTTTTAAAGAGCTGGCATGGAGATGATGGATTGAATAGTCTTCCACTGTCCTCCATCAGTCTAAGATCCATTGGCCTTGACGTTAAATGTGTCACACACGTTTCGGATTAACTTCTTACTGGGCATTATAACACACGATTCCAATAAGATGGACTCATAACCATTGTCTTCTGTCACTTAAGGATAAGTTTCTTAAATACAGATCTGAATTTAATAGACATGAAAATAAGTTTGGGTTGAATGTCATGAAGTGCACATACCATTCTAAGAGAAACCATATTATCACAAAGAGTGTGTAAACTTCACCTGGAAAGGACTGGAAAGGACTAAGCTTGGGTCATTGGGGGTTTGAGGCAACAGATCTTTCTGCTGAGCTACTGCGGCACACACACGGGCTAGTGACCCCTGTAGAATCAAAAAGAAGAATGGCCAATTTTAGAAGAATAATTTTGCCTGCTTAATGGAGTAGATGATGTTGCTATATACTTGAGTTACTCAAAAATCTAGATGGCAGCTTTAGAAGAGGGATTATGATTACATAATCATCACAGCAAAATGAAGGTGAGTTGGTTATTGATGGTTTGTTTCAATACAGCTCCAGTACTTGGATATTTCAGGTTCAGGAATGGTTAGGCTCTTGAACCTCTCACCCCAACACTGAACTGTACCCACAATGTAAGGACTCGCTTTCAAGGACGTTTCACCTCGTGCTCTCGATAGTTATTAATAATTTATTTATTATTATTTTTATCTTTTTGTATTTGCGCAGTTTCTTGTCTTTTGCACATTGGTTGTCTGATTGTGTGTGTTTTTTCATTCATTCTATTGTTTCTTTGTATTGTGAATGCCCACAAGAAAACAAATTGTAGGGTTGTATATGGTGACATACATGTACTTTGATAATAATTTTAATTTGAACTTGCATTCAAAGCATTCAAAGTTACCTTTCAATAACTTATCCAGTTCCTTTTGAAATCAGTGCCTGATTCTGCTTCTGGTGATTCCCTGAACTACTGGTGCTCGAAAGAGGAAAACGAATGGCACCCACTCCCCATCTTACCTAGTGTGTCTTTTGTGATTTCTTTTGCTGTCACAAAGTCGAATACACTATCCAGAATCAGCTCCAGCTCCATCACACTGAGCAACGGGGCCACCCAGGGCTGCATGCACAGCCCACTGCTCTTCACACTGCGGACTCACGACGGTACTGCCAGATCCACTCCAAAGAGAATCATCAAGTTCATGAAGACGTAAGAGTGGTTGGCCTCATCAACAACGATGATGACAAGACGGGGTACAGTGACGAGATGGAGCGGCTGTTAGGAGCACCAACCTTCAGGAAGCACACATAACAGTCAATACTGTATCATCTGGTCCCTCAACATCACCTGTTTAGACAAGAAATCACACAATCACAACAGCATTTAACCTCCTGAGGAGATTGAGGAAAACAACACTCCTCCCCCGCCCCCCCACCCCACAATATTCTAACCAATTTTCACAGGAGTATCATTGGGAACATCCTGATCAGATGCATCACCATCTGGTACCAGATTTGCAAAGCAAGTGCCCACAAGACCCTACAAAGGATTTCAAGGACTGCTGAGAGGATTAACGCGGTCTCTCTTCTACCCATCTACGATATTTATCAGGAGCGCTGCATACACAGGGTCCTTAGCATTGTCAATGATCCCTGCCTTCTGTCCAACAATCTCTTTGACCCACTACTGTCAGGCAGGAGGTACTGTAGCATTAGGACAAGGACTGTTAGGATGGGAAATAGCTTCTTCCCTCAGGCCATGAGACTACTGAACTCCCTGCTGCCACCCAAGTCTCACCAAGTATGAAGTGCCAGTGGCGTTATACTGTTCACTTTTTAACTTGTGTTGTGATTGCACCTCATTAATTGTTAATTTATTTGTGATAATATTACTTTATGGTGTTGTGTAGAAGTTATATGTCCTGTGTTATGCCTTGGTTCGTAGGAATGTTATTTTTTTGGTGGTATACAGGTTGAAGTTAAGATAAACACACTCAAATGAGCTTGACTTGGTGTCAATTAAGGGCTTCTTGGGGGCCTGTCAGCACCATTGTGATAATTTCACAACAGCAGGCGAGAAAGCAATATGGAACACTAGTTACACTATACACATGATCGTAATGGTGTTTTTCCAGCAACCCAGTCGAATCAGGAATGAGAGAGGAGACTACTATCAGGTCCCTGAGTGAGAATTAAAAAAGAGCACTTACAGGCTTTCAGAACTTTCTGGTAGCCCAATGAAATTTCGATTCATTAGCAAGGGCAAATAAACTTAAGGTAGGGACAAGTGGAGCGGCCATTGTCTGAATGGACCACTGTTGGAGGAGATTGGTTTTTGTCTCATTAGGCTTTGGCAAGAATAGGCTAGGGCGAGGTAAGTATCTGGAGAGTTTATTCTTTTTCATTCCTTCTCTGTTAGGGCACAGTTAGTGCAACGGAGATGGCTCCAGGGGCTTTGTTGTGTTCTTTGTGTGAGATATGGGAACTCTGGGACACCCCAGCCTCCCAGATAACCACAATTGCACCAGGAGCACCAAGCTTCAGCTCCTCAGAGAGTGTGTTAAGGAACTGGAGTTGCAGTTGGATGACTTTCAGCTCAAACAGGAAACTAAGGAGGTGATAGATAGGAGCTACAGGAGTGGTCACCCTAAGTTACAGGAGGCAGCTACCTGGGTGGGCGTCAGGACAGGAAACGGAAATGCACAGCCAGTGCTGAGAACCCCTGTAGACATTCCCCTCAATAATAAGTATACAGCTTTGGATACTGTTGCCAGGGGATGACCTACCGGGGAAGCTGCAGCAGCTGGGTCTCTGGCACTGAGTCTGGCTCTGTGGGTCAGAAGGGAATGGGGGTGAAGAAGACTGCAATAGTGATAGGAGATTCCATAGTTAGAGACGTAGACACGAGATTCTGTGGAAGCGATAGTGACACCTAGGTGGTATGTTGCCTCCAAGGAGCCAGGGTCTGGGATACCTCAGATTAGGTCCATGGCATTCTAAAGGGGAAGGGTGAGCAGCCAGAGTCTTGGTACATATTGCCAACAAAAGACTTAAAAAGGATTCATTTATTATCAAAGTATGTATGCAATAAAATCCTGAAATTCATCTCTCCACAGAGAGCCACAAAACAAAGAAAGCCAAGGAACCCTTCAAAGAAAGGCATCACCCCCAACCTCATGTTCATGAAACAAACTGTGCAAACTGCAACAAAACCGAACGGGTGAAAGCACAGAGTATAAAACACAAGAACGAAAGAGTGCACATTCAGTTCAGCTCAGTGTTCACTATCTACAGGCCTCACAATTCAAAATCACCCAGAAATAGCAACAGTAAAAGGAGCGACTGGAAACCAGAAAACACATCACAATGTGAACCACTGTCCAATCACAAACCACGTTGATTAAACCTTGCTCCAGAGCCATCCGCCGACAACATCGAGGGAGAGAGAAAGAGAGCGCTCTGGTAGACCATCGGGGTTGGTCCCAGCTGAGGGTCGACGGAGTTCGGAGGAGATCGATCGGTGGAAAGGAGACCTGGTTCCGTGAGCTCCAACAAATTGTTTTGTGCACAAATCTGATAAATTTACTGAGTGGCACCTTTGTTTTATTTGTTTCTACTAACCACACCACCAAAAAGAGTTATAAAGTGTAATCGTTAAATCGTACATTGTGTACTGTCTGATATTTTACGTTGTGGGTTTGTACCGGGGTGCATTACACAGCATCTACGCAAATGTGTGACACAGCTTGGCGGGCAGACGGCAGTTTCCCCTAGATGAACGTGAGTTGATAGAGCCAGGTGTTACAGGTAAAAATAGGATGATTTGGCAGATCAGTGCATGGCTGAGGAACTGGTGCATGCAATAGGGTTTCAGATTTCTAGATCATTGGGATCTCTTCTGAGGAAGGTATGACCTGTACAAAAGTGATGGGTTACACAAAAACCTGAGGGGGACAAATATCCTTGCGGGCACATTTGCTGGAACTGCTGGGGAGGGTTTAAAGCTAATTGGGCAGGGGGATAACAAACTTAATGATATGGTTGAGGATGGGGAAGCTGGTATACAATCAAAGGCAGCGTGTGGTAAGACTGTGTAGTGTAGTCAGGAAGGACAGGTTGATGATAGGGCAAAATTGCAGTCAGTGGAATGATTTGCATTGTAACAGGGGGAACAACATCAAAAAGGGTGATGATTACAGGAGTGAAGGTGTTATATTTGAATGCACACAGTTTACAAAATAAGGTAGATGATCATGTAGTGCAGTTCGAGATTGGCAGGTATGACGTTGTAGGCATCACTGAATCGTGACTGAAATTAGTTTATAGTTGAGAGTTTAACATCCAAAGATACACATTGTATTGAAAGGACAGACAAATAGACAAAGGCTCTGTTGGCAAAAAATGAAATCAAACCTTTAGAAAGAGGTGACATAGGATTAGAAGATGTAGAATCCTTTTGGGTCGAGTTAAGGAATTGTAAAGGTAAAAATGACCATGATGGGAGTTATATACAGGCCTCTGAATAGTAGCCAGGGTGCAGGCTACAAATTACAATGGGAGACAGAGAATATTTGTCAAAAGGGCAATGTTACGATAGTCATGGGCGATTTCAATATGCAGGCAGATCGGTAAAATCGGGTTGGTGCTGGATCCCAAGATAGGAAGTTTGAAGAATGCCTATGAGATGGCTTTTTTAGAGCAGCTTGTGTTTGAGCTCACCTGGGGATTGGCTATTCGGGTGCTGTGTAACGTATCATATTTGGTTAGGGAGCTTAAGGTAAATGAACCCATGGAGGCAGTGATCATATTATGATAAAATTCACCCTGCAATTTGAGTGGGAGAACCTAAATTCAGAAGTATCAATTTTACAGTGAAGTAAAGGAAATTACAGAGGCATGAGAGAGGAGCTGACCAAATCTGATTGGAAAGGGACACGAACAGTGATGACAGCAGAGCAGTAATGACTGGAGTTTCTGGGAGCAATTTGGAAGGTACAGGAGAGATACATTCCAAAGATGATGATGTATTCTAAAGGAAGAATGACACAAACGTGGCTGACAAGGGAAGTCAAAGCCAACATAAAAGCCAAAGAGAGGGCAAAAGTTAGTGGGAAGTTAGAGGATTGTGAAATTTTGGAAAAGTGACAGAAGGCAACTAAAAAGCCATAAGAGGGGAAAAGATGAAATATGAAAATGAGCTAGCCAATAATATGAAAGGAGATACCAAAAGTTTTTTTCAGATACTGTGAGTAAAAAGAATAAAAGAGAGGAGAGAGTAGATATTGGACCGCTGGAAAATGACAGTCAGGTAGTAATAGAGGACAAAGAAATGGCAGACAAACTTATTAAGTATTTTGTATCAGTCTTCACTGTAGAAGGCTCTAACACTATGCCAGAAGTTCAGGAGAGTCAGAGGGCAGAAGTGAGCGCTCTTGCTATTACTAGGGAGAAGGTGCTTGGGAAGCTGAATGCTTTGAAAGTGGACAAGTCATCTGGACTAGATCGACTGCATTCAAGGGTTCTGAAAGAGATAGCTGAAGAGATTGTGGAAGCATTAGTAATGATCTTTCAAAAATCAATAGATGCTGACATGGTTCTGGAGGACTGGAAAATTACAAATGTCACTCCACTCTTCAAGAAGGGATGGAGGCAGAAGAAAGGAAATTATAGGCCTGTTAGCCTGACCTCACTGGTTGGGATGAAGTTGGAGTTGATTGTTAAGAATATAGCTAAGAATACAGCCCAGCACATCAGACAAACCAATCTGCCGTCCTCGGACTCATTTCACACCGCATGCTGTTGGAGCAGTGCTGCCAGGATAATCAAGGACACGACCTACCCAGCCAACATACTTTTTGTCCCTCTTCCCTCTGGGAGAAGGATCAGGAGCTTGACGACTCGTACGGTCAGATTTGGGAACAGCATCTTTCCATCTGTGATAAGACTGCTGAACAGATCCTGACCCGGATCTGGGCCATACCCTCCAAATATCTGGACCTGCCTCTCGGTTTTTTTTGCACTACCTTACGTTCCCTTTTCTATTTTCTATTTATGATTTTATAATTTAAATTTTTAATATTTACTATTGATTTGTACTCCAGGGAGGGGGAAGCGCAGAATCAAATATCGCTGTGATGATTGTACGCCCTAGTATCGATTGTTTGGCGACAATAAAGTACAAAGTAGTTTCAGGGTATTTGTAGGTACATGATATAATAAGCAATGTCAGTATGGTTTCCTTAAGGGAAAATCTTGTCTGACAAATCTGTTGGAATTATGTGAAGAAATAACAGGCATGGTAGATAAAGGAGAATTGGTGGACGTTGTGTCACTTGGATTTTCAAAAGGCCTTTGACAAGATGCAACTTATGAGGCTACTTAGCAAGATAAGAGTGAGTGGTATTACAAGAAAGATACTAGCATGGATAGAGCATTAACTGATTGGCAGGAGGCAAAGTGTGGGAATAACGGGAGCCTTGTCTAATTGGCTGCCAGTGAACAGTGCTGTTCCATAGCGATCAGTATTTGGGACTGCTTTTATTTATGTTGTATGTTAATGATATGGATGACGGAATTAATGGCTTTGTGGCCACGTTTGTGAATGGTATAAAGACAGGTGGAAGGGCAGGTAGTTTTGAGGAATCTGGGAGGCCTCAGAAGGATTTGGACAGATTTGGAGAATGGGCAAAGAAGAGGCAGATGGAATAGTGTATTAGGAAGTGTATGGTCATACACTTTGGTAGAAGGAATAAAAGTGTAGACTAGTTTTTAAATAGGGAGAACATTCAAAAATCTGAGGCGTAAAGGGTCTTGGGAGTCCTTGTGCAGGATTCCCTAAAGGTTAACTTGTAGGTTGAGTTGGTGGTGTGGAAGGCAACTGCAATGTTATTATTCATTTGGAGAGGAGGAGAATGTAAGAACAAGTATGTAAATGTTATTGCTTTAAAAGGCATTGGTGAGGCCTCATCTGGAGTTTTGTGAGCAGTTTTGGGACCCTTATCTAAGAAAGGATGTGCAGACCTTGAAGAGGGTGATGAGACTGGACAGGGTTCATAGGAGGTTCATGAGAATGATTCCAGTAATGAAAGGGTTATCATATGAGGAGCATTTGATGGCTCTGGGCCTGTACTCACTGGAATTTAGAAGAATGACCGAGGATCTCAGTGAAACCTATTGAATGTTGAAAGGCCTAGATAAAATGGATATGAAGAGAATGCTTCCTGCAGTGGGAGAGTCTAGGACCAGAGGGCATAACCTTAGAATACAGGGGCATCCATTTAGGACAGAGATGAGGAGAAATTTCTTTAGCCAGAGGTGGTGAATCTGTGGAATTTGTTGCCACAGGCAGCCGTGGGGGTCAGATCATTAAGTGTATTTAACCTAGAGGTTGATAGATTATTGATTCCTGATAAGTCAGGGCGTGAAAGGTTATGGGGAGAAGGCAGAAGATTGGGGCTGAGAGTAAAATAGATCAGCCATGATCAAATGGCAGAGCAGACTTGACAGGCTGAATGGCTAATTCTGCTCCAGTATCTTATGGTAATTGGTTTAGAAGAATAACTATTTGCTCGCTTAATGATCAGTTGGATTTGCTATAAAATTGCACCATTCAAAAAAAAAATCGGGAGGTCAGAAAAAGATGAAGCCTTATGACTGGCCCTTAAAGAATTAGAATCATCACAGCAGAGTGAGGGTCACTTGGGTATTGATGTTAGCATTGTTACCATGTTATCTATAAATGGTGCCTTATTATAAACAGAATAACTGGTTTATGTTCTTGCTTATATAACTTTCCAAGGGAGAAGACACTGTGGAAGCAAGCTTTTCAGAGCCTGTGGTTGATGGTGTTGTACTACATTGGTAAGCAGAATCTGACAGGAGGACCTCGGGCATGCGACTGAAGCTCACTACCGACGCCAGTCAGATACACCTCCAGAAAATCTGCAATGAATTTGCAGATTCTGAAATTTTGACTTCTATTATTAAAACTAAGTTCTGCTTTACAGTTCAATAGTTGTCATCAAAAAGAAGCAAGTTAATAAAACTTGCATTTAACAAGAAATACATTATAGTATTTCTTCCTTCCACTATTATCCCCTGACTGTGAGACTGTAAGACACAAGTCCATTAAAGCCCAAATGGAGGATCACAACTATGGTTTTATCTGTGTGAGCCACCTTGCTGAGTATAGAGATTACAGTTAAAATAAATCTGCCCGTCATTTCACTGAAAGGAAAAAGTAAAATTTCTACAGGACGATGTCTCAAACAACATGATAGATAAGGTATAGTTTAGATACATGAAATGTCACAAGAAAATGAAATAAATGACTGGCACATCATGACAAAGGTTGTATTGACAAAGGTTTAGAGTTGATTTGTTTAACATTCTGCCTACAATTATGAAATGTCGCCAGAAAATAACCAACACTTTTTTCTTCACCATTGTAATTGGTAGCTGCAATATATTGTACACAGTTATTATTGAACAATAAGATAATTGCTTTATTGGACAGATTAACACAATAATTCATGTGCTCACTGGGCAGGGGACAACAAATCTCAACTTCAGACTGTAATTTATTGAATTCTATTCAAGTTATATTGATGGTTATTATCACCTAATTGTCATGTAGAAAGTCAGGAGGAGGACACAAAAGGAAGATATTGTTCATCAAAGAAACCCAATCCCAAGTCCTTCTGTTTATATGCCATCGCATGTTCCAGACTTTTAAAATATTCTGTTTAGTCTTTACTCCTGCTGGTTATGTACTGGCCTCAAACCATTCCCCCACTGACTTCCTACCATGGGCTGCAATCTGCTCCCTGTCAGGCTCACTTTTTCAAGAGAGCACCAGATTGTGCTGCAGTTCTTCTAGGCAAACACGCTCTGAGACTTTGAAAACACCAGCAGAAATCCACTGTCTTTAAATCCATGCTCCCGTATAGGTGCCGGATACACTGTATTCTGGCCCCTCTGCTTTGCTGGTTGTAACCAGCAATCAGAATGGACCATTCATTACAATAGGGTTGTTGACCTTCATTTTAGTAAGTGTTTAGGTGAACTTTTATTTTTCTTTATTTCAAATTCTAAGTTTTGTTATTTTAATTTCTTAAGATAAAACAAAAGTTGTTCAATATTTTGAAATTCTCTGACCATCGGCAATGTTTGGACACCACGAAGAGATCTTCTGACTGAGGAAGGAATGCCAACAAGACCTCAGCAGCTGTTGTGTTACTAAACAAAAATTAGACCAGCTCGGAGGTCAACTTGTGTGATAATCCACTGGGATCAATATGATCTAGCTAAATTCAGCCAAAAGAAACGGCGGTAACTGGGTTTATCCTGAGCAGGATGCCGAGTTGAAAACCTTGATTCCAAGATACTTGTACTTTAAAAATGGAGTCCCTCTGGTGTCTAACAAAGTAGCATCAACAACTTCAGATTCCTAATTCTTCACCTGGGAATTCCTCCCACCAAAGCCAGGCAGAAATCTGCTGCGGGTTAAAAAAAAGTGAAGAAAGCTTCCTATTTGATTCAAACGTTATTTTGGTTATCTTTAGGTGAATATCTGTTTTGTTTGTTAAACACTAACTTAATTTTAATGTTTTAATATTGAAAAATAACTGGTCCCCAGTGCTGTTGCATGCGCATGTCAAAACTGCTCATAAACATTCAAAAACAGTGAAATCGTTCACAGCCACAAACCGAAAGTTGGAGATTTATCGGCTGTCAAAGTGTTTCTGTCAGTGTGGCTGACCATTTGTACAAAGGGCCTGTGCAGCAGTTCAGTGTGCTTGGGTTGTAAAAGGAGAAGGAACATGCCCAGGCAGTCACTGATTTTGTGATCAGTCGGCCATCTGCCCCATGATATATAGTCTTGGTGAGATTGGGTCAGAATGTCTTTATTCATCACAAGTATATTGAAACAATGAAATATCCTGTGCAATATGTCATTTGCATCAAAGATCAATGCAATCTGAGAATATGCTGGGGGCAGCCCCCAGTGTCACCATACTTTCAGCACCAGTATAATCCACAATTTACTATCCCTTACTAACCTGCACATCTTTTCAATGTGGGATGAAACTGAAGAAACGAAGGAAAACCGTGTGATCACGCGGAGAAAATAGTGGGACAGTAGCGGGAATTAAACCTCATTTGCAAGTGCTGTAAACCGCTACATACCATGCCACCATACACTTGGGGAGTACTGCATATCTTAGAAACAATATTTGCGTTTAAAAACTGGATCATGTAATACCACTATTTGTTGTGTACTAAACAATAGAATTTCAATGAAAATTAAAGAATCATTCAAACAAATTAGGTTTTTCATGTAAGTTACAAAATGTTCAAAATTTTTGTTGTAGATCTTCAGTATGCCTGACACATTAATACTGGCAAGATCTTGGACCACAGCGACGGCATACAGAGATGTGCGCTGGGTATTTACATGCCATTTCCCTCTGTTTTCAATCAGAAATGCATGGCTGCAACACTTCCACCACCCTGATCATTAACTCCTTTGAAACATTTAAATCTCCCAACAACCAGTCACAACCCAATTCTACCAAACCGATACTACCACCAATCCTTACTTGTGATGAGTGATCGACAAACCTATGTTCAGCACCCCGCCATCAATTCCCCAGCAAAATTTTTATACATCCACCACAGAACATCCGGTGAACTCAGCTGCTCTTGCTACATCAGAGTTTTGATTAATCCAACTGAACTCTCGCCAGCGATGTTGAAGTCAGATTAAGGAAGAGTGTGCTTAATGCCATTCCTTCTCATGACTGTGAAAAGAGTAGACCGACACCCAAGAGCCTTTACTGAAAACGACCTCCATCCCACCCCACAGGTAAACTGTGATGCACAGGGCAATCTATAACATGTTCAACAATGATATATGAACTCATACGTTTCACTTCACTCAAACAATATCAGGAAACTGTAATCGCCTTTTTCATAACTACCTTCAAATTCTCTCTGGAACAGTCTCAATGGCTATGATCATGATTGCAAAGGAGCTTGAGCACTGTTTCTATAAATTTTGACAAATACTGCAATTATTTACCAACACTTCAAAGTCACTGCAAGCTGGACTCACATTTAAAGTTCCTCAATAATTTTTTTTTACAACTGTTTTTACATATTCACTATAAATTTTAGTTGAATTCTTTCTTAATGCAGTGGCACCAAGACCAGTCTGCGTCTCCACATGAAATACCACTGGGGAAGTGACAACTAATTGTGATGATCGTGGAAAGCGACAACTAATTGTGATGATCATAGAATGGTCAAAGTGGTCCATTTCTTCTTTTGCACCCTGATCAGATTCTACCCAGCCTTCTGACTATGTGCGAACCCTTCTCGAACATCCAAACTAAATCACAGACAAGACCAAGTTACCAGGAGGTCCTTGTTTTTCTGCAGTGATCATGTAAATGGCAGTTTCATTTTAAACACCCAAGATCACAAGAGAGGATCTGGAATAGATTTGGAACTTATTATCTCAATTACAAAGTTGTACCGGTGGAGGAAGATAGTCTTCGCATGCTTGATCCAACCGTCAAGTTTTTCCACCCAGATAATCCCTGGGGTGACTTATGATAAGTTTCTTGGGCAAAGGATCAGTCATAAAAGGAATGATGGAATTATTCAATTTTACATTCCATTCCAAGGGTTTCATTTACACTTCATGCATTATCTCACTTGATTCTTGTGAGAGTTTGAGGAATAAAGAGTGATTTTCTCTTATCTAGGTCTCATTTGGCCAATTACTACAGCATAACTCGATGGTTCATGTACCTATCTCAACATATCCAGAATTCTATGATTTTTGCTTCTTTCCCCCACAGATTCTATGCTCTTGCTCATCTTTACTTCATGTGTATTTCACATCATTTTGCCAGAAAGTGTGGTAATGTTCTGATCCGCATCAAGATCCCTCGAAACAATTGCTGTGAAATCACTTGGAATGACCCTAACACTGCTTCATTTCCAGGCTTCAGTGCTGGACTCCAGTCTTCCTTTCTTTGTAAAAAGGCCTTTGGCAACATCACTTAAACAAAAATGCATCCATGTGAGAACACCCATTTGCTTAGCTCCAAATTCACTTCCCAATCTAAAATGAAGAAGTTTCTTCTGTGCCCATGGCAAGTAAGTCATCTTGTTGACACAGGGGGTGATCCACACACTGCACAATTGTGACCTGGAAAATTTTAGTGAAGATATGACCCTATTGCATAACTTTGCGTAATCGGTACATCTCTGTGCTTGTTGGTGGTCTGGCACTTCTGACTACCTTTGTTAACATTCAATTGTACATGAGGATAAGACAGACCTAGCTTTGTGAATTCCTTTGATTCATGTCTTGTAGACTAGGATCAGATATATCTGCTACCTACAGCTTGACTTAGAGGCTCTCTCTCTATCCTTTCCACAGCTTCACCATTTTGTCAGACTGAGACATTATCATTATTGTTCTGGCTCACTCAGTGTGGTCCAGCTCATCCTTCTCAACTTGATCTTATAGTGCAAATGTGACTGTGCTTGCAACAGACCAGCTTTAGTTCTTGGTGTGGCGTAATTGTACAGATGGAACCCTGTCATGTCTATGGAGTTGCATTTTGAAGTGTTGCTGTAAATTTTCTGCAACAGCTTGATTGTACAATTTTGAAATGTCAGCACTGAAAATATTCTTTCCATCTCACCTGAGTTGTCTCAGCCAAACCTTTCCCACTAAAGGCAGCCTGTGTTCGTAGTTTGCTGCATTAATGGGTGGCTGTACTTAATTTCTTTTAGCTCACACTATAGTTCTGGTGGTGGTAAAAACTCACAAGAGCAGATTTTCAGTGAGACAGTTTTTCAACAACAATGTCTAATTGAACTTGTGAGAATACTGTATATCTCAATCTGTTATTGAATTGTCTGTGGCAGCATCAGTTTGTATGTCAATGTCTTGGTGTTAATCAACACCTATTCTTCAAAGTCTGTTCCCTGCTATTACAAAGTGTACAAGTTCCTTGTTGCCTGCATTAAAATTTTACACAATGAAGCCTTTCTCCATATGGCTACTGAAATTGCTTTCATTGCTTAGCCTATTGCTGGATCTGCAGGCTGTCAAAATGTGACCTTCTTTGGGCAATAGAAATATTTAACTGAACTGGTGTGACAATACCGAGAATTAATGGCTTTGTAATAAAAGCAACTGCCTGAAATAGTCTCACCTTATGCTTCCAAACTGATTTTGTGAACTTGAACTTTGCCACAGCCCTGACAGTGGATAACAACTTCACTAGCTGCTTGTGGTGGATGAAATTTTCCAGTATTTCATGGATGTCATTTCAATTGTATATGCAATTTAAAGAGTTAGGCATTGCTTCAAGTTGCTCATCTTGCAGCATGCATACAAATCTATCACAACAAAGGCATGATTTAAACGATGCCAAAATTGAAGAGCAATTTAGTTAACAGGATGATGCACCCACTAATTGTTTCCCTCTGCTTTTGTCTTCTTATCACAATCTTGTAGCTTTATGCTATTTCTAAAAGTTTTTCAATTTAAATAATCATCCAGTTAATGCCTATGTGTTTTGAAAAAAAATCAAGAGATCTTTCATCATGTGTGATCTGAGATGATTTCTTAGAGTGCGACTTGACTCTGGCCCAAAATCCCTTAGGATGATTCTCTTTCTACACTCAATGATTGCATTGTTTTGGGCTCACACAATATTAGCTTCTCCTTCAATCTCTAGGATATTTTTCAATTAAGTAATATATCTACCCCATAAATAGAGTCAGAGTCATAGAGAGAGACACCTCAGGGAAAGGCACTTTGTATGACTGAGTACATACCAGTTTTACAAGAATCTTGCCCTAACCCATTTTTGTATGTTCCCTTTGCAGTTGCAACATTATTCATATTTCCTTCTAGTAAATTAATTATTGATACAGCATTACATTAACTCTTTTATACCACGTGACTCTTGTCAGGATCACATTATGAGCACTGCTTTAATCTGAGGTTCCTACCTTCTTTATGAAGACTACTACCATTCCAGTACCCAAGAGAAACAATAATGAAAATGGCCTGGTGGCTGTGGCATTAAGTGCAAGAGACTGGTCATTACATGCATTAACTCCAGCCTCCCAGACAACTTCAACCTACTGCAAGTTGACTGCCACCAAAACAGACCTATGGCGGACACAGTCTTCCTGGCCCTCCAATCATCTCTGAAGCATCTCGACAGTAAGGACACCTAAGTTAGAATAGTACTTATTGACTGTAGTCTGACTTCAGCATTACAATTCCAAGCGAAGTCACATGCAAAAACTAGACCTGGGAGTCAACACCTCCCTCTGCAACTGGATCCTTTACTTCCTGACCATCAGAGCAAAATTAGTGAAATAGAGAGCAACAGCCTACTACCATTGTCGTCTACACTGGTGCTTCATGAGGCTGCATCGTCAGCCCCTACTCTACTCACTATACATTCCTAACTGTGTGACTAGCTTCAGCTCTAACTCCCTCTACAACTTGAAGTTGATACCACCGTACCTCAAATAATGATGATTCAGAGTACAGGAAGGAAATAGAGAGCTTAGGTGTCATGACAATAACCTTCCCCTCAAGAGCATTATTGACTTCAGGTATGGGGGAAATGCACATGGTCCTGTATAAATCAACAGTGCTGAGATGGAAAGAGTTGAGAATTTCAAGTTCTTAGACGTGAGCATCACCAATAGCTTGTCCTGGTCCAGTGCCATTAACGCTACAGATGAGAGAGCTCACCACAGTGCCTCTACTTCCTCAAGTGGCAAAAGAAAATTGGCATGTCCTCATCAACTCGTACGCATTTTTATTGATGCACCATAGAAAGTATCCCATCTGGATGCATCACTACTCATGGATGCTCTACCCATAACCACAAGAAACCTCAGAGATTTGTAGACACAGCTCAGCACATCATGGAAACCAACGGATTGTAACATCCCCCGCTGGTTCAGTAAAGTTCCTAGCATAATCAAAGACTTTACGCATTCCCTCTTCTCCCATTGGACAGAAGATACAAACATTTGAAAGCATGCACCACCAGGGTCAATGACAGTTTTTACCCCTCAAAACTATTGAATATCTCACTGATGCAATAAGATGGACTCTTTACCTCACAATTTACCTTTTTGTCACTTATTATAGAAACATAGAAACATAGAAAATAGGTGCAGGAGTAGGCCATTCGGCCCTTCGAGCCTGTACTGCCATTTATTATGATAATGGCTGATCATCCAACTCAGAACCCCGCCCCAGCCTTCCCTCCATACCTCCTGACCCCCGTAGCCACAAGGGCCATATCTAACTCCCTCTTAAATATAGCCAATGAACTGGCCTCAACTGTTTCCTGTGGCAGAGAATTCCACAGATTCACCACTCTCTGTGTGAAGAAGTTTTTCCTAATCTCGGACTTAAAAGGCTTCCCCTCTATCCTCAAACTGTGGCCCCTCGTTCTGGACTTCCCCAACATCGGGAACAATCTTCCTGCATCTAGCCTGTCCAATCCCTTTAGGATCTTATACGTTTCAATCAGATCCCCCCTCAATCTTCTAAATTCCAACGAGTACAAGCCCAGTTCATCCAGTCTTTCTTCATATGAAAGTCCTGCCATCCCAGGAATCAATCTGGTGAACCTTCTTTGTACTCCCTCTAAGGCAAGGATGTCTTTCCTCAGATTAGGGGACCAAAACTGCTCACAATACTCCAGGTGTGGTCTCACCAAGGCCTTGTACAACTGCAGTAGTACCTCCCTGCTCCTGTACTCGAATCCTCTCGCTATAAATGCCAGCATACCATTCGCCTTTTTCACCGCCTGCTGTACCTGCATGCCCACTTTCAATGACTGGTGTATAATGACACCCAGGTCTCGTTGCACCTCCCCTTTTCCTAATCGGCCACCATTCAGATAATAATCTGTTTTCCCATTTTTGCCACCAAAGTGGATAACTTCACATTTATCCACATTAAATTGCATCTGCCATGAGTTTTCCCACTCACCCAACCTATCCAAGTCACCCTGCATCCTCTTAGCATCCTCCTCACTGCTAACACTGCCACCCAGCTTCGTGTCATCCGCAAACTTGGAGATGCTGCATTTAATTCCCTCATCCAAGTCATTAATATATATTGTAAACAACTGGGGTCCCAGCACTGAGCCTTGCGGTACCCCACTAGTCACCGCCTGCCATTCTGAAAAGGTCCCGTTTATTCCCACTCTTTGCTTCCTGTCTGCTAACCAATTCTCCACCCACACCAATACCATACCCCCAATACCGTGTGCTTTAAGTTTGCACACTAATCTTCTGTGTGGGACCTTGTCAAAGCCTTTTGAAAATCCAAATATACCACATCCACTGGTTCTCCCCTATCCACTCTACTAGTTACATCCTCAAAAAATTCTGTGAGATTCGTCAGACATGATTTTCCTTTCACAAATCCATGCTGACTTTGTCCGATGATTTCACCGCTTTCCAAATGTGCTGTTATCACATCCTTGATAACTGACTCCAGCAGTTTCCCCACCACTGACGTTAGGCTAATCGGTCTATAATTCCCCGGTTTCTCTCTCCCTCCTTTTTTAAAAAGTGGAGTTACATTAGCCACCCTCCAATCCTCAGGAACTAGTCCAGAATCTAACAAGTTTTGAAAAATTATCACTAATGCATCCACTATTTCTTGGGCTACTTCCTTAAGCACTCTAGGATGCAGACCATCTGGCCCTGGGGATTTGTCTGCCTTCAATCCCTTCAATTTACCTAACACCACTTCCCTACTAACATGTATTTCGCTCAGTTCCTCCATCTCACTGGACCCTCTGTCCCCTACTATTTCTGGAAGATTATTTATGTCCTCCTCAGTGAAAACAGAACCAAAGTAATTATTCAATTGGTCTGCCATGTCCTTGCTCCCCATAATCAATTCACCTGTTTCTGTCTGCAGGAGACCTACATTTGTCTTTACCAGTCTTTTCCTTTTAACATATCTATAAAAGCTTTTACAGTCCGTTTTTATGTTCCCTGCCAGTTTTCTCTCATAATCTTTTTTCCCCTTCCTAACTAAGCCCTTTGTCCTCCTCTGCTGAACTCTGAATTTCTCCCAGTCCTCAGGTGAGCCACTTTCTCTGGCTAATTTGTATGCTTCTTCTTTGGAATTGATACTATCCCTAATTTCTCTTGTCAGCCACGGGTGCACTACCTTCCTTGATTTATTCTTTTGCCAAACTGGGATGAACAATTGTTGTAGTTCATCCATGCAACCTTTAAATGCTTGCCATCGCATATCCACCGTCAATCCTTTAAGTGTCATTTGCCAGTCTATCTTAGCTAATTCACGTCTCATACCTTCAAAGTTACCCCTCTTTAAGTTCAGAACCTTAGTTTCTGAATTAACTATGTCACTCTCCATCTTAATGAAGAATTCCACCATATTATGGTCACTCTTACCCAAGGGGCCTCTCACGACAAGATTGCTAATTAACCCTTCCTCATTGCTCAAAACCCATCCAGAATAGCCTGCTCTCTAGTTGGTTCCTCGACATGTTGGTTCAAAAAACCATCCCGCATACATTCCAAGAAATCCTCTTCCTCAGCACCTTTACCAATTTGGTTCACCCAATCTACATGTAGATTGAAGTCACCCATTATAACTGCTGTTCCTTTATTGCACACATTTCTAATTTCCTGTTTAATACCATCTCTGACCTCACTACTACTGTTAGGTGGCCTGTACACAACTCCCACCAACGTCTTCTGCCCCTTAGTGTTACGCAGCTCTACCCGTATCAATTCCACATCTTCCCGGCTTATGTCCTTCCTTTCTATTGCGTTAATCTCTTCTTTAACCAGCAACGCCACCCCACCTCCCCTTCCTTCATGTCTATCCCTCCTGAATATTGAATATCCCTGAACGTTGAGCTCCCATCCCTGGTCACCCTGGAGCCATGTCTCTGTGATCCCAACTATATCATAATCATTAATAACAATCTGCACTTTCAATTCATCCACCTTATTACGAATGCTCCTTACATTGACACACAAAGCCTTCAGGCGCTCTTTTACAACTCTCTTAGCCCTTATACAATTATGTTGAAAAGTGGCCCTTTTTAATGCTTGCCCTGGATTTGTCAGCCTGCCACTTTTACTTTTCTCCTTAGTACTTTTTGCTTCTACCCTCACTTTACACCCCTCTGTCTCTCTGCACTGGTTCCCACCCCCCTGTTGTGAACTAACCTCCTCACGCCTAGTCTCTTTAATTTGATTCCCATCCCCCAACCATTCTAGTTTAAAGTCACCTCAGTAGCCCCCGCTAATCTCCCTGCCAGGATATTGGTCCCCCTAGGATTCAAGTGTAACCCGTCCTTTTTGTACAGGTCACGCCTGCGCCAAAAGAGGTCCCAATGATCCAAAAACTTGAATCCCTGCCCCCTGCTCCAATCCCTCAGCCACGCATTTATCCTCCACCTCATCGCATTCCTACTCTCACTGTCGCGTGGCACAGGCAGTAATCCCGAGATTACTACCTTTGCGGTCCTTTTTCTCAACTCTCTTTCTAGCTCCCTGTATTCTCCTTTCAGGACCTCATCCCTTTTCCTACCTATGTCATTGGTACCTATATGTACCACGACCTCTGGCTCCTCACCCTCCCACTTCAGGATATCTTGGACACGATCAGAAATATCCTGGACCCTGGCACCAGGGAGGCAAACTACCATCCGGGTCTCTGGACTGCATCCACAGAATCACCTATCTGACCCCCTTACTATCGAGTCCCCTATCACAACTGCCCTCCTCTTCCTTGCCCTACCCTTCTGAGCTACAGGGCCAGACTCTGTGCCGGAGGCACGGCCACTGTCGCTTCCCCCGGGTAAGCTGTCCCCCCCAACAATACTCAAACAGGAGTACCTGTCATTAAGGGGCACAGCCACCGGGGTACTCCCTATTACCTGACTTTTCCCCTTCCCCCTCCTAACCGTGACCCACTTGTCTGCCTCCCGTGGCCCCGGCGTGACCACCTGCCTGCAACTCCTCTCTATCACCTCCTCACTCTCCCTGACCAGACGAAGGTCATCGAGCTGCAGCTCCAGTTCCATAACGCGGTCCCTTAGGAGCTGCATCTCGATGCACTTGGCGCAGATGTAGATGTCTGGGAGGCTTGGAGACTCCAGGGCCTCCCACATCCGACACCGAGAACAGCAAACTGCCCTCACACTCATACTGCCCCTCTCCTCAAATAACAACAGAAAATGAATGCCAAACCTTCCTCGCTTCGTCTGTTTCCGCCTAAGCCCGTTGAGCCGAAACCCTTAAGTCTTCACTCTGCTCCCGGCTCACTCCGCAGCCCGCAAACTACGCTGCCCGCTCTATGAGGCTTTGTTCCTTTTAAATCTGCCGCACTGCACAGCCCGACGTCACACGCCTGCGCAGTCCTGCCTCTCAGAACGCCATTGGAGAAAAAAAATAACGAAAATTTC
This sequence comes from Mobula hypostoma, assembly GCF_963921235.1. Taxonomy (NCBI): domain Eukaryota; kingdom Metazoa; phylum Chordata; class Chondrichthyes; order Myliobatiformes; family Myliobatidae; genus Mobula; species Mobula hypostoma. The sequence continues at coordinate 80,335,248 of NC_086100.1, read as the reverse complement.
AAAAATGTCTTTCTCGGCACTCCCACTCAGAGTCTCAGACTCCTTCTTCGAATCAAACCCGAAGCAGGATGTCTGCCCTTTTAAATCTGCCGCGCTGCACTGCCCGACGTCACACGCCTGTGCAGTCCCGCCTCTCTTATCTTTCTCTATAACACTTTATTCTGCATTCTGCTATTGTTCTACATTGTACTACCTCAATACACGGCTGTAATGAATTGATCTGTAGAGATGGTGTTAAAAGACATGTTTTTCACTGTACATTTGTGGATGTGATAATAATAAACCAATTTACGTGCATGGATATGGGGGCAAACCTGCATACTCTAAGCTTAAGAGTACTTTGCAAAGATGTATATACTTCCAAGTTCAAAATACATTTATTACCAAAATATGTGTACTTTGAGATTCGTCTCCTTCCAGGCAGCCACCAAACAAATAAACCCGATAAAACCCCTTATCAAAATGAAAACTGTCTAACATCCAACGTTCAGTTAAAAAAAATCATGCAAACAATAAAAGTCAGTAAATAACATTCAGAACTGAGGTTCACGAAAGTTAGTCTACACCCATGAAGCCAGTCATAGCTGATCCAGGAACCTGTTAGTGGCAGGCCAAAGCATCAGTTCAGCACAGAGATGAGTTAACCGCGCAGAGCCGTGAGCTGCACACTGGCCCATCCCTTGCCTCCGGCTCCAATACCCTGACCTTTTCAATCTGGCCAGTTGCTTAAATTGGTCAAACTGTGGGTCGTTACTTCCTCTTGGACCTGGCCCCTGACGCTTCAGCCTAGGGCCTAGGGCCTAGGGCCTAGGGCTTTTGGGCCTAGGACCTGCTGCCTCAATTCGGCCAGGTGCTTTAATCAGTCAAACCTTGGCTTGTTTCTTGCTCTCAGGCCTAGGCCTCAACACCTTGACTCTGCCTCGTTTCAGTTCTCCCACTTTGAATCACCTCCATGACTGCTCCAGCAGTCAAACATTGGTTTGATCCCCGCTCTCATGCCCGAACCCCACTGCCTCGATTCAGTCCATAGGCACCATGCTGCAACCATCCTGCACCTTTGAGACTTCAGTTCACACTGCAAAAATGCCAGGTAGTTCAGGCGGTTCAAAAGCTCGACTTCAAAAGAGAAGTTACAGGCTACTGATTGCAGTGATAGTTTGCGAAAAAGTGTGATTAATAGAGTCATTAATAGTGTTTTTGCTGCCAGCAAGTTGTCGTTGTGCTTCACCAGCACCATCTTAAACCAGATAACTTGTGGTGCAGGTCCAAAACCCAGGGCCATAAGTATATGAAGATGCTGAGAGATAAATATATATACACACACACAGCACTCAGGTTGGATCGGATCATTTTGAGGCAGGCTAGAATTCAGCTCCTCCTGGACATTTGCTGTTTCTGACATCTCTTGCATACAGTGCAAGTCTTGATGGCTTGTCCTTCAGCATTTTTTTTACTTTGTTTTGCTTTATCCCTTATTCATTCATAACCAGCCACCAACACATCATTCATTGCAAATGTCCGTTAGTCAAAGCTTGATCATCAATGCCAGAGTCAAGCAGATCTCAAAGTAGTGTGAGCACAGGTGATTAAATGCTGAGAGCTACATTTGATAATTATGTTATGATGTAGCAAAAACAGGCATGTATATATTCCTGGGTGTTATGGCAGAACCAACATTTTCAAAATAATTTTCATCTGGGAGAATTACCTATCTCTCTTTGCCTCACTTCCTGAGTTCATTTCACCGTGAAGATTTCACAAGTCCAACCCCTTTACTTTGAACATGTAGCTTTGTCAGTGAAGTGGAAATTTACTTGCTATAGTAATACCAATAATTTTTAACATTATAAAGGGATGCCAGCAATCCTAACCCTGCTGTATTGAGGAATAATTTACTGGAAAGAGATCTAAATAGTGAAGTGATTGTAAAGGGAACATACAAAAATATTCAAGATACAAAATGTTGCCCAGGAAAGATAAATCTGAAGCAATGTCTCAGTGCAAGTCATAAAAAAGTAAGTCAAGGATATATATCAAAAGAAAGACAAAATTGAAACAGTTGTCAGGAAGTTGTTTTTAAACACAAGAGTGGAGATCAGCCATGACAGCAGCTTCCATTATCACGATCTCTATCACCAAGAAGGACAAGGTTCCCATCAAGCCACACACCATTCTGAAATGGAAGTATATTTCCTCTTGTTTTATTACTGCCCTAGAAACCCCTAGTAAACAACTTTGTTGGGGAAACTTCCACCAAAAAGAAAACAGCAGTTCCAAATGCTTCCCACCACTTCCTCAGGACTAGTAATGGATGAAGAATAAACATTATACTTGTCTTCATCTTAAAAATCAGTTAACTGAATCTTGTATGAGTTTCATAGGGGTGAATGAAAATATCAGATGTATTTACCTTGTGCAATTGTTGGCTTAAATTCATATTGGGGGAACAAGTGTGCCAAATACTCCTCAGAAATAAGACTCCTTTAAAAATTAGAAGTAATCTTCATGAAATTTTATTTTTGAAGAGCAAGGTGTATTTCTTCCTGAATCCTATTATATGTTGAACTTTGTGTGTAGTACAACAAATACTTTTATACTTTATACTTTATAGTCGCCAAACAATTGATATTAGAACGTACAATCATCACAGCGATTTTTGATTCTGCGCTTCCCACTCCCTGGATTACAAATATTAAATATTAAAAATAGTAAAATTTAGTAAATATTAAAAATTTAAATTATAAATCATAAATAGAAAATAGAAAAATGGAAAGTAAGGTAGTGCAAAAAAACTGAGATGCAGGTCCGGATATTTGGAGGGTACAGTCCAGATCCAGGTCAGGATCCATTCAGCAGTCTTATCACAGTTGGAAAGAAGCTGTTCCCAGATCTGGCCGTACGAGTCTTCAAGCTCCTGAGCCTTCTCCTGGAGGGAAGAGGGATGAAAGGTGTGTTGGCTGGGCGGGTCGTGTCCTTGATTATCCTGGCAGCACTGCTCTGACAGCGTGCGGTGTAAAGTGAGTCCAAGGACAGAAGATGGGTTTGTGTGATGTGCTGCGCCGTGTTCACGATCTTCTGCAGCTTCTTTCGGTCTTGGACAGGACAACTTCCATACCAGGTTGTGATGCACCCTAGAAGAATGCTTTCTACGGTGCATCTATAATAAATCATTGTTTTCCCCTCCCACTATGCCACCACCAATCCACCACCCATTACGGTTCAGGCTCAGTTTCCACATCCTCTGTCCTACAACTGCAGCAGTGACAACAGCTCAGAACTCTTCAATTCACTCAGAGCACTTTGAGATGCCCTACACTTACAAAACAAACATAAAATTCAAGCCTTCCCTTACTTTCAATCTACTCACTTAGTTGTTAACGTCAGCCCTCTCCAGTTACAAACAACATTGAAGTACCTCAGTCCTCCGTTACTAAAATTGCAAGCAACACCTCACTTGACATGTAGTCAGATATTGCCAAATCAGCCCTCTGATAGCAGTTACAAAAATATTTTGCTCAGTACCGATGATTGGGCATATGCTCTAAACTTGACTTGCTCATCCAAGCAGTTTACTTATTCAAAAAAATCCCATTTTGATTTGTTGGAGTTATTACCATCCAATTATATGTTGAACTGATACATTATAAAGCCTTAAAAAGTTACAACTTGTGAACATTTAATGAAAATAGTTTGCTGAAGGACGGGTAATTAATCTATTTCAGAAGCGGAAGAGTTTAACAACCAAATGGCATCTATCAGTGAACAACAGCCAGACTAAACACATTTAACATTCTGCTGAATAGACACTTAAGAATAATGAAAAAGGATCTAGTGCTTTCTCAGCGTATATGATGAATAAACTCTTCTTGGGCAGTCTTAAAAGGGCAGACGGAAAAACCAGGAAACCTAACAATGAGGAGGAACCTGTCACTACTGCCTGCCTTCCCTATATTTCCATGGTTTCTGGAAGGATCACCAGGATCCTGAAGAAATACCATCCACAAACCCATAAGGAAGCTCAAATCACTGCTTATGTTGGTCAAATATGACCTGGGATTCTGGTATCCTGGTGTTTACAGGATTCCCTGTGAATGTTGAGCAGCATATTTTGGACAGACAGGATGCATGGTGGAAACCTGCATCCAGGAGCACAAGAGGTGTATCTGTTTGTGTTACCCAGATAAATCAGTGGTAACAGAACACTGCATTTGCAATAGTCATAGGTTTGACTTCAACAGGACAAAACTACTGTGCTACACCAATGGCTTTTGGGACCACTGGTAAAGGAAGCCATTGAAATAAAACTAGAGGAAAAGAAGGCCTTGCTCCAAGTAAGAATTGGAATTTGATTGTAAACAAGGTGGGAGAGTGGAAACCTGATTGGATGAGGACTAACCAATCAGGAGGATCGGACTACTGGGGGTGTAAATACCACCAGACTAGACATGGCTGATGAAAATGGCAGAGCTTATCATCGAAACGTTGGTTATAATTGATACCTGTACCTGGCTGGGAGCCTGAGAAGAATTTATTCGTCTTAAGAAAAGTGTTTCTTTTCTGCCACTTCCCGAAACAGGTCTACAAAACCAGAAATAAAAAGAGCTCTATCCACTTAATCAATTACTCATCAAATCCTAATTTATATGTTAATACATCTGAGATGCTGTAATCACAGGGTTAATTGAAGACACCAAGTATCATGACTGAACTAATCTGTGGAGAATAGTATTTTTAGACCTTAGGGTTGGTATATTTATTTTCAGAAAAGGGTTACAACTGGAAATCTAAAAAATGAGTTTTGTATTTAATTCAGAGCTTTAATTGAGAGCTTAGAAAGGCCACATTCAGTTAGCTTCAAAAAAAAAGCTGATGTTAGTTTCCTCACTAGTTAAAAGGGACACTTCCTTCATAAAATAGCCTTTCTAGAAGACACAATACAATGATGTGAGTTGTGTCAAAACACACAATGCTGTCTATTGACTGGAAACCCACTAACAGACTACCTGGTGATAATATTGAAACATTATTGTCTGAATTGAATTAATAAACTGGCTCTCACCAGCTTCAAGGTCACCACTCCTTTTGTTGTGCAGATCTCATGTCCCTCATGAGCAGAGTATTTCCAAGATATGAATTGGATACATCAGAGTAATTTCCACTGTGTAAGCAGGACTCGGGATGTCCTCTGCTCACTTTCTAAGCAGGTTGTATGGACTCCACATGACAACAAAATAGAGGAGCGGATCCCTGCCTGTCTGCACACTTCGATGGGGAAATAATGGTTATGCTTATGCTTACACAGCCAATTATTCTACCGAAACCCATTGCCTTTCAGCAGGGATAGCCTGGCTTCTTAAGCATTATCAATTTTAATGTTAAGAATCATTGTCAGTCAAATTACAAGAGACTATTTAGTCTTTCATTTAAGTATATATTAAAGATTTTCAATGCAATATCTGTCACTGAATTTGAACATCAAATTTACTTTGGAGTCAGTTGAGGCTCCTCTGATGTTGCAATAGGTTTTCCATGCACTTACATGAGCACAAATACAACAGGAGCCATTGACATCTTGAGATTTTACGAGGATTCCGATTCAGATTCTAATTTATCTATCACACGTACATGGAAGCAAACAATGTAATGCATCATTTGTGCTAACAACCAACACACCCGACAATGTCTGGGGAAGCCCTCAAGTGTCAACACACATTTCAGTGCCAGGAAAGCATGCCTACAATACTCGGCAGAACAACACAGAAAATAAATGACAAAACAATAACATCAAAACAAGCCCCTTTCCTTCCTCCCATACACACACAGACAGTCCTCCAACATCAGGACATGTCTCCGGTTTCCAGGCCTCAGCCATTAGGCTTTGATGTCAGATTTGTATGAGGTCAAGCTTCATATTAGCCGAAACTAATGGGAAAAGGTGCCGTCACGTTCCTGGAATGTCCTGTAAATGGTGAGTGGTGTTTGGTGAGTCAGAAGCAGCATTCACTCATTTTACAGTCTGTAGCCTTTGTAGCCACAGCAATTAAGTCAAAGTTTTGGTCAATGGTGGCTTCAGGGATGTTAAAGTTGGAGAACTTAGAGAAAGATGCAATTAAATCTCATTGAGAATTGACTGCCTGAAGCCTCAGGTGCTATTGAACTTTTCAGAAATATATGTATTGATTGCGCACTGCACAGCAAACATAAAAAGCATCTTCAACTGTACCAAGAAAAGCCACTGCTTTTATATGGCTTAGTACTATATGTTGTAATCTCCCTCCTCGCTATCCCAGCTTCTCCCAATTTTGTTAGAAGAACAGCAACTTGTTTTTATATAGTAGATTTAAAATGTTTAAACATGCTGAGGTGCTTCAAAGGAACTCTAGTCAAACAAAATTTGAAAATAAGTTATTAATGGGGACATTAGGGCAGATGTGAAAAATCTTGGTTAAACAGTTTTACGAAATGATTTGAAAGAGGACAGAGATAGAGAGCCAAAGGAATTTTAGGATGGAATTCCAGAATAACGCGCCCTTGCAGCAGAGTTTTATTGCTGACAAAATCCAGATTTTTTTCCACGTAAGTCTTTGCAGTTGTTATTGGTTAAATGTAATAAACAAGGCTTAAGAATTGGCTAGACAAATGAGTGTGAGGGAGGTATAATTCTAAACTTCGTAGATATTATAGTTTTTGTTCACACTGCAGACTTCATTTTTGAAGGACTATAGTAGATGTTTGTGGGCATTTAAATTATAAGATCATAAGACCATAAGACATAGGGTCAGAATTTTCCCATTCAGCCCATCGAGTCTGCTCTGCCATTTCAACAGTCTGATCTAGTTCCCTCTCAAACCCATTCTCCTGCCTTCTCCTCATAACTCTTCATGCCCTGACTAATCAAGAACTTATCAACTTCCACCTTAAGTATGCTCAGTGTCCTGCCCTCCATAGACTAAACACCCTTTGGCTAAAGAAATTCCTCCTCATCTCTGTTCTAAATGGATATCCCATAAATCTGAGGCTGTCCGCTCTGTTTCTAGACTCCCTCATGATAGAAAACATCCTCTCTACATCCACTCTATCTAAGCCTTTCAACATTCAATTGGGTTCAATGAGTTCCCTCCTCATTCTTCTGAATTCCAGCGATAAAAGGCCCTGAGCCATTAATCACTCCTCATATGATAAGCCTGTCTTTTCTGAAATCATTCCTGTGAACCTTCTCTGAGCCCTCTCCAATGTCAGCAGATCCGTTCTTAAATAAGGGGCCTAAAATTGCTCACAATACTCCAAGTGAGGCCTCACCAGTGCTTTATAAAACTTCAACATCACATCCTTGCTTTTATATTCTAATCCTCTTGAAGTGAATGCTAACATTGCATTTTTCTTCCTTACCACTGACTTAACCTGCAAATTAACATTTAGGGAATCCTGCACGAGGACTCCCAGATCCCATTGCACCTCAGATTTTTGAATTTTCTCCCTGTTTAAAAAATAGACTATGCTTTTATTCCTTCTACCAAAGTGCATGACCATATACCTCCTGACACTGCATTGCATTTGCTACTTGTCTGCCCAATTTCATAATCTGTCTACATCCCTGCAGTCTCCCTCCTTCCTCAACACCACCTGCACCTCCACCTATCTTCGTATCATTTGCAAACTTGGCAACAAAGCCATCCATTCCGTCATCCAAATCATTGTCATACAACATAAAAAAAAGCCTTCACCATACTGACCAATGTGAAACACCATAGTCACTGGCAGTCAATTAGAAAAGACCCCCTTTATTACGACTCATTGTCTCCTGCCAGTCAGTCAATCTTCTACCTATGCCGGTGTCTTTCCTGTTATACTGTAGGCTCTTATCTTGTTAAGCAGTCTCACGTGTGGCACCTTGTAAAGTGCCTTCAGAAAATCCAGTGAACAATATCCACTGATTCTCCTTTGCCTATCCTACCTACCTACTGCCCATTATGCCACTGGTGTTTAGGGTAGCCATTTCTGGTGGTAATCTCCATTTCTGGTGGTATTCAGTGTTTCCTTCATCATGTCAGTAGCTCAGTTTCCACTACTGTCAGTAATGGTAGAGACTCAAGAATACCATCGCGCTCAGATGTAGAAGGATTCTTCATTGCTGTTTCTGTGACAATTTTGTTTTACCAGTCATGGTTGTTGGTCCTGAGCTGAACCCCCAGACTTGCAGGACCGGTGGACGACCCTTAGTCTGGCCTCTACCCTTTGACTGTTTGGTATGGGTGACTCGACCAAGAGCCAAAGCATAAAACTCTGACTCCAGTCAACATATTTCTGCAGGTCATTCAGGCATGCAAGCCTCCAAAACCTTTGACAAGCTTGTGGTCCTCTTGGGGATCCTTCATCTACCCTACTTATTATTTCCTCAAAGAATTCTTCCAGATTTGTCAGGAAAGATTTTCCTTTAAGGAAACCATGCTGCCACAGAATCATGTGCCTCGAGACTACAGTCTTAACAATCCACTCCAATATCTTCCCAACCACTGAGGTCAGGCTAGCTGGTCCATAGTTTTCTTTCTTCTGCCTTCCTCCCTTCTGGAAGAATGGAGTGACATTTGCAATTTTCCAGTCTTCTGGAACCATTCCAGAATCTAGTGTTTCTTGAAATATCATTACTAATGCCTCCACAACCTCTTCAGTTACCTCTTTGTGAACCCTGGTGTGTACATCCAGGTAACTTATCTACCTTCAGACCTTTCAGGTTACCAAGCACCTTATCCCTAGTAATAGCATCTGCATTCAACTCTGCCTGCTGATACTCTCGAATTTTTGTCATACTGCTAGAGCCTTCCAGAGTGAAGACTGATGCAAAATACTTATTCAGTTTGTCCACCATTTCTACCTCTTCAGCTTTATTTTTCAGCAGTACAATATCTACTCTCGCCTCTGTTTTACTCTTCATATATCTGAAAAATACTTGGCATCACCTTTGGTATTGTTGGCTAGCTTACCTTCATATGTCATCTTTTCCCTCCTTATGGCTATTTAATTTGCCTTCAGTTGGCTTTCAAAAATTTCACAATCTTGTAACTACCCACTAATTTTTGCTCTATTATCTGCCCTCTCTTTTGCTTTTATGCTGGTTTTGACTTCACTTGTCAACTATGATTGCATCATTCTTCCTTTAGAATACATCAACTTCTTTGCGAAGTATCTATCCTGCAGCTTCAAGTTGCTCCCAGAAACTCCAGTCATTGCTGCTCTGCTGTCATCACTGTTAGTGTTCACTTCCAATCAACTTTGGCCAGCTCCTCTGTCAGGCCTCTGTAATTTTCGTTACTCCACTGTAATACTGATATATCTGACTTTAGCTTCTTCCTTGCAAATTGCAGGCTGAATTCTATGGTATTACGATCACTAACTCCACGGGCCCCTTTACCTTAAACTCCCTAATCAAATCTCATTCATTATACAACATCCAATCCAGAATAGCTGATCCCCTACTGGGCTCAATGATCAGCTGCTCTAAAAATCCTCTCATAGGCATTCTACAAATTCTTTCTCTTGGGATCCAGCACCAACCCGATTTTCCTAAATTTCCTGCATATTGAAATCGCCCATGACTATCGTAACATTGCCCTTTTCACATGCCTTTTTTCCCTCCCGTTTTAACTTGTAACCCACATCCTGGCTACTGTATGGAGGCCTGTATATAACTCCCATCCGGGTCCTTTTATCTCTGTAGCTTCTTTACTCTCCCCGCAAGGATTCTACATCTTCCAACCCCATGTCACCTCTTTCAATTATTTGATTTCATTTTTTTTTTGCCAACAGAGCCTCTGTCTACCTGCCTGTCCTTTTGATACAATGTGCATCCTTGAATGTTAAGCTCCCAACTATAATCTTCTTTAAGCCACGACTCAGTGATACCCACAATGTCATACCTGCCAATCTCTAAATGCGCTGCAAGATCATCTACTTTATTCCATATGTTGTGTGCATTAGAAAAATAAAGCCTTCAGTCCTGTATCCAACACCCTTTATGATTTTGTCCCCATTTTACACTGCAAATCATCCCACTGACTGCAATTTTGTCCTAGCATCTGCCTGTCCTTCCTAACAGTCTGACGACACAGGGCCTCTGCTTGTAAAACAAGAGCCTCATCTGTCCAGTTCTAACCCCTTTGCCAAATTAGTTTAAACAGTCCCCAACAGCGCTAGCAAACCTGCCCACACAGTGAAATTATTTCTGCATTCATCATCTCTATGGCTGTGCTCTGACAGATTTTGATATAGCAGCATCATTTTTAAAGCATTTACTATTGGAGTGCTGCTTCTATTAGATAATGCAAAACTGCACCTTACCCCAACTCTGATCCACCTTATCTTTATGATGTAAATTACCCATTCCCATTCTGTTTTTTTTGTCAAAAATCAGTCTCATTATCACTTTTGGGATGGTTTCCAGTCAAATTTTTTTTTTGTCAAATTAAAATATCCTAATAATGCTGAATTAATTTGTCATTATTAAACACTCGTTTAACTAATTTATAAATGTGTCACAGTAAAAAGGTTTTCAGTTGGAACATGAAGTAACATATATCCTTAAAATAACCGTCCTTCAGAAATGTGTTGCTATCAGCTCCAACAGATTATGGAAGAAAACCTTTGAATTTATCAAGAGCTTTCCTCTTTCAGCTTCAATACCAATGTACCGAGTATATCAGAGTTGTAAACATTACGGGAGTGAATTTCACACAGAGGTCCCTGTCTGTAATAAATCAAATAAATGACTGGATAACATTATTGGTTTGGGACAATAGTTAAATGAACTGTTGGAGTGACTGGTGAGAGCTGTATCTTTTTCTAACTAGAATCTATCTTTATTCACTCCAGGAAGGTAAAAGGCCCAGATAACTGAGGATAATGGAATCTAGGATTTCCAAAGAGTACTTGATTGTGTAATACAGCACATGTTACAATCCTAGTCAGGGTCACCAGGACACCTCATATTTCAGTGAAATTGTCAATGATTCTTGGTTTGTTTCAGTGCATTAACTCACATCCTCTTTTTAACACATAGCTGAAACAAGCGTTTTGATTAGTATTGGCTAAAATCTGAGTGTTCAGGCTTTCGTATGAGTGCTGTTATTCATGCCACTATCGTAATTTATTTACAAAATAATGACAAACCAAGAGGGTTTGAAGGCTTGTGTGCCTCAGTGAGCTGGAGACCTATGTTGGCTGGAGTCAGATTTTTTGCTTTGCCTCTTGGTAGGGTCACGCATGCCAAACAGATCAAAGGGTAGAGGCCAGACTAAGAGTGGTCCACCAGTCCTCCAGGTTCATGTGTTCAGCTCAGGGCTAACAACCTTGACTGGTAAAACAAAAAAGTTATGGAACAGCAATGAGTAATCCTTCCACATCTGAAACTTGTATGACTGACAGTAGTGAAAACTGAGCTACTGACACAATGAAGGAAGCCCCGAACACCGCCAGAGATGGAAGACCTTCATGGTTGCCCTGAAGTCCAGCAGCATTATGGGCTGTAGGAATGACTTAGCAAATTGCTATCCTACCTCATTTTCGAAATTTACTTCGAAAGAAAGAAGGCAGGAATAAAAATATCTGAGGTGCGCTACACATCGAACAGTCAATGAGATGGACAATAACTTAATTAGGGAGAGAATTCTTTTATCTATTTGAGACCAGCATTAAACAGATATTGAAAAGAAAATAATCTTAAAATCGACAAATAGCTAAAAAAAAAACTCATAGATAGAAAGGGTGAATAATGTATCGAAGTCCCTGAATTTAATTATTAGTTAAACTATTAATGACTGAAAATCAATTTGAATAAGTGGACTGGAAGTTAATACAATACTGGTAATGTTTTGTTCAGTTATTACCAGAAGCTTTCTGATAGAAATACACTAGAACCATCAATTATACCAAACCCTCAGTCCTCAATTAGCTGAAAGCTTGAAGCTTAAGAGTATCTCCTGCTCAAATGGCTGAAGATTTTTTTTGTTCTCGTTAAGTGGAAATATTAGAAGAATACAGATAAATGATTACATAACGGCACAATAGTGTTTATCAGATTTGTGTTCTAATGATGCATTAAACATGGAACCACTGGCTGATTAAACATGCCCAGACTTTGAGGCAGTCCAAAATGCTGATTTATGTGATACACTGCAGTTTTTGAGTATGTCTGACAACCTTCTGTCTGTCTCTCAAACACATCCAATCAATGTCCTCACTTACTGAAACAAGCTTCAGAATTTTAAAGCAGTCAAACAGAAGTGTTCATGATTCATGCAGGAGTTTTGTTGACAAGCACCGCACAGAATTAGAATATGAGATATGTAGATGTGTATATAAAGGAATAATTATTTCACGGTCCACAATTATGAATTTTCTACAGATTTACATCAATTGTGTTTTTATACAACTTTTTCTGCAAGATTTTCACTGCAATTCTTAAAAATGTATTTTTTTCCCTGAAGTTCAATTGACTTGCACTACTGCAACACCCACACCACTGCATTCAACATTGAATAATTCTGAGCAGTCTTGAAAACTGCAAATCTCTGTTCACTCATGTAGCTAATGTGAGACATAAATCATATCAAAATTGGCCAGTGTACCAGGCGTGCATTACAATGTGCACTACATAGAAACCCCTCCAAACTCTGATAAATTGAAGCCCAATGGACTTGCATATGACAAGTGGACAGAAACAAATATCCTGTGAATGTAGTGGGACATGAAATTGTCAAGATCTAAGTAACATCTGAACTCAAAATGCTCTCAGATGAATTTTGCAGAAGAAGAAACAGAACAGGTTGTGGAATAGAAAGTTCAAAACTTTTCTCTCTTCCCTCTGAGCTCTGACAAAGAAACATTTGTGTAATGTCCCCCAAAAATAAGACATTTTAAAACTTCAGTAGTTTTCGGAGCTTTTTTCCCCCCCAGCATTTTCAAGGAGTTACTTGTATTTCAGAATTTGCAGTCTAAAGCTAGTTATATGGAATGGTTATATCTTTAAAAATAAAATAAATTATTATCATGAATGATGATTGAATGATAATTATTACATCTGGGGTTGCTAACAAACTATGTAACACAAGCTTACATGCATTTCAAAGGTTAATGAGATGAAAGAATCTCAGTGAAAAGGCATCATGCACTCTATCTGCAGTTTACTTTATAGCATTTATTTTCAACCATGGCTGAAAATCAACACTATAAAATAAACTCTGGAGCAGGGGTTCCCTACCTGGGAACCTCTGGCGGACCCTTCAGTTAATGGTAAGGGTCCATGGCATAAAAATGATTGGGAACACCTGCTCTAGAGTCCTTGATACCCATGTGCAGTTTTGATCAGCAATTGAGCTGTGGTCTGTGTTCTATCAACTCGTTTCACATCCTGTGTGGTGCCCATGAGATCAAAGCCTAGTTTGAAGTGAATGCTTTCTGGTGAAATGAGGGTGAAGTGAAAAGGCCAGTCAGGGAACAGAAATAGATGCTTCTGTTAAGGATGGGCACATAGTGCTAGCCATTACGTTTTTGTGTTAGATACAGTGGATCGCATGTTGTCATGACACCTTAACCATTGTGGTGATGCATTCACCACAGGTGAATAATAATAATAGTGTTGCTAGTGGGACAGCACTTTCAGAAAAGGGTTAAAAACATGTAGTAAAGATAGGATTGTGACAGTTGTGTCAGAATGATTTTATTTTGAACTAGACTGGAGCACATCACTGTACAAATTTGCACTGTTAACATAAGCCTTTCAAAACGATTTATTTCTTCAAATATTGAAATATAGGCACACGTCTCATCGGACCTCTGAATATTTTACCCACATGACTGTTGTTATAGTGAATTAGTTCACCAGTCTGTCAATAAAAGAACCTGCTTATGGTGGGAGTAATGATCGTGAAACCATGGTGATAGCTTGGGTAATCTTGGGTCTCGGCAGACGTTATCCTTGACGTCATGGGGATGCATTATGTAACCATTTTGGATTTGATTGGTCAGTGTCCTCTCCCAAAAACAGCTGGTAAAGTTTATGGATTACTTGCATGATTTCCAAACTTCAGCTCATATCAAAAGCTTACCACCTAATGTCTATTTCCAGGATCGTTTTGTCTGTGTCCTTTAAAGTAGGCTGCTAATAAAAAAAATAGTGGTTTCCAATCCAACTCTAAAGGAATAATGAAATATTTAATAAAAAAAGAACCTAAAAGCCTTAAGAAAATGAAAGCACTATAAGGTCATGTTTAAGCAGCTAAGTTATTTCTTTAATTTTCTGCTTCTCTTCTTAATGATTTGACTCTTGCTAGAATATAATTCCATCTATTCAGGACATCTCTGCTATTGGTGAAATATTTCTCTGTGTGGTTAGTGCATGATAATTTTCATAAGCTATCTTAGCTTGGTAGAGACATTTGAGTTTGGCAGTTTTGGTATTTACCATAACTAAACCAAATGTCTTTCTTGATGCCACCTGCATAAAATTGCCACATTAGTTCGAGTTTAAGACCATAAGATATAGGAGCAGAATTCAGCCATTTGGCTCATTGAGTCTGCTTCGCCATTTCATCACAGCTGATCCATTTTCCCTCTCAGCCCCGATCACCTGCCTTCTCCCCGCATTCCTTCTTGTCCTGACAAATCAAGAATTTATCAAACTCTACCTTAAATACACATAAAGACTTGGCCTCCATAGCCACATGTGGCAACAAATTACATAGATTCACCACTCTGGCTAAAGAAATTCCACCTCATCAAAAAAGTTTGAAAAGCACAGAAATGGAGATGCTGGATGTCTAAATCAAAAACCGAAAATGCTGGGAATAGGTAGCATTTTCTGAAAGATAAACAAAGTCAACAATTTAGCTTGATGATCTTTCAAAACAAAGAAAGAAAACAGGAAATTTCAGAACCAGCTAACCCAATATCATTGGGAAATAAACCAGGAGAAAATCCGCAAAAAGTCCTGATGAAGGGTCTTGGCTCGAAACGCCAACTGCACTCTTTTTCATAGATGCTGCCTGGCCTGCTGAATTTCTCCAGCATTTTGTGATCATTGGAGAAAATGCTGCTATAAAAGATGAAATATAAAGGCATTTAGAAATATCAAAGGCATTAGACAAATATAAAATGGATTTCTGAAGGAAATTGCATTTGTCAAACTTACTGGAGTTTTTCTGAAGATGTAAAGTGTAGAATATATAGAAAGCATATGGATGTGGTGCACTTGGATTTTCAGGAGGTCTTTCAAAAAAGTCCATATAAAAAGTTAATGTGTAATATGAAAGCACTGGTATTGAGGTAATATGTCAGTGTGGATTGATAATTGGTTGATAGATAGGAGAAGTGAGTAAGAGTAAGAGTTTTATTCAGGGTATCAAGTGGAGCACTACGAAATCAGTGCTTGGACCTCAGTTCTTTATAATGTACTCTGATTTAGATGAGGGATCCAAATGTAGTGTTTTAAAGTTTGCTGACTGAACTGCATGTGGCTGTACATTTTGAGGAGTATGCAGAAAGTTTTCAGATTAATTGAGTGGGCAAAAAATAAAAATTGCCATATGTTATGTAAGTTGGATAATTGTGAAGTTACCCACTTTAGTTGGAGAGAAAAAAGCAGCATAATATTTAAATTGCGCTGGACTGCAAAGTGTTAATTGATGTGTCTGTGCAGAACTACATATTATTTATATAAAAGCACACATGCAGGAGATGGCTTTAACTGGGTATTCATATTGCAGCGAGAGTGAGAGAGAAATATGAGTATGCTTGGACAACAGATCAATATGTAGTGCTGGGGGTGGAATCATTGCTCTAAAGGAAATAGGTCCATACATTGCATTTCTTTATCTTTTAGATTAATGTAACAATATTGTATATGTACAAAGTATTAACTTTCCTCTTCATAAACCATATTCCAAATAAACAGGCATTCAGAGTAACAGTCCATAACTAACTTCACAGTTCTAAAGATTCAGTCTTTTGGGTAGTGCTCTGTTTCTTTCAAGATAGTTCCTCTGGACCTATAAAGTGCCATCAGGTCTGGCATGTGGCTTGTCAACAATAATGTTCTCGTAATGCCTCCAGATCTGTGGAATGGAATAAAGTTTGGTCGATGTCTTGACTAAGAACTCGCTGAGAACTCTGGAAACATAGAGTTACCATGAGCTTGCCATCCTTTCACGGTGATTTCAAAGACCTTTGACAACGTTGGGTCATTCTTTGATTCCTGTTGAATTTCAGAATTTGTTACTGGCAACTGGTCCACCAATGCTGTGTGAAACAGCTACGCTGGGTCACAGTATGAAGACTTTTCTTCTTCAGTTGCCAAGAGTGGAAGACATGACAAGCCAGCAAAGTCGCTGTGCTGTTTGGTACCCTTAAACTCTATATCATAAGAGCTGGCTCCTAGAAAGAGTGCCCGACGTTGTAACCAGGTAGCTGTCATCACTGGAATTCCCTTCCTAGGATTGAAAATGGACAGAAGGAGCTGGTAATCTGTCACTTGTGTAAACTTTTGTCTGTAGAGGTAATGGTGGAACTTCTTTATTCCCCATACTAGACTAAGAGCCTCTTGATCGATATGTTCATAGTTGTGTTCTGCGCTCTTCAGTGATCTTGAAGCAAATGTGATCGGGTGTTCAGATCCATCTTTCATAATGTGTGACAAAATAGCTTCAATGCCATAAAGGGATGCATCAAATGCCAGTCTGATGGGCAAGGATGGGTCATAATGGGTGAGCAGTTCATTGGATGTTATTAGTCATTTTGTTTCCTTGAATGATTTTCAGATCTTTCTCACCATTCCCACTTATCTTTTGTCTGTGACAGTGCATTCAATGGGTGCAGGACTGTAGCAAGGACCTGCGTTGTGCCACCTTTTCCTGTTTGGGTGCCTGTAGCACTGCTAAATCTTCTCTTGTGACCTATGTAAGCCATGCTTATCAATGACATGTCCACGATATGAGGTTTCATTCTTAAAAAACTCATATTTCTCTCTCTTTGCGCACGGACCATACTGACTCAGCCTTGTAAACAGTTTACTGGGGTTCTGAGGGAGTGCTTCATCATGTTTGCAAGTCAAAATGATGTTATCAAGGTAACATTGTGTTCCTGAGATATCTTGGAGCTCTTGATTTATTTCTCTTTGCCAAATTGCTGGAGCTGATGCGATACCAATGCCGAAATGATTAGACCATAAGACCATAAGACAAAGGAGCAGAAGTTGGTCATTCGGCCTATCGAGTCTGCGCTGCCATTTTATCATGAGCTGATCCATTCTCTCATTTAGTCCCACTCCCCCGCCTTCTCACCATAACCTTTGATGCCCTGGCTACTCAGATACCTATCAATCTCTGCCTTAAATACACCCAATGACTTGGCCTCCAGTGCTGCTTGTGGCAACAAATTCCATAGATTCACCACCCTCTGGCTAAAAAAATTGCTTCGCATTTCTGTTCTGAATGGGTGCCTTTCAATCCTTAAGTCATGCCCTCTCGTACTAGACTCCCCCATCATGGGAAACAACTTTGCCACATCCACTCTGTCCATGCCTTTCAACATTCGAAATGTTTCTATGAGGTCTCCCCTCATTCTTCTAAACTCCAAGGAATACAGTCCAAGAGCGGACAAACGTTCCTCATATGTTAACCCTCTCATTCCCGGAATCATTCTAGTGAATCTTCTCTGTACCCTCGCCAATGTCAGCACATCTTTTCTTAAATAAGGAGACCAAAACTGCCCACAGTGCTCCAAGTGAGGTCTCACCAGCACCTTATAGAGCCTCAACATCACATCCCTGCTCCTATGCTCTATTCCTCTGGAAATGAATGCCAACATTGCATTCGATTATACTGAAACAATCCCTTTTAAGTGTTGATTGTGAGTAACTTCCTGCCTCAATATCCATTTGCAGATAGGTCAATCTTCAAAAACCTCTCCCCACCTGCCAGAGATGCAAAAATGTTTTCTATTCACGGCGGGGGATACTGCACAGTATGCAGCACTAGATTGATGTTCACCCTGAAAATCCCCACATATGTGAATGGCTCCAGCCTTCCCTTTCACCAGGACAATGGGCATGGCCTACTCACTCTAGTCAACCTTGGAGGGAATTCCAAATGCCTCCAAGCTCTGCAGTTCAGCACCCACTTCAGGATGTATTGTGTAAGACACTGGATGCGCCTTTGGAATCTTGGTTTTGCTGTTTCATCCAGTTCAGTTCTGGCCTGCATGACTTTGAGTTTACCAATACCCTTCACATACACTTTCTCATTAGCATTAGGGAACCGTGACAGTCTCTGGTTAGTGGTACCATTTGGTCTGCCATTGCCTGTTGATGTCTCACTGAGAGCTTTGATTGAAGGCCAGTCTAATTGGATTTTTCTCAATCATTCATGTCCAAAAAGTGTTGGCCCTCCAGTTTTCAATACATAAAGCTCTAACTGTTGTGTTTGGCCTCCATGCATCACTTTAACAAAAGTCTTCGGCATTGCTGGGCTTATTGAATGGTGGAGCAGGCTTGACGGGCCAGATGGCCTGTGACAGCCTTCTCCATTCTGTTTAACTCTTCTTGATTCACTTCATAATCACGCTGTAACTGATGGTGCAGTTCATGATATTTTCTGAATTCAGGTTTGTACTCACTGCCAATTTGTTGTGTCTGTGCACAACTACATATCAATTAAATAAAAGCACACACGCGGGAGATGGCTTTAACTGGTGTATTCACATAGCAACGAGAAAGAGAGAGAGAGAGAGAACAATGTGCATGTATAGACAACAGTGCACACAAAGACAACAGATCAATACGTAGTGCTAAGGGGGGCAGGGGCATTCCTCTATAAGAAATAGATCCACACGTTACATGAATGTAGAAAGAAACTCTGCTGTTCTTGTGCACCAGCCATTAAAAGCAAACATGCAGGTGAAGCAAGCAGTTAAGGAAATATGAACTATAATGGTGTTAATAGATTTGGTGAGACCTCACTGCAAGTACTATGTGGAATTTTGCTCTCCTTATTCAAGAATTGAGATCCTTATCATAGAGAGAGTGCAACCAAGGTTTATCAGAATAAATCTTGGGATGATGAATTGGGCAAATGACGAGTGATTGGGTGGACTGATTATAAATTCAATGGAGCTTGAAAGAACATGCGAAAATTTAATAAGAACAGTAATTTTTGATAGGATAGAACAGATTAGATGTGGAAGGGTGGGCATAGGATATTTCCTCTAGTTGTGGTGTCAAGCATAAGGAGCTATAGCTTTGAATAGGAAGAAATTCATTCATTAACGAGATAATGAATTTAAGGAATTTGTTTGCACAGAAGACTGAAGAGGCCAAGCCACTGAATTTCATTGAAGGAATTAGATGAAGTTCTAGATACAAATGCATTCAAAAGAGTGTGGAGAGAGCCATAATAAGGTACTGAGATAAAGGATTAGTCAACATTTTACTGAATGGTGGAGCAGACTTGAAGGACCATGTAGTCTACTTCAGCTCCTATTTTAGAGAACTATATTAGGTTTCATCAAAAAATAATAAAAGCTAGTAATCAAATACATTGTGGGCTGCAGAGAAGAAGAGGTGAGAAGAATAAAGCAATGTTATAGTCTGCAGACCAAGGCAAAATGAATAACAGAGAAGACAGATTATTTAGCTTTTGAGATTTAAGTGGAAATATTAGCTCCTTGCAATTTGTCATCCAAGTAAAGTTTGTTCTTTGTTCAATGCACAAACTATGAGCTGAATTCTGTGCACAGTATCATGCATGTTTTTATCTGTATGTGCTTGCTTGTGTGAGACGATGATGAATGTTGTAACTGGGATGGTCAACCTCTCACTGCTTTGGGTGGAAGTTCCCACTTGCTTCAAAAAGGCAACAATTATACCAGTGCCTAAGAAGAATAATGTGGGCTGCCTTAATGACTACCTTCTGGGTGCACTCATATTGACAGTGATCAAATGCTTTGAGAGATTGGTCATGACTAGACTGAACTCCTGCCTCAGAAAGGACCTGGACCCATTGAAGTTTGCCTATCACCACAATAGGTCAATGGCAGATGCAATCTCAGTGGCTCTCCACATGGCTTTAGACCACCTGGACAACACAAACACCTACATCAGGATGCTGTGCATCGACTATAACTCAGCACTTAATCCATCATTCCCACAATCTTCATTGAGATGTTGCAGAACCTGGACCTCTGTATCTCTCTCTGCAATTGGATCCTTGACTTCCCAACTGGAAGACCATGATCTGTGCTGATTGGTGATAACATATCCTCCCCCCTGACGATCATCACTGGTGCACCTCAGGGGTGTGTGCTTAGCCCATTGCTCTACTCTCTGTATACACATGACAGTATGGCTAGGCATAGCTCAAATACCATCTATAAATTTGCTGATGATACAACCATTGTTGGTAGAATCTCAGGTGGTGACGAGAGGGCGTACAGGAGTGAGATATGCCAACTAGTGGAGTGGTGCCGCAGCAACGACCTGGCACTCAGTGTCAGTAAGATGAAAGAGCTGATTGTGGTCTTCAGGAAGGGTAAGATGAAAGAACACATACCAATCCTCATAGAGGGATCAGAAGTAGAGAGTGAGCAGCTTTAAGTTCCTGGGTGTCAAGATCTCTGAGGATCTAACCTGGTCCCAACATATCGAAGTAGTTATAAAGAAGGCAAGACAGTGGCTATACTTTATTAGGAATTTGAAGAGATTTGGCATGTCAACAAATATACTCAAAAACTTCTATAGTTGTACCGTGGAGAGCATTCTGACAGGCTGCATCACTGTTTGGTATGGAGGGACTACTGAACAGGACCGAAAGAAGCTGCAGAAAGCTGTAAATCTAGTCAGCTCCATCTTGGATACTAGTCTACAAAGTACCCAGGCCAATCTTAGGGAGCGATGTCTCAGAAAGGCAGCGTCCATTATTAAGGACCTCCAGCATCCAGGGCATGCCCTTTTCTCACTGTTACCATCAGTTGGGAGGTACAGAAGCCTGAAGGCAAACATGCAGCGATTCAGGAACAGCTTCTTCCCCTCTGCCATCTGATTCCTAAATGGACATTGAATCTTAGGACACTACCTCACTTTTTTTTAATATACAGTATTTCTGTTTTTGCACATTTAAAAAAAATCTATTCAATATATGTAATTAATTTACTTGTTCATTTATTATTATTGTTTTTATTTTATTTATTATTAGTATTATTTTTTTCTCTGCTATATTATGTATTGCATTGAACTGCTGCTGCTAAGTTAACAAATTTCACATCGTATGCCGGTGATAATAAACTTGATTCTGATTTACATATTATCTATTAGCAACATAATAGCAGTGCCTCATCATTTTAAGAAAGCTTTTCCCTGGGCAGCCTATTTACTTAACAATAACTAAAATTGGCTGCCTATCAATTTAATGTTACATAACTACAATATGTGGCTTCTTTTCATGTTTAAACCAATATTTCCCATGTTTTTAGATTCTCCTTAACTTTTCTGACACATGACTGATTCCAAGAACATTGCCGTGGCCTTGGAAAGGCGTAAGGAGTTTCCTTTATTAGCAGAACTGGTGTGAAGCTCTATCCTACGAATTATTTGAAAGTTTTCAAGTACGTTTGCCTATGGCTATTAAAATGGTAAAACTTTTTTGGTCCTAGCTTGTTTGCACAACTGTATATCTATAGAAAATATTAAAGTTTTATAACTTTGTTTTTCTTGCTGCTGCAGCTTATCACATTTTTTAAAGTTATCCAGGAATTTATTCAAAGAAAATGGAGAAAATATTAAAAGAAAGTGTTTACCTAAAAAAAGGTACTTTAATGTACTTTGTAAGAATAACTTGGAAAATATATAGCAGTTAATGCATTGTACACCACGAGTGAATTGGCCATGTTTTACTGCTTTGAGCGGTTTCACACGAATCTTGAATCTGTAATGTCAGTCATGATAAACTGTTATTGAACACAGCATAATATAACAATGGAGTTAACTGCTGAGCAGGTCTGACATTAGGTGAGAAACCTCTTGTTGTCTGGTTAATAATGATATGGAAATTAAATATAATTTTTGGAGGGTATGTGGACTTCAACAAGCATTATCAAGAAAAGTGTTGGATAGGAATTCAGATATTGAATTTCCCAATTTCTGGTTAACTGTTTTCCTTACGTCCTTTTTCTGTCTCCCCCTAATCTTTGATACCCACCCCATCATCTGCACACTTTTTCTACTGATTCCCTTCCCCGACAGTTCCAATTGACTCTGTCTACATCCTTCCCATAATTCCATGCTCCAACTTCCTCCTGGTGAGATTCCATCTTCTCTAGTCCTTTGCCACCTATTACTTCCCATCTTCTGTCGCTACTTCTGATTCACTTCCTCCAGCTGTCAATACCCTCATCATCTAGATCCACCTATCACTTGCTAGCTCTTGCTCTGCCCATTCCCTCCACATTATTTTGTTAGGTACCTCTCTTCCATCTTTCAGTCCTGATGAAGGGCCTTGACCTGAAGTGTTGACTGCCCATTTCTCTCCATTGATGCTGCCTGACCTGCTGAGTTCCTCCAGAATTTTGCTAGCTGTTTCATATTTAAATGTCTAATTTCAGAATTAAATGATTTCACACTCATCTTTTAAGTAGAGGAACAAAAAAAAAATTTGAAGAATGTTTCTGTGGCGGCACTATGCTTCATTTAATTTCCCATCACCATGAACTTCAGAGGTCAAGTAAAGTGGGTCCAGGAAACTATCTGCTCCCATATCACTGCCATTATTAGAGTCTCAGTGTCATAGAGTCATAGAAAACTAGAGCACAGAAGCAGGCCCTTGAGCCTATCCAGTCCTTATCGAAACATTTAAACTGCCTAATCCCACTGACCTGCACTGGGACCATAGTCCTCCATGCCCCTACTATCCACAAACCTATTCAAACTTCTCTTAAACGTTGAAATCAAGCTTACATGCATTGGCAGCTCATTCCACACCTTCACAACCTTCTGGAGTGAAGAAAATTCCCCTCATGTTCACCTTAAACAGTTCACCTTTCACCCTTAACCCATGATCTTGACTTGTAGTTCCACCCCACCTCAGTGGGACAAGCCTGCTTGCATCTACCCTACCTACACCCCTCATCATTTTGTATACCTCTATCAACTCTCCTCTCAATCTTCCAATTTCCAAGGAACAAAGTCATAGCTTATTTAACCTTTTTTTTTTGTAATATAATTTTTATTGAATTTTCAAAAAGAATACATGAAAAAATAGAATCTACCCTCCCCCCTCCCCTTAACCCTCCCCCCCCCCATATATAGTCCTACCTAAAAAGAAAGAAAAAGAAAAAAAAAGAAAAAAAAGAAAAGAACCGCCTGGGTATTGGAAGGTTTCCACATGCTCCATGGGATTCAAAATAAATTTGGTATAATTATTCGTTACTTTCCCCAAGTGACCAAAGTCTTTATCGGAGCACTTAAATATGCCATCCTATCTTTTATAAATAAGGGCGCCAAATATTCAAAAATGTTACATATTTATCTCTTAAATTATAAGTAATTTTTTCGAGTAGAATAGAACTAGCCATTTCATTATTCCAACGATCCATACTTAAATACGAATCAGATTTCCAAGTAACTGCTATAGTCTTCTTAGCTACTGCCAATGCAATTTTTATAAATTCTTTCTGATATTTATTCAATTTAAGTTTCGGTTTTATCCCTTCAATATCACCTAATAAAAATAATACAGGGTTATGTGGAAGTTGAGTTGCAGTAATTTGTTCCAATAAGATTCTTAAATTTATCCAAAAGGGTTGAATTTTAAAACAAGACCAAGTAGAATGTAAAAAAGTACCAATTTCTTGATTACACCGAAAACATTTATCAGATAGATTTGAATTTAATCTATTTATTTTTTGTGGTGTAATATATAATTGGTGTAAAAAATTATATTGTACTAATCTAAGTCGAACATTTATTGTATTTGTCATACTGTCAAGACGCTTATTTAACCTTTTCTCATAAATCAGGTTCTCCAGTCCCAGCAACGTCCTTGTAAATGTTCTCTATACTCTTTCATCTTTACTTACATCTTTCCTGTAGCCAGGTGATCAAACCTTCAGATTTTTTTTTGGCTTTGAGGAAATGTCCTGGCATCACAAGCTGTTAATTAACTCTTCATTTAAAAAAAAACCAGCCAAGACCAATTGCTTCCCTGAAGCACTGACCCCCATCTTGAACATACTGAAAATAGGATTCAAAAAACCCTTCATTTCCATATAAATTTGGTACTTACAATATACATAACTTAGAGGCTAGAAATGTATAGTTGGGCCTTTTCTATGTATATTCTAAACTCTGTATCCTTAGCTTCTATTGTTGTGACAACTTGAGTATACTCAATGCAGACATACATTAATTTGATCAATTAAGTAAAAGATTTGCAAGAGCCCAGTGTTTCATTACCAATTAAATAATTTGATGTTGTTCTTGTACTGTAGGAAGTGGGTTTGGAAATTTCCTTGCAGGACCCACAGCTGTGTAAGAGGTTATAGCTAGAAGATTATTTTGCTAGAAATATTGGTTGAAATGCTAACCAGGCAATAGGGAGATGATCCCTGGTCTTCCTTAAGTGTGTGTTTTTTTCATATCACCCTTGAAGGGAGATGGAACCTTGGTTTTGCTTTCCACTCTGAAAGCAGAACCTCCATCTTTGCAGTACTTCTTGGCAGAGGACGGAAATGCCATGCTCTGGTCTCAGGAACAAGACTTGTTTCCACAATCTTTTGATACATAGATGAGAAGAGCATCATAAGGCTTTAGGTGACACAACTCATTTGATGTTATGTAGAAATAAAATGTAAAATAAGAGACACTGGAGTTGGCACTAAGACTTGCCAACAGAGAGAGTAACATAGAATGTAATATATAGCAGCGGTCAAGTGGCTGTTTGGATGTATTCTGCCGCTCAACAAAGTTATATCTGTTTTTCAAACTCAATGTCATTTCCTAGTCTGTCCTTCAGATACGCTAATTTCTCTAAATCCAGACACCTGTATTTATTTATCTATTTATTTATTTTAGTTGCACAGTTTGTCTTCTTTTGCTCATTGGTTGTTTGTCAGTCTTTGTTTATGTGCAGTGTTTCCATTGATTTTATTGTATTTCTCTATTCTCTGTGAATACCTGCAAGAAAATAAATCTCAAGATAGTATAAGTTTATTTTGAATAAATTTACTTCAGATAAAATTCACATTCGATCTGTAAAACTTAGTATTGAATGAAATCAAGACAGGGCCTTTATTGATGACAGAGGTAGAAAAGTACAATGATTCACCACTGATACAAAATAATTTCTGACTATTTTATTTTAAGTGGCCTACAACATATTTCAGGTCTGTGACTACAAATTGTAGGTGCATCAGCCAGAGAAAAAAAATCCCTTATGAATCTTGCTGAAATTCTAAGAATTTTGTAAATTACAAAAGAGTTAATTTTTTAAATTTCTAGATTCTTGCTTTGCCTTTAGTTGTTCGGATGTTGAGTATAAAAGTAGGGAAGGCATAGTGCAACTGTTAGGGCTGATTGGACTATGTTTGAAGTATCACGGGCAGCTTTTGTCACCACTTTACAGGAAAGATGTGAAGGCTTCACGGAGGGTTCAGAAGTGTTTCACCAGGATATTGCCTGGATTAGAGAGGATTATTTACAAGGGGAGGTTAGAAAGAATTGGTTTATTTTCTCTGAGCATTAGAGACTGAAGAACGACTTGATAGAAGTATATCACATCTGTGAGAGGAATAGATAGTCAGAGACTTCTTTCCACGCTGGAAATTTCACATAGTGAAGGTCATGGGCTTAATGTGAGAAGCAGCAAATTTAAAGAAGATTTGAGATGCAAGATGACTTTACTCAGAGTAGTAGGTAGACAGGAACACACTGCCAGGGGAGATGGTAGAAGTTGTAAGATAGCAGTGTTTGAGAGACCATAAGACTATAAGACAAAGGAGCAGAATGAGATCATTCAGCCCATCGAGTCCACTCTGCCATTCCTTCACTCTCGATATGTATTCTATCACAACCCCATTCTCCAGCCTTCTCCCATCACCTTTGACACCCCTACTAATCAAGAACTTATCAACCCCCACTTAAAATACAGCTAATGACTTGGCCTCCACAGCTGCCTGTGGCAATGAATCCCAAAGATTCACCATCTTCTGGTTAAAGAAATTTTTCCTTATCTCTGTTTTAAAGGACTACCCTTCTGTACTAGGGCATTGACAACCGTTTTTATACCATGGACCAATACCATCAAGCAAGGGGTCCCTAAACCTCAGGTTGGGATCCTCTATCGTATATTGAGGCTGTGCCCTCTTGTCCCAGACTCTCCCACTATTGGAAACATCTGCTCCTCATCCACTTTATCTAGGCCTTTCAATATTCAGTAGGTTTCAATGAGAGCCCCCATCATTCTTATAAACTTCAGAGAGTCCAGGCCCAGAGCCACCAAATGTTCCCCGTACATTAATCCTTTCAATCCCGGGATCATTCTTGTGAACCTCCTCTCAGTCTTCTCTAATGTTAGCAGATCTTTTCATAGATATGGGGCCCAAAACTGCTCACAGTCTGAACAATGGCTTATAAAGTCTCACCATGATATCCTTGCTTTTATATCCTAGTCCTCTCAAAATAAATGCAGACGTTGCGTTTGCCTTCCTTTCTTCCAACTCGACCTGCAAGTTAACCTTTACAGAATTCTGCACCAGGACTCAAAGTCCTTTTGCACTTCCGATTTTTGAATTTTTTTCCCCATTTTGAAAATAGCTTATGTCTTTATTCCTTTTTACCAAGGTATATCCTCATACACTTCCTTATATTGTATTCCATTCCATTTATGATAATAAATTTACTTTCAACTTTTAAATTTGAAGAGGTACAAATGGCAGATAAACTGAATAAGTGTTTGAATCATTCTTTACTGTGGAAGATATTAGCAGTATGACAGAAATTTGAGAGTATCGGGGGCAGAAGTGAGTGTAGTTGCTATTACTAAGGAGAAGAGGCTTGGCAAGCTGAAAGCTCTGAAGGGAGATACGTCAGCTGGACCAGACTATACCCAGGATTTTTTGCCCATTCTCCTAATCTGTTAAATTCCTTCTGTAGAATCCCTGCTTCAATACTGTCTGCTCCTTCATATACCTTTGTTAGGCCTCAAACTTAGCCACAAAATTCCGTCACCAGGTCATTAACATAAAATATGAAAAGTAGTAAACCTAACACTAACTTTTGTGGAACTCTACTAGTCACCTGAAGTCAAACAGAAAAGGTCACCTTTATTCCCGCACTTTAGCTTATACCAGTCAGTCAGTCTCCTGTCCGTGCTAGTAGCTTTACTGAGATACCACGTGCCCTTGTCTTGTTTAGTAGTCTCATGTGTGGCACCTTGTCAAAGGCCTTCTGAAAATCCAAATAAACAATATCACCGACTCCACCTTGTCTGTTATTTCTGCAAAGAATCCCAACAGATTTGTCAGGCAAAATTTCTCCTTAATGAAACCATGTTCACTTTGGCCTGCTTTATCATGTACTTTCAAGTACTTCGAAACCTCACACTTCATAATGGACTCATTTTGCAGCTACTGAAAGTAGACTAACTGGCCTATAATTTCTTGCCTTTAGCCTTCCATCCTTCTTATAGAGTGGAAAGGCATTAGTGATTTTCAGGTCCTTTGAAACCATTTCAGATTCTTGTTATTCTTGAAAGATCATTATTAATGCCTCCACAATCCCTTCAGCTACCTCTTTCTGAACCTTGGGTATAGTCTGGTCAACGTGATCTATCTCCCTTCAGAGCTTTCAGCTTCCCAAGCACCTTCTCCTTAGTAATAGCAACTACACTCACTTCTGCCCCCTGATACTCTCAAATTTCTGTCATACTGCTAATGTCTTCCATAGTAGAGAATGATACAAAATATATATTCAGTTTATCTGCCATTTCTAACTCTCGGAAGTTGGAAGTTGAACATTTAAAGTAAGCTTATTATCATAATGAATATATGTCACTATATACAACCTCGAGATTTATTTTTGTGCTGGCATACTCAATAAATCCAGAATAGAACAATAAACACAATAAAATCAATGAAAGACCACACCAGCTTGGGCATTCAAACTGCAAAAGATAATAAAATATATAAATACAAAAGAAACAAATAATAGTAATAAATAATTAAGCAATAAATATTGAGAACATGAGATGAAGAGTTCTTGAAAGTGAGCCCATAGGTTGTAGGAACATTTTAATGATAGGACATTAAATTCATTTATTGAATGAAATTATCCTCTTTGGTTCAAGAGCCTGATGGTTGAGCGGCAATAACTGTTTCTGAACTTGGTGGTGTGAGTCCTGAGGTTCCTGTACCTTCTTCCTGATGGCAGCAATGAAACAAGAGTAGGATCTGGGTGGTGTGCTCCCTGATGATAGATGCTGATTTCCTGTGACAATGCTTCATGTAGATGGGCTCAGTAGTGGCGGGGTGGGGGGGGGCCATATCCATTTTTGTAGAACTTTCTGTTTGAGGGCATTGGTGTTTCCTGTTACGAGAATACACATAAAATTAAGATGTTTGCTGGCCTGGGCTAGCATCAGTGGCATCAGCAGTTGGTCTGCCACCTGCCCTCAGGGGAAGGAGAGATAAGGAACAATGGAGCAGCGTCTGGAGATGTGTAATGAAGGGATGTGGGAGGGAGAGCTGTCTGGAGCGGCTCCCCCCTTTAAACCCTGAACTGTTTGAAGTGATGGACAGGCGATACCCCAGCAGGGTGATAAAAAGGGACAGGTTCGCTAAGACAGACACACACGCCACCCGAGGTAACGAGACCCTGGAAGCGGTGCGCCTCTCACGAGTGGTGAGAAGTACCGGACAACGCCCAGGGTGGAAAGGTACGATCAGCGGGAACCCGGTGTGTGTCCGCCCTTGCCTGGGTGCCGGGTTCACTGCAGAGGATCGACCGCATCTGGAGGAGGGGTCACAGTCGGTGACCTCAGGTGACATCACCAAGGACCCGCCCAAAAGCTGTTTGTGAGCCATCTCGCTGGTCTGTGAGCCATCTTGCTGGTCTGTGAGTGAAGCCGTTCTGAATGATGAGTTGTTCCTATTCTATCTCTCTCTTCCCCCACGTTGTCCACCGCCATGGCAACGATTACTGCGAACTGAACTACAAACTGGACTGAACTTTGAGTCATTTTGAAATTGGTCATTTACCCCTAGACAACGATAGAGCTTGATTGATGCTGTTATCTTAATTCTGTGCACATGTGTGGTTATCATTGTTGAATTGTTGCATTTATTATCCTTTCGATTACTGTGTTGCTTGTTTCTTTAATAAAACTTTCTTAGTTCTAGTACTCCAGACTCCAACTGAGTGATCCATTTCTGCTGGTTTGGCAACCCAGTTACGGGGTACGTAACATTCCATACCAGGCTGTGATGCAGCCAGTCAATATAGTCTCCACTATATACCATAGAAGTTTGTGGAAGTTTTAGATGTCATGCCGTATCTTCACCAACTCCTAAGGGAGTAGAGGCACTGGTTCTGAAGGAAGTAGCTGTGGAGATTGCAGAGGCATTAGCAATGATCTTTCAAAAGTCAATAGATTCTGGCATGGTTCTGGAGGACTGCAAGATTGCAAATGTCACTCTGCTATTTAAGAAGGGGGCAAAGAAGCAATAAGGAAATTATAGACCTGTTAGATTGACATCGGTGATTGGGAAGTGGTTGGAGTCGATTGTCAAGGATGAGGTTACGGAGTACCTGGAGGCATATGACAAGATAGGCAGAACTCAGCATGGATTTCGTAAAGGAAAATTCTGCCTGACAAACCTATTGCAATTATTTGTGGAAATTACAAGTAGGCTAGACAAGGGAGATAGAGTGGATGTTGTATATTTGGATTTTCAGAAGGCCTTTGACAAGGTGCCACACATGAGGCTGCTTAACAAGATAAGAACCCATGGAATTATGGGAAAGTTACATATGTGGAGAGAGCATTAGTTGATTGGCAGGAAACAGAGAGAATAAAGGGATCCTATTCTGGTTGGCTGCCGGTTACCAGTGGTGTTCCACAGGGGTGTTATGGTCCAGTCCGTGGAGTCCGTATTCTGGTTCACGGTCCAGTCCATCAACCCTTGCTCCAGGTTTTCCTGTCTACCCTGTTTCTATTCTTGTTGAGCTCTAATTGAGGCAGCTGATGCTTGTTGGGGCTGGCTGCATAAATACCTCCAGAGACCAGGGCTTGGCTGCTGGATTGTTCTTGTCCTTACTCCTTGTATCCCTTCCTCTGCCTTCTGTTTCCTTGCCTGAAACCTTGCCTTGTCTTGCCGGTAACTTGCGCCTTGCCTGAAGTTCTCGATTCGCCTTGCATTGCCTGAAGCCTTGCCTGGTCTTGCTGGTAACTCTCACCTCATCTCACCTTCAGTCTTGTCCTGGAGCCACCCCGTACCTAGCTCCATTCCTGTCCCTTGCCTCCTCCGGGTAAGCCAGGCCATCTTGGCATTACCTGCAGTTGCTTCTGTCCCTTCTTGTCCCTTGCCTCCGTCGGGTAAGCCAGGCCGTCTTGCCGTTACCTGCGGTTGGTTCTGTCCCTTCCTGTCCCATGCCTCCATCGGGTGGTGATCCGTGCCATGCCCAGGTGAACCGCATCCTGCCCAGGAGGAGCCTGCCTAGCCTCAAGCCTGAAAACTCCAGCCTCCTGCCTAGCCTCAAGCCTGAAGACTCCAGCCTCCTGCCTAGTGTCAAGCCTGAAGACTCCAGCCTCCTGCCTAGTGTCAAGCCTGAAGACTCCAGCCTACTGCCTATCCTCAAGCCTGAAGACTCCAGCCTCCTGCCTAGCCTCAAGCCTGAAGACTCCAGCCTCCTGCCTCCTGCCAAGCCTCTCCTCAAGTCTCTAGCCTCCAGCCTCAAGCCTGAAGATCCCAGCCTCCTGCCTCCTGCCTCCTGCCTCCTGCCAAGCGTCATCTCTAGCCTCTAGCCTCAAGCCTGAAGACTCCAGCCTCCTGCCTCCTTCGAAGCCTCGCCTCAATTCTCTGGCCTCTAGCCTCAAGCCTGAAGACTCCAGCCTCCTGCCTCCTGCCAAGCTTCACCTCTAACCTCAAGCCTGAAGACTCCAGCCTCATCCTGCCTCCTGCCAAGCTTCACCTCTAGCCTCAAGCCTGAAGACTCCAGCCTTGTCCTGCCTGCCTGCCAAGCCTCGTCCTTGCCTAGTTCTGGGGTCCAAGCCAGAGGCAAGACCCAGGTACTGGGTCCTTGTCCAGTCTCTGGCTCGGAGTCCAAGCTCGGGCTCCTAGCTCTCTTGTCTAGTCCCGTTCCGGGTTCCTGGTTTTCGTGTCCATGTCCTTGCTCTCACCCTGTATCCTAGTCCTATCCCTAATCCTTCAGTGTCTGTGTCTTGCACTTGGGTCCATTCCCAGCCACCTCCCTATGACAAGGGGTCCGTGTTGGGGCTGCTTCTTTTTACGTTGTACATCAATAATTTGGATTATGGAAAAGATGGCTTTGTGACTCAGTTTGCTATGATACAAATGTAGGTAGAGGGGTCGGTAGTGCTGAGGAAACAGAGAGTCTGCACAGAGACTTGGATAGATTGGGAGAATAGGCAAAGAAGTGGCAAATGAAATACAATGATGGAAAGTGTATGGTTATGCACTTTGGTAGAAGAAATGAACGGGCAGACTATTATTTAAATGGGGAGAGAATTCAAAGTTCTGAGATGCAACGGGACTTGGGAGTCCTCATGCAGGATACCCTTAAGGTTAACTTCCAGGCTGAGTCGGTGGTGAAGAAGGTGAATGCAATGTTGGCATTCATTTCTAGAGGAATAGAGTACTTTTACTTTATTGTCGCCAAACAATTGATACTAAAGCATACAATCATCACAGTGATATTTGATTCTGCGCTTCGCGCTCCGATAGTAAATATAATAAAGATTTAAATTATAAATCATAAATAGAAAATAGAAAAGGGAAAGTAAGGTAGTGGAAAAAAACCGAGAGGCAGGTCCGGATATTTGGAGGGTACGGCCCAGATCCGGGTCAGGATCCATTCAGCAGTCTTATCACAGTTGGAAAGAAGCTGTTCCCAAATCTGGCTGTACGAGTCTTCAAGCTCCTGAGCCTTCTCCCGGAGGGAAGAGGGATGAAAAGTGTGTTGGCTGGGAGGGTCGTTTCCTTGATTATCCTGGCAGCACCGCTCCGACAGCGTATGGTGTAACGTGAGTCCAAGGACGGAAGATTGGTTTGTGTGATGTGCTGGGCTGTGTTCACAATCTTCTGCAGCTTCTTGCGGTCTTGGACAGGACAACTTCCATACCAGGTTGTATAGGATAGGAGCAGGGATATGATGTTGAGGCTCTATAAGGCACTGGTAAGACCTCACTTGGAGTACTGTGTGCAGTTTTGGGCTCCTTATTTAAGGAACGATGTGCTGACATTGGAGAGGGTTCAGAGAAGATTCACTAGAATGATTCCGGGAATGAGAGGGTGAACATATGAGGAACGTTTGACCATTCTTGGACTGTATTCCTTGGAGTTCAGAAAAATGAGGGGAGACCTCATAGAAACATTTCGAATGTTGGAAGGCATGGACAGAGTGGATGTGGCAAAGTTGTTTCCCGTGGTGGGGGAGACTAGTACGAGAGGGCATGACTTAAGGATTGAAGGGCACCAATTCAGAACAGAGATGTGAAGAAATTTTTTTAGCCAGAGAGTGGTGAATCTATGGAATTTGTTGCCACGGGCAGCAGTGGAGTTCAAGTCATTGGGTGTATTTAAAGCAGAGATTGATAGGTATCTGAGTAGCCAGGGCATCAAAGGTTATGGTGAGAAGGCGGGGGAGTGGGACTAAATGGGAGAATGGATCAGCGCATGATAAAATGGTGGAGCAGACTTGATGGGCCGAATGGCCAACTTCTGTTCCTTTGTCTTATGGTCTTATAATTGCACTTATGTACTGGGCCTAGGGCAAGCCCTCTGAAATGATAACGTTGAGGAATTTAAAGTTGTTGACCCTCTCCACCTCAGATCCTCTGATGAAGACTGGTTCATGGACGTCTGGTTTCCTCCTCCCGAAGTGAATAATCAGCTCCTTAGTCTTTCTGACATTGAGTAAGAGGTTGTTGTGTCATTTTTCTGCTGTCCAATGTCTATTCCTGCTTCTCTTTTTCCCTCACATATTTCATCTTTCATTTTTTCTCTTATTATTGCTTTTTAAGTTGTTTTGTATTGGTTTTTTAAAGCCTCCTATTTTTTTTTTGCTGCATTGTATGCCCTTTCTTTTACTTTTATACTTTCTTTGACTACCTTTGTTATCCATGGTTTCCCTATTCTCCAACATTACCTTCTCCCTCAGAAACTGCCGGGTGGATTTTATCATATTGTGATCTCTAGGAGGAGAAAATCTGCAGATGCTGGAAATCTAAGTAACACACACAAAATGCTGGAGGAACTCAGCAGACCAGGTAGCATCAATGGAAAAGAGTAAACAGTTGACATTTCAGGTTGAGACCCTTCATCAGACTGGAGAAAAAAGATGAAAAGTCAGAGTAAGAAAATTGGGGGAAGGGAGGAAGAAATACAAAGTAGTAGGTGATATTGGAAACTGGGAGGTGGTGGATGGGTGAAGTAAAGAGCTGGGAAGTCAATTGATGTATGAGATAAAGGGCTGAAGAAGGGGGAATCTGATAGGAGAGGACAGAAAGCCATAGAAGAAAGGAAAGGGGGAGGAGCTCCAGAGTGAGGTGATGGGTAGGTAAGGAAATAAGGTGATAGAGGGAAATGGGAATGGGGAATGGTGAAAGAGGATGGGCCATTACCAGAGGTTTGCGAAATGGATGTTCATGCCAACAGGTTGGAGGCTACCCAAATGGAATATAAGGTGTTGCTCCTCCAACCTGAATTAAAATGGGTGCCACTGGGAGATCTCCTAAGGGTTCCTTTACCTTAAGCTCCCTAATTGAATCCCGTTCATTACATAACAAATAATCCAGAGTTGACATTGCCCTCGAGGTCTCAACCACAAGCTGCTCTAACAAGCCACCTTGCAGGCATTCTACAAATGCTTTCTCATCAACCTAATTTTCCCAATCTACCTGTGATGTATTTACTGTATTTGGTTTACAATATTCCAAGGCACCAAAAATTTGAAAATTATACAAGGTAATTGAAAAAGAATTACTTACCAGCACCATCTCAGTTTATTTGTGAACAACAGAACTTGTTAATTTTACACTTGATTTGACAGAGTGCCAGAGTACATATGGAAGAATTTTGCTTAAGCATTAAGATACCGTGTGTATGTATGCATGAACGTGTGTGAGAGAGGTGCATTTGTAGACACAAATGTTCATTCTGGCATGTGTGTAAACTGCAGTTGAGCGTGTAAGTTGGCATTACAATGACCCCACTCAAAAACAATAAATGCTGTGATTTGCATGTGTGTTAATTAATCAGCCATGGCTGATAGGGTAATGTAATGGAATTGTCTAATAGTGCTCATGATTAAGCTTCACATACAAAATAAATTGCTGTGGTTACCAGAGGTCTATTTCCTTCAGTGAAACAATAGTTCACCTAAGGAATGTTCCCAGAATCATTAAATCATCCAGTACAGACACAGACCCATCTGCACACCATGTCCATGGTAATCTTTTATACAAACTCGACATCATAACCAGGAGAGTTAGAGATAAAAGCAAGGCACAATGGTAACACCTTTCAGTCCTAGGTGTCTGAATAATTCAGATTTCAATTGTAATTCACTATGACAATATTTATTAAACATTCCAAGTATATCAATATTTTGCACATTCCCCTAATATTTTGACACAAATTTATCCATCTAATTCACACAGTAAATAATATCTTTATTTTTATCCTTTTTTTCTTATTTTCATGATCCAAAGCTCAATGTAGAGGTCAAGTTGACTTGAAAGAGGTACTGCAGGATGAAAGGGAAAGGACAGGATGCAGCTCAAGCAGACTGTGTAGATTGAAGCAGGGACATGTCCGGAAAGAGAGAAGGGGCAACTAACCCAGGAATAGAAAACAGTAATCGGCTGCAGGATGAAGCAGGAAGTACAGGGTGATTGGAAGTGGAGTGGGTAATGTGAAGAGGTGCAGGGTGATGAGCAAGTGCTCCGGGTAGGGAGAAGCATGGATAGCGACAAGAGGAAGAGTGAAGCAAGGGTGAACCACGTAGGGCACAGAGGTAGCAGGAGGCAGAGAGAAGCACAGATGCAGAAGAGTAACCAGGAGTGGATCTGGAGAACTCGGTGGGACACTGCAGGGTGGAGAACCTGGAGCAAGAATGGGCAGAGCGAAGGGGTAACTAATTCAGGAACGTGCAATAGGAATTGGCTGTAGGTTGATTGGGAATGGACAGCAAAGTTGAAAAGGGTGCGGATACAGTAAGGTGTGGTAAAAAAGCTGCACTGAAATCAGATTAGTGTAAATAGGTACAAGTGCAGCAAAGACATGACAGAGCGAAGAGCATTTTTCTGTGCTGTATGATGCTCTTTCGACTAACATCACAAGTGAAGAGGTCAACGATATTATGACTGGGCATGTTCTAAAGTGACATGATTGATTGATTTCTTTTACTTCCATAGGTCATCAGGGTAATGCAGTGTACCAAACAATTAATTTTATTTTCTTATTCCAATTACCGTTAAAGATCTTCAAGCTAAAGAATAATTTAATAGACCTCTATAGAGAAATCATTCATGAATTAAGGACAAAGAGAACAATTAGAGGGATCCTTCAGTTTATTCTTCACCTATACTCCCAAATTGAGTTCTGGAATGGGACAGAGAAAATATCCTATAGATGGCTTCCGCATCTATTCGAAGAGTAAAGCACAGGAATACGTCCTTTGGCCACTGTGTAAAAAAAACTTCTTGTCCACACCTCCTTTGAACTTTCCCCTCCTGTCTTTATTAAGTGCAAAAGAAAGCAAATTACTTTGACACTGTGGAAATGAAGGAACAAAACTGGATAAGGACTGTAACAACCTGATTATACACAGTATTTGGTAAAAGCTACTTCTTGGACAAATCTGCAATCTGAAAATCTGAATTTTATTTGAATTCCTGAACGATGGGCCACAGTGTATAAAAGAATTTCAGCTCACAGAATTGAAGATCAGATAATGTACAAGATTGGATGCAAAAATGAGCAGTATTCAGTGATCCATGAAGATGGGAAAGTGGGATTAAAGATACAGTATATATATTCACTGGAGTCATTATGAATAAAGGGAAGATAAGAAAAAAATATTTTCTCTATTCTATGCAGGCATTTGTTATTGTATGATCAGTCCACTTTCTGGTAGGATTCTAAATGCATCAAAGTTGTTAGTCAGTTTTGAGAATCTTTGCTGTGCTAATGAGGATGAATAACATAAGGAAATTGAATTATGATCTCTTTTTCAAGAGCGAATCCAGCACAAATTCCATGGAGCACTCCCATCCAATAACGGCTAGCTTTTAATTTGGCTGTAATAATGCTAACTGATGCATGTAACATTGGTCTCTCGAAATCCCCATCTAGTTGCCAATGGCTCATTAACTCCCATTAAAATGAGGGGCTCATAAATAGCATGGCTCTTGAACGTTTTGCCAACGTCCAGATGAATTGCCTTTGGGGATAAAGAATCTATTCTGTGGCAATCACTGGTAATTTCACTGCCCAAAGGATTGATTCCTTGCAAGCCTGGAAGTCAAGAATGATCATTTGTTTGTGTCAATCTTACTACGCATAGGAATGTTATTGTTAGCCTCTTTCTGATAAATGATGTGTTTTGTAGAGCATACAAGTCTGCATATGTAAAAGTAACAAAAAATAATCCTCTCAGAGAAATATGCAATGTGTTTTTTTTTCCATACTCCACTCAAGGTTGGACGAATTTCAACACGGAGATCTGACATTTCCTTCTGAACTTCTAATTACACCACGGGAGTCAATGGAAAATGGCAAGGACTTCACTTGGAAAATGAAGGCTGTTGTTCAGGGAACAGAGACAAAAATAATATGTAGAAGAGGGCCTATTTGAATCAGAAATATATTTCTGGGGCTTGCC
The DNA here is from genome assembly GCF_963921235.1 of Mobula hypostoma. Taxonomy (NCBI): domain Eukaryota; kingdom Metazoa; phylum Chordata; class Chondrichthyes; order Myliobatiformes; family Myliobatidae; genus Mobula; species Mobula hypostoma. The sequence goes on along the minus strand of NC_086100.1, from coordinate 80,298,095 downwards.
TATAAAGATTGCATTTCTGAACTAAAATGTAGCATTCAGGGACCTGAACACATCAGAAGCATGCACTGCAAACAACGGCTGACCATGAGAGCAGAAACTGGCTCTCATGATATTGAATTTTTATAGCAGAGTTTGACAGAATTTAGTCTGCTGAAGCTTAAGGCTTTTCATTAGTTACTTATTCAGAGTGATCTTCCGTTCTTTTGAACATTACACTGGACATTGTTTAATCCAGTGCCTCTTTCTACGTGAGGACCTGTCTGAAAATGTAAGGGAGGCAAAAACCTTATCACGTTTAAACAGCACTCGGATGTGTACTTGAAGAGGCATAATCTTTAGGAACACAGATGTAGTGCAGAACACAGAAGGCAAGATTAGGCTGTGTAGCTCTTTTTCAAGTGGCTCACACATGATTGGCAAATGGCCTTCTTCTGTTTTGTAAGTTTCTATGATTCCATAAGCCCTTTCCTTCATGGGGGATTGTCAACAGACTGATAACCATTCCAAGGTTCAGAAACAGTTTTCTCTTGATAGAATGGTATAATTTTACAAACTTTTTTTCAATAAAAGAACATCGCAATGGAACATTTGTACTGACACAGAGATGTTTTTTAACTAGGATGTAGGGATACGCACAGAAAATAATGACCAGAACTGGAAGTACGAAGTACAGAATACAGAAATTTATGCATAACTGTACAAAGACCTGGTGCTCTGTACCTGCAGCATTGATAAATTGTTCTTGGAACTACCATTTATGAAGAGTACATTAACTTTGATAGGAGTGCAATGTAGAGAAACAAACACAATATCTGAACTCCAAAAGTTAAACAGTGAGGAGTGATTATAGTAACTTTGGTCACATTCACTAGAATTTACAATGTTAAAATGTTATTGATTGAAGTTTTCAAGATATTAAGTGTGCTGAATAGAAGGTCAATTTTTAATCTTGAGAACCAGATTTATAGATTTTTGTCAACCAGCAGGATTAGGGAACAGTGATAGAGAGAAAATATGGAATAGATTTTAATGAGTGATGGAAACAGGAGAGTGGGGAAAAGGCTTCTGTTCTCTCATTACTCCACCATGATTCCTGTGATGTAATCCAGAAACAATTTGTTGCGTACCAAACATAAATAGTAAGAATTCCAATATATCACCTATGCCCTGAGCATCACCTGTTTACTCTTTGTTTGATGTCGTTGTATCAAAATTGCCTCCTTTGTACTTTGATTAATTTGCTGCATTTCCTGTAGAACTGGGCTCTAAGGCAACCACACTGTGGCTCTCGTGCAGAGTTTTCTGCTATTTTGGCTGAGTGGTAAATGTTCTCAAGTCCAAGCCAGATGGCTGTTTTTGGAGCACACAATCTAACTGCTAGCTCGCAGAGTTGCGCAGTGAGTGGCAATATTACAGGTTCTTTGACCATAAGACAAAGGAGCAGAATTACAGAAGGGATGGGTTGCGCTTGAATCTGAGTGGGATCAATATTCTTGCGGGCAAGTTTACTAGAGCTGTTGGGAGTGGTTTAAACTAATATGTCAGGGTGGTGGGAACCAGTATGATAGAGTTGAGGATGAGCCAGCAGGTTTACAAGTAGTTAATGGATGTAACGTGAATGTAAGGAAAGCCAAGCCCCCATGATTGGGTACAAATTCAGACAGAGCAAGGAATTAATTTGTACCACAGAGGTAATATTCAAAAGGGCAAAGAATGTAGAACTGAAAGTTCTGTATTTAAATGCATGTAGCATTCGGAATAAGGTGAATGAACTTGAGGCTCAATTACAGATTGGTCAGTATGACGTTATGGGCATCACTGAGTTGTGGCTGAAAGAAGGCCATAGCTGGGAGGTTAACATCAAGGGATATACTTTGTATTGAAAGGACAGGCAGGAAGGCATAGGCGGTGATTTGGCTCTGTTGGTAAGAGATGGAATTACATCTTTAGAAAGAGGTGACATAGGGTCAGAGAATACTGAATCTTTGTGTGTTGAGTTAAGGAACCGCAAGGGTGAAAAAAACATTATGGGAATCATATATAGGCCTCCAAATAGTAGCCAAGATGTGGGGTGAGATTGCAAAGAGAGCTGGAAAAGGCATGTAATAATGGTAATGATACAATTGTAATGGGGGACTTTAATATGCATGGCAATCTGAAAAATCAGGTTGGTGTCAGATCGCATTTTCAGAGCAGCTTGTTCTTGAGCCTGCTCGGAGAAAGGTTATCTTAGATAATGCACCATCAATGCATCTGTACCACAGGGTTCAATACTTGGGCCACTTCTGTTTTCCATCTTTACTGACGACTTGGTTGATGCATGCAGTAACAAGCTATACCTGTACGCTGATGACTCCACACTACTTGCACCAATTAGAGCAGGAGAGAGTAATACAGTGACAGCAGGCCTGAATAGCGATCTTGACAGGAGGAACGCCTGCACAGATGACTGATGACTGGAATGTCACCTTTGAGCCTACTAAGTGCAAGGCGATGGTGATGTCTAGGAAGAGGAATCCATCTAACCCCGACCTGTATTTTGGGAACTGCAAGCTGCACTTAAAGAAGGAGCTAGTAATCGTTGGTGTTAATATTGACAGGGGTGTCAGGGAGGGGTAGCACCCCTGGTGGGGGAACATGTCGTGTCCTTTTCAAGACAGTTTGTCCACCTCTGGTCCCCACCTGGCACTTAGCTCTCACCAGCGGCTCCCCGTGGCTGTTTGCATGCGACAGCGGTCACACCCCGGGCAACGGCTTCGACAAGCCGGCTAAACCAGGTGAGGGTAGCCGATGGGTCTCAAACCCTCGGTGAGATAGGGAGTTGTCTATCCCAGCATGTGAAGACAGACTCTGGTGGATTGAGCGTACGAGACAAATGGAAGGTCCAACGGTCAAGAAGGCGGTCTCTGCAAGCGTCGTGGAACGTGTAGAGCAGAACAAGACACAGAAGTCGTCCTGGTCATCCACAGCGCCTAGTCCCATCGCCAGCTGTCTCGACTCTGTCTTGCCACTGGATCCAGATGGGAATTGGGAAGAGAGAGTGAGGCTGACGCTGTGCAAATCTTCCTCACTTAAATCCAAATCAGAAACAGGTCTTGACACCATCATCATCACCCTCACCCTCACCCTTTGAAGTCCTGTGGTGATGAGCGAGCGATGAAGCAGCGGGTGTGGATACACTGGGAGCTGTAGTCACGGACCTGCACACAGGCGGCTCAGGTCTAATGGTCGCCTTTCGCTGACCGAAGCAGCAGTGAAACTTGGTGTCTACCTGGGCGACTGAGCATCCCTCTTTAGGACGCACTGCTCAGCTCCGTAGTATGAGGAAGGGGCTAGAAAAGGTGCCCTAAACATTGCCTGCTTCATTACACCCTGGCCGGTTTACCGTGGCTGGCGGGGATACTATCTTGGCGGTCGAACAAACACAACAAAACACAAGGTGACACTGCTCACCATTGGCACTTGGAACGTGCGCACGCTACTGGACAACCCTACAGCAAACAGACCAGAGAGAAGAACAGCTTTAGTTGCCAGAGAGCTTGCAAGATACAACATTGACATTGCAGCCCTGAGTGAGACTCCTTTTGCCAACGAAGGTCAGCTGACCGAAACTGGAGGTGGATACACTTTTTTCTGGAGCGGTTGCAGCAGCGATGAGCGTCGTGATGCTGGAGTTGGATTCGCCGTCAGGAGTCACCCTGTTCGGAAACTTGCCAGTCTCCCCAAGGGTGTGAACGACCGGCTCATGACACTACAGCTTCCGCTACAGAACAGAAGTCAAGCCACCCTGATCAGAGCCTTTGCCCCACAATGACCAACCCGGACATGACAAAAGACAGGTTCTATGAAGAACTAGATGCCCTACTATCAGCAGTGACCAGCACTGACAAGCTGATCTTGCTCGGCAACTTCAATGCCAGACATGACTTGCTCATCACCAACACAACTTTCCGCCTGCCTACCCGTAACAAGACCTCCTGGATGCACCTCCGCACTAAGCATTGGTATCTTATCGACTATGTCATTGTCAGGAGAAAAGACTGGCAGGATGTCAGAGTGACCAAGGCTATGTGTGGTGCTGACCGCTGGACAGATCACAGGCTCATTGTCTCCAAAATGAAGCTCCGTATCAGACCCAAGAGGTGACCGCAAGGAAGCAAGGCTATGAAAAGAATCAATGTGGCCAGGTTGAAGAACCCCAGCATAGCTTCAGCACTGGCTGAAGACTTAGAAACCAAGCTTGCTGACCTACACCTTGCAGGCAGTGCTGTGGACGTCTGGGATTACTTCAGGGATGCTGTCCATTCATCTGCACTGAATATGCTAGGGCTCTCTACCTGCAAGCAGCATGACTGGTTCAATGAGAACGATAAGAAATAAACTGTGTAAAATGCAAGATGCCTGGCTGAGTACCAAGGCAGATGAAATACAGTGATATGCTGACAAAAACGACTCAAAACGATTCTATGAAGCCCTCAACACTCTCTACAGACCTCAGTCTCTCGGGAGTTCCCCCCTCCTGAGTATAGATGGTACAACTTTCATTACAGAGAAGGCTCAGATCCTGCAGAGATGGGCTGAACACTTTGAAGCCGTCCTCAACCGACTGTCATCTATTAACGATGAGGCGATACACAAGATTCCCTAGGTCGACATCAACAGCGCCATGGATGACCCCCCGGTAGTAGCCAAAATCATGGAAGCTGTCAGCCAGCTATCCAGTGGCAAAGCCCCAGGGGCAGACGCCATACCTGCAGAGATCTACAAAGCCAGTGGTCCTGTACTTATACAGAAGCTCACCGAATTGTTCCAGTCTTTTTGAAAGCAAGGATCCATTCCTCAGGAACTTAAAGATGCATCCATCATACACCTCTACAAGAGGAAGGGCAATCAATAAGTATGCGACAACCACCGGGGAATCTCGCTGCTCTCTATCACAGGAAAATCCCTTGCAAGAGTCCTACTAAATCGTCTGGTCACTCATCTGGAGCCGGGCCTGTTGCCAGAGTCACAGTGTGGCTTTCATAAAGGCCGTGGGATTATTGACATGATTTTTGCCGCGCACCAACTTCAGGAGAAGTGTCAGGAGCAGAATCGCGAACACTACACAACTTTTGTTGACCTCACGAAAGCGTTTGACATTGTCTGCCGATAAGGCCTGTGGAGGATCATGTCAAAGTTTGGCTGCCCCGCCAGATTCATTCAGATGGTACGCCAGTTCCATGATGGCACGATGGCCAGAGTGCTGGACGGCAGAGAATCCTCTGAGGCATTCCCAGTCACCAATGGTGTCAAACAGGACTGTGTGCTCGCACCCACACTGTTCAGCATGATGTTTTCTGCCATGCTGAATGTTGTCTTCCAGGACAGTGATGCTGGAATCAGTCTCAAGTACAGAGTGGATGGGAAGCTCTTCAACCTGAGGAGACTTCAAGCTGTTACCAAAGTGAAGGAGACTGTTCTGAGAGACTTCCTCTTCGCCGATGACTGTGCCCTGTATGCTGGCTTGGAGCCAGAGATGCAAGTCAATATGGACAAATTCTCCACAGCTTGTGACAACTTTGGACTCACCATCAACATCAAAGAGACCGAAGTCATGCACCAGCCTGCCCCTCATGCACCGTACACAGAACTGAAAATCACAGTCAAAGGACAGAAGCTACATGCAGTGGACCAGTTTACTTACCTTGGCAACACCCTCTCTCGAGCAGTGACTATTGATACAGAAGTTAACAGCAGAGTAGCGAAGGCAAGTTCTGCTTTCGGTAGACTGCACTCCACTGTATGGGAATATCGAGGAATCAGTCCAGTAACAAAACTGAAGGTCTACAGAGCCGTGGTACTCATTACCCTCCTGTATGCCTGTGAAACGTGGACTGTGCATCGCAGGCATGCAAGACAGCTCAACCATTTCCACACGACTTGTCTTCGCTGAATATTAGGCATCAGATGGCAAGACAAAGTACCAGACACTGAAGTTCTCTCTAGAGCAAGTCTACCATCAGTCCACACACTGCTGATGAGAGTACAGACCCGGTGGGCAGGTCATATCATCCGCATGCCGGACGAGCGCATACCCAAGCAGCTTCTTTTTGGGGAACTTTCTGCTGGAAGATACTCACATGGAGGGCAGAAGAAACATTACAACGACACACTAAAGGCCTCCCTGAAGTCATTTGATATAGTTATGACCTCCTGGGAAACGCTGGCACAAAACCGCCCTACCTGGCACGGCCTCATCCTCGAGGGCTGTCAAGCTTACAAAGCAAGGCACATTGCTGAAGCACAACATAAGCGCGAGCTGCGCAAGTCCAGAGCCACCAGCGCAACAACTGCAGTGCCAACACACGTCTGCCCAACATGTGCCAGGACATTCCTTGCCCGAATTGGCTTGACCAGTCATCTTCGGACACACGGCATCCAGTCTCAAAGTGACTAATAGTGTCCAGGTCTTCATCGATGACGATGGACGAACCATTGACAGCAAGTTGGTGTGGGATAAACACCTTTCCACTATTTCAAACAAGACTGGACAAAGGCTTGGAGCTCTGCAGAAAGTAGCATCCAAACTAGACAAAGAGGGCAGAGCCACGGTTTACAAAGCCCAGGTACGAAGTATCATGGAGTATGCCTGCTTATCATGGATGAATACCTCACAGAGTGTCCTCAGCCAGCTTGATTCCATTCAAAGAAAGACTCCCAGCATCGTAGGTGTAGATGAAGCCAGAGCTCATGAGAAACTAGCCATCAGTAGCTTACACCACAGACGACAGGTTGCTGCAGCTACTGTGCAATACAAAATGTACACCAGCCACAGCTGTGCAGACCTTCACGCCATGCTGCCTTCATCTAATGAGAGACGGCGCACCACACGATCAAGTTTATCTATGCCTGCTCACGCTGTTTCTATGCCTGATGCGAGAGCCTACACTCTGGATAGAAGCTTCCTTCACTGTTCTATCAGAATTTGGAACAGCCTTCCAGATGCTGTGGTTGGAAACATCTGTGACGCTGGGGTCCAAGCCTTCAAGGGTCGAGTGCACAAACATCTATCATCTCTGGGAGGGAAGTCACATGCTTCCTCATAAGCTATCATGAAGGGGACCTGGATGGCAATGCTTGGTTGTTGGTAGGTAGGGTTAATAACTGACTTTCAAGAGCACTTGTGAGTTATGATCCGGCTGGATTTAGTCCTTAAACTGCTGGAGAACATTGCTGAAAGAACAAGTGCTGTTTTCTCCTGGTAGGGATTAGTTTTTAGCTCCAAGTGCTCCTGCCACATTTTGTCACGCTGCAACCGTATCCTTTAATCTCTTTGAATTATGGAGGACAGCATGTGTATAAATGTCTCTCTCCAGCAGACTTCATCAAGATCATCATGACTGCAGTATTTCTACTATGCTTTAATGTTTCTTAATTATACATATGATTTTTTTGTTTTCTATCGCTGAGCAGCAGTGAACCATTTGATTGGCCTATCAGAATTCTCTTTGGGAACTAGCTGACTTGATCAGCATTTCTGATCTGGCTATTGTTCATGATTTCACTTAATAAAAAAAAGATAGGGTGTTGTGTAATAGCTCAGATTTTATTAGGGAGCTTAATGTAAAGGAATCCTTCGGAGGAAGTGATAAAAATATGATTGACTTCATACTGCAATTTGAGAGGGAGAAGCATAAGTCACGTGTATCTGTATTGCAATGGAATAAAGGGAATTACAGAGGCATGAGGGAGGAACTTGCTCAGGTGGATTGGAGGAGAAGAATGCGTGGGGATCTCATTGAAACCTCCTGAATGTTGAAAGGACTAGATAGAGTGGTATGTGGAGAGGATGTTTCCTATGGTGGGAGTATGTAGAACTAGAGGGCACAGCCTCAAAATTGAGGGGTGACCTTCTAGAACAAGGTTAAGGAGGATTTTTTTTAGCCAGAGAGTAGAATGCTCTGCCACAGACTGCGGTGGGAGGCCAAGTCCGTGGGTATATTTAAGGCAGAATAAGTTGATTGTTTTCTGATCGGTCAGGCCATCAAAGGATATGGTAGGGAGCCAGGTGTATGCAGTTGAGTGGAATATGAGATCAGCCATAATGGCCTAATTCTGCTCCTACGTTTTTTGGTCTAGTAAGCACATTTGAACTATTATGTCCACTCTACAATTTGCTCATGGCTGATTTAGTTTCCTTTTCAAACTCATTCTTCTGCCTGTACTTAGTAACATTTGATGCTCTTACTAATTAAGAACCCATCCACCTCTGTTTAAATATACCCAAACAACAGGAATTCTGCAGATGCTGGAAATTCAAGCAACATACATCAAAGTTGCTGGTGAACGCAGCAGGCCAGGCAGCATCTATAGGAAGAGGTGCAGTCAACGTTTCAGGCCGAGACCCTTCGTCAGGACTAACTGAAGGAAGAGTGAGTAAGGGATTTGAAAGCTGGAGGGGGAGGGGGAGAAATATACCCAATCGCTTGGCCTCCACAGCTATCAGTGGCAATGAATTCTACAGATTCACCACCCTCTGGCTAAAGATGTTTCTCCTCGTCTCTGTTCTAAAGGGACATGCTGCTATTCTGAAGCTATCCTAGACTCCTGCACTATTGGAATCATTCTTTTCCACGTCCATTTTGCCTAGGCATGTCAATATTCTGTAGGTTTCAGTGAGATCCACTTCCTTCTTCTAAACTCCTGCTGGTACAAGTCCAGAGGAATCAAACACTCTACAACTCTTTCATTCCTGGGATCATTCTTGTGAATCTCCTTTGGATATTCTCCAAGTTCTTCAGCAGACTCTAGTTCCTCAACACTACCTTCCCTCCACTTATCCGTGTATCATCTGTAAACTTGTCCAGAAATCTGTCAATTCTGTCATCCAAATCAATAACATATAATGTGAAAAGTAATGCACATAACACTGACACCCTGCAGAACACCACTAGCCACCAGCACCCAATCAGAACTGGCCTTCTTCATTTCCAGTCTTTGCCTTCTGCCAGACAGCCAATCTTCTGTCCCTGCTAATACTCTTCCCATAAAAACATGGGCTCTTATCTTGTTTAGCAGCCACGTGTGCGGGTCCTCTGAAAATCCAAATAAACTTCATCCACTGACTCTCCTTTCCCCATCCTGTCTATTATTTCCTCAAAGAATTCAAACAGATTTGTGAGGCAAGATTTCTCCTCAAGGAAACCATGGTGAATTCTGCCTATTGTCTGAGGTCAGGCTAATTGGCCTATAATTTCCTATTTTTTGCTCACATTCTTCTTAGAGTGGAGTGACATTTGCAATTTTCAAGAACTCTGTATACATTCCAGAACTGAGTGATTCTTGAAAGTTCATTACTAATGCTTCCACAATCTCTTCAGCTGCTGCTTTGTGAACTCTGAGCTCCATCTAACTCAGGTTACTTATCTACCTTCAGAACTTTCAAGAACTCTATACATTCCAATTTCAGCTTCCCAAGCATCTTCTCTTCAGTAATAGCAACTACACTCACTTCCACTCCTGACACTTTAGAATTATTTGCATTCTGCTGGTGGCTACCACAATGGAGACTGATGCAAAATATATATTGAGTTTGTCTGCCGTTTCTTTGTCCCCCAGTACTATCTCTCTAGGTTCACTTTTGCTTCTCTTCTACTGTTTATATATCTGAAAAAAAAATTTGGTGTCATTTTTTGTACTATTGGCTAGCTTTCCTTCATATTTCATCCTTCCTCTCGATATTGCTATTTTTAATTGCCTTCTGTTGGTTTTTAAAAGCCTCCCGATTCTCTAGCTTCTGATTAATTTTTGCTGTATTACTCTTTTGCTTATATGCTGTCTTTGACTTACTTTGTCAGTCATAGTTGCTTTACTCTTCCTTTAGAATACTTCTTCTTCTTTGAGATGAACCAGTCCTGTGTCTTTCAACTTACTCCCAGAAACTCCAGCCATCGCTGCTCTACCATCATCACCACTCCACTCAACTTTAGCCAGCTTCTCTTTCATGCCAATGATTAAAGGCCCAGAGTCATCAATTGCTTCTCCTATGATAAGCCTTTCATTGCCAGAACCATTCTCGTGAACTTCCTCAGAACCCTCTGCAGTGTCAGCACTTCCTTTTCTAGATAAGGGGCCCTAAACTGCTCTCAATATTCCAAATGAGGCCTTATCAGTGCCTTATAAAGGCTTAGCATTACATCCATGCTTTTATATTGTAGTTCTCTTGAAATGAGTGCTAATATTGCATTTGCCTTCCTCACTACTGACTCAACCTTTATACTTTATACTTTATACCTTATTGTCACCAAACAATTGATACTAGAACATACAATCATCATAGCGATATTTGATTCTGCGCTTCCCGCTCCCTGGATTACAAATCGATAGTAAATATTAAAAATTTAAATTATAAATCATAAATAGAAAATAGAAAAATGGAAAGTAAGGTAGTGCAAAAAAACCGAGAGGCAGGTCTGGATATTTGGAGGGTATGGCCCAGATCCGGGTCAGGATCTGTTCAGCAGTCTTATCACAGTTGGAAAGAAGCGGTTCCCAAATCTGGCTGTACGAGTCTTCAAGCTCCTGAGCCTTCTCCCGGAGGGAAGAGGGACGAAAAGTGTGTTGGCTGGGTGGGTCGTGTCTGTGATTATCCTGGCAGCACTGCTCCGACAGCGTGCAGTATAAAGTGAGTCCAAGGATGGAAGATTGATTTGTGTGACATGCTGCGCTGTGTTCACGATCTTCTGCAGCTTCTTCCGGTCTTGGACAGGACAACTTCCATGCCAGCTTCTGATGCCACCTAGAAGAATGCTTTCTACGGTGCATCTATAAAAATTAGTGAAGGTTTTAGGGAACAGGCCAAATTTCTTTAGTTTTTTCAGGAAGTAAAGGCGCTAGTGGGTCTTCTTGGCAGTGGACTCTGCTTGGTTGGACCAAGTCAGGTCATTTGTGATATTCACCCTGAGGAACTTAACGCTTTTGACCTGTTCCACTTGCGCACCACCGATTTAAATTGAGTCATGCGGTCCGCTACTCCTTCTGAAGTCAACAACCAATTCCTTCGTCTTGCTGACGTTGAGGGATAGGCTATTGTCTTCGCACCATGCCACCAGGTTCTTAATTTCCTCTCTGTACTCAAACTTATCATTACCCGAGATACGGCCTACCACGGAACTTGTAGAGAATCTTGCACGATGGCTTCCAAGTCCCTTTGCATGTTGGATTTTTGAAATTTTTCCTTGTTTTGAAAATACTCTATGCTTTTATTCCTTCTACCAAAGTGCATGGCCATGTACTTTCTGACTCTTTATTCCATTTGCCACTTCTTTGCCCATTTCCTAATCTGTCCAACTCCTTCTGCAGCCTCCCTGTTTCCTCAACACTGCACCTACTGTGTCTTCATATTGTCTGCAAACTTGGTCACAAAGCCACCAAGTCCATCATCCAAATTATTAACATACAATGTAAAAAGAAGTGGTTCCTACACTGACCCTTGCTGCTCACTGGCAGCCAATCAGAAAAGGCTTCCTTTCTTCCTACTCTTTGCCTTCTGCCAATTAGTCAATGCTCTATCCAAGCTAGTATCTTCTCTGTAATACCATGGGTTCTTGTCTTATTAAGCAAACTCATATGTGGCACTGAGTCAAAGGCATTCTGAGAATCTAAGTACATAATATCCACTGATTCTTCTTTGTCTATCCTGCTTGTTATTTCCTCAAGAATTCTAACAGGTTTGTCAGGCAAGATCTTCCCTTAAGGAAACTATTCTGACTTAGGCATATTTTATCATGTCCCTTCATGTACCCCAAAACAAAAATCAACTCCAACATCTTCCCAGCCACTCAGGTCAGTCTAGAATCTCCTTTCTTCTGCCTCCTTCCCTTCTTGTAGAGTGGACTGACATAGGTGATTTTCCAGTCCGCCAGAACCATTCCATAATCTAGTGGTTCTTGAAAGATCATTAGTAATCCCTCCACAATCTTTTAAGCTACCTCTTTCAGAACCTTAGGTATAGACGATTTGCTTCAGGTGTATATCTATTTCCAAAGCATTCAGTTTCCAAGCACTTTCTCCCTAGTAATAGCAAATGCACTAACTTATCCCCTCTGACACTCTCAAACATGTGGCATACTGCTAGTGTTTTCCACATTAAAACTGATGCAAAATAATGATTCAGTTCATCTCCCTATTACTACCTCTCCAGCATCATTTTCCAGCAGTCCACTATCTATCCTCACCTCTCTTACTCTTTATATCTCTGAATAAAACTTTTGGTATTCTCTTTCATATTGTTGGCTGGTTAACCTTCATATTTCATCTTTTCCGCCCCTTATGGCTTGTTCTGGTTGCCCTCTGTTGGTTTTTAAAAGTTTCCAATCCTCTAATTTCCTATTATTTTTCATTTGGATCAGCCCGGAAGCTGTTCATTGAGTATAGCTCAGTGTTTACCACCATCATTCTCACAGTCCTGATTGGTAAGCTACAGAATCTGGGCCTCTGTACCTCCCTCTGCAATTGGATCCTTGACTTCCATAATATGTGCTGATTGGAGATAATATCTCCTCCTCTTTGATGATTAACACTGGAGTGCCTCAGGGTGTGTGCTTATCCCACTGCTCTACTTCCCCTATACCCATACTGTGTGGCTAGTTATTACACAAATACCATCTATAAATTTGCTGATGATACCACCATTGTTGGTAGAATCTTAGATAGAGATGAGAGGGCATACAAGAGTGAGATACACCAGCTAGTAGAGTGGTGTCGCAGCAACAACCTTGCACTCAAAGTCAGTAAGATGAAAGAGCTGATTGTGGACTTCAGGAAGGGTAAGATGAGGGAACACATACCAATCCTCATAGAGGGATCAGAAGTGGAGAGAGTGAGCAATCTCAAGTTCCTGGATGTCAAGATCCCTGAGGATCTAACCTGGTCCCAACATATTGATGCAGCTGTAAAAAAGGCAAAATAGTGGCTATATGTTATTAAGATTTTGATGAGATTTGGTTTGTCAACTAAGACACTCAAGAACTTCTTATAGATGTACCAGGCAGAGAATTCTGACAGGCTGCATCACTGTCCGGTATGGGGGGGTGTAGTGGGGTGGTGGAGGCTACTGCATAGGACTAAAAGAAGCTACAGAGAGTTGTAAAATTAGTCAGCTCCATCTTGGGTACTAGCCTTCGTAGTATCCAAGACATCTTCAAGGATCGATGCCTCAACTATGCAACATGCATTATTAAGGAACCCCCCCCCCCCATCACCCAGGACATGCCCTCTTCTTGTTGTTACTGTCAGGAAGGAAGTACAGAAGTTTGAAGGTTCACACTCAGTGATTCAGCAACAGCTTCTTCCCCTCTGCCATATGATTCCAAAATGGACATTGAACCCATGAACACTACCTCAGTTTTTAAAAAAATATGTTATTTCTGTTTTTGCACTATTTTAATCTATTTAATATACATATATACTTACTGTAATTGACTTACTTATTTTTCTTTCTATATTATTATGCATTGCATTATACTGCTGCTGCTAAGTTAACAAATTTCACAACTCATGCTGGTGATAATAAACCTGATTCTGATTCTGATTTTGATTCTATTATATGCCCTCTGTTTTGCTTTTATGTTGGCGATGACTCCCCAGTAAGCCACGGTTGCATAATCCTGTCTTTTAAAATACTTCTTCTTTGGGATGTATGTATCCTGCACCTTCCAGATTGCTTCCAGAAACTCCAGCCATTGTTGCTCTTCTATCATCACTGCTTGTATCATCTTCCAATGAACTCTGGTAAGCTCCTCTCTCATGCCTCTGTAATTTCCTTTATTCCACTGTAATACTGATACATCTGACTGTAGCTTCTCCTACTCAAATTGCATGGTGAATTCTGTCACATTATGATCACTGCCTCTTAAGGGTTCCTCTACCTTAAGCCTCCAAATCAAATTCAGTTCATTATGAAATGCAAAATTCAGAGCAGCTGATCCTATAGTGGGCTCAACCACAAGCTGCTCTAAAAAGCAGCTTGTAGGCATTCAGCAAACTCTCTTGGGATCCAGCACCAACTTGATTTTTTCAATTTGCTTATATATTGAAATCATAACATTACTCTTTTGACATGCCTTTTCCATCTTCCATCATAATTCGTTGCCCACATCCTGGCTACTGTTTGGAGCATGTATATAACTCACATCAGTATCTTTATATCCTTGCAGTTTCTTAACTCTATCTACAAGGATTTCTACATCCTATTTCATCTCTTTCTAAGGATTTGGTCTCAGTTTTAAACAACAGAGCCATGCCACTCCCTCTGCCTAACTGCCTTTACTTTCCATATAATATGCCTCCTTGGACGTTAAGATCATTCTTCTTTCAGCCATGGTCCAGTAATGCCATTAACGCCATACCCGCCAATCTCTAATTGTGCTACAAGATCATGTACTTTACTCCATATACTGTGTGCATTCAAATGTAACACCCAGTCCTGTTTTCATCACTCTTTTTGATTTTGGCCCCTGGTTGTACATTGATTCATCTCACTGATTGCAATTTTGCCCTATGTTCTGCCTGTTCTTTCTGACATTCTCAGTACACACTGCCTCTGCTTGTAAGTCAACAGCTCTATCATTCTGGTTCCCCTCCCCCTACCTGCCAAATTAATCTAAACCCTCTCCAACAGCTCTGGTAAATCTACCTGCAATTATATTGGATTTCCTTGGGTTCAGGCAAAATTGGTCCGTCATGTACAGGTCATACCTTTCTTAGAAGAAATCCCAATAATTCAGAAATCTGAAACCCTGCCCCCTGCATCAACTTCAAATCATCGTACTCTTACCCTCACTGGCATGTTGTACAGGCAGCAATCCAGTGATTGCTACCCTGGAGGTCTTGCTTTTAAGCTTTTTACTTCGCTCTCTAAATTTTCTCTTCTGGATCTCCTAACTTTTGCTATCAATGTCACTGGTGCCAATACGTATGAAGATTTCAGGCTGCTCACCCTTCCCTTCAGGATGTTGTGAACCCTATCTGAGATGTCCCAGATTCTGGCACCTGGGAGGCAACGTACCATCCAGGTGTTTCTGTCGCGTCTACAGAATCTTGTGACTACTCCTCTAACTATGGAATCCCCTTTCACTACTGCAGTCCTCTTCTTCCCCCTTCCCATCTGAGCAACAGTGCCAAACTCAGTACCAGAGACCTGATCACTGCGGCTCTCCCAGGTACATTGAGAGTTTCCAATAACAATAATGTTTAATATACAAGTGGCATAGGGTCGGAAAGTGTTAAATTTTTGTGGGTAGAGCTAAGAAACAGCAAAGGTAAAAAGACCCTGATGGGAGTTATATACAGACATCCAAACAATAGTAAGGATGTACTCTACAAATTATGATGGGATATAGAAAATACATGCCAAAAGGCCAATATCACAATAGTCACAGGGGATTTCAATAGCCAGATAGATTGGGAAAGTCTGGATGGTGCTAGATCCCAAGAGGGGGAATTTCTAGAATGCATACAAGATGGCTTTTTAGAGCAGCTCATGATTGAGCCCACTAGGGGATCAGCATTTCTGGATTGCGTGTAGTGAAGTGAACTGGAATCGATTAGAGAGCTTAAAGTAAAAGAACACTTAAGGGAAAGTGATTGACTTCCCCCTGAAATTTGAGAAGGAGAAACTAAAGTCAGTTGTATCAGTGTTACAGTGGAGAAAAATGGAATTACAGAGACATGAGAGAGGAGCTGGCCAAAATTAATTGGGAATGAACACGGGCAGGATTGATGGTAGAACAACAATGGCTGGAATTTCTGGAAGCAATTCAGAAGGCACAGGATATGTTGCAAAGAGGAGGAAGTATTCTAAAGGCAAGATGACACAACCATGGCTAACAAGAGAAGTCAAAAGCAACATAAAAGCTGAACAGAGGGCTTAAAGTAGATCAAAAATGAGGGGGAAGTTAGAGGATTGAGAAAGTTTAAAATAACAAAAGAAGGCAACTAAAAAACTCATTAAAGAGAAAAAAATGGAATATAAAAGTTAGCTAGCCAATAATAAAAAAGAGGATACCAAAAGTTTCTTCAGATAAATGAAGTATAAAGGAGAGGTGAGAGTGGATATCAGACGACTGGAAAACGATGTTGGGGAGTTTGTAATGGGAGACAGTAAGGGATCAGAACTGTGTGAAGTTACCATTACCAGGGAGAAGGTTCTGGGGAAACTGAAAGGTCTGAAGGCCCAGTAGGTAAGTCACCTGGACCGGATGGTCTACACCTCAGGGTTTTGAAAGTGGTGGCTGAAGAGATTGTGGGGCCATTAGTAATGATCTTTCAAGAATCACTAGATTCTGGAATGGTTCCAGAAGACTGGAAAATTGCAATTGTCACTCGACTCTTCAAGAAGTGAGAGAGGCAGAAGAAAGGAAATTATAGGCCAGTTAGTCTGACCTCTGTGGTTGGGACGATGTTTGCGGTGATTGTGGTTTCGGGGTATTTGGAAGCACATGATAAAATAGGTCCAAGTCAGCATGGTTTTCTTAAGGGAAAATCTTACCTGACAAATCTGTTGGAAGTTCTTGAAGAAATAACGAGCAGGATAGACAAATGAGAATCGGTTGATGTTGTGTACCTGGATCTTCCGAAAGTCTTTGACAAGGTACCAGACATGAGGCTGCTTACCAAGTTACTAGCCTATCGTATTACAGGAAAGATGCTAGCATGGGCAAAGCAGTGGCTGATTGGTAGGAGGTAAAGAGTGGGAATACAGGGACCCTTTTCTGGTTGGCTGTGGTGCTAGTGGTGTTCAACAGGAGACTGTGTTGAGACCACTTCTTTTTACATTATATGCTAATGATTTGAATGATGGAATTGATGGCTTTGTTGCAAAGCTTGCAGGCGATACAAAGATACGTGGAGGGACAAGTAGTTTTGAGGAAGTAGGGAGGCTACAGAAGGACAGACAAATTAGGAGAATGGGCGAAGAAGTGGCAGATGTAATATAGTGTCAGAAAGTGTATGGTCATGCACTTGGGTAGAAAATATAAAAGGATAGATTATTTTCTAAATGGAGAGAACATTCAAAAATCTGAGGTACAAAGGGACTTGGGAGTCCTTGTGAAGGATTCCCTAAAGGTTAATTTGTAAGTTGAATCTGTGGTGAGGAAGGAAAATGTGATGTTATCATTCTTTTTAAGAGGACTAGAACATAAAGGTAAGGAAATAATGTTGAGGCTTTATAAAGCACTTGTCAAGCTTCACTTGGAATATTGTGAGCAGTTTTGGACCCTTTATCTTAGGAAGGA
The DNA here is from genome assembly GCF_963921235.1 of Mobula hypostoma. NCBI lineage: Eukaryota > Metazoa > Chordata > Chondrichthyes > Myliobatiformes > Myliobatidae > Mobula > Mobula hypostoma. Next base: position 80,280,816 of record NC_086100.1, on the reverse strand, counting down.
TGTACTGACACTGGACACAAACAACAGGAATTCTGCAGATGCTGGAAATTCAAGCAACACACATCAAAGTTGCTGGTGAACGCAGCAGGCCAGGCAGCATCTCTAGGAAGAGGTACAGTCGACGTTTCAGGCCGAGACCCTTCGTTAGTCCTGACGAAAGGTCTCGGCCTGAAACGTCAACTGTACCTCTTCCTAGAGATGCTGCCTGGCCTGCTGCGTTCACCAGCAACTTTGATGTGTGTTACTGACATTGGAGTGGTTTCAAAGGAGGTTCACGAAAATGATTCCAGGATTGAACAACTTGTCAAATGTAGGTTGTTTGATGGTTCTGGGCCTGGATTCACTGGAATTCTGGAATTCAGAAGAATGAGGGGTGACCTAATTGAAACCTATCAAATTTTGAAAGGCCTTGAGAGAGTGGATGTGGAGAGGATTTTTCCGATGATGAGGGAGACTAGGACCAGAGGACACAGCCTCAGAATAGAGGGGCATCTTTCTAGACTGGAGATGAGGAGGAATTTCTTTAGCCAGGGAAAGGTGAATATGTGAAATTCATTGCCACATATGGCTGTGGAGGCTGTCTTTATGCATATTTAAGGCAGAGGTTGCTAGATTCTTGATTGGTCAGGGCATGAAGGGATATGGTGAGAAAGTAGGCTACTGAGGCTGAGAGGTAGAATGGCTCAGCCACGATGAAACAGCAGAACAGACATGGTGGACTAAATGGCCTAATTTTGCTCCTATGTCTTATGGACTTATGATCTTATTGAGGGAAATGGCCACAGTAGTAGTCTGTACTGGCGGTCCATTCTTTTCCCTCTCCTGCAACCCATTTTCCTGCCTTTTGCAACTTAACAGTGACTACCACCTTTTAGCTCCTATCTGTTATCTCCTCAGCTTCCCGTATGAGCTGAAGGTTATTGAGCTGCAGCTCCAATTCCTTAACATGTTCCTTCAGGATCTGCAGCTCAGTACTCCTGGTGCAGATGTGGTTAACTTGGAGGCTGGAGGTTTCTCAGATTTCCTATATCTCACACACAGAACAAAACACAGTCCCTGGAACCACTCTCACTGCTTTAACTATGTACGTACTAGCAGACAAATAATAAAGAATGAATAAGAAGAAACTTACCAGGTAGGAACCAAAGCTTCTTGACTTTAACTCTGGTCCACTCACAGAATGGCTGCTTCACCTTTCTCTGCCTTCTCTTTATTTGCCTTTGTGAATGGATGAGGCCCCCAGTGCCACCGAAATCCTGTAAGATCTCTTATTCCACAGCCTGCTTGAGGCATCCTGTGCCAATTCAGCTCTGCACATAGTTCCTTTGTCCTAAGTTCTCTAATCAAATCAAATCCTATGAGTGAACATGTTGTTGCGACTACTGTCGGGGTTGCGTTGCTGCAGGATTAATCCCCCAGATACGATTAAACTGATGTCACATCTTCCTGGATTGATGGATGCAAAGTATCACATTAATTACTGAGAGTGATTGGGATGTGACTGTTGTCACTTAACTTTGCACTTATGTGATAGGGTACTGCACATTTACGAGATCACAAATATACTTGAAGAACAATTGGGAGCACCTCAAATTTAATTATTTGTTTGGAAATGAAAGGTATTACATCAATGCTTTTCATTTCTCTCAGCTGCCTAATGCTTCAGGAGTTTAACTGATGTTGGGTGCATTTGTCTTCCCACTTACTCTTTCAATTACAAATACGCCAACGTGGAGGCAACTGAGACTGCCTTCGACCTCTAAATTTTAAAGCTGGTGTTGAATCACAAGGTTAAAAAGTGAAGGGGAGCAAATTGTTGAGAAAGTAAAAGCAATTCTTTCTGATTATAGCCAATATATTATCTGACAGGTCCTCTTGATGTTAATGAATCTCCACCAAATGCAGTAAATAAGGAAACCTGGAGATTAGCAGAATTGCATTCAATATTCTTACATTCCATTCTTGAAATAAATCAACTTAAACTGGCCACATTTCCTCTTGCAATCCCATGATATTCAATATGGCACTTCTATTTAACAACTAGCTCCTGCATTTACAACCTGCATTTCATTTTTCAATGGCTGTTCTCGTTTCCCTTGCTTCCTGCTGGTCTTTCCATCTTGTCCAGGAAAGGCAGCATCAAACACTGAAAAGAAAACAATAAAAAGTGTTAGTGGGCACTGCTGACAGCAGCATTTGTATTTGAAGCAAAAAAAAAATTGATGGGTCTAAACATTTCCAGAGGCAGCAACACTGAAACTTTGCAGTGAGATCCAGACTGCCATTAACTGTGGCTGGATCGAATGAAAGGATCATCAATCACTGCCCAGATATTTCACAACAGCATTCAGCAAAACAATCTCAACACAGAAATTTTAACCAGTTTGTAATTCCTCACTGAACCAGACCCACTAATGGCATCACTAAGTAGTGGAAATACTTGACTAAAGCTAATGCTTTTCACTTGACTGGAAAGGCCCTCGTCTGTGTTCAGTGGCTCTGCATGGAAGGTGATGTGTCAAGGTGATTAACAGTCATTATCCCATGACCTTCAAGGTTCACAAGTGCAGATAAGAAGAATGGCGGAACAGAGGTGAGGAACTAACTGCTTGATCAATAGGGACATGATAACATAACAATGACTGACACAGGATACCATACTTTAGGGCTGACATATTTAAACCCCTCTCCCAGTTTCACCTCTCACCTACCACCTTGTACTTCTTCCTTCCCTCGGCCCACCTTCTTACTCTGACTCCCCAACTTTATTTTTCCAGTCCTGATGAAGGGTCTCAGCCCAAAACATTTGTTTTCCATTGTTGCTGCCTGGCCTTCTGAGTTCCTCCAGCATTTTGTGTGTGTTGCTGGTATTTAATACCAATTATTTATTTGTTGACCTGAAGCTTTCCTGCATCATTCCAATTCCCTTTGGAGTTAAAACCCTGAATATCACCTTGCAAACATCTTAACTCCTGCAGCATTAACTGGAAGGTGTGTTGGTTTATCCCTGCACAGTCATCCTGGATGCTGTCCTTGGTTTAATTTGCTTTTCTAACCCCCCGTCTATTGGTTATGATTAATACCAATTTGAAAATACTTCAGAGACTTTTCAAATGTTTGTTCTCTTAATGTTCCATACTATTAGTTTTCACTGAAATACAATTTGCTTTTCTAATAACTATATTCCTTTTTACATCACTCATACTCAGCCCCTAAAGTTATGTTGCTGAAGAAACCCTAAAGAACAGAGAACTACATCATAAACACGAGAAATTCTGTAGATGTTGGAAATCCATTCTGGCATCTTCTCCCTTCCTTTCCCATCCTGAAGAAAGGTCTTGGTCTGAAAGGTTAACTGTTTATTCATTTCTAGAGATGACGCCTGACCTGCTGAGTTCCTCTAGCATTTTGTGTGTGTCACAGAGAAGTATATCATTTGTTTTCAGCAGTCTACTAAATCAACAGTGTTCAATCTTGGTCAAGCCAGAACCTTCCCTTAGCATATTGGACCAGGACTGAATGGAGAATTTCAGCTATTTTTGTCTTCATGTAGGAATACTATACCAGTTTAAATGAACAAAAAAATAACAAAACTGAATTGAAAACTTAATCTCCCACTTCAAGTTTGCATGAGCAAATACCTTTTAAATGAGGTGTGGGTGACAATAATCTTAACAGAGTTTGTATCATCTTCACACGTGCATTAAGGCAGAATATAGATGCATGATTTATTTGTAAGGTAGAACACTTAACCTCTATACAAATTAAATCTCCAAGTTCCTTTTGCTGCATAATTGCTCCAGTCATTGTTATATTGTTTGAAAGCACACTATTTGACACTCTGCTCAAACAGATTAAATCTGTGCCAGTGGTGTAGTGACATCCGAATCAGACTTCAAATCCAGCTGGCTCCTTGCAGAAAATCCCCCTGTGCTGGGTTGAGTGTTGAGCTAGCAAATGGACCTTGTAAAACTGGTAAACGCACATAAATGGCAAGGTTTCCTCCCAATGTGTCAAGTAGACGTGCGGAGGAACAGCTTCTCCATGACTGGGATTCAGCCAGACCACAGGAAGTCCACACGTGAATACAATATGTCCTTGCATATGTATGTGCGATGGAATGGTCTGAAATTAAAAATATTGAATGGTCAGTTGCAAATGAAAGGCTGCTGAGATCAGAATACAATTTGCAGAAATAAGGGGACCTCAATCTCACTGTCACTGTGTTACTTCAGTACCGAGGTTACCTGTGTAACTCCATCTCTCCGTGTCAAGAAAAGTATTGTCTACCACTTGCCTTTCTACGCTCCATGTCAAGATAAGTTCTGCCTGCCTCCTGCTTTCCTGTTCACCCTCCTGTTTGCCGTTCAGCTCCAGCCACTCTCACACCCTCGTCTGCATCTTAACTCAATCTCCGTGCCAGCGTCCTGTGTTTGGGTTCACCCCGTTCTTTGCAGCAGAACGATCTGGCCACCATGGACCCAGCAGACACAAATACCCTTCAACAAGACCTCGCCAGCCAGGGTTCCCTACAGGTACAGCACGCCCAACTCCTCCTGGAAGTCATGGAGAACCTCCGTTCCCTGTCTGCTCACGTCACGCAGATCGGTGACCAGGTGGACCGTGTATCCACTCATTTTACTCAACCCACTCATGGAACCCTGTCTAACCAGCCCAGCCAGCCTGTAGCGGCAACCCTCCAAGCTTCAACAACACCCCCGCCCAGAGAGTCTCACGTAACTGAGCCAGAGCACTATGCTGGAGATTTGGGGAAGTGCCGAGCCTTCCTCCTTCAGTGCTCCCTGGTGTTTGAACAGCAGTTGTCAACTTACTCCATGGATAAGTCAAAGATTGCTTGTATCATGGGGTTGTGCTAACTGCATTAGCGTGGGCCACAGCTGTCTGGGATAATCAACCAGATCAACTCTTCTTTCGCAACTTTTATCGCAGAGATGAGAAAGATCTTTGACCACCCCATTCCTGGTAAAGACACCGCCAAGCACCTACTCTTCCTTTGCCCGGGCTCACGCAGTGTTGCCGAATATTCTGTGGAGTTCCGGACATTAGCGGCTGACTCGGGGTGGAAGGATGAGTCGCTCCAGGGGGTTTTTCGGAATGGACTCAGCGACATGGTGAAAGACGAGCTGGTGGCAAGAGACGACACTGACAGCCTGGATTCCCTGACCACAGGTTGGACAATCAGCTCCGAGATCACCATAGAGAAAGAACTGGTCGTCCACAACCTTTGGCCACTTCTCGGCACTCATTTCTGCTTCCCTCCAGAACAAGCCTCTCTCCTCCTCCTGCTCCTAGAGTAGCTCCCAGCCTAGCCATTTCCACCGCCCCGGGAGAGGAACCCATGCAGCTGGGATGGAGTCGCCTTTCTCCTGCAGAATGACTCCAGAGATTGAGAGTGGGTGAGTGTCTATATTGCAGCCAGTCTGGCCACTTCCTTGCCACCCTTCAGCCAAAAGGGAAGGGTCACCAATAGAAAAGGGGACCCTGGTGAGCCAGGCAACATTTCCTTCTGTCCCCCGACCCCGGATGCAGCTTCAAGCTACTTTGTGTTACAACCAACAGTCCCTGCCTCTGTTAGCACTGGTGGACTCCGGCGCTGAGGGAAACCTTTTGGGTGAAAACTTAGCCTTCCAAGCCAAAATTCCTCGTGAGCCGTTGTGTACCTCTCTGGAAGCCCGGGCACTGGACGGTAGACTACTGGCCCGAGTTACACACTGCACACCGCCCCTGTCTCTCCTTCTCTCTGGCTACCAGTGGGAACAGGTACGATTCAATTTAAATTCCTCTCCTCAAGCCCCTATAGTTCTTGGTTATTCCTGGTTAAGCCGCCATAACCCCCACATCGATTGACCCACTGGGAAGATAGTCAGCTGGAGTTCGTACTGCCATTCTACTTGTCTACAATCAGCCCTTTCCCCAGTGGAGGTCACCGCGACCTCGTCCGCCTCTGAACCCCTGACTTATCCAAGGTTCACGTAGAGTATCATGATCTGGGAGAAGTGTTTAGCAAACAACGGGCCTTTTCCCTGCCTCCACGTCATCCTTACGATTGAGCAATTGACCTTTTCCCTGGAGCCTCACTACCCACCAACTCCAGCAATTTCTGGGGTTCGCAAACTTCTACCGTTGCTTCACCAGGGATTAAGCCGGGTGGCAGCACCCCTTACTCAGCTCACCTCTCCTGTGACCCCCTTCCACTGGACCCCCGAAGCAGACTCAGCCTTCTCGGAGCTGAAGAGTCATTTCACCTCCGCTCCCATCCTGGTCCAACCTGACTTCTCTTGCCAATTCATTGTGTAAGTTGACGCCTCTGACTCTGGGGTGGGAACGGTCCTCTCCCAACATTCCGGCACAGACCAAAAGCTCCATCCCTGCTCCTTCTTCTCTTGCCAGCAATCCCCTGCCGAACGGAAATACGATGTTGGGAACTGGGAGTTACTGGCCGTCAAACTCGCCTTGGAGGAGTGGAGGCACTGGCTGGAGGAAGCAGAACATCCATTCATCGTCTGCACGGACCATAAGAATGTGGCATACATCCAAACAGCTAAACACCTTAACTCCCGCCAAGCCCTTTGGGCACTATTTTTTGGCCGTTTCAAATTCACCTTCACCTACCGTCCTGGTTCCAAGAATGGGAAGCCAGATGCTCTCTCTCATCAATATATCTCTGAGAAGGGCCTTCCCAACCCTGATACCATCCTTCCATCATCCTGTGTTGTGGCTGCCCTCACCTGGGAGATTGAATCCATAGTTAAAGAGGCCCAACGGACTCAACCTGACCCAGGCAATGGACCCCCCAGTCGCCTCTTCGTGCCTGACTCTGTCCAGTCTCAGGTTTTCCAGTGGGGGCATACTTCCAGGTTTGCCTGCCATCCCGGAATCAATCGAACTTTGTCCCTTCTGAAGCAACATTTCTGGTGGCCCACCATGGATGCTGACACTCGCTCCTTTGTCTCTGCCTGTACTGTGTGCGCCAGCGGAAAAGCCTCCCATCGGCCACCTGCTGGGCTGCTTCATCCCCTACCTGTCCCTGGCCGCCCTGGTCCCACATTGCTCTGGATTTTGTTACTGGACTATTCCGTTCACATGGGAACACTGCTGTACTCACCGTAGTGGATCGTTTCTCCAAAGCCGTGCACTTCATAGCCCTTCCCAAACTTCCTATAGCCTGTGAAACAGCCAACCTCCTTGTTCAAAATGTCTTCCACCTTCATGGAATTCCCTCTGACATTGTTTCTGACCAGGGCCCCCAATTCATCTCTCAAGTCTGGAAATCCTTCTGTCAAGCCCTCAGAGCTTCAGTAAGTCTATCTTCCGGTTTCCATCCACAGATTAACAGTCAAATGGATTGAGCAAATCAGGATTTGGAAGCAGCACTGCGCTGAATATCTGCCAACAACTCATCATCCTGGAGCACCCATCTAACTTGGGTGGAGTACGCCCACAACTCCCTGGTCAGCGCCATCACCAGAATGTCTCCCTTCAAATGCTCCCTCGGTTACCAACCCCCTCTGTTTCCTGCTCATGAAGACAACATTGCTGTGCCTTCAGTTCAGGCCCATCTCCTTCGGTGCTGCAAGGTCTGGAAGGATGTACGTGCGGCCCTGCTCCGCTCAGCTGACCGCTTCCAGAGGATTGCCAATCGCCATCGAATTCCTGCACCCAACTATTGGCCTGGTCAGAAGGTTTGGCTCTCTTCAAGAGACATCCCCCTCAAGAATGAATCCAAGAAACTTGCCCCTCATTACATCGGACCATTCGAAATCGAGAGCCTCATCGACCCCTTGGTGGTCAGACTCAAACCGCCCAGATCTATGCACATTCATCCCACATTCCACGTCTCTGAATTGAAACTTGTGTCTGTCAACCCTTTGTGCCCTCTTGCTGAACCTCTTCCACCCACCCAGATCACTGACGACTACCCAGCGTACACCGTCTGGCGAATACTGGATGTGCGCCGCCGAGGCAGGGGTCTCCAGTACCTGGTCGATTGGGAGGGATACGGCCCTGAGGAGTGCACCTGGATTCCCCGCTCCTTCATCTTGGGCCCTTCCCTCATCCGAGACTTACCTTGCAACAATCCAGGCTAGCCTGGTGGTTCGCCTGGAGACTCCCGTTGGGGGCGGGGAGTACTGGCATGGTCCCGACTGTTAATTCCCCATTTTCTCCTAATTCCCTTTCATGGCGGCACACCTGGTTCTCATCAAGACCTGCAGCATAAAAACGCTGGCTTTGCATCCACTTGTTGCCAGATCATTATTTTTAGCCAGTGTGGTGGTTAGCGTTCCCGGCCGCTTGGGATTGTGTATTCTAAGTTTTACTTCAGTACCGAGGTTTACCCGGGTAACTCTGTCTCTCCATGTCAAGATAAGTATTGTCTACTGCTTGCCTTTCTACGCTCCATGTCAAGATAAGTTCTGCCTGCCTCCTGCTTTCCTGTTCATCCTCCTGTTTGCCGTTCAGCTCCAGCCACTCTCACACCCTCGACTGCATCTTAACTCAATCTCCATGCCAGTGTGCTGAATTTGAGTTTGCCCCGTTCTTTGCAACACTCACTTCCTCCTGAGCATTGTTGTTTTTAGACTAATTGATGGATATTTTGTGGGGCATGACTTTTAGTGGACATGAGGCATGGCAGCTACGTTATCTGATTGAATATCGACAAAGCTCAGCAGACTGAATGTCCTTCCCCTGTTTATGTTTCTAATGTGACAGTGCTAGTGCCCAACGACCACCCACCACTACTGTCCTTCCAACCACTCAACTATATTATCTGTTTCCAGAAATTAATTTTTCCAAATATCTTTTTTAAAAAAATTCTCCTCTTGTCATGATTCCAAAAGCTGCCTGAGGATTTGAAGAAGTGTGAACTGTCCATTTTGAAATGAAGGCATCAAAAACTGATGATTTTGATACTTTCCTGCCATTTGAGTAGTCTTAATATTCCCTTTAATTGTGATAATTCCTGTGTAGATGAGAATAAACCATATAGGCTAAAGTCACTAATAGTAGGTTTAGAGTTAGCACCTAACCAAGGAAGAGATGGTATCATCTGGTTAGCTTTGTTAGCTCCAATTCATTACTTTGAAGAGTGAATTCTCAAAATGATTCTCTCCTCCGCATGGTTTGCAGTGGGTTAATTATGGAAATGGTGTTGACTAAGGGTCCAATGTTAATACTCAACTATCTGTGGAAATGGCATTGTCAGCAGGGGATCAGATCAAACCATAATAAGTATAATCTACTGGCAAGGCACACAACAGGAAATAACTATATCAAAATATATTAGCTACAAAATTAGCATTCTCTGTAAAGTCACTCTGTAAGTTCAGCAGATGGTTGGAAGATACTTGTTACTTCCTGAGCTCTTATCCTACTGTGACTGGTTTCCTTGTTTCTAATTAACACTTTTCATCCTGGTGTATTTTGAAATAGAACTGGATAGGTTACATACCTTTTGTGCTTTTCCTCCTTCTCTCCCAGAGGTTTTGATTCTTGGGTTCTTTGGCACTTTGATGAACTTTACACAAAGGGGCATTTCGGCATTTCGAAACCTGTTTGCCAACATAAGTTTCTTCACTGTTCAGATCCAATTGGTTGAAGAAATTATGGGAAAATCAGTCAGAGATCTCTTCTGAATTGCTGCTCTATTCCACATTTTCTGATGTCTGCTGGGAAGGTGATAATACTCTGATATCCCCAACTGAAGTAAACCTTTTCTCCTTAGGTTGGCTCTTGCAATTGCACATGATTTTCTTCCGTTCCATTTCGATCTGTTCTGAGGTGACTGATAAGATCAGTAGGAGATGCACAGCCTCTGCTACAGATGGACGGTGGTTTGAGAGGTGGTGCATTCCCTCGTTGTTTACAGAAGGCTTCCAAGTGATCCAAAACATGGGCCTCAGTGTCTCAGTATTGCTCTAAATGTTCTTTCTCTAGCTTGAGAGAAGAATGTCCTTGGAGCAGCAAATCTCATGAATTAGTGGAGATGTTATACTTTTTCCAAAGAGGCTTTGTGAACATTCTTCGATTGTCCCTTCTAAATGCCTGGTGATCTATTTACATGATGCGACTCAGAATAGTGTGCCTGTTTTGGATTTGGATTTTAAACATGCAAATATTTTGGCCTGCTCCATTGAAGTCAGCTGTGTATCTAGGGACTCAGTACTGAAGACGTTGGCTTGGGAGAGAATGCTGGATCAAACCAATGGATCTGGGCAATCTTGTAGGGAGTGTTGGTAGTCACTTGGCAGTACTTTGAGGTACCTGGTTTAATTAGTCCAAGTCTTAAAAACCATCAAAATAGGGCAGAGACCATTAATGTCTGACAGATCATGAGCTTTTAGATTGTGTTTTAAAGTTCTGCTCATTAAAAGGCAGGGGTAACTGTTGCTGGTAGACTATTTGTTTTATGTGGGTTTAAGATCCTACTCATGAAACAGCCTCATCAAATGGACAAATGCTGTGCTGTCATACCAATGGCAAAGGTGATTTTCATCATCAATGTATATATTTGCTGGAAAATAGCTTTCAAAATATGAAAAAAGGTTCATATTTGGGGAGCTTGTCTTGGACTCTCTTGTCAGGGAGCTGTGGCAGTAACAATGGTTTAGTGGAAGACTTTGTTTTGTGGGTGATTACGGCAAGGCACTCTCACTATACTTCAGTGAACAATGACTTGGAATTAGCCTCTGAATGGGTATGTAGAACAATACAATATGGAAATAGGCCCTGCGGCCCCCACTAACCTTGCCAAACACAATGCCAATTTAAACTAATCCCTTCTGTCGGCATATGGTCTATATCCTTTTACCCCCTACCCATTCATGTGCCTGCCTAAATGCCTCTTAACTTTTGCTGTCTCATCTGCTTCCACCCCCTCCACTAGCAGTGAGTTTGGGGCAATTTGGTACATCACCAACAATTCTAGCAAATTTCTGCAGATGTGTTGTGGACAGAATCCTGAGTGGTTGCACTCCAGCCTGATATGGAGCCTCCAATCCACAGGACCAGAAGATGCCACAGAGGATTGTAGACTCATCAAGCTTAATCACGGGCATAATGCTCCACACCATCAAGGAATTCTTTATATGGCAATGCCTCAAGAAGGAGATATCCGTCATTAAGGATCCTCTCCATCTAGGACATGTGATCTTCTCATTATTACCATCAGGGAAGGGGTACAGGAGCCTGAAGACCTTATAATGTTCTTTTTTTAACCTTATACTGTACCACTGTCACAAAGCAACAAGTTTCACGGCACATTTCAGTGTTTCCACCACTAAAAAAGTCAGTACAAGATAATGTCAGGAGAAGGGTTCCTGATAATCCATTGTACATGATCTCCTTTTGAAAAGCACTTAAGTTGCTTCCATTCCCTCTTCTCAGACTTAACAGTAAAGCTAATTTTCAAAGGTCAGTTTGACATTTGCCATGTCCAGTCAATCCAAACACAGCCTGAAAGGCTTAATTCAAGATGTGAGTTTAGTACAACTGCCTTTGACATCGTGGCGGCATCTGACTAAATGCAGCATCAAGAAACCCTGATAAAACGGAAGTGAAACAACGATCACTGCTGTTTGAAGTTATACCTTGTGTAAAGGGTGAGGATTGGAGCTGTTGAATGTCACTCATTCAGAGCCTTCACAAGAAGAAATGCAATGGATTAAAAAGAGAGTCAGAAAATGGAACTTTGGCCACAGGGAACCCTGCTTCTGGCTTGATCTTACAGCTGTAGTACTGACTGGATGACAGCTACATGTCTTGTCAATGGCATAGATTAACAACAGAGATGGCTCTGCCTAAAGCTAGATAGCATAGCAGACCTTGGAATACCTTCCCCAGCTCTACCTCATTGAATCCTATTAAAACTTGAGGATAGAAGGTAGCAAAGCTGACAATACTTTCCAACTATCTTACTTTACTTTCCAAGTATCTCCAATATTTTCAAACATGCATATGTACCCTTGGACTACTGGCATATTCTGGACCTAATGACATTTGCCACAGTTGTGACAATAGAAAGTTTCTGATGGTGTACAGCAGTTCTGAATCCCAGGCTGCATCTTAGCTACAACTGGAAATTGTTGCACTTAGCTACTTTATGTACAGGTGCTGAACCCTGCTGTGTATAACTCATCTCCTGACTCAGGTCCATCTGCAAGGCTCAGGTCAGGAATGTAATGGAATACTCGCCACTCGCCCGGATGAGTGAAGCTCCATCAACACTCAGGAAGCTTGACACCATCCAGTACAAAGCAGCCCACTTGACTGGTACCCCTTCCACAAGCATCCAGTCCCTCCATCATCGACGAACAGTTGCAGCAGTGTGTACTATCTGTAAGATGCACTGCAACAACACACCGTGATTCCTAAAGCAGCACCTTTCAGACCCATGACCACAACCATCTAGAATAGTGGTCGCCAACCTTTTTAAGCCCAAGATCCTCTACCTCAGCCTTAGTGAAAGGCAAGATCGACCTACTAAATAGTTTAGTCACACGCATGCACACCGGGCAGAAAAGACTGGAAGTAAAACCCCGCAACCTGGAAGCAACCTCTCTTTACAAACGGCTTTCTGTAGTGCGGGTATTGCTGTATTACCATTATCTTAATTAGTATTACTTATTTTTATAATACTCACATTACAACACCTTTAATTGTATGTTTCATTATTTAATTTTATTTCAACATGAAAAATAAATGAATAAAAATTGACTGTTGCACTCAGTATGATGACTGGGGCTGAATACTTTCTGCTAGTTCCCTGAAATTTGGCTTATAACTACAGACAGCAAATCTGAGACAGTCTGTGAGATGTCTGTCAGTAAGACAGCTCCTGTACTTAGATTTCATAATTTTCATCTGTTGCAGCACAGCACCCTCGCAAACCTCCTGACAGACTGAATATTTGAATAGACAGTTTCCTTTGTTAGACTGAATGTTAAATCTACCACATTTTTCAGGTGTTTTGTATCGGTAAGCTGTTACTGAGACACTAGTATAAGTTTCAGAGGTACGCAAGATAATGACACCACTGTTTTTTGTTTCCCAGTTATTTACATTTGGGGAATGTTGGAATTTAAAGGGGAAGAAGTGTTGTAATGTGAACATTATAAAGATAAGTTAATACAAATCAGAATAATGGTAATATAACAATATTCCTGCTACGTGGCTATGGAAGGCTGTTTGTAAAGAGAGGTTGCTTCGGGCTTGCAGGGTTTTACTTCTGGTCTTTTCTACTGCGGTGCATGGCGGGCGAGCTACACACACATGCGCACTGGGCAGAAAGAAAGGAACTAAAACCCCGCAACCTGGAAACAATCTCTCTTTACAAACAGCTTTCAGTAGCTGGAGTAATGCTATACAGGTTTCCCCCGCCATCCGAAGGTGGAGCGTTCCTATGAAACGGTTCGTAAGCCGAAATGTCGTAAAGCGAAGAAGCAATTACCATTTATTTATATGGAAAAAATTTGTGAGCGTTCGCAGACCCAAAAATAACCTACCAAATCATGCCAAATAGCACATAAAACCTAAAATAACAGTAACATATAGTAAAAGCAGGAATGATATGATAAATACACAGCCTATATAAAATATAAATACTTTTCCACAATCATTACTGCACTGTTCTCTGTAGCGAAAATCTCACGCAAGCACTGTTGGCAAAAACACGGTGCAAGCGCTCTCCAGTAACCTTTAAGCTATGAAGCTGCCAAATCATAGCAAATAACATGTAAAAATACACAGCCTGCATAAAGTAGAAATAATGTATGTACAGTGTAGTATCACTTACCGGAATCGGGAAGACAGCGCCGAGCACACTGATGATGGTATGTTAGACTGAGTCATCGCAGGTTTGGCTGGTGCAGTGGCCTCACCCTCCAGGCTGCCGACCGATACATTGCCGCAAAGAATGCAAGGGTACAGCGGTAGCCGGGAGGCACACAGCACATCTTTAAGAAAAAAGCCGAAATAAACATGCTAATTAATTAGGTGCCGCCTGGCATGTAATTGTCAGCCCAGATCAGGTCCGATTTCTGATTGCGTCGTCTCTGGTCTGGGCCGACATTTACGCGTCGGGCAGCATCTAATTAATTAGCTTGTTTATTTCGGCTTTTTTCTTAAAGATGTGCTATGTGCCTCCCGGCTACCGCTGCATTCTCCGCGAATTGCGGGGTGGTGGGACACTGGGGTGTCATCTCGTCGTCTGTTTCCATTAGAGCAGGCAGCTCATCTTCTCCTATGACTGCCTGCCTTGATGTCGAAGGTCGAGGTTCGTTGTCTGCTGTGGCTGATGTGAAGGCTTGCTTGACTGCTGAGCCTCGCGCATTTTTCTATCATACAGTTCTTATCCTGCAAATATCCCCTAAACCTAAGTACCCTTTCAAAATTAAAGTCATACTTTATCATTGCAGCGAAAATCTCACGCAGTTGCTTCACGTTCAGTTCCTGGACGACTTCACTTTCGGTCCGTTCGGTACTGCATTCAGTTTCAGCTGCTATCCTTTCCTCTTCTGATTGCATCAGCTCTTCATCTATCAGTTCTTGGTCATGGGATGCCGAAACCTCTTCAACATCATGTTTGTCAGCTTCCACAAGCCAAACTCACGTAGTCCTTACTTTGTTCACCACGATCAAAATGCTTCATTATGTCTAGTTTTACACTATGTGTAACACCCTCAAGAGCACTTTTAGGCTTTTAGAACTCATCTTGCAAATGGCTGCTCTCAGGCACGTGTTTAAGCAATGCCGGCTAGAATGCCATTCTGAATCGGGGGAGAGTGGCTGCTCGGGGCACGCGCTGCCTTTTATCGCGCGCTGCTTTTTATTTGTAACAGTGAAAACACCTTCTGAAAGTGAAGACAGGGTACTAATGTAGGTCTTTCATAACAGTGAAGTTTCGTAAAGCGAACGTTCAAAAAGCTGGCGACACCTGTATTACCATTATCCTAATTAGTATTACCTACTTTTTAATGCTCATATTACAACAGCATTTGTGTATTTAAATATTTTTCATTTTTTTCGGGATCTACTGGGAACATCTCAAAGATCGACCGGTTGGCAACCACTAATCTAGAAGAATGAGAACAGCAGATACCTGGGAACACCACCACTTGGAAATCCCCCTCCAAGTCACTCACCATCTGGACTTGGAAACATATCGCTGTTCCTTCATTGTCACTGGGTCAAAATCATGGAATTCCCTCCCTAACAGCACTGTGGGTGTACCTACACCTCAGGGGCTGCTGCAGTTCAAGAAAGCAGCTCATCACCACCTTCTCGAGGGCAACTTGGGATGGGCAATAAATACTGGCTTAGCTGGTGACACCCACATCCTGTAAATGAATAAATAAAAAAAAAGTAGGAAGGCAGAACATTAAGGATCAAAGAGACTTACGTCTAACAAAACCTGAAACGTAATGGATAATACAGAATCCTTCTTGTACAACATATGGATGTGAGTTTTGAGAAATCAAATGACCTCATCAAGCTTTGGGCTCACAGTAAGCTATAAATTACTGTAGTTTTATTCCAAGCAAGACAGTGGCTTTATTCCATATCCTTGATATCAGTTGGTCAGGATACACGCAAGAGTTGTTTTGGTTCCAAGTGTGGACTCCTCTACATACATGAGACTTTACTGAGATCGGGGAACTGCTTTGTGTGCACCATCGCTCCATTTACCACAAATGGTGGGATTTCCCAGTGGACACCCATTTCATTTCGAATTTCTCTTGTGTATTTAATGTTTGAGTAATATTTGAGTCACATTGTAAGTATATTGTTTGATGAAGCAAAGAATTATTCTTTACATAATAAATTGCAGGTTATAAGCAGCAGGACGTGAATGACATACATTGCCATGTCGTATGTAAAAATGAAACTAGCATGCAAAAGTTGTCCTGGCTCTGTGTGTTTTTCATTCAATTAGTTTTTATATTTTTGAGTTACTAAGCATAATAGGGGTGATGAGGAAGATTTAAATAAACCCGAGACAATTATGTACCTGTTGAAGTGCAGCAAGTGTTCTTACCAAGAAGAGAAGACAATAAAATTTTTTAAAAAAGACAAAATTCACGGGTTCATGAACGGTGAGTATCGGGTGATTATATCAGTAAGTTTTTTTAAAAACAGCAGAAATGACTGGCTACATCAGAAAGATTGATGCATTCGGTTACACCGGACAGCAAATTTTTTCAAGTGTTGCTTCCTCTGAAAATTTATTTTTGTTTATGATAGACCGCTTGAAGCTGAATGCAAGTATAATTTCAGACTACTTGTATCATGTAGGAATTTGGAGAAAAAAGAAATTAACTTTTATTGAATATAATGCATTTAATTACATAATGGTGCTGATGCTTTGCAATAGTACAACTAAGCTAAAACTGTTTTTTTGATGATTTTTGTTTGTATTTAGAGCCTGAGGTTTCTTGCTTAAGTGTCAACAATAATCAGCCAGCATTGCTGGATTCCATTTGCCCTGAATACCCTTTCTCCATGACCGCAATGTGCTGGTGAAACCTTTTACCATGCTCGTCACTGACAGTGCCAAGATTTGTCGGGAAGAAATCTAAATGGGAATGCAGAAATTAAATCTTTAGTGACATGATGCACTTCTTTGTTTAGTATGCTTGAAGCATGTTGTCAACTAGCTGCATGTAGTTTGAAGCTCTCCAGTTGCCAAGAAATTTTTCAACAACATCCTTGAATATCTTCCATGCGATTTTCTTTGGTTGCACTAGAAGTTCTTCAACTTCCCTGTCATTGATGACCTGTTTGATTTGTGGATCAACAAAAATGCCTTGCTTAATCTTGGCATCAGTTATTCTGAGGAACATCTGTCTCAAATATCAAAATCCTTCACCCTCCTTGTTTATTGCTTTCACAAAAATTTTCATGAGCCCCAATTTTATATGAAGAGGAGGCAAAAATCTTTTTTGCATTGACAAGTGGCTCATGTGTCACACTTTTCTGCCCTGGAATCAATGCTTATGGAATTTTTGTGCCTGGTGACAGCAGATTCCACCCTTGCAGTCTTGAACCCAGTAATTCTGCTTTTGCCTTTGACAAACCCAAAGTTACTGACCAGGTCATTTATCTCATATTGAGTTATCAGATGAGGCTCACTAGACATAAAAGGTTCAAAAGCTGGATCACTATCTGTGTCGTTTTCCATTCCTGGCTCCTGCATCATGGCATCTTCATCTGCCTCCTCTAGACTCCTTGTCTATGGTGGCTTCAGTAATGGATAACTATTGTCATGTGGCACAGATCTGATGGCTGAAGGGAGACTGAGGTAATCAATGGCTGAAGGCGTACACACAATAAGCAATGCACGAAGAGCATATGCATCAATGTGATCACAAACTGATATGCATGTAAATGCAATGCATAGAATGGAGTGTGCATTGAAATAACAAAAGAAGGGGCATGATAGGGAAACTTCATGGTGATTTTCATGATCAGCACCCCAATATCTGCAAGATACACCCCAAAGTATTCAGGAAGCAAAATCTTTGTTATTCGGTGTCACTCAACAGATAAATGAATATTGTATATGGAGTGAATTAAGCAGTATTCTAGAGCAAATGGAAAAGCCAGTGAGAAGTACCAGTTTTGCAGTTAGAAAAGTGTACAGTTTGCTCAGAAGTTTAACTGCTCCAACTAAACCAGCCGAAATGAGCTTCGCTACTATTGTGAAAGTAATGCAAGAACATTCAGAACCAAAACCGTTGTTGATTGAAGAACACTTTAGGTTTCATAAGTGGAATCAATGAGAGACTGTTTACTTTGTGGAGTCTTACAAGAAAGTATTCAAAAATCGCTCCTAACTGAAGCTCAACTTATATTCAAAAGAACAATTCAAATAGTTGTATCAATGGAACAGCAGATAGAGTTGCAATTAGTTACAGGCGGGAATGAAAGTGAGTGTGGACAAAGTTGCAATGTCTAAACAGAAACCTGCCCCATCAAACAAATTGGGTTACCTTTGTGGCCGGGGCTCCCAATACACCAGACCAATTAATGTATAACGCAAAAGTTGCAGAAAGTGCAACAAAGTAGGGCACATACAAAGAGCATATGGGGCAGACAAAAACAAGTGAACTGCACAGGGAAGAGGAAAAGATAAAAGATCAAGTTGCAGTTTCAAAAAGAGCACTCATCTATCTGCTATTGATGAAAAATCTGATAATGATGAAAGTGACACAGGACAGGGTATTCTTGACATTTATAATGTGAAAACTAACAAGAGACAACCAATATAACTTACACCAGAAGTGAACGACAAATTAACTAAAATGGAATTGGATGCTGGCTCAGCTATTTCAGTCATTCCACAAAATGAGTTAGAACGGCATTTCAAAGATATAAACTGAAGTCTGCAGATATCCAACTAAGAACTTATGTCAAAGAAAAGATAACTCCTGTGGAAATGACATTCGTTACAGTGAAATACGATGACCAACAAGCCACATTAGGCTTGTATGTGGTAAAAACAGGAGGGCCGGCATTATGGGGACGTGAGTGGCTGAGAGAAATACAACTTGATTGGAGATCCATCCCCATTATTTGCATACTACATACTGTGTAATGGAGTCAATTGCAAACAAATTAAGAAAGGTACTGGATGATGCTACAGCAGTATTCAGGGATGGCATTGGATCAAACATGTCAAAGGTAAAATAGTGTTTAATAAAAATGACACACCCAACTTTCACAATGCCCATCTGATTCCTTATAC
Organism: Mobula hypostoma; assembly: GCF_963921235.1. Lineage (NCBI taxonomy): Eukaryota > Metazoa > Chordata > Chondrichthyes > Myliobatiformes > Myliobatidae > Mobula > Mobula hypostoma. Next base: position 80,262,053 of record NC_086100.1, on the reverse strand, counting down.
CCACAACATGATAAATTATCCAGTGAGATAGATCGTGTGGGGTATGGAGAAATCCTTTCCAAATTTGAGAGAGGAACAAATGAGCAACACCAATGTCCCAGTAGCCATGAAGAATGGGTCTGTCAGGATCAGTGGAGATTTTAAGCTCATCATGAACCCAATAGTGAAATAGATCAATACTAGATCAATAGAGGATATTTTTGCAAACCTTTCTGGAGGAAAACCCTTCAGCAAAGTGGACTTAGCTGAGGCCTGCTTGCAGATGAAGATGGAAAAAGAGTCCAAAGTGTTCCTCACCATAAACACTCCAAAGGCTTTTACCGTTCTAATAGGCTTATTTTTGGAGTAGCACCTGCACTTGTACTCTGGGGGAAAGCTATGGAGCAAGCAATGCAAGGCTGAGCAAGGGCTCAGTGTTACCTGGTTGACATCATTGTTACCGGTAAGGATGACAAGGAACATGTCCAAAATCTCAAAGCAATGTTAAAAAGATTAGAACATTATGGGCTCAGAGCATGGCACAAGAAGTGTGAATTTTTTTAAACAAGCATCACTTACTGTGGTCACACCATCAACACACAAGATTTACACAAGTACGCTGAGAAAATCCAAGCCAAGGCTAAAAATGTGTTATAGTTGTGGTCGTTTTTAGGATTTATCAATTAGTATAACAAGTTCCTGCCAAACTTGGCTAAGGTGATCCATCCTTTGAACTCATGACAACATAGGCAAAAGAAAAGCAGTGGTTTTGAGAAAAGTTAAAGGAAATGGTGATGACAGACACTGTACTCACGTGTTATGATGTACACCATCCAATGAAGCTTTCCTATGATGCCTCACCTCATGGTATAGGTGCAGTCATGTCACGTTATGAGTAATGGAAGTGAAATTGATGCTCATGCCATCAGGTTGGAGGGTACATAGAAGGAATATAATGTGCTGTTCCTCCAACCTGAGTATGGCCTCATCGTGACAGTAGAGAAGGCCCATAGATTGATGTATCGGAATGGGAATATGTAGATAAGCCTGCAAGAGGAGAGGCTGTACTTGATCTGATATTGGGAAACGAACCTGGTCAGGTGTCAGGTGCTTCAGTGGGAGAGCATTTCGGAGATAGTGATCACAATTCTATCTCCTTTACCATAGCGTTGGAGATGGATAGGAACAGACAAGTTACGAAAGCGTTCAATTGGAGTAAGAGGAAATATGAAGCTATCAGGCAGGAAATTGGAAGGATAAATTGGGAACTGATGTTCTCAGGGAAATGCATGGCAGACTTGTGTCAAATGTTCAGGGGATATTTGCATGGCTTCTGCATAGGTACGTTCCTATGAGTCAGGGAAAGGATGGTAGGGTACAGGAACCATGGTGTACAAATGCTATTGAAAATCTAGTCAAGAAGAAAAGCAGAGCTTATGAAAGGTTCAAAAAAACTAGGTAATGATAGAAATCTAGAAGATTATAAGGCTAGCAGGAAGGAGCTTAAAAAGGAAATTAGGAGAGCCAAAAGGGGACATGAAAAAGCCTTGATGAGCAGGATTAAGGAAAACCTCAAGGCATTCTACAAGTATGTGAAGATCAAGCGGATAAGACATGAGAGAATAGGACCAATCAAATGTGGCAGTGGAAACGTGTGTATGGAACCAGAGGAGATAGCAGAGGTACTTAATGAATACTTTGCTTCAGTATTCACCACGGAAAAGGACCTTGGCGATTGTAGGGATTGTAGGGATGTAGGACTGAAAAGCTTGAGCATAGACATTAAGAAAGAGGATGCACTGGAGCTTTTGGAAAGCATCAAGTTGGATAAGTCACTGGGACTGGACGAGATATACCCCAGGCTACTGTGGGAGGCGAGGGAGGAGATTGCTGAGCCTCTGGCAATAATCTTTGCATCATCAATGGGATGGGGGAGTTTCCTCGGATTTAGAGGGTTGCAGATGTTGTTCCCTTATTCAATAAAGAGAGTAGAGATAGCCAGAAATTATAGACCAGTGAGTCTTACTTCAGTGTTTGTAAGTTGATGGAAAAGATCCTGAGAGGCAGGATTTATGAACATTTGGAGAGGCATAATACGATTAGGAATAGTCAGCATGTGAAAGGCAGGTCGTGCCTTATAAGCCTGATTGAATTTTTTTGAGGATGTGACTAAACACATGAATGAAGGTAAAAGCAGTAGATGTAGTGTATATGGATTTTAGTAAGGCATTTGATAAAGTACTCCATAGAACATAGAATAGTACAGCACAGTACAGGCCCTTCGGCCCACAGTGTTGTGCCGACCCTCAAACCCTGCCTCCCATATAAGCCCCCACTTTAAATTCCTCCATATACCTGTCTAGTAGTCTCTTAAACTTCACTAGTGTATCTGCCTCCACCACTGACTCAGGCAGTGCACTCCATGCACGAACCACTCTCTGAGTCAAAAACCTTCCTCTAATATCCCCCTTGAACTTCCCACCCCTTACCTTAAAGCCATATCCTCTTATATTGAGCAGTGGTGCCCTGGGGAAGAGGCACTGGCTAGCCACTCTATCTATTCCTCTTATTATCTTGTACACCTCTATTATGTCTCCTCTCATCCTCCTTCTCTCCAAAGAGTAAAGCCCAAGCTCCCTTAATCTCTGATCATAATGCATACTTTCTAAACCAGGCAGCATCCTGGTAAATCTCCTCTGTACCCTTTCCCATGCTTCCACATCCTTCCTATAGTGAGCTGACCAGAATTGGACACAGTACTCCAAGTGTGGCCAAACCAGAGTTTTATAGAGCTGCATCATTACATCGCGACTCTTAAACTCTGTCCCTTGACTTATGAAAGCTAACACCCCATAAGCTTTCTTAACTACCCTATCCACCTGTGAGGCAACTTTCAGGGATCTGTGGACATGTACCCAAGATCCCTCTGCTCCTCCACACTACCAAGTATCCTGCCATTTACTTTGTACTCTGCCTTGGAGTTTGTCCTTACAAGGTGTACCACCTCACACTTCTCCGGGTTGAACTCCATCTGCCACTTCTCAGCCCACTTCTGCATCCTATCAATGTCTCTCTGCAATCTTTGACAATCCTCGACACTATCTAGAACACCACCAACCTTTGTGTCGTCTGCAAACTTGCCAACCCACCCTTCTACCCCCACATCCAGGTCGTTAATAAAAATCACGAAAAGTAGAGGTCCCAGAACAGATCCTTGTGGGACACCACTAGTCACAATCCTCCAATCTGAATGTACTTTCTCCACCACGACCCACTGCCTTCTGCAGGCAAGCCAATTCTGAATCCACCTGGCCAAACTTCCCTGGATCCCATGCCTTCTGACTTTCTAAGTAAGCCTACTGTGTGGAACCTTGTCAAATACCTTACTAAAATCCATATAGATCACATCCACTGCACTACCCTCATCTATATGCCTGGTCACCTCCTCAAAGAACTCTATCAGGCTTGTTAGACACGATCTGCCCTTCACAAAGCCATGCTGACTGTCCCTGATCAGACCAGGATTCTCTAAATGCCCAGAGATCCTACCTCTAAGAATCTTTTCCAACAGCTTTCCCACCACAGACGTAAGGCTCACTGGTCTATAATTACCCCGACTATCCGTACTACCTTTTTTGAACAGGGGGACAACATCCGCCTCCCTCCAATCCTCCGGTACCATTCCCGTGGACAACGAGGACATAAAGATCCGAGCCAGAGGTTCAGCAATCTCTTCTCTCGCCTCACGGAGCAGCCTGGAGAATATTCCGTCAGGCCCCGGGGACTTATCTGTCCTAATGTATTTTAACAACTCCAACACCTCCTCTCCCTTAATATCAACATGCTCCAGGACATCAACCTCACTCATATTGTCCTCACCACCATCAAACTCCCTCTCATTGGTGAATACCGAAGAGAAGTATTCATTGAGGACCTCGCTCACTTCCACAGCCTCCAGGCACATCTTCCCACCTTTATCTCTAATCGGTCCTACCTTCACTCCTGTCATCCTTTTTTTCTTCACATAATTGAAGAATGCCTTGGGGTTTTCCTTTACCCTACTTGCTATGGCTGTCTCATGCCCCCTTCTTGCTCTTCTCAGCCCCTTCTTAAGCTCCTTTCTTGCTTCCTATATTCTTCAATAGACCCATCTGATCCTTGCTTCCTAAACCTCATGTATGCTGCCTTCTTCCACCTGGCTAGATTTTCCACCTCACTTGTCACCAATGGTTCCTTCACCCTACCATTCTTTATCTTCCTCACTGGGACAAATTTATCCCTAACATCCCGCAAGAGATTTCTAAACGTCGACCACATGTCCATAGTACATTTCCCTGCAAAAACATCATCCCAATTCACACCTGCAAGTTCTAGCCTTATAGCCTCATAATTTGCCTTTCCCCAATTAAAAATTTTCCTGTCGTCTCTGATTCTATCCTTTTCTATGATAATGCTAAAGGCCAGGGAGTCACTGTCCCCCAGATGCTCACCCACTGAGAGGTCTGTGAGCTGACCCGGTTCATTACCTATTACTAGATCTAGTATGGCATTCCCCCTAGTCGGCCTGTCCACATACTGTGACAGGATTCTGTCCTGGACACACTTAACAAACTCTGCCCCATCTAATCCCTTGGAACTAATCAGGTGCCAATCAATGTTAGGGAAGTTAAAGTCACCCATGATAACAACCCTGTTATTTTTGCACCTTTCCAAAATCTGCCTCCAAATCTGCTCCTCTGTATCTCTGCTGCTACCAGGGGGCTTATAGAATACCCCCAAAAGATTAACTGCTCCCTTCCTGTTCCTGACTTCCACCCATATTGACCCAAAAGAGGATCCTGCTACATTACCCACCCTTTCTGTAGCTGTAATAGTATCCCTGACCAGTAATGCCACCCCTCCTCCCCTTTTTCCGCCCTCTCTATCCCTTTTAAAGCATTGAAATTCAGGAATATTGAGAATCCATTCCTGCCCTGGTGCCAGCCAAGTCTCTGTAATGGCCACTACATCATAATTCCATGTATGTATCCAAGCTCTCAGTTCATCACCTTTGTTCCTGATGCTTCTTGCATTGAGGTACACACATTTCAGCCCTTCTACTTTACTGTCTTTACACCGTTTATTCTGCTTCTCTTTCCTCAAAGCCTCTCTGTATGTTAGATCTGGCTTTATTGCAAGGCTTATTGAGAAACTAAGGAGGCATGGGATCCAAGGGGACGTTGCTTTGTGGATCCAGAACTGGCTTTCCCACAGAAGGCAAAATGTGGTTGTAAACGAGTCATATTCTGCATGGAGGTCGGTGACCAGTGATGTGCTCAGTGATATGTTCTGGGACCCCTACTCATTGTGATTTTTATAAATGACCAGGATGAGGAAGTGCAGGGATGTGTTAGTAAATTTGCTGATGACACAAAGGTTAGAGGTGTTGTGGATAGTGTGGAGGGCTGTCAGAGGTTACAGCGGGACATCAGTAGGATGCAAAACTGGGCTGAGAAGTGGGACATGGTGTTCAACCCAGATAAATGTGAGGTGGTTCATTTTGGTAAGTCAAATAAGATGGCAGAATATAGTATTAATGATAAGACTCTTGGCAGTGTGGAGGATCAGAGGGATCTTGGGGTCCGAGTCCATAGGGCATTCAAAGCTGTTGCACAGGTTGACTGTGTCGTTAAGAAGGCATATGGTGCATTGGCCTTCATTTTTATGGGACTGAGTTCAAGAGCTGAGAGATAATGGCACTGCTATATAGGACCTTGGTCAGACCCAGCTTGGAGTACTGTGCTCAGTTCTGTTCACCTCACGACAGGAAGGATGTGGAAACCACAGAAAAGGTGCAGAGGAGATTTACAAGGATGTTGCCTGGATTGGGGAGCATGCCTTACGAGAACAGGTTGAGTGAACTTGGCCTTTTCTCCTTCTAGCAACAGAGGATGATAAGTGACCTGATAGAAGTGTATAAGATGATGAGAGGCATTGATCATGTGGATAGTTAGAGGCTTTTTCCCAGGGCTGAAATGGTTAACATGAGAGGGCACAGTTTTAAGGTGCTTGGAAGTAGGTACAGAGGGGATGTCAGGAGTAAGTTTTTTATGCAGAGAGTGGTGAGTGCCTGGAATAGGCTGCCAGCGACGGTGGTGGAGGTGTATACAATAAGGTCTTTTAAGAGACTCTTGGATAGGTATATGGAGTTTAGAGAAACAGAGGGCTATGGGTAAGGCTAGGTAGTTCTAAGGTAAGGACATATTTGGCACAGCTTTGTGGGCTGAAGGGCCTGTATTATGCTGTAGGTTTTCTATGCTTCTATGTTTCAAAGCCACTCCTCCAGTTTGTGGCCATATATATTGAAAAGTTAGCTTGATTCGTGATGAAGCGTGTCCTGTGAGGGGCAGATGTGAGTCTATCTGTTTGGGAGTCAGGGTTTGATCAATCTTTGTTTGTCATCTTGTCCACAGCTATTCCAACATCAGCGATCCTGAGCTGGCATTGCCTGATGGAGTTCAGAAGCCTCCACATGATGTCAACGTGTTGATCCATGTCATACAGGAGACCCAGAGACAACTCCTACAACCACCACCGAGGAGGTCCCAGAATCTGAGATTGTTCCACAGCCACAAGTCTCACCTGTCAAGCACAGTAATCCCTCAAGAGTAGGAAGCCTCCATAGCATTTAAATCTTTAAGTCTGAATGGAACAATTTAAAACTTACTATGCTTTGGATGTCTGTATGGTAGTGTGCTGTATAATACATGTGTGCATATTGGCTGAGATGCATTCTATATTGAGTTGGATTCTATAGCTAAATAGGAGAGGAGTGTTGTGTATTTGATATTTCAGTAATATTTGGGTAATATTGTAAATAAATACATAGAACATGGAACATAGAATAGTACAGCGCAGTACAGGCCCTTCAGCCCATGACGCTGTGCCAACTCTTAAACCCTGCCTCCCATATAACCCCCCACCTTAAATTCCTCCATATACCAGTCTAGTAGTCTCTTAAACTTCACTAGTGTATCTGCCTCCACCACTGACTCAGGCAGTGCTTTCCACGCACCAACCACTCTCTGAGTAAAAAACCTTCCTCTAATATCCCCCTTGAACTTCCCACCCCTTACCTTAAAGCCATGTCTCTTGTATTGAGCAGTGGTGCCCTGGGGAAGAGGCGCTGGCTGTCCACACTGTTCCTCTTAATATCTTGTATACCTCTATCATGTCTCCTCTCATCCTCCTTCTCTCCAAAGAGTAAAGCCCTAGCTCCCTTAATCTCTGATCATAATGCATACTCTCTAAGCCAGTTCTGGTAAATCTCCTCTGTACCCTTTCCAATGTTTTCACATCCTTCCTATAGTGAGGCGACCAGAACTGGACACAGTACTCCAAGTGTGGCCTAACCACGTCATACGCGTGTGACTTGCTTAAAGTAAAATTGAAACTAACATACATGAGTTATCTCTGCTCCATGTTTTTTCTTTCAATTAGCTTTTATATTTTTTGGAGTTACAAGACATAACACTTCACATTCTCATTCCGACAGATCATTTCCAATACTGCTACAATGAGGTTGGAAGAGCAATACCTTATATTCTATATAGGTAGCCTCTTACCTGATAACATAAACAACAATTTCTCTAATTTCAGGTAATTTCTCTCTCCTCCCACTTATCTGTATTTTTCTATTCCTCGTTCTGGCTCCCCTCTTACCCCTTGTCTTCTCCTCACCTGCCCATCACATCCCTCTGGTGCCCTTCCTTCTTCCTTTTGTCCCAGGTTTATTCTTCTCTCCAATTAGATTTCTTCTTCTTCATCTCTTACTTCTTTCAACTATCAGCTCCCAGCTTCGTACTTCAATACTGTCCTTCATCTACCAAGCTTCCCCCTCATCTGGTTTTACCTATCAACTGCCAACCTGTTCTTCTTCCCCTCCCCTAACTTTATTATTCTTGCTTCTTCCCCCTTCCTTTAAGTCCTGATAAAGGGTTTCAACTCAAAACTTTGACCTTTCTTTCCCCTCCATAGATGCTGTCTGACCTGTTGAGTTCCTCCAGCATTTGGTGTGTGTTGCGCTGGATTTCCAACATTAGCAAATCTTTTGTGTTCATCTTTTGTTGACCCATTTTCTCCTAAATCTCCCCAAAGCATTAGCACAGATTCTGAATGCAAAATCCTCGAAAATATTGACAAAAATGTTTTTCAACTGATAAATGTGAAACATAGTAGGCAGCAAAATTTTAACAAGCTGTAACTGTTCCTTTTTTGAAAGAATGATGGGTGAAGTACACTTGGACCAGGAAAGTTCATCATTGACTGCACCTACTATGTTGATAGACTTGATAAGTATAAGCATGGCCATCATGGTGTAGCTTAAGTAAGCTCCTGACCATTCATGAAACAAAATTCCTGATTGGGTTACTAGTGAGAAGGATCTTGGTTTGGTGACAATACCAACTATCAATATGATTAACTCACTTTCCATCATTGCATCTTGTGATGGGTTTCACCTCCCACACATATATTTCACCAAAGTTCCTGCTTTCAGGATAGGGCAAAAGAAAGACAGTTTTCCTAAAACAATTTCTCTTTAATTTGTTCATCATTTCCAATGTTCTGCTTTGATTTTAGGCCACCCTGCTAATTTAGATGTAACTTTCAGAAGATCTTGTTGCCGATCATGTGGAATAGTAGTATGCCTCCCACTAGACTGAAAAGAAAATAGCTGCACACTATTACTGTCTACTATCTGTCCCTTAGATAGTGTGGCATCTACACTGCTACTGGACCTTGAATCCAATCAAACTTAATTTTGCAAAAATGTCAATTGTACAATATTCTGTCAGGTGCCTTTAGAAAGTCTAGATATGTAACAGTCATGAATTTCTCATCAATCTTCCCCATTGTTTCACCAAATTAGTTGATAAAGTTAACAATAAACATCAACTTGATTTGTCTTCCCACAGACCGGCTGAGCATTTAACAGTATTTTATATTTTTATTTAGATTTCCACCACATAGAGTTGAAAAATTTCTTTAATGAGGATAGTCAATCACAATTTGCTTTTAAGAGAATTCATATTGACGTAAAAATTTCCCTATCAAAGACATTAGGCTAATTGCTTGCTATTTTCCATGTTTCTCTCTGCTATTTTTTTTTAAAAATAGGAGTGTAATATTCACAGTCCTCTAGTCCTTTAGCATTAATACTATATTGACAGAGGATTAGTATATTAATGGCAGAAGTTTGGAATGCCCTGAACAGTAGCCAGGATGTGAAATATACTATACAGTATAGCTTTTTAGAGCAGCTTGTGATTAAACCCACTAGGAGAAAGGCAATTCTGGAATAGGTGTTGTACAATGACCCAGATTTGATTTGGGAGCGTAAGACAAAGAAATCTTTAGGAAACAGTGATTATAATATGACAGAATTCATCCTGCAGTTTATTAGGGAGAGGATAAAGTCAGATGTATCAGTATTACAGTGGAGTGAAGGGAATTACAGAGGCATGAGAGAGGAGCTGTCTGAAGTTGATTGGAAGGGGATGCCAGCAGGGATGTTGACAGAACAGCAATGGCTGGTGTTTTTGGGGGAAATTCAAAAGGCACAGAAAGGTACATCCAAAAGGGAGCAGGAAGCAACTGTGGCCGACTTCTAAAGACAGTATAAAAGCAAAAGAGAGGGCACATAATACATAAAAACGAGTGGGAAGCTAGAGGATTGGGAAGCTAAATCCCGAAGCTAAAGAAGGCAATTAAAAATTCATTAAGAAGGTAAAGATTCAATACAAAACTAAGATAGCCAATAATATTAAAGAGTGTACCAAAAGTTTCTTCAGATATGTGAAGTGTTAAAGAGAGGCAAGATATTGGACCGCTGGAGAATGACCTGGAGAGGTTGTAATTGGGGACAACAACATGGCAGATGAACTTAATAAGTATTTTGATTCAGTCTTCACTGTGGAAGACACTAGCAGTATGCCAGAAATGTGAGAGTGTCAGGGGGAAGAAGAGAGTGTTGTTGCTATTACTAAGGAAAAGGTGCTGGGGATGCTAAAAGGTCTGAACATAGATAAGTCACCTGGACCAGATGAACTACATCCCAGGATTCTGAAAGAAGTAGCTGAAGAAATTGTGGAGGCATTAGTAATGATTTTTCAAGAATCAGTAGATTCTGGATGGTTCTGAAGGACTAGAAAATTGCAAATGTCACTCTACTCTTTAAAAAGGGAACGAAGCAGAAGAAAGGAAATTATAGGTCAATTCGCCTGGCTTCAGTGTTTGGTAAAATGTTGGAGTCCATTATTAAGAGTGAAGTTTTCGCGTACTTGGAGGCACATGATAAAATAGACCAAAGTAAGCATGGTATTCTAAAGGGGAAATCTTGATTGTCAAATCTGTTGGAATTTCTTGAGGAAATAACAGGCAGGATTGACAAAAGACAGTCAGGGAATGTTGTTTGTTTGGGTTTTCAGAAGGCCTTTAACAAGGTGCCACACATGAGGCTGCTTAACAAGGTAAGAACATAGCACATTAAAGGAAAGGTACTAGCATAGATAGAAGACAGCCAACTGGCAGGAGCCAAAGAGTGGGAATAAAGGGGAACTTTTCTGGTTGGCTATCAGTGACTAGTGATGTACCAAAATGATTTAGATGAAGGAATTGATGTCTTTGTGGCTAAGTTTACAGAAGATATGAAAATAGGTGGAGTGGCAGGCAGTGTTGAGGAAGCAACGTGTCTGCAGAAGGACATTGACAGATTGAGGGAATAGACAAAGAAGTGGCAGATGGAATATAATATAGGGAATTGCATAGTCATGGACTTTAGCAGAAGGAATAAAGACATGGACTATTTTCTAAATGAGGAGAAAATTTAAAAATCCGAGGCACAAATAGACTTGGCAGTCCTTGCACAGTATTCCCTAAAAGTTACCTTGCAGGTTGAGTTAGTAATAAGGAAAGCAAATGCTATGTTAGCATTCATTTCAAGAGGATTAGAATTCAAGAGTAAGGATGAAATTCTGATGCTTATAAGGTATTTGTCAGACTGCACTTGGTGTATTGTGGGTAGTTTTGGGCCTTTTATCTAAGAAAAGATGTGCTGGCCTTGGAGAGGGTCTGGAGGAAGTTCATGACAATGATCCAGGAATGAAAGGGTTAACAAGGAACGTTTGATGGCTCTAGGCCTGTACTTGCTGGAGTTTCGAAGGATGAGGGGAGATCTCATTGAAACCTATTGAATATTGAAAGGCCTAGTGGGTTAGAGTCCAGGACCAGAGGGCTCAGTGTCAGAATTGAAGGATGTCCATTTAGAGCAGAGGTGAGGAATAATTTCTTTGTCAAATTCATTGCCACAGACAGCTGTGTAGGCCAGGTTATTGGGTATACTTAAGGTGGAGGTTGATAAGTTCGTGATTAATTAGAGCATGAAAGGTTACAAGGAGAAGGCAGGAGAATGGGTTTGAGAAGGATAATAAATCAGCCATCTTGGAATGGCAGAGTAGACTTAATGGGCTGAATGGCCTAATTCTTGCTCCTATGTCTTTATGGTGTTATATCACAAGTCATGCTACAGTCTGCTCACATTTTCCTTTCCAAAAAACGTCTACAGCCATTCACTTAGTCCATTTCACCCATACGATATTCCTCTCAATATATTTAAGCACTTTCTGGTCTTCAGAAGGTCCAGGACAGGGAATTTTCTCACACACATACACACACACACACACACACACACACACACACGCACACACACACAGACACACAGACACACACACACACACACACACACACACACACACACACACACACACACTTCTGGAATTAGACCACTGTACACCTTTTTTTAATGCTGCAGCTTTCCGATGTCAGCAACTAAGGTTTAAGCATACCTCGACTACTCCACACAGGAGGTAATATCCATTCCAGCAGCAAACTCAGTTCCCTGCTCAAATATGAGCAGCCTGTGATTTAGGATTGAATAGCTACTGGAACAATAGGTTTCAATAGGTACATTTAATGTCAGAGAAATGTATACAATATGCATCCTGAAATTCTTTTTCTTCGCAAACATCCACAAAAACAGGGGAGTGCCTTAAAGAATGAATAACAGTTAAATGTTAGAACTCCAAAGTCCCCCCTCCCAGGTACCCCCTCCCATGCACAAGCATCAGCAAGCAACAATACCACCTACCCCACCTGCAAAAACACATTGGTGCCCACCGCTGAGCACTCAAGCATGCAGCAAAACTTCAATAAAGACACAAACTTGCAGTACCCCAAAGAGTACTCGTTCACCTGATAATTTGATATACCACAGACTCTCTCTTTCCCTCTGCCTAATAAGGGAAAAAGAGGTGTCCTCGTTTCACAGCGAGAGGGGAGACATAACAAACAGCCTGCTGATTTATGATGTTTTCCAAGCTCTGTGCCCAGAGAGTCGGCCCCAGAAAGGCTCAGGTCTCTGGACACGCAGCCCACGGCAGCTAACCCGCTGCTCCCGATGTTTCATGCTCTCCCATGATGCCTCAGTCAGGGGCATTGGCCTAGAATCAGCCTGTCTCCAGAGCCACGAATATCTAGCACCTTGAAGGTGCTCTAGTCTTCCAGGATGTGTCTTGGGATATCAAAAAATGGCTGGTCATGAGGCTCTGTGAGCAGGTCCCATTCCCGTAGAGAACTGAAGTCAGATTTTAACTCTAGCTCAGGGTCTTCAAAAGAGCCTTGAAAAGGGGAAAAAAAGAGATATTAAAGTTAAAAATAGAGCTATTTCAGAAGATGCAAGTAAAGGTGAATTCCTTTCTCCCGGTATAACAAAGTCACTAGTTCGCCATCTCAGTGGAATCTTAGAACAATTGTTATACACGCACAGTCATAACTCAACATACTTTATTTTACTTGTGCACAAGGGGAACAGCATGGCCCCTGTTACTACACTGTTCTGAATTCTGAACAGATAAGTGCCATTTTTGTACAGAATTGGCCAGCAATTAGGGATATTGACCATTTGGCAAACTATGTATGTTTGAATTCCTTACATGAAAGAACAATCTCCATTCACAATACAGGTGTTAAATGTTAATAGAAACTATAAGATGGCAACTGATGATACTCTGAATTTAGTAAACTTGCCCCTCAGTAGGTGTGCGTACCTTGGATCACTTATCTCATCTCCACACCCCTGATATGCAAGGCGAAGCTATGCTTTTCAAAGCTGTTTTTTCTTGGGCTGTCTGCACTCTATGCTTGCCTGGATATTATGTTAACCCTTGCCTTACCGCAACTTCCACAGACCTACTGTATATTTTGAAGTTTTGTGTGCAGCCTGCAAAACATCGCCATGTTTTGCCAGTGCCTTCTTGGATATTTACAGACCTTGAAGTTTGTTGATAACACAAAGATTGGTGGTGTTGTGGATAGAATAGAAGATCAGCAAAGGTAGCAATCAGATAAAGATCAGTTGCAAATGTGGGCAAATACATAGCAGATGGAGTTTAACTTTCCAAATGTGAAGTGTTGCACCTTGGTAGGTCAAATGCAAAGTGGCAGTATACTGTTAAGGGCATGAACCTGAAAAGTGTTGACGAGTAAAGAGGTCCTAGGGTCCAATTTCATAGCTCCCTGAAAATGGATCCACAGGTTGAGCGGGTGGCTAAGAAGGCTTATGGCATACTTGCCTTATTAGTCGAGGCACTGAGTTCAAAAATCAGGAAGTTATATTGCAGCTTTTTAAAACTCTAGTTAAGTCACATCTGGAATACTCTTTACAGTTCTGGTTGCCCTTTAATAGAAAGAATGTCGAGGCTTTGGAGAAGATACAGAAGAAGTTTACCTGGATGTTTCTTGAATTAGAGGGCATGTACTGTAACAAAAGGTCGGACAGTGAGGGGCAAGCTTTTTTACACAGAGAGTGGTGTATGCCTGGGATGGGCGGCTTGGAGTGGTGGCAAAGGTAGAAAGAGACTTTTAAGGGATGTTTTGATAGGCACATGAATGTGAGGAGAATGGAAGGATCTGGACATTGTGTAGGCAGGAGAAATTAGTTACCTATTTGATTGCCAATTTAATTAGTGAAGCACAATATCTGTGGGCTGAAGAGCCTGTTCTTGTGCTGTACTGCCCAATGTTAAATTTTCTATGATCTCAAAGAGGTACTGCGATGGGCACTTTATGGGTGTATCAGCATTTTGAAAGGCTGCTGAATGGATTCCACTCCAGGAATGATTTGTTTATCAATACTTCACAGACTCATCGGGTTGTAAATCACAGAAACAGGCCGCCACATCCATACTGACAATTTCTCCCCTCTGTACCAAAACATTTTGCAAATAAATCCAGATTTGATTGAACCAAGATAGCTATTTTTTATGGATTTATAAGTCTTGTTGAGAGCCAAACCACAGAAGTTCAATGAAAAAGACAAACGATTAGGTCTAGACCAGAAATCCCCAACCTTTTTTATGTTATGGACTAATATCATTAAGCAAGGGGTCCATGGATGGGAACCCCGGTCTAGAAAAATATATGACATTGTGTGATCCAATTACAGTACACTACTGCTTCTACTTCCACAGGAGGCTAAAGAAATTCAACATGTCCCTCATTTTTTAGAGATGCAGAATAGAAGGCATTCTATTCAGATACCTAAACACAAGAGATTCTGCAGATGCTGAACATCCAGAGTAGCGCACACAAAATGCTGGAGGAACTCAGCAGATCAGGCAGCATTTATGGAGAGGAAGAAACAATTGCCATTTTGGGCTGAGACCCTTCATTTGGGTCCCGATGACGAGCCTCAGTCCCAAACGTTGACTGTTTAGTCCTCTCCATATATGCAGGCTGATGGGCTGCATTCCTCCTGCATTTTGTGCCTATCCAGATGCAACTCAGTTTGGTACGACAACTGCTTGGACTGAGAGAAATAGTAGATGGTTGTGGACACAGCTCAGCACATCACAAAAACCAGCCTCACCTCCATGGATGATGTTTACACTCTTTAACTACCTCAGTAAAGCAGGTGACATCATCAAAGACCTCCACCCTCCCCAGACTTTCTCTCTTCTCCTCCCTCCCATGCACTGAGAAGAAGAATCAAAAGCCTGAAGGCACATACCACTAGTCTTAACAATTTCTATCCTGCTGTGTGAAGACAGCTGGACAGTTCTCTTGTACAGTAAGATAGACTCTTGACCTCACAATTTACCCCATCATAGTTTTGCATCTTATTGTGTGCCTGCACAGCACTTTTTTTGTAACTTCAATACCTTATTATTCACTCTGTGAGTGCTTTTCCTTTGTACTGCCTCAATATACTGATTAGATGAGATGAGATGCATGGATAGCCTGCAAGAAAAAAAATCTCTCTATCTTGGTACATGTGATAATAACACATAATATACAGAAATCAATAAGTGAGAAACAGTAGAAATATGCTAAATTAAAAGAGGAAATTGAAGTACTATAGAACATGAACAGGGTATGCATTGTCTCAGTGGCATTATTATCTACGACAGGTATCCAGAAATCACTGCACAACAGCATTAAATAATTAGGCCTACACAGCAATATTTAAGTGAATCTCCAGAAAACCACAATACTAAGCATCAGTGGAACAGTCTGAAAGTTCCTAGCAATTGAGATGTAAGTGTGCTTGGCTGTGGCCATACCTCAGGTTTTACCAGCTTAAGCTGAGAAAAATAAAAGTACGTCATAATAATAACTCCTTATTTATTTTGGTGTGTGTTTAGTCACACATTCAGATGAATAGATTTTGCAGCATTCCTTTCTTTTCATGGCCTATTTTATAAGTTTTTTTAAGGAACCCCACCTGTAGCATGGGTAGATACGATGTAGGAGCAATTTTTATGTGTGAATTTTAAAAGTCAGGTTCACAGTAAGTTCCCCGATAGCTTTACTGTCAGCTTTCTTTGAATTCAGTGATTCTTGCTTCAGTGAAGCTTAGTTACACTGAATAGGATATTTTTGCTACTTTGCCTTGTAACTCTGCAGAGTGATCTTTAAAAGCTGCTGGAAATATAATGTGAGAAATATGAGGTCAGCAACTTCATTGAAAAAAAAGTAGAAATGTAGAGTGTGGTGAGTTGTGTTCAGACAAGGATGTCAATAAGTAATTCAGCAAGTAATAGAGAAGATAAATGATATGCTGGTCTTTATTACAAGAGGATTTGAGTGCAAACGTCAAATGTGTTACTTCAGTGATATTGGGTTCTGATAGGGCCATATCTGGAATATTGTGTTCAGGTCAATTCTGTCTCCCTAAGGATGAACATGCAGTGATTGTTCACCTTACTGATTTCTGGAATGATGAGTTTGCCACTTGAGGAGAGATTAGCCAGACTTTGCTGATTCTCCTAAATATAGAAGAATGAGAGGTGATATCAATGTAACATAATCTCCAAATGGGCTGGAGAGGTAAAATTGATCTTTCTTCTGGCATTAGTATCATGTACCACATGTCATGTTTCAAAACATATTTTCAAAACAAGGGAATGGCTATTCAGGACTGTGATGAAAAGCATAAGAGGATAATGAATTTTTGTAATTCTCTCTTCCAAAAACTGTTGCTGAATATATTCAAGATAGAGTGATGGATTCTTCAGTTAAAGGACTCAAGAAGTGAAGCACAAGAAAAGGCATCAAGGTAAGAAGCCAGTATTCGTTTATTGAATGGAAAATAGGTACACATTGTCACATGGCCTTTCCTGCTTCAATCATTTTATATTCTTATTCTCTTGGCCCATCTTTTATGTGGTCTCCATATGTTAACTTGTTGTACGTGGTTAGCCACTTACAGCCCATGTCCAGCCAGCTTCAAACTTCCTCCAAGACTGTTGACCTTGCCACTGTCAACAGAAGAAATATTGTTATTAAAATTCCTAGATTTAGTAGTGAGGTTGCTTTGAACCACTCATCTGCAAAATTTAATTGGAGATAAACAGATGATCTCATAGCCCAGAAGCATATATCATCTGTACAATGACTTTTCCAGATAACAAAATATTGTATTGTGCATCTTTATTTAACTCTCTCCCTCCCACAATCACATCCTTTTCTGCTGCCAAACCAACTGAGTCCCTTGGATAATGAAGCAGTTAAAACAACCCGAGTATATATCTAGGGCAGCTCGGTTTGAATGGATTCTTCAGTGAGACTTACTGTCTGCTGGGCTACAGTGAGTGAGAAGGTGCAACCAGTTACATCTGACTGCTGATATTGTGAGCCTGAAGACATCCTGACAGCCAACTGATTGGTGAATTGAACTAACTGGCCCATTTATCATTTGTGTAGGAAGTATATATGCGAGTGACATACAGACTCCAAGCAGTCTTTCCCCTTCAAGTCACAATGTTGTATTACAGCGACTACTTTTAATCCATGCAACCATCATTTTAGTCAAATGATGTAAACAGTGCATGGCAGGAGGAAAAATATAACGGAAGGCAAACAATTCCTTGACAGGCAAATTGTACATGTTCTGCAAATCAGCAGATAGTAGAGTTGTGTTATAAGCTGCAGCATAATACCTGTGGTTTGGAAATGTTAACTGAAGATTTCACCTTCAATTTATATCATCTGAGCCTTGCGACTGAATTAGAGCTAATCCTCCACAACCTACCGGGAAAGTTTAGTTGTCTCCTGTCTCCATTTTGTTACACTCTGTCACAGATCACTGCTGATGGTTTGCAACCTTCTTGTCAAGGAGCTGAATAAAATTGCACTTATTTACCTCCTGAAATAGGTAGGAAACTGGTACTGATGGCATCTAGATAAAACCTGGAATTAAAATACACAGTGGCTCCTATTTTAACACAGCAAGTAAGATTTAAATTTACGTACAATTTCTTTCATCAACTTTCGCACAATTACAAGTCTAGCAGTCTTCTGCAGCTCCTCAGCAGATGGAGTGGTCCTTTTCTGCTGTACATACAAGAAGATGTTAGGTATGGAATGATAAATGGCAAGTAACAATCGTACCATACAATTGCCAGGCAACAACTATTTCCAGCAAGTAAGAGTCCAACTATCTAGCATCAAATTACTTCAAAGGACTAATGCTATCTTTTCTGTATTCACGCAAGAGATTGTGAATACAGAGAGGATTCAGATGACACACACTATTTGAACCTCTTACAGTTTTATATATCTCTATCAAGTCTCCTCTCAGCCTCCTTTGCCTCTAGAAAAACAAGCCCGAAGTATCCAAACTCTTCACATAGTTCAAGTCCTCCAGTCTGGGCAATGTTCTGTTGAATGTCCTCTATACACTGTCCATTGCAATCACATCCTTTCTGAAGTGTGGCAAACAAAAATGCACGCAATACAGCAAGTATGGCCTGATCAGCACATGACAGAGTAGCAACACAACCTGCTAACTTTATATTATTTTTATATTCCTGACCTACTTCTTTGGCACCCTATCTAACTGTGCTGTTGCTACTTTCAGGGAAATATCAACTTGAAGCAAGACAATTTTGGATCCAGTTAGCTAGCTTACCTTGGATCACTTGCACCTTAACCTTCTGAACCATGTGGGACCTCGTCAAATATCTTCCTAAGGACAATATAGAAAATTAACAAGTTGTTAAAAGAGAGTGCAATCAAAAAGCAGAAGGATGGAACTGCAGAAATACAGAAATATTCAGCAAATCAGTAACATCTTTGGAGATTCACACAATGTTAATGTTTCAGGTTAAGCTATATGAAATTGTTTGATTACAGGTTTCCCCCTCCATCTGAAGGTAGAGCGTTCCCATGAAATGGTTCGTAAGCCGGAATGTCGTAAAGTGAAGAAGCAATTACTATTAATTTATGTGGGAAAATTTGTGAACGTTCGCAACCCAAAAATAACCTACCAAATCATGCCAAATAACACATAAAACCTAAAATAACAGTAACATATAGTAAAAGCAGGAATGATATGATAAATACACAGCCTATATAAAATAGAAATACTTCTCTACAATCATTGCCTGCACTGTTCTCCGTAGCAAAAATCTCACGCAAGCGCTCTCGGCAGAAACACAGCACAAGTGCTGTTGGCAGAAACACGGCACAAGTGCTCTCAGCCAAAACACTCTCTCCAGTAAACTTTAAGCTATGAATCTTCCAAATCATACCAAATAACACATAAAAATACACAGCTGATATAAAGTAGAAATAATGTATGTACAGTGTAGTATCACTTGCCGGAATTGGGAAGACAACGCTGAGCACACTGATGATGGTGTGTTAGGCTGAGTCGTTGGAGGTTGGGGTGGTGCAGTGGCCCCCACCCTCCGGGCAGTGAACCGATACCGATCCGCGAAACATGCAGGGGTACAGAGGTAGCTGGGATGCACCCAGCACATTTTTAAGAAAAAAGCCGAAATAAACAAGCTAATTAATTAGGTGCCGCCTGGCACGTAATTAATTAGCTTGTTTATTTCGGATTTTTTCTTAAAGATGTGCTGGGTGCGTCCCGGCTACCGCTGTACCCCTGCATGCTTCGCGGATCGGTAACTGTCCGCGGCCCGGAGGGTTGGGGTGGTGGGACACTGAGGTTTCACCTCCTCGTCGTCTGTTTCCATCAGGGCAGGCAGGTCATCTTCTTCTATGTCTGCCTGCCTCGATGTTGAAGGTTGAGGTTCTTCATCTGCTGTGGCTGATTTGGAAGACTTGAAAAATGACAGTATTCTTGACTGCTTAGCCTCGCACATTTTCTATCATACAGTTCTTTGTAAGGACTCCAACCATCTTGCAAATATGCCCTAAACCGACATACCCTTTCAAAATTAAGCTTGTACTTTATCATTGCAGTGAAAATCTCATGCAGTTGCTTCACGTTGAGTTCCTGGACGATTTCACTTTCAGTCTGTTTGCTACTGCATTCGGTTTCGATTGTTATCCTTTCCTCTTCCAATTGCATCAGCTCTTCATCTATCAATTCTTGGTCATGGGATGCCAAAACTTCTTCAACATCATCTTTGGCAACTTCCACAACCCAAACTCACTTTGGCCTCACTTCGTTCACCACGATTGAAATGCTCAATTATGTCTAGTTTTACGCTAAGTGTAACAACCTTACGAGCTGTTTTAGGCTTTCTGATACCTTAGAACTCATCTTGCAAACAGCTGCTCACAGGCACGTGTTTAAGCAATGCCGGCGAGAATGCCGTTCTGAATCCGGGGGAGAGCGGCTGCTCGGGGCGCGCGCTGCTTTTTTCGCGCGCTGCCTTTTTTTGTAACAGTGAAAACACCTTCTGTTAGCAAAAACAGGTAACTAATGTAGGTCTTTCGTAACAGCGAAGTGTTGTATAGCAAACGTTCGAAAAGAGGGCATTTCTGTATTGTAACATGTACCAAGATATAGTGAAAAAACATTGTGTTACTTGGAATCCATACAGATCATTTCATCACATCAGTACATTTGGGGTCATACAAGGGAAACAATATCAATGAAACGTCATCAGAATTCATGCATTTCAAATATTCAGCACTTACAGTATTTTACTAGTGGAAAGTTGGAACTTTGGTTTATGTTACTATGATACATAATAAATTCTTACCTTGAACAACCAATTGCAATCAATTTCTGAGGTTTCCTGTTTTCGTGAAACATGATTTACAGTCTACCATAGAGTTCTCAACTTCAACTCCACTGATGCTTTGACTGTTGTTCTTGTCCCTCCGCACAGTCAGAGTAACGCAGAGTTCTCTTTGTCCCCATCTTCCACACATCACCCTTCATTTTCGGCAGACCATTCTCTATAATACTGAGTAACTCCTAACATCACTTTCTTCATCCTTCAGTTTCAGTTTTCTCAAGGGGAGGCTATTCATTTAACTATCTCCATGGACCATTCTCTTTCCTATGCAACTGTAACAGATGCAGAAGATGCAACACCTGTCCTTTTATGGTAGTCCCTTTAGACAGCCCAAACAGTTTCGCCACGTGAAGTAACTCTTAGAGTCACAGAGCACTACAATGCAGTGGATGTCCGGGAATGAAAGGGTTAACATATGTGGAGCATTTGGCAGCCTTGGGCCTGTACTCACTGGAATTTAGAAGAATGTAGAGGGATCTCATTGAAATCTACCAAATGTTGAAAGGGTAAGACAGGGTGGATGTGGAGAGGATGTTTCCTTTGGTGGGATATCCAGAACTAAAGGGTATAGCCTCAAAATTGATGGATGACCCTTTAGAACAGAGGTAAAGAGGGATTTTTTTTTAGCCATAGAGTAGTAAATCTTTGGAATGCTCTGCCACACACTGCAATGGAGGCCAAGTCCGTGCATATATTTAAGGCAGAAGTTGATAGTTTCTTGATCGGTCAGGGCATCAAGGGATATGGCAAGAAGGCAGGTGTATGGGGTTGAGCGGGATCTGAGCTCAGCCATAATGGAATGGCAAAGCACACTCGATGGGCTGAATGGCCTAATTCTGCTCCAATGTCTTATGGTCTTATGAAACCAGGTCTTTCAGACCACCTAGTCTGTGCCATACCATTAATCTGCCTAGTCCCAACATCCTGCACCCATACCATATCCCACAATGTCCCGGTCACAACCACAGATTCGGCAGCGCCGCAGATTCAGCAATTGTGCTTGTGAATATGCACGTGTCAGCTTATTATCATTTCATTGTGATAGTATTTAACACCATTCATTCTGTCGTAGTATTTGTCAAGACTTGGATATAGCTGCACTTCGTTATCTGCATTCTGCCTTGCCTGAGAAATTGGACTGTCGAGTCAACTGACTCTTAGTTGTTCTTTTCAGCCGCAGTGTAGGCTTCGGTTTCCGTACGAGTGTTTTAGTCAAAGGCCCTGTTTGGCCTAGCGTTTATTGTTTTCTTTTCCCCTAACACTGTTCGCATTAAAGTCTGTGAAATATTAACCTGCTTCAGTGTCTCTCACTCCGCACTTGGGCCATCTCCGAACTGGGTGACAGCAAGTCTCAACCATGCAAAGATGGACCCAGCAGAGAACGAGCAGCTGACCTTGGCCATGAGATTCATCAGTCAGAGTGATTTGTCAAAGCAGCAATGTTACGTTGACAGCAACGTCTCCAGTGTGACAGAAGGATCTTGCCAAGTAATGGACCCAACAAAGTTTGAACAGTGATGTTTTGACATTGGTGGTTTGAGGAGAGAGCGCCTTATTTTCAGTGCAAGTCCTGACTCTACATTCCGAGAGTCCTGAGT
This sequence comes from Mobula hypostoma, assembly GCF_963921235.1. Classification (NCBI taxonomy): domain Eukaryota; kingdom Metazoa; phylum Chordata; class Chondrichthyes; order Myliobatiformes; family Myliobatidae; genus Mobula; species Mobula hypostoma. The sequence continues at coordinate 80,239,882 of NC_086100.1, read as the reverse complement.
CTACATACTGAGCTTCTCTAGTCTACATTGAGTTTCTCTGGTATCCATTCCCAGCTTTTCAAGTCACAAGAACCCAGGTTCCCAGCATTGTGGTCCCGTGACTCAGATCTGCATAACAAATGAGCGCTTCAAGCAAGCTTTTCAATTGATTCAACAGATCATCATTTAAGTCAATAGTGTAAATTCTGGAAGAACCCTACTCCAAAAGCTATCCCTGGCTGGAGTGTGCAAATATACAAGTAAAGTAACCCTATTAAGAGTATTTTTAACCTCTTGATGAAAGTCATGGTACAGACTGGGAAGATTGAACTTTCATGCAGCAAATTAAACAGATCTACAGAGAACCAGCCAGCTTAGTGCTGTTTTGATCTGTAATATTGAGAGTATATCCTAATTGCCTCTGGAAAAATTGTGAAAGATAAAACACTGAGCAAGATTTGAAAAGGTTACTTCTCTAGGTTTCAAGTTTCATGGTTTCAAGGTTTCCCAAGGACTTTTCTCTATGTTCCCAGGGTTTTCTTTTTCCCATCGTTTCCAAGGCTTATTCAATATATTTAGTTTTTCAAGGTCCTTCCCAACTCGAGGACTCCCAGGCCTCCCCCTCGGCCCTGCCTGAGGTTTCTTGATCTAACTTGAGGTTCCTTGGTTTCTCGGCCCCTTTTGGCTGCCCAGGTCTCTCAGTCTGTTGGGGTTCCCAGGCCCCTCTCGGTTCCCCAGGTCTCTCAGTCTGTTGGGGTTCCCAGGCCCCTTTTGGCTCCCCAGGTCTCTCAGTCTGTTGGGGTTCCCAGGCCCCTCTCGGTTCCCCAGGTCTCTCAGTCTGTTGGGGTTCCCAGGCCCCTCTCGGTTCCCCAGGTCTCTCAGTCTGTTGGGGTTCCCAGGCCCCTCTCGGTTCCCCAGGTCTCTCAGTCTGTTGGGGTTCCCAGGCCCCTCTTTCAAGATCCCCAGGTCTCTCAGTCTGTTGGGGTTCCCAGGCCCCTCTTGGCCCCTGAGGTCTCTCAGTCTGTTAGGGTTCCCAGGCCCCTCTTGGCCCTCCAGGTCTCTCAGTCTGTTGGGGTTCCCAGGCCCCTCTCGGTTCCCCAGGTCTCTCAGTCTGTTGGGGTTTCCAGGCCCCTCTTTCAAGTTCCCCAGGTCTCTCGAGTTTTCAGGTCTTCCTGGGCCATCAGGTGCCAGCTATAGGGAGGGGGGTCCTGTGGTGACTTCTTCAGGCCTATGCAGGGCATCAGAGAGCATTTGGGCTCTGAGGTTTTTAGAGCACCTGAATTAGTTAATTGTTGCTTAACAGTTATTAATGGTATGAGAGTTTCTTGTGTTTTTCTCGAGCGACTCGCTCTTTGTAATGTGGTTTCCTGGTGCTTTCTGTTTAAGTTAGTTTATTTTGATAAGTTCAGATTTTGTGTTAGTTTTATTCTTGAAGCAGATGCTGGATTATCTCCAATTGGAGAGCCCTCATTGTAAGAATGATTTGTCTCATGGTGTCGCTTGGTCGAGCTACCTCTGTATAAGCTCTTGTTGCTGTCTCTACAAGGAAGCCTTTGGCTGCGATATTAGCAGTTCACACAATGGCACTTGTCTACCAGCATCACTGAAGGACATCTTGGACAAGCCCCTCATTTGGACTTCCAGCAGACAGAGGTCTGTGGCTGCTCAGGGGCTGCGCCTACAGAGGGGGGCCCTGTCACAACCACAGATTCGGTAGCGCATCAGATTTGGCAATCGTGCTTGTGAATATGCACGTCAGCTTATTATCATTTCATTGTGATAGTATTTAACTCCATTCATTCTGTCATAGTATTCGTCGAGGCATGGACATAGCTACACTTCGTTATCTGCATTTTGCCTTGCCTGAGAAATTGGACTGTCGAGTCAACTGACTCTGAAGACTAGCGGTATTCGTTTAATTCCTAGTTGTTCTTTTCAGCTGCAGTGCTTTCCATTTGAGTGTTTTAGTCGACAGCCCTGTTTGGCCTCATGTTAATTGTTGTCTTTTTCATTTAACACTGTTCGCATTAAAGTCTGTGAGCTATTGACTGCTTCAGTGTCTCTCACTCTGCACTTGGGCCATATCCGAACCGACTGACAGCCCCTCTCATTCATATACCTATCCCAATGTTAAAATCAACCCCACATCAACCACTTGTGCTGGTAGCTCATTCCACACTCTCACCAGCCTCTGAGTGAAGAAGTTCCCTGAAGTTTGCCCTGAAGCATTTCACTTTTCATAAGGAATAAGGTGGATGATCTTGTCTTAGAGCTACAGATTGGCAGGTATGATATTGTGGCCATCACTGAGGCATGGCTAAAGGATGCATGTCTCTGGGAGCTGAACATCCAAGGATACACGTTGTATCAGGAGGATAGGCAGGTAGGCAGAGGGGGTGGCGTGGCTTTATCAGTAAGAAATGATATTAAATCATTAGAAAGAGGTGACTTAGGATCGGAAGGTGCAGAATCTTTATGGGTTGAGCTAAGAAATCGCAGGGGTAAAAGGACCCTGATGGCAGTTATATACAGGTCTCCTAATAGCTGCAGAGATGTGGACTACAAATTACAACAGGAAATAGAAAAGACTTGTCAGAAAGGAAGTGTTATAATTGTGGGGGATTTTAACATGTGAGTGGATTGGGAAAATCAGGTCCTTTTGCACCTCCTTTTTTCTCTTAACCAGGTCTTCAATATCTATCAAAAAGCAAAGTTTCATAAAAATGTTATCGTTCCCTTTTAATCTGACAGGAACATACAAACTCTGTAAGCTCAAAATTTCATTTTTGAAGGCCTCCCACTTACCAAGTACACTTTTGCCAGAAAACATGGAAAAAGGTACACACTTGCCAGATCCTTTCTGATACTGTCAAAATTGGCTTTTCTTCAGTTTAGAATCCCAACCCAAGGACCAGACTTATCCTTTTCCATAATTCCCTTGAAACTAATGGCATAATGATTACTAGATACAAAATGTACCCCAACACAAATTTCTGTCACATTCCCTAATAGATCTAGTATCATACATTCTCTTGTTGGGACTTTCATGTTCTGATTAAGGGAGCTTTCCTGAACACATTTGACAGACTCTTTCCCATCTAGCCCTTTTACAATATGGTAAGTTTAAATCACCTACTATTACAACGTTATGTTTCCTGCAACGGTCTGCTGATCCACACCCTATACTCATCCTCCTTTGTACAATACTCCTTGCATTGAAATATATGCAGTTCAGAACAGTTGTCCCACCATGCTCAACCTTTTGATCCCTGACCTTGTATGTAGGCTTAACAACATCTAGCTCCACAACCACTCTGTTCTTGCCCTCTGGTTCCTTCCCACTAGCATTTCTTCCAATTAGGCATTTATGGAATCCTCCTTTGAGGAGAGAAAGCAATTACAGATTATGTAATTCCTTTACAGAACACTTTTCCCTTCAGTAAAGGCTATCCTGAGTTTTCAGTCACCTGTTCCTTTATTTAGTTTTATCCTGCCCGCTCTGACTTCTCTCACTGTTTCAAAGTAAGATTAAAGAACAGTGACTCATTTCCCATTTAGAGCAAAAGTAAAACAAAATGCTGGAGTTACTCAGCAGGTTAGGCAGCGTCTCTGGAGGGAAATAAATAGGGCAGAACCAGAATAAAAGAGCGAGAGAGGCAATGAGTATGATCTGGAGCGTCATAGGGGATCTAGGAAAGAGGGAAGGTGAGAAAGTAGAGGAGCTGGAAAACTGAGAAATTGGGATCATTTCGGTGGAAAGGATAAAAGGGTTGAAGAAGAAGGAATCTAATTGGAACATCAGTAGAAAATGGAATAAAGGGAAGATGAGGAACCAGAGGAAGGAAGGTATAGGTGATGAGGGAAAGGGAGGGAAAAAAGAAGGGGTAAAGGTCCAGAGGGAAGATGTAAAAAAAGAAGGAAAACAGAGGGGAGTGGCTACAGAAAATTAGAGATGCCACCAGATTTGAGACTACCAAAACAGAATCCTTCTTCATTCTGTGTCTTGCCTCAACATGGCAGCAGGGGAAGCTATGGACAGACATGTCAGTGGGAAAAGGAAATGGAATTAAAATGGCCTGGCTGTTTCAGAGGATGGTGCAAAACTGCTTGACGTTGTGTTGTGACTCACTGATGTAGAAAATGCCACATCAGGAGCATTGAATACAATAATATCCCATCTGGTCCACACCTCCTTCCCCTTATTCCATGGTCTAATGTCCTCTCCTGTTAAATTCCTGCTTCTTCAGCCCTCTACCTCTCCACATATCACTTCCCAGATTTTCACATCAGTCCCTTTTCGGTACTTTCCCACTTTCCTACTTTCCACTCTCACCTGGATCCTCCTGCTAGCTCATTCTTCTATCTACCCTTACTCTTTTATTCTGGCTTCTGCCCAGTTTCTTTCCAACAATGATGAAAGGTATTGGCCCGAAAAATCGATTGTTAGTTTCTCTCCATAGATGCTGTTTGATCTGCTGAGTTCCTCCAATGTTTTTTGTGCATTGCTCCAGAATTCTGGTCTCTCTTGTGCCATGATTTCTCCTCTAGATATATTGCAACACTCAAAATTGAACTCAATCAATTCACCCATCAGCCCTTATGGCTTATGTTGGAACTGGACAATTCTGTTGTAAGGTAATATCATTTTAGATATTCGCTTTTCAGTGATGCTACCTGATTTACTTTGATATTTCCCCAAGCATTCACATTTATTTCAGATTTTCAGTTGTTGCCATATTCTCCATCCAACAGTTCCAGCATGGTGGTCGTTTTCTCCCTAACTCCCCTTACTGATCTACTAGGTTGATGTCACTGAAAGTAATTATGTTGCCTGAACAACGCTATCACAGACGTTACCCTTCTTCTCTCCATACCCACTCAAAGTAAACTTAAAACAAAAATACTTGATTTTTGTTTTCATTTTTCTAGTCCTAATAAAGTGCTATTGATAGGAAACATAAATTGTTTCTCTCTATAGGTGCTGCCTGATTGGCAGTGTATTTCCATCATTTTCTGTTTTTTTGTCTTGGCAAAGTCAACATCAAAGTTCAAAGTAAATTTATTAACGAACTCCATATATGTCACCATATATGACCCTAAGATTTATTTCCTTGCGGGTATACTTGGTAATTCCAGTGCCCATAGTAGAATCCATGAAAGATTGCACCTTAAATGGTAGACAAACAACCAGGGTGCAAAAAACAACAAACTGAAAATACAAAAAAAAGAAATAATGATAATAATAAATAAATTATCAATAAATATCGAGAACATGAAATGAAGAGTCCTTGAAATTGAGTCCAGTTCAGTGAAAGGGCGAGTGCAGTTGAGAGAGGTTCTCCCCTTTGATTCAAGAACCTGACGACTGAGGGATAATAACTATTCCTGAACCTGGTGGTGTGAGTCCTGAGGCTCCTGTACCTTCTTCCTGCTGGCAGCAGTGAGAAGAGAGCATGACCTGGGTTGATGGGTGGGGGTGGGTCCCTGATGATTGATGCTGCTTTCCTGTGACAGTGCTCCACGTAGATGTGGTCAATGGTTGGGAGGGCTTTACCCATGATGGACTAGATCATATTCATTACTTTTTGTATGACTTTCTGTTCAAGGACATTGTTGTTTCCATTCCAGGTTGTGATGCAATCAGTCGATATACTTTTCACTGCACATCTAAAGAAGTTTGCCAAAGTTTTAGATATCATGTTGAATCTTTGAAAATTCCTGAGGAAGTACAGCTGCTGTTGTGGTTTCTTCATAATTGCACTTACGTGCTGGGCCCAGGACAGGTCCTCTGAAATGATAACATCGACGAATTTAAAGTCGCTAACCCTCTCCACCTCTGATCCCTCGGTAAGGACTGGCTTGTAAATCTCCGGTTTCCTATTTGGGAAGTCAATAGTCAGCTCCTTGGTCTTGCTGACATTGAGTGAGAGGTTGTTGCTGTGACACCACTCAGCCAGATTTTCAATCTCCCTCGATATGCTGATTCATCACCACCTCTGATTTGGCCAATGACTGCGGTGTTGTCAAAAAACTTGAATATGGCCTTGGAGCTGTGCTTAGACGCCCAGTCATAACTATAATATGAGTAGAGCAGTGGACAAAGCATACAGTGTTGTGGTGCACTGATACTATGCAGATAGTGGAGGAGATGTTGCGGCCAAATTGAACTGACTGGGGTTTGCAAGTGAGGAAATCGAGGATCCATTTTCATAAGGAGGTATTGAGGCTAAGATCTTGAAGCTGGTTGATTCATTTATAGAGATGATAATATTGAATGCTGAGCTTTAATTGATAAAGAACATCCTGATGTATGCATCTTTGCTGTTCAGATATTCCAGGATTCAATGGTTCAATGGCTCCATTTAATATCAGAGAACGTATACAATATACAACCTGAAATTCTTACTCTCTGCAGACATCCACGAAACAGAAGAAGACTCCCAAGGAATAAATGACAGAAAAAACTTAAGAACCCCAAAGCTCCCTGCACCCCTCCCACACACAAGCAGCAGCAAGCAACAACAACTCTGCGCCCCACTTATTCTAGCATAAAGCATCAGCATTCCCACCACCCACCATGCAAACAACAGCAAAGCCCCCAAAAAGAGACCGTGATCTACAGTACATCAATGACTAGTTGTTCACTCCAACATTTCAACATCCCACAGGCTCTTTCTCTCACTAACATGGGAGAGACAGATATCAGTCCTTCCACTGTGAGAGAGGAGACAAACAGTTGCTATTTCAATGTTACAGTCGGTCTGGTGTTGCTTTTTATTTCGAGTTACCTGACTCGAGAGAGAATCAGCAGCAAACTCTCACTCAGCATTGAGAGAAAGAGAGAGAGAGAGAGAGAGAGAGAGATCACTGAGTACAGAGACCTCTGACAGCTGCTCTTGCTGCCTTCGATGTTTCCACTCCTGCTGCACTTCAGTTTGTGACACCTGTGAGAATTCACATGCAGGGCCATGCAGAGCCGCAGCTTGAAGGCACCTGACTTTAGGTGAACATGGCGATTGGCGAGCTCTGAGAATGGGAACATGCTGCCATGCCGAAAAACAGTGCCACTGTAGAACCAATGAAATGGCATCTGCAGTGGACCCGTTTTGCAGGTAGGCAAATTGGAGTAGATTCAGCTCACTTCTGAGGCAGCAGCTGACGTGTTTCATCACCTACCCCTCAAAACACCTCATCACAGTGGATGTCAATGCTACTGGATGATAGTCCCTGAGCCAGGACACCCACGTACTTCTTAGGCACTGGTATAATTGAAGCTGCTTGGTACCTCAGACTGTCAAAGCAAGAGGTTAAAGATATCGGTGAACACTCCAGCCTGTTGATCAGCACAGGTCTTTAGTTCTTGGCCAGGTACCCCATCTGGGCTAGATGCTTTCTGTGGTTTCACCCTCCCGAAGGATGCTTTCACGTTGGCTTCAGGGATTGAAATCATAGGATCATCAGGGGCTGTGCGAGTTTGTGAAGTTTCCTTCATGTTTTGAAAGGTCAAAGCAGGCACAGTAGGTATTGAGCTCATCTGGATGTGAAGCTCTGCTATCACTTATGACACGTAAGTTCACTTTGTAAATGATCACTTCATAACATTCATATAAGACCATAAGATATAGGAGCAGAAGTAGGCCATTCGAACCATCGAGTCTGCTCCGCCACTCAGTCATGGGCTGGTCCAATTCTTCCAGTCATCCCCACTCCTCTGCCTTCTCCCTATACCCTTTGATGCTTTGGCTAATCAAGAACCTATCTATCTCTGCCTTAAATGCACCCAATGACGTCCTTCACAGCTACTCGTGACAACAGATTCTACAGATTTACAACCCTCTCTGCATCTCTGTTCTAAATCGACATCCTTCACCCCTCTTGTCCTAGACTCTCCTGCCATGGGAAATAACTTAGTCATATCTAATCTGTTCTGGCTTTTTAACATTTGGTTTGAGATCCCCTCTTATTCTCCTGAACTCCAGGGAATACAGCACAAGAGCTGCCAGATGTTCCTCATACGGTAACCCTTTCATTCCTGGAATCATTCTTGTGAATCTTCTCTGAACCCTCTCCAATGTCAGTATATCCTTTCTAAAATAAGGAGCCCAAGGCTGCACATGAGATTCCAAGTGAGGTCTCACGAGTGCCTTATAGAGCCTCAACATCACACCCTTGTTCTTATATTCTATACCTCTAGAAATGAATGCCAAGATTGCTTTCACCTTCTTCACCACCGACTCAACATGGAGGTTAACCCTTAGGGTATCCTGTACGAGGACTCCGAAGTCCCTTTGCATCTCTGCATTTTGAATTCTCTCCCCATGTAAAAACAAGTTTGTCTGTTTATTTCTTCCATGAAAGTACATGACCATACACTTTCCAACATTGTATTTCATTTGCCATGTCTTTGCCCATTCCCCTAAACAATCTCTCTGTTTCCTCAACACTACCCGCTCCTCCACCTATCTTTGTATCATTGGCAAATTTAGCCACATAGTCCTATAGTCCAAATCATTGACATACATTGTAAAAAGTAGCGGTCCCAACATCGGCTCCTGTGGAATTCCACTGGTAACCAGCAGCCAGCCAGAATAAGATCCCTTTATTCCCACTTTCTGTTTTCTGTCGATCAGCCAATGCCACCCACGCTAGTAACTTCCCTGTAATTCCATGGGCTGTTATCTTGCTAAGCAGCCTCATGTGCAGCATCTTGTCAAAAGCCTTCTGAAAATCCAAGTACACCACATCCACTGCATCTCCTTTGTCTACCCTGCTTGTAATTTCCTCAAAAAATTGGAGTAGGTTAGTCAGGCAGGATTTTCCTTTCAGGAAACCATGCTGGCTTTGGCCTATCTTGTCATGTGCCTCCAGGTATTCTGTACTCTCATCCCTAACAATCGATTCCAACAACTTCCCAACCACTGATGTCAAGCTAACACGTCTATAGTTTCCTTTCTGCTGCCTCCCACCCTTCTTAAATAGCAAAGTAACAATTGCAATTTTCCAGTCATCTGTTACAATGCCAGAACCTATCCATTCTTGAAAGATCATTGTTAATGCCTCCACAATCTCTCCAGTTACTTCCTTCAGAACCCGAGGGTTCAGGTCTAGGAGATTTATCCACCTTCAGACCGTTAAGCTTCCTGAGCACCTTCTCAGTCGTAATTTTCACTGCACATATTTCACTCCCCTGACACTCTTGAATGTCTGGTATACTGCAGATGTCTTCCACTGTGAAGACGGATGCAAAATACACATTCAGTTCCTCTGCCATCTTTGCACCTCTCATTATAATATCTCCAGCATCATTTTCTATTGGTCCTACATCTATCCTTGCCTCTCTTTTACTCTTTATATACTTAAAAGCTTTTAGTATCTTCTTTGAAATTTGTTGCCACCTTCCTTCATAATTCCTTTTTTTCCTTCCTAATGACCTTCTTTGTTTCCTCCTGCAAGTTTTTAAAAGCTTCCCAATCCTCTATCTTCCTACGATCTTTGGCTTCCTTGTATGCCCTCTCTTTTGCTTTTAATTTGGCTCTGACTTCACTTGTCAGCCATGGTAGTGTCCTTCTTCCATTTGAAAATTTCTTCTTATTTGGAATATATCTGTCTTGCACTTCCCTCATTTTTCACAGAAACTCCAGCCATTGCTGCTCTGCTGTCCTTCCTGCTAGTGTCCACTTTGGCTAGTTCCCCTCTCATGCCATTGTAATTTCCTTTATTCCGTTGAAATACCAACACATTGGAATTTAGTTTCTCCTTCTCAAATTTCAAAGTGAACTCAATCATATTGTGGTCATTGTTTCCTAAGTGCTCCTTAACCTTAAGCTCTCTAATCACTTGCAGAACATTGTGCAACACCCAATCCAGCACAGCTGATCCCCTAGTGGGCTTAACAACCAGCTGTTCTAAAAAGCCATCCCTTAGACATTCTACAAATTCTCTCTCTTGAGGTCCAGTACTGGCCTGGTTTTGCCAATCCACTTTCATGTTAAAATCTCCAATGATTATCACGGCATTGCCTTTCTGACACACCTTTTCTACCTCCTGCTGTAATTTGTAGTTCACATGTCGGCTGCTGTTTGGAGGCCTGTATACAACTACCATTAGGGTCTTTTACCTTTCCATTTCTTAACTCAACCCATAGAGACTCTACACCTTCCAATCCTATGTCATCCCTTTCTAATGACAATATTACTTCTTATACACAGGGCCATACCACCCCCTCTGCCTACTAACCTATCTTTCCAATGCACCGTATATCCTTGGATGTTCGGTTCCTAATTGCAGCCATCCTTTAGCCAAGCTTCAGAGATGGCCACAACGTCATACTCGCCAATCTGTAGCTGAATTTCAAGATCCTCTATTTTATTTCTTATGCTGCGTGCATTCAAATATAACATTTTCAGTCCAGTATTTGTTGCTTTCTGTTATAAATCATCCCACTGGCTGTGATTATGCCTCATCTCCTGCCTGTCCTTTCTATCATCTCTGCTACACGCTATCTTTGATTTACTTCTGTGTTCCCCTTCCTCAGCCCTATCACTCTGGTTCCCATCCCGCTGCCAAATTAGTTTAAACCCTCCCTAACAGTCTATTAACCCTGTCTGCTAGGATATTGGACCCCTTTGGGTTCAGGTGTAACCCATCCTTTTTGTACAGGTCATACCTCCCCGAGAAGAAGCCTTAATGATCCAGGAACCCGAAGCCCTGCCCCCTATACCAGTCTCTCAGCTACGTATTAATATGCCTGCTCACGCTATTCTTGCACTCGTTAGCACATGGCATAGGCAGGAATCCTGAGATTACTACCCTGCAGGTCCTGCTTTTCAGCTTCCTACCCAACTCTCTGAATTCTCTTCGGACTCCTTGGTCCTCTCTTCCCTAAGAGAGACATTTCAAACCTCTGAAGAAACAGTCCGTGATGGCATGTGATCTGCGTAGGTGAAAGCTCCAGCAATACATTCAATCATGCCAGGGCTGAATGGTTGAATCATCTGTGAGAGTTGACCAGCCTACTCCTGTTTCTGGTTGTAATATCCAGCCTAATTAATTTAGAAGGTAACTAAATGCAATTTTGAACTGATTTTCAGAGTTTATGCAATAAATATTAGAATTAAGTGAAAGGAGATAAACATAATGCTGGTTGGAACAGCAGCACCAAAATCAGATCCAAGCAGACCGAAGAGCTCTTCATCTAATATTGTGTATTCACCATACCCAAGGCAAAATTTAACATCTTTCCCTGTCTCTGTCCAATTCAAACCAGGCTTTATTTTTTTTATCATCAAACATGTTCCTACTGTTCTCATATTCTTCAAAATAATTTACCTTAATTTCTCACTCTGTGGTTTCTTAAGCTCTCTGGTTAATGCAGAGAAAATTCAATATCAGGTGGTAATGGGTATGGGATTAAAAACACACTGCATTTTAGAGTTATAAGTGATTGCTTTGCACTTAATTTTCTTTGTTCTATTTTATATTACTGACACTGAGATATCCTGGGGATAATAAAGAATATTGATAAATGTATGTGTAAATCAATTTTAATACCATTTCTTAGTGAAAGAAATTAAACACTCACAGATAATTTTTGTGTTGGATACAAAAAAAAGATTTGATGAATTAAAGGAGCCAGTGGGGAATATGATGGTACAGTCGCTTTATTGAAGTTTACTTCAGTTGGTTTAATAATTGGGGTGAACACAGTTCAGTGGAAAATAATAACCTATTATTTAATAATATTTTATAGTTTAATTATATTCTATAATTTTATTATTATCATTAAATTATTGATAATTTCACTATATTATTTAATAATAACCCCACCTAAGATGGCACCGATAAGTAGCAACTCTTTGCATGCATTTCCAATGGGAATCATCAAATATTCCCGCTTAGAACTACAATAGCTGAAATCCATGTCCACAGCCATGGGTACTGGAGTAAGCAACATCGCTTTAAGATGTTTAAAAAGTTGGCTGCCCTGAACAGCAGACTAAGATCACGAGTGCAGTTCATCTTTGAGGAAGTGGAAGCAAAGAAACGTGGAAGTCGTGCTGGGCTACTGGTAAGATTGAAATGCAGAGGCCTTAGACCCCCACTTCCAACTATCTTGCAGGCGAATGTACAGTCTCTTCAAAATAAAATCGGCTTCAGAGCAAGGTAAAGGGGATGGAATATGCTTTATGATTAACTCATCATTCTGCATGGACTCGGTCTCTATCCTGCTCACCTGACCTGAAACGTCTAGTGGTCAAGCATCATTCATTTTATCTGCAGAGCTTTCCACTGTCATCCTGGTAGCGGTGTACATTCCACAGATGGTTAACAGCAGGCAGGCACTGGAGAAGCTGAACACCATGGTCAGCAGTCTGATTCCTTCCCTACCATTGTGGGGGATTTCAACAGGTTAGCTTGAAGAAGTCTCAGTACAACTAGCCACCGTCATATCACCTGTGGAACCAGAGGAGCCAACATACTTGACCATTGTTATACCACCATTAAGAATGCTTACTGTAACTTCTTACACATGCACTTTGGAATCTCCAATCATCTGACTGCATTTTACTCCCAGTCGAATTTACTCCCATAGGCGAGATTGAAGACTGCAGCACCAGTGGTACAGAGCAAGGTATGGTCAAGGGAGCCCTTACAGGGCTGCTTTGGTGATAATATCTCCTCCTCGCTGACGACCAACACTGGCGCACACAGGGGTGTGTGCTTAGCCCACAGCTCTACTCTCTCTATACCCATGACTATATGGCTAGATGTAGCTCAGATACCATCTATAAATTTGCTGATGCTACAACCATTGTTGATAGAATCACAGATGAAGACTAGAGGACGCACAGGAGTGAGATATGCCAACTAGTGGAGTGGTGTCACAGCAACAAACTTGCACTCAACGTCAGTAAGATGAAAGAGTCGATTGTGGACTTCGGAAAGAGTAAGATGAAGGAACACATACTAATCCTCATAGAGGGATCAGAAGTGGAGAGAGTGAGTTCAAGTTCATGGGTGTCAAGATCTCTGAGGACCTAATCTAGTCCCAACATATCGATGCAGCTATAAAGACGGCAAGGAAGTGACTATACTTCATTAGGAGTTTGAAAAGGTTTGGTATGTCAACAAAAACTTCTATAGATGTACCATGGAGAGCATTCTGACAGGCTGTATCACCATCTGGTATGTGGTGGGAGGGGGCGGTAATACTGTACAGGACCGAAAGAAGCTGTAGAGGCTTGTAAATTTAGTTGGCTCCATCTTGGGTACTAGTCTACAAAGTACCCAGGACATCTTCAAGGAACGTTGTCTCAGAAAGGCAGTGTCTATTATTAAGGACACCCAGCACCCAGGGCAACAATTCTCATTGTTATCATCAAGTAGGAGTGTCATGTGTGAAGCCAAGTAGAGCTGCAGAATGGATGATGCTAATGAGAGAGATAACGAAAGACAATGGAGAAACATTCAAAATGCTAATAAGAGAGAAGAGAGTGATTAACGAGAAAGCAACACAATTCAGATGTTGGCATCGGCCACAGACCGTTTGCTTTGAACCTGAACTGTTTGAAGTTTGATGTACAGGTGATACCCCATCAGGGGGATAAAAATAGCAGGTTTGCTAAGGCACAAGACACATGCCACAAGACCCTGGAAAGAACAGTGTGCCCAACAAATTGGTGGGAGTTTGGAGGACCGGTTCGCGGGAATCGGTCAGAGGCTCACAGGGTGTAAATGTACAATTGGTGGGAACCTGGTGTGTGTCCGCCCTTGCCTGGGTGCCAGGTTCACCACGGAAGAACAGTCGTATCCGGAACGGAAGGGTCACAGTCGGTAACCACAGCTGGATCAGAAGGCATCGAAAGGTCTGCCTGAAACCAATTGCATCTCTTACTCTCTCTTTCCCTCTCTCTCTCCAACGGTACAACAACAGCGATTACTTCGAACTGCTCTAGACTGAACTGAACTCTGCTTCACCTTAAGACTGATCATTTTACCCCTAGACTGTGATAGAGCTTGGTTGATTCCTATTACCCTATTTCTGGGTACATGTGTGTATCATCATTGCTAACCTGTTACATTTATATCCTTGCAGTTAGTGTACTGTATTACTTATTTCTTTAATAAAACTTTATTAGTTCCTAGTAATCACAGACTCCAACGAGCGTTCCATTTCTGCTGGTTTGGCAACCCAGTTTCGGGGTACGTAACATAAGTGGGGATGTCGTCCCGGAATTTTGAACGCCAAAATTGGGCCTGGGTAAATTGATTGCGTTAAATTCCCAAAAGAAAAAAAAGGGCAAACAGCAAAAATGGAGATTGAGGAATTTCTAAAGGCACTAACCTTGGAGGCATTAGAGGATGCCAGGAAATCAGAATTGGCGACTGTTGCAAAATGGTTGAATCTTTTTAAGGGGAAACAGACAATGAGGAGAGCGGAGATGCACAGAGCCATTGTTGAGCATTATGTATCTAAAGGTGTGTTTCCCCACGGGAGCTGGAGGTGGTGTCTATGAGCAAACCTGGTGGGGAGGTGGTGCAGCTGCAGATGGAAAAATTAAGGCTCAAGCATGAGTTCCGAGTAAGGCAGCTAGAACGAGAAGAGAGAGAGAAGCAGAAGGAAAGGAAGTTTGAGCTGGAGAAGTTAAGCATAGCGCTCGAGAGGGGCCAAATGCCGGACCAAGGTGGAGGGTTCAGGGCAACCCAGGAAGTTAGGTTGGTTCCCCCATTTGAGGAGGCCGATGTTGATCAGTACTTCCCACATTTCGAAAAAGTCGCTGCAAGTCAGGACTAGCAGCGGGATAAGTGGGCTGTTTTGCTTCAGAGCGTACTTAAAGGGAAGGATCAGCAAGCTTACTCAGCGTTGTCAGCAGAAGATGCCCAGAGGTATGATGTGGTGAAAGAGGCTATACTCAGGATTTATGAATTGGTCCCGGAAGCATACCAGCAAAGGTTCTGGAATGTGAGGAAGCAGTGGGACTGCACGTATTTAGAGTTTGCCGGTGAGATGCAGATGTATTGTGAGCGTTGGTGCGCCTCGAAAGGGGTCACTGGGAATTATGACAGACACAGCTAATACTGATTGCGCAATTTAAAGGTTGTGTCCCTGAAGGTATGAGGCCCTATCTAGATGAGAAAGAGGCAGAAACCTTAGCTGCAACTGCTAAGTTAGCGGATGAGTACGCGTTAACACATAAAGCAAAGTTTACCCCGAGTAAGAGCTACCAGAAGGATAGTCGAGAGGGCGGAGAAAGTCCGCCGGCAAAGCCAGAAAGTAAGCCGGGGACTAGTGAGAAGGATAAGGAAGATGGGAAGCAGTTTGGTAGGAAGTCTCCTGGGGTCGTATGCTATAATTGTGGGAAAGCTGGTCACATTGCGTCCAGGTGTTTTGCCCCAAAGAAGGAGATGGGGAAAGGAAAAACGACGACTCCGACTGGCTGTATTGAGCCGGCAAACAAACCGCTAGGGGAGAAGAGGTCTGATAGAGTTCAGGAAGGGCGCGAGAAGTTTACTTCGGTCGGATTGGTGTCGGTGAAGGAGGGGTCAACCCCAGTTCCAGTACAGATCTGGAGAGACACTGGGGCTTGTCAGTCATTGATCTTAAGGAGGGTGTTAGAATTTAGCACAGAGACCGAGACTGGGGAGGTCAGTGTAATAAAAGGCATTGGGAAAGGGACTGAAGCAGTACCTTTGCACCAGATATACCTGAAAAGTGACTTGGTCTCCGGACCGGTCACGATAGGGGTGAGGCCCGAACTATTGATGGAAGACGTAGAGGTCTTACTCGGTAACAACCTTGCAGGTGGAGATGTGTACCCAGCAGTAAAGCTGACGAGCAAGCCTGCCAGGACTGAGGACCTGCCCACGGACTCACAGGTTTATCCCGTTTGCGCAGTAACTGGACGCATGTCTAGAAATGCTGCCGAAGTGAATGTGGATTTAGCTGAGCCGTTTTTACCAGCCTTGTACCAGGAGGGGTTAGAAAGTGAGAAGAAGGAGCATAGTGGATCAGAAGGAAGTGAGGGAGTCGAGATAGATTTATCATTAGGGAGGAAGGAATTTTTACAGGCACAGGAACGAGACGAGGAGCTGATGGTTTTGACAGAGACAGCTCTCTCCGAAGCAGAAATAAAAAGCGAACCAGTGGGCTATTATGTGAAGGAGGGAGTACTGATGAGGAAGTGGAGACCAAGTACAGTGCCCGCAGATGAGGAGTGGGGGGTGGTACACCAGGTGGGAGTGCTGAAAATTTATAGGGACGAGATTTTTAACCTGGCCCACAAGATACCCCTCGGTGGACATTTTGGGGTGAAGAAAACTGTCGATAGAATTATGAAAGAGTTTTACTGGCTGAACATGAAGAAGGATATTATTGAATATTGTAGACGGTGTCATACCTGTCAGGTGGTAGGAAAGCCGAACCAGGTCCTGCCTAAAGCGCCCCTTCGACCGGTACCCACTTTCGGGGAACCCTTTTCCCGAATAATTGTGGATTTTGTCGGTCCCCTGCCCAGAACTGCGAGTGGGCGAGTGTATGTGATGACTATGATGTGCACCGCCACCAGGTTTCTGGAAGCTGTGCCTCTGGCAAACGTCAAGGCTCCCGCAGTGGTAAAGGCGCTTGTGAAATTTTTCACTACGGTGGGGCTGCCAAGGGAAATTCAGTCAGATCAGGGGAGTGTCTTCACATCTCACACATTCCGACGGATGTTGGATGAGATGGGAGCAAAGCATATTTTGGCCTCCGTGTACCACCCGGAGTCCCAAGGGGCATTGGAAAGATTCCACACAACATTAAAGACCATGATTAAAACTTATTATCAAGAGAACGCTAGAGACTGGGATGATGCCTTGCCTCTCTTGTTATTTGCCGTAAGGGACACGTTTCAGGGGTCATTGGGGTTCAGCCCATTCGAGCTCGTCTTCAGTCATCAGCCCAGAGGACCTCTGACTTTACTGAAAGAGCAATGGTCCAGTCCGACAGTACAAGTCAATGTGATTGATTATGTTTTAAAATTTCATGAGAGGCTTAAAAGGATCTGTGACCTTGCCAAAGAAAATCTACGAAACTCCCAAACAAAAATGAAACTGTGGTTTGATAGATGAGCCCGCGAACAAGTGTTTCAAGTGGGCGATAGGGTGTTAGTTCTGTTTCCAGTGGTAACCAACCCCCTCTAGGCGAGATTCCACGGTCCGTACAAAGTGATTAAAAAGATAGACTCTTCGAATTATGTTATTGAAATGCCGGACAGATGTAAGCCGACACAATTAGTACATATTAATATGTTAAAAGCTTACCACGATAAGAAAGCAGATCTAGTTGGTGTTATCACAAAAATAAATGAGGCTGGGGTGCCAAATGATAAGGGGAAAACCCATCTTGAAAAGATAAATATGGTGCCGACCAGATTGGAGAACTCTATTGTTTTGGCCAACTTTGCTGATAAGGTCTCTCACTTAACTCCTGAACAGAGCGAGCCACTGATAAAGCTAATTAACCGGCATGTAAATGTACATGATGTTGTTGTCACATCAGATCAGCCTATTAAGCAACACCCCTATAGGATGAACTTGGAGAAGGGCAAGCTAGTGGAGAAAGAAATTGAACACATGCTAGCCACAGGTATTATTAGGCCATCCAAATCGGAATGGGCCTCTCCCTGTGTGGTTGTCCCGAAACCTGATGGGAGCATACGATTCTGTACAGATTACAGAAAGGTGAACCCCATCCCAAGGGTAGACAAATGTATTGATAAAGTGGGGAGAGCTAAGTACATCACAAAGATCGATTTGCTGAAAGGGTACTGGTGTGTTCCTTTAACCGATCGGGCTAGAGAAATCTGAGCATTTGTCACTCCATCCGGGTTATATGAGTATAATGTTTTACCTTTTGTCATGAAGAACGTCCCAGGGACCTTCCAAAGGATGATTAATTCAGTGATAAAAGGGTTAAAGAACGCAGAAGCGTATATAGACGATTTAGTGGTCTGGAGTGACACGTGGGAGGAGCACATTGTGGCAGTAGAGGAACTGTTTAAACGGCTGTCTGAAGCCAACCTGACAGTGAACCTCACGAAAAGTGAGTTCGGGCACGCTAAGGTCACTTATCTGGGGTATGTGGTAGGACAGGGGCAGCTGGTACCAATGCAGGCTAAGGTGCAGGCTATCTCTGAAGTTCCCATCCCGACGGACAAGAGAGCCCTGAAAAGGTTCTTGGGGATGGTGGGGTACTATCGGAAGTTTTGCAAAAACTTTGCGGATATTACCCTCCCTCTTACTAAGCTCTTGCCGAAGAATGAGAAGTTTGTGGGGAATGACCTTTGTCAACAAGCCTTCGAGAGCCTGAAGGCAATTCTGCGTCACCACCCTGTATTGAATGTGCCTGACTTTTCAAAACCCTTCTCCCTAGCAACAGATACTAGCGACGAAGCAGCAGGGGCGGTGCTGTTGCAGACAGACAAAGAGGAGATTGAACACCCAGTGGCTTATTTTTCGAAAAAGTTTAATTTCCATCAGAGAAATTATTCCACTGTGGAAAAGGAATTACTGGCAATCATACTGGCATTACAACATTTTGAGGTTTATATTTGTCCAGCACGGAAACCACTGATAATTTACACTGATCACAATCCATTAATGTTTTTGGCCACAATGAAGGATAAAAACAAACGCTTGTTAAGTTGGAGCCTAGTATTACAGGAATTTGATATAAAGATAAAATGTATAAAAGGAACTGACAATGTGATTGCTGATTGTCTGTCCAGGTGTTAAAACTTAAAGTTCTCTGTATTAGCCGAATAGCTGATGACTACTTGTATATCAGTGTGTATCTTATAATGTGCATTCACGCCCAAAATTTTTACCCCAGTAAAAATCCTTTTAAGGGTGGGGGTGTCATGTGTGAAGCCAAGCAGAGCTGCAGAACGGATGATGCTAATGAGAGAGATAACGAAAGGCAATGGAGAAACATTCAAAATGCTAATAAGAGAGAAGAGAGAGATTAACGAGAAAGAGACACAGTTCAGATGTTGGCGTCTGCCACAGACAGTTTGCTTTGAACCTGAACTGTTTGAAGTTTGATGGACAGGTGATACCCCATCAGGGGGATAAAAATAGCGGGTTTGCTAAGGCACAAGTCACACGCCACGAGACCCTGGAAAGAACAGTGTGCCCCACAATTTGGTGGGAGTTTGGAGGACCGGTTCGCGGGAATGGGTCAGAGGCTCACAGGGTGTAAAGGTACGATCGGTGGGAACCTGGGGTGTGTGTCCGCCCTTGCCTGGGTGCCAGGTTCACCACGGAAGAACGATTGCATCTGGAATGGAGGGGTCACAGTCAATGACCACAGCTGGATCAGAAGGCATCGAAAAGGTTTGCCTAAAACCAACTGGATCTCTCACTCTGTCTCTCTCTCTCTCGTTCTCTCTCTCCAACGGTACAACAACAGCGATTACTTCGAACTGCACTGGACTGAACTGAACTCTGCTTCACGTTAAAACTCAAACAACAGGAATTCTGCAGATGCTGGAAATTCAAGCAACACACATCAAAGTTGCTGGTGAACGCAGCAGGCCAGGCAGCATCTGTAGGAAGAGGTGCAGTCGACGTTTCAGGCCGAGACCCTTCGTCAGGACTAACTGAAGGAAGAGTGAGTAAGGGATTTGAAAGTTGGAGGGGGAGGGGGAGATCCAAAATGATAGGAGAAGACAGGAGGGGGAGGGATAGAGCCAAGAGCTGGACAAGTGATTGGCAAAAGGGGATACGAGAGGATCATGGGACAGGAGGTCCGGGAAGAAAGACAAGGGGGGGGGACCCAGAGGATGGGCAAGAGGTATATTCAGAGGGACAGAGGGACGCTTTGTCCGCCAGAGAAAGCAGGATCTCCCAGTGGCCACACATTTTAATTCCACATCCCATTCCCATTCTGACATGTCTACCACAGCCTCCTCTACTGTAAAAATGAAGCCACACTCAGGTTGGAGGAACAACACCTTATATTCCGTCTGGGTAGCCTCCAATCTGATGGCATGAACATTGACTTCTCTAACTTCCGCTAAGGCCCCACCTCCCCCTCTTACCCCATCTGTTACTTATTTTTATGCACACATTCTTTCTCTCACTCTCCTTTTTCTCCCTCTGTCCCTCTGAATATATCTCTTGCCCATCCTCTGGGTCCCCCCCCCTTGTCTTTCTTCCCGGACCTCCTGTCCCATGATCCTCTCGTATCCCCTTTTGCCTATCACCTGTCCAGCTCTCGGCTCCATCCCTCCCCCTCCTGTCTTCTCCTATCATTTTGGATCTCCCCCTCCCCCTCCAACTTTCAAATCCCTTACTCACTCTTCCTTCAGTTAGTCCTGACGAAGGGTCTCGGCCTGAAACGTCGACTGCACCTCTTCCTGCAGATGCTGCCTGGCCTGCTGCGTTCACCAGCAACTTTGATGTGTGTTGCTTCACCTTAAGATTGGTCATTTTACCCCTAGACTCGATAAAGCTTGGTTGATTCCTATTACCCTATTTCTGTTTATATGTGTATACTGTCATTGCTCACCTGTTACATTTATATCCTTGCGGTTAGTGTACTTTATTACTTATTTCTTTAATAAAACTTTATTAGTTCCTAGTAATCACAGACTCCAACGAGTGTTCCATTTCTGCTGGTTTGACAACCCAGTTACAGGGTACGTAACAGGAGATACAGAAGCCTGAAGGCACACACTGTGACACTACGTCACTGTTCTAATATATATTATTTTTGTTTTTGCACTATTTTTAATCTATCCAATATGCATATATCATAATTTATTAATTTATTTTTCTTCTATATTACGTATTGCATTGAACTGCTACTGGTAAGTTAACAAATTACACGACACATGCCGGTGATAATAAACCTGATTCTGAATCGGTGGAGTGGACAATTTTCTGGGATTTAAAGTTCAAAAGCTCACATTTCAAATAATGTATATGTCAAATATACAACCCTGAGATGCATTTTCTTGCGGGTATACTCAATAAATCAATCGTTTTCAAATTTACACACTCTGGAGAGTGTTCTAGAAAAGCTCTGTTTTCAGGGGATGAAAGCGCCATTTCAATGTGGACGGAGGGTCAAAACGAAAAGAAAAAGCTTCGTTTTCAAAATTATCTGGTGTAGTGTGGACGTAGCCTCAGTTTAGGGAAACAGCAACTATGAATGATTTTGTTCTACTTAAGCAAGGTAACATATTTTGACCACCTGCAAGTTTCTCATTCTCCCTTCTCCAATTCAGACAGGAATCCTTGAAGAACAGGCTGATTGGAGAGGGAAAGAGACAAATACAAACACAAACATTGTATGAATGTTAGTGCTGCACAATTCTTCACAGGCACCAAGCAGTGAATAGCTGAAACTAAATGGAAACATGGAATCATTTCCCTTGCAATAAGAAGTTAAATTGATTGATGTTAACAATGACATCAAAATTCAACTCACCAGAGGTTGCCACAGATTCATTTCCTCCATAGCCATCCTCTATCTCTGTACTGCTGCCACTCTCTGATTCACTGAGATCAGTGCTCTGAGTAGGGCTTGAAACTTCACTGCTCACATCATCTGCTCCATATTGTGCAAGCTCGTCTGTTGCTGTGCGCAGTTGCGTATTAACCTGAAAGTACTTATCCAGAGCCCCAGACCTGGAGATGAGGAAGTGAGAAGAAGTACATGTTTGGAAGTGTAACCCTCTCACTGGGACTCGTACACCAACTTTGTTAGTCACGGAACTCAGTGGTGAGGAGGCTGCCTTTCATAAGCAATATACGTCCGGGCTTCACCCAAACAGATATGTTGGGAATGCCCTGACAAAAGGAACCTCAATTTGAGCGAATAGAGTGTAAATACTGTCCATACAGTTATTGGTCACCCAGAAATGACAGATCGTACACATTATAAAGAAAACATATTTAACAAATTTACAGTTACAGAGAAAAAAGAAAAGAAAAATTAAAGGGTCCATTACAGTTAAACCAGTCGAATATGCACATAAATGTTGGCGCTCATTTCTGGATTAGTTTGGGGGGAATCACATGCTCAGGTGCAGGATCTACAGTCTGTGTGAAAACACTTGCCACAGTTTGAACTTCCCTCAAAGACCATCTCGAAGGAACTGGCTCTCTCAGGAGTATTGAACCTTTCTCCTTGGAGCTATTCATCTGCACAAAGCACTACTTGCAACGGCGACTTTCCTTGCAATGCCGTTCTGCAGCATTTTCCCTTGTGCTCCGCTCCACAGCTCTTGCCAGAAGGACCCTAAACCAGACTACTGCCCTTCGGAAAACTCTTCCCGTCCAGCTCTCCTGAACCTTCTCTACATCCCACAATCCTGATTTTGGAAAGATGTAATTATGTTGGAGAAGATGTAGAACATTTCATTAGGATGTGGAGGACTTGAGAAATAAGGAAAGGTACTGTTTTCTGGTCCAGAGCCGAGGAGGCTGAGGGGGTGACCTTCTTATGGCTTATAAAGTTATAAGTAGAACATACAGGATTCATCTTTTTTTGCAGAGTCAGGGAATCTAAACCTAGTTTGCATAAGTTTACTGTGAGAGGGGAAAGATTTAAAGGGGATCTGAGGGCAAGTTTTTCAAGCAGAGGATGATGGGAATGTAGACTGAACTGTTAGAGGAGGTTGTAGAGGAAGGTACAATTACAAACTTTAAACCATGGATAAGAAAGTTGTAGAGAGTAATGTTCTAAGCACAAGCAAATGGAATTAGCTCAGTTCGGCATCTTGGTTATCATGAACATGTTTTGACTGAAGGGGCTGTTGATACCATATAACTCTATGAACTTCTGCTTTCATGAGATGTCCTTTGTATTCTGGAGATCCAGCATTGTCTATGTTGATCCTGTAAACTATAGTGACAGGTTCAGGAAGGTGAAATGGCAAGAGCTTTGGACTGTCGTTACAGATTGCATAAAACAGCATTCACCTCCAGGGTAGAGATCAATAGCACACCAAGAGTGATAATTCAACAAATTCCAGGCAGCCGACAACAGTTGCAATTCCTGCATTTCTTGCTATTTAGTAAACACCAATAGACGGATCTTGAATATTCCAGGAATTACAAATCTTTAATTAACACTGACAGCACCGAAGTGAGAAATACCACAAAAGTTCAGCAAACAAAAGATTTAAGTTATAACCTTAGAAACAAGGAGCACTAATGTACTTTAAATCAAAAAGTAATTTTCTTCAATCTTGCTGGACAATTTTTAAATCTATTGAAGCTAAAGGGAACAAGCCCTTTCATTTAAACAGCATAAATACACCAGCTATAATGCTAGTTAGAAACTACAGGTCCATTTTAGCCTCACAGCTGTGTCACTATGCATACTTTAATGGAAGCTAAATAATTGGATACTCAGTGATCATGGCTGTCAGGTGGAAGAATTAAATGAGCTGAATATGTTTGATGTACATTTGTAAATAGTGACTAAAGACAGATTGATTCTTCTTGCATTGCTTTTGGGGAAACTAAAACATTGCAATGCAAGTAAATCCTCTCGGGTTTGATAAAGGAAAATGTCCAAATGCTCAGTAAAGAATATATATGATATGGAAAAACTGCTGTGTGGCCCAGAGCAGTTAAAATGATTTCTTCATTATTTATTAAAAAGATATTTGTACAGCATATTCCAGTTAAGTTTTAGGCCATTATAAAATGGGTTTCTGCCCAGAAGGTATCAACCATAATGGAGTATAAGGTATAAAAGCAGGCACCCAATGGATCACAACAGGACAATCTTTCACATTAAAACTCTTTAATTCAATCCCATTATTCTTGTACAATCTTACCAAACATTTCCTGTTACATTTAAAGTGCTGTCTGTTAAGTATTTGATGAGAGGGAAGTAAACACTATTGTCCTGCTTTTCTGGTAAGTCATAATTATCTTACCTTCTTCTGACTTTGCTGTTAACTGAAGCACTCAGTTCAGAGCTGGCCAAGTTGATGGTGGAGATGCCTCATTAATTAAAGTCCACCCCGGATCATTCACCCTCTTCCTCTGAAAAATGGTACTTCCCCAACTGAGCTTGCAACCAAGTTTATCGACATCTACTGCAGAAGATTGCTCAAAATATCATATTGGTACAAATCTCCCTTCACGATTCTAGGTGGTGATGCTTTAGAATACAGTACTGCACCACATCAGATCTATAATGAAATTCAACAGAATAAGGACCTAGTCTTCACATATATAGCACCTACTACAATCTCAGGATCTTTCAAGATCTTTTACAGCCTTTATAAACATCAGCATCATAAACACTCAAGTCACTGTTAGGTAACATTATTAAGACCGTATTTGGGGAACTGGCCTTCATTAGTCAGGGCATCCAATACAGAAGAAGAGAGGGTATGGTCCAAACTCAATCAGAACTCAGCTGGGGTATTGCATGAAATTACTGTCACCGTGCCATATGAAGGCTGTGCTAGTACTCAAGATAGTGCATAGGCTTACCAGGATGTTGTCTGGAATGGAAAAGTTTGGTTATGAGGAGAGGTTGGTGAAGTTGATGTTTGTTCTTCCTGGAGTGGAGGAGGTTGAGTGGCATATGGATGAAATAGATAAAATCGTAAGGGGAATAGATATTGTGGGTGTTAGGAAACTTTTCCCCATATTAGAGGTAGATAAAAATAAAGGACGTAGATTTATGATTGGGGCAAGAAAACCTCAGAGAATAAGAGAGGGCAACACACACAAAAATGCTGGGGGAATTTAGCAGGTCAGGAGGCATCTATGGAAATGAATAAACAGTTGACGTTTCGTGCTGAGACTTTCATCAGGACAGGAAAGTAAGGGGGAAGAAGCCAGAATAAGAAGGTGGGGGGAGCAGAAAGAGTACAAGCTTGAAGGTGATAGGTAAAGCAGGCTGGGTGGGGAAGGAGAATGATGTAAGAAGCTGGGAGGTGATAGATTGAAAAGGTAAAGGGCTGGAGAAGGAGGAATCTGATAGGAGAGGAGAATGCACCTTGGGAGAAAGGGAAAGAGGAAGGACACCAGTGAGAGGTGCTAAGCAGGTGAGAAGAAGTAAAGGGGGGCAGAATGGGGAATTGAAGGAAAGAGAAGAGGGAGGGGGTATCATTATCGGAAATTGGAGATATCGATGTTCATGCTATCAGGTTAGAGGCTACCTATACAGAATAGGAGGTGTTACTCCTCCAACTGAAAGTAGCTTCATTATGGCAGAAGAAAAGGCCATGGACCAAACTGTAGGAATGGGAACAAGCATTGGAATTACAATGGTTGGCCACCGGGAATTCCTGCTTTTTGTGGATAGAGTGAAGGTGCCCGACAAAGTAATCAACATCGGGTTTCATCAATGTATCAGGAGCACCAGATACAGTAAACAAATTCAACTGATTCCCAGCTGAAGTATTGCCTCAGAAGGAAGGACTGTTTGGTGCCATGAATACAGGTGAGGGAGGAGAGGTGTAGCTCTTCTTCCACTTGCAAGGATAAGTGTCAAGAGGGAGATTACCAGGGAGGGATGAATGGACAAGGGAGTCACAGAGGGAGTGATCTCTGTGGAACATGGAGAGTGGAGAGGAGGTAAAGATGCATTTGCTGGTAGGGTCCCATGAAGAAGGCAGAAGTTGCGGAGAATAATGTGTTGGATGCTGAAGCTCATGGGGTGGAACATAAGGAAAAGAGGAACTCTATCACTCAACACACATCAAAGTTGCTGGTGAACGCAGCAGGCCAGGCAGCATCTCTAGGAAGAGGTACAGTCGACGTTTCAGGCCGAGACCCTTCGTCAGGACTAACTGAAGAAAGAGTTAGTAAGAGATTTGAAAGTGGGAGGGGGAGGGGGAGATCCAAAATGATAGGAGAAGACAGGAGGGGGAGGGATGGAGCCAAGAGCTGGACAGGTGATTGGCAAAAGGGATATGAGAGGATCATGAGACAAGAGGCCCAGGGAGAAGGAAAAGGGGGGGGGACCCAGGGGAAGGGCAAGGGGTATAGTCAGAGGGACAGAGGGAGAAAAAGGAGAGTGAGAGATAGAATGTGTGTATAAAAATAAATAATGGATGGGGTATGAGGGGGAGGTGGGGCATTAGCAGAAGTTAGAGAAGTCAATGTTCATGCCATCAGGTTGGAGGCTACCCAGACGGAATACAGGTGTTGTTCCTCCAACCTGAGTGTGGCTTCATCTTTACAGTAGAGGAGGCCGTGGATAGACATATCAGAATGGGAATGGGATGTGGAATTAAAATGTGTGGCCACTGGGAGATCCTGCTTTCTCTGGCAGACAGAACGTAGGTGTTCAGCAAAACGATCTCCCAGTCTGCGTCGGGTCTCGCCAATATATAAAAGGCCACATCAGGAGCACCGGACGCAGTATATCACCCCAGCCGACTCACAGGTGAAGTGTCGCCTCACCAAAGGACTGTCTGGGGCCCTGAATGGTGGTGAGGGAGGAAGTGTAAGGGCATGTGTAGCACTTGTTCTGCTTACAAGGATAAGTGCCAGGAGATGCTGCCTGGCCTGCTGCGTTCACCAGCAACTTTGATGTGTGTTGCTTGAATTTCCAGCATCTGCAGAATTCCTTATGTTTGCGTGAACTCTATCACTGTCAAGGCGGCAGGAAGATGGAGTGAGCTTGGATGTCCAGGAAATGGAAGAGATGAGGGTGAGAGCAGCATCCATGGGAGAAGAAAGGAAACCCTATTCTTTGAATAAGGAGGACATCTTTGATATCCTGGAAAGGAAATCCTCATCCTGGGCATGGATACAGAGGAGACGAAGAAACTTTGAGAAGGGAATGGCATTCTTACAGGAGACATGATGGTAAAAGGTAAAATCAAGAAAGCTGTGGGAAATGGTAGGTTTATAAAAGATATCAGTAGTCAGTTTGCCTCCAGGGATGGAGAGAGAGAAATCAAAAAAAGGGAGAGATGTATCAGAAGTAGACCAAGTGAATTTCAGGGCAGGGTGGAAATTGGAGGCAAAATCGATAAAATTGATGAGCTTAGCATGCGTGTGGAGAAAGAGTTGGGGAGCATTACCATGGAAGGATTGGAACATGGGCTGTTCCCTGCAGCCTATGAAAAGGCAGGCATAGCAGGGGCCCATGTGGGTGCCCATGGCTACATTTTGAGCTTGGAGAAAGTGGAAGGAGTCAAAAGAGGAAATGTTGAGGGTGAGGACCAGTTCTGTCAGTCCGAGGAGGTTGGTAGTGGAGGTGAATTGGTTGGGTCTACTATTGAAAAGGAAGTGGAGAGCTTTAATGTTGTTAAGATTGCTCCCTACATGGTTCCCATGTCCATTCATTCCTCTCCACTAATCTCTCTCCTGGCACTTATCCCTGCAACCTTTGGTAATTATTCCCCCTCCCCCTTCTCTTTTCTTCAATATCCTACTCTGGACCCCCTCTTACCTCTTCTCCTCACTTGCTTATCACCTGCCCTGGTATTCATCCTCCTTCCCTTTTTCCCATGGTGCACTCTCCTCTCCTATCAGATTCCTTCTTCTCCAGCCTATTTGTTTTCCACCTATCACATCCCAGTTCATCACACCCACCCACCTGGCTACGCTGATCACCTTCTACCTTGTACTCCTTCCGCTCCTCCATCTGAGTATTCTGGCATCTTCCCCACTCCTTTCCAGTCCTGATGAAGGCTCAGCCCAAAGTACCAACTATTTATTCATCTCCATAGATGCTACCTGGCCTGCTGAGCTTATCCAGCATTTTGTGTGTTTTGCTCTGTACTTTCAGCATCTGCAGGATGCCTAACGTTTAGTATAAAATAGAGACTTTCATCACTCTGAGAATGGAAAGTTCTCGGAATGAACTGCCTGACAAAATGGTTGAAGCTGGGTCAATGACAGTATTAGGAGCTGTCTAGATGAACACTGGAATTATTTCTTAGAAATCTATGAATCAAGTGTTGGTTGAAGGGATGAATATGGAAGGGTATCAACTGATCACAGTAAGTGTGTGGAGCCGAGGTGATGTGCATATGTTAAGAGGGTCCAGGTATGCAGAGTGTTGCCAGAAGGTGTGTCAGCTCAGCAATCAAGGCTCTCAAAAGCTTTTTGACCTTGGGGTCACAGGCCTAGAAAACATTAGGCTTTCTAGGTGGCTCTGCATCAGCTCTCACAATGAGATCAGGTGATATAACACAGACAGTATGATGAAGCTGGCAATCTTTTGGTCCTCATTTACCAACTGGTCACGTTGTAACTTTCTGAACTCTGTACCGAATTCTCCAAGTTTAAGTAACTTCCTCTTTCTGTGTGTTATTTTGGCTCAGTTTCTCTTATTCTGATTGTATAGTTTGACCCATTTGTCACGACCTATTGTCTGTCTGTAAACAACACATTACAAAGATACAAGAAAAACCATTGTACTTAAAGCTGCCTCCTTTAACAAGTATGTTCCTGCCATATCAGAGATATTCCTCATGTTCTACACATTCCTCACCTACTTTCCCCACAACTAAAAGCAAATGTTTTCTCTCTTTTCCTGTTAAGATTACCTGAAACATTCCTCTTTCCTTTGATGCTCTGTAGTTCTATACTTTTTTTATTTTCACTATGTTGGTCTTAATAATTTAGAACCACAATAAAAGAAATATTTCTCTGCTGAGATGTGAGTTCCAGTCTTCATCATTTCATTCCACTTCTAATACAATCACAATGTATGAATTGATGTTTACTTGTCACATCTGTCAAATCCAAATGATGCAGCGGTCACCAAATTGGCAATGTAATCAACATCTTCTCAAAATTGCACTTAGTTACTTCAAACCTGCCTGTCCTGGCCGACCTATTGTCTCAGCTTGCTCTTGCTCCACCGAACTCATTTCTGCATACCTCGACACGGTTTTATCACCCCTTGTTCAATCCCTTCCGACCTATGTTCGTGACACTTCTCACGCTCTTGAACTTTTCGATAATTTTAAGTTCCCTGGCCTCCACCGCTTTATTTTCACCATGGATGTCCAGTCCTTATATACTTCCATCCCCCATCAGGAAGGTCTCAAAGCTCTATGGTTCTTTTTGGATTCCAGACCTAATCAGTTCCCCTCTACCACTACTCTGCTCCATCTAGCGGAATTAGTCCTTACTCTTAATAATTTCTCCTTTGGCTCCTCCCACTTCCTCCAAACTAAAGGTGTAGCTATGGGCACCCGTATGGGTCCTAGCTATGCCTGCCCTTTTGTTGGGTTTGTGGAACAATCTATGTTCCGTGCCTATTCTGGTATCTGTGCCCCACTTTTCCTTCGCTACATCGACGACTGCATTGGCACTACTTCCTGCACGCATGCAGAACTCGTTGACTTCATTAACTTTGCCTCCAACTTTCACCCTGCCCTCAAGTTTACCTGGTCCATTTCCGACACCTCCCTCCCCTTTCTAGATCTTTCTGTCTCTGTCTCTGGAGACAGCTTATCCACTGATGTCTACTATAAGCCTACTGACTCTCACAGCTATCTGGACTATTCCTCTTCTCACCCTGTCTCTTGCAAAAACGCCATCCTCTTCTCGCAATTCCTCCGTCTCCGCCGCATCTGCTCTCAGGATGAGGCTTTTCATTCTAGGACAAGAGAGATGTCTTCCTTTTTTAAAGAAAGGGGCTTCCCTTCCTCCACTATCAACTCTGCTCTTAAACGCGTCTCCCCCATTTCACGTACATCTGCTCTCACTCCATCCTCCCGCCACCCCACTAGAGATAGGGTTCCCCTGGTCCTCACCTACCACCCCACCAGCCTCCGGGTCCAACATATTATTCCCCGTAACTTCCGCCACCTCCAACGGGATCCCACCACTAAACACATCTTTCCCTCCCCCCCCCTCTGCATTCCGCAGGGATTGCTCCCTATGCAACTCCCTTGTCCATTCGGCCCCCCCATCACTCCCCACTGATCTCCCTCCTGGCACTTATCCGTGTAAGCGGAACAAGTGCTACACATGCCCTTACACTTCCTCCCTTACCACCATTCAGGGCCCCAAACAGTCCTTCCAGGCGAGGCAACACTTCAGCTGTGAGTCGACTGGGGTGATATACTGCGTCCGGTGCTCCCGATGTGGCCTTTTATATATTGGCGAGACCCGACGCAGACTGGGAGACCGCTTTGCTGAACATCTACGCTCTGTCCACCAGAGAAAGCAGGATCTCCCAGTGGCCACACATTTTAATTCCACATCCCATTCCCATTCTGACATGTCTATCCACGGCCTCCTCTACTGTAAAGATGAAGCCACACTCAGGTTGGAGGAACAACACCTTATATTCCCTCTGGGTAGCCTCCAACCTGATGGCATGAACATCGACTTCTCTAACTTCCGCTAAGGCCCCACCTCCCCCTCGTACCCCATCTGTTACTTATTTTTATGCACACATTCTTTCTCTCACTCTCCTTTTTCTCCCTCTGTCCCTCTGAATATACCTCTTGCCCATACTCTGGGTCCCCCCCCCTTGTCTTTCTTCCCAGACCTCCTGTGCCATGATCCTCCCGTATCCCCTTTTGCCTATCACCTGTCCAGCTCTTGGCTCCATCCCTCCCCCTCCTGTCTTCTCCTATCATTTTGGATCTCCCCCTCCCCCTCCAGCTTTCAAATCCCTTACTCACTCTTCCTTCAGTTAGTCCTGACGAAGGGTCTCGGCCTGAAACGTCGACTGCACCTCTTCCTACAGTTGCTGCCTGGCCTGCTGCGTTCACCAGCAACTTTGGTGTGTGTTGCTTAGTTACTTCATATCAGTGATTTTATTGTAAGGCAACTCATCCAAATAGTTCTCAGAGAAAATCTATACATATTCACCATGGTCACCTCCACACATTACTTTGATTCTGATAAAGGAACAGTCACAATAACAATAGTTCATCAATTGACCAGAGAGATGAAACTTAAGAGACAGGCAAATGATATTCTTGGAAAACCCAGGCAGACAATACAGTAAGACCAGAAAGACTGGAGCAAACAGGATATATCATAAGTTTGAAGCAGTTTAATTATTTTTCTTGAATTCTAAAATTGTACTGAGCTCACAGCTAATTTATAAACCACTTGAAAAATAGGATAGAAAAAATATACAAGTAAGAATACATTGATTTCTTTCAGGATCTTAAATAAAGTATTTATGCAACACTATGATAAACTGTGGCAATGAAAATAATCTACTGAGCTCATCAAAAGAGGAAATTTGAAATTATCGTCATAGAAATAAGTTGAATGATTACAAAGGTGGAGTTTTCTCTTTGAAGGCCTGAGTGCAACAATGAAAGATTAAGGAGGATAAAAGAGAATATGAGAGTGTTTTGGAGATGTACAATAATAAAAGCTTCACATCGACAATCTGCTTATCCCATGAGGGGCTTTTTCTTTACATGGATGGATCAATGTTGGCCAGGAAGGTTTCCTCATTGTTAGGCAAGTGACTGGTCCACTTTCTGATTGACTGGGAAAAACTTGGGAGTGAACAGCTAATTGAATTAAATGTGTAGCCAAGGTGAGGGAAAATTATGCCTGGCTCTCTCTCTCTGAAATTTGGATCCTTTGGTTTCAGTGAAAGTATAGATCTGATACACCTTTTGTTCCCCTCACCTTCTCTGAACTACCTCTGTCACACTGTGGACCAAAGATTGAATAGAGATGTGTGAGCCAAACATTAACAGCGGTATAATTGAAATGATTCTCATTAAATTAAATATATATGTAATCACATTATATAACCATCTTTGCTTCAGAATGGTAGAATACCAAACAGAGACCAAAGCTTTCAACTAATTTAAATACTTTTAAATTGTAATAATATGACATTTAAATCAAATATGATTACTTTTGTCATGTTGTAATACAGTAAACATGGTTATTTTGATGAAAGCATAATCTTGAAATAGTAGCTTTGTTTCCTTCCCCGCAACTTCTATCTGATTTGCTGAATACTTCTTGTATTTTCCAGCATTTGTAGTTTTATGATTTTTGATAGCTTTTAATAAAATAATGCTTCAATTTTGGCAAAATATCTCAAGGCACTTCATAAGAATAACATCAAGCAAAGACAGCTCTGGAAAAGAAAGTTACAAAGTGGAGCGTGTATCAAGCTTCAAATTCCTTGGTGTCCACTTTTCCGAGGATCTCACCTGGTTCCTGAACTCCTCCATTCTGATCAAAAAGGCACAACAGCGCCTTTATTTCCTGCGGAGCATGAAGAAAGCTCACCTTTGTCCCAGGATACTAATGGACTTTTACCGCTGTACCATTGAGAGCATACTCACCAACTGCATCTCAGTGTGGTATGGCAATTATCCCATATCGGACCGCAAAGCACTCCAGCGCGTGGTGAAAACTGCCCAGCGGATTATCGGCACCCAATTGCCCACCATTGAGAACATCTACCATAAACGCTGCCTGGGCAGGCGAAAAGCATTATCAAGGATGCATCTCACCCTAAGCATGGACTTTTTACTCTCCTCCCATCCGGTAGGCGCTACAGGAGCCTCCGCTCCTGCACCAGCAGACACAGGAAGAGCTTCTTCCCTGAGGCTATGACACTGCTGAACCTCTCATCACAGCACTAAGCAGTATTGCATCCGTATTGTACTGTCTCAGTACTTTCATATTTGTGTGCTGGAACACTTTTTGTATTCGCAGTTGTTTTGTAGATAACACTATTCTTTGCATTTCTGGTCAGATGCTAGCTGCATTTCATTGGCTTTGTATCTGTACTTGGCACAATGACAATAAAGTTGATTCTAACCTAATCTAATCTAAAAATGTGAGACACTGTCACTTGTTCAAAGGTTGGAGAGCAGAAAGGCAGGTAAGGAATGCAAAAGTAGATTGTTGCGGGGGGGGGGATCAAGGTTTTATTACAGGAATTATGACAATAAAAATTTTGAAGAGAGAAGGCCGAGCTTGAGAAAAGAGAACAATTAATAATATCAACTAGTGTGGTTGTAGTCCAAAATTGAAAGTAGATGCTACAAGCACAATTGGCTTGTTGCTCAACTCCATATTTCTTCACAATTCCTAAGGATTCCTAAGGGTTCAGAATAATTCTGCTTTACCTGGTGTTACGTACCCCGTAACTGGGTTGCCAAACCAGCAGAAATGGATCACTCAGTTGGAGTCTGGAGTACTAGAACTAAGAAAGTTTTATTAAAGAAACAAGCAACACAGTAATCGAAAGGATAATAAATGCAACAGTTCAGCGATAATAAACACACATGTGCACAGAATTAAGATAACAGCATCAATCAAGCTCTATCGTTGTCTAGGGGTAAATGACCAAATTTCAAAGTGACTCAAAGTTCAGTCCAGTTTAGTAGTTCAGTTCGCAGTAATCGTTGCCATGGCGATGGTCAACGTGGGGAGAGAGAGAGAGAGGGAGAACAGGAACAACTGATCATTCAGACACGGCTTCACTCACAGACCGGCGATTTTGGGTGGGTCCTTGGTGATGTCACCTGAGGTCACCGACTGTGACCCCTCCTCCAGATGCAGTCGATCCTCTGCAGTGAACCCGGCACCCAGGCAAGGGCGGACACACACCGGGTTCCCGCTGATCGTACCTTTCCACCCTGTGCGTTGCCCGGTACTTCCCACCGACTCGTGAGAGGCGTACCGCTTCCAGGGTCTTGTTACTTCGGGTGGCGTGTGCGTCCTGCCTTAGCGAACCTGTCCCTTTTTATCCCCCTGCTGGGGCATCGCCTGTCCACCACTTCAAACAGTTCAGGGTTCAAAGGGGGAGCCGCTCCAGACAGCTCTCTCTCCCCCGTTCCTTCATTACACATCTCCAGACGCTGCTCCATTGTTCCTTATCTCTCCTTCCCCTGAGGGCAGGTGGCAGACCACTTGCTGATGTCACTGATGCTAACCCAGGCCAGCAAACATCTTAATTTTATGTGTATTCTCGTCACACTGGGAAAATCTATTATCTTCTCATGATGCATGAGAAAGTTGGTGTGGGACATAACCCTCAGCATCAGCATGATGGGTCTAATAACCTGCTTCTGTGGTGTAGACTTGTTGCCCCCAGATACTTTTGGACTATTGGAACTACTTTCACTAACCAGGTTATGTAGGTACTGGGGAACCTTTTCCAAATCTGCAAAAAAAAAGGAAATGAGCTCCAGAAAGCCAGATCTATGTAACTGACAATTTAAAATACTTACAGTGCATAAAGTTTTATGCTGCATATAAAACATCAGGGATTCATGTTTGAGCATCCTTCTCCACCTTCCACTCTCTTAAGAAAGTTAAAGATCATTTTCTGATAAATGGGCGACAGCTGCAACATGAGTATAGGTTTTCAGAAATTTTCACCTGAAACACCCTTGATAAATATTGACCAGATCCTGGCAGCCTTGCTTGAAGACATTAATGCTACTTCTAGAATTACCCATACATACAAGGCATGTTGCTCCCCAGGGAAATTTCTGTAAGGAACAATAACTATAACTAGAAAAGAATGTCTCACTACAGAATGTTTATTAGTGTATACAGCAAAAATTAATGAGATAATATGTCATCAAATAGAAAAAACAAGATGTGATGATAGACTTACAGAAATCCAATGACCTGACAGAGCCTCTGGGTTCTTTTCAAATGCTTCTTAGGTTTTAGAGATTCTAGTTTAGAAAATCTGAAAATTATATTGACATTTTTAGTTTAGAAATCTGAGATAATGCAAATTATAATGGTAGAACTGAAAATGAATGCTCCAAAATGTCACAGCAACCTAGAAATTAATGGATAAAAATAATCAACATTGATTCAACTCATCATCTGTTCTCCTGGTGTTTGCAAGGTGGAGGTGTAGAGTAATGACATTAATCAGTTTAGGCTTTAGGCAATTATATACCTGTAAAGCTTAGTGGTGGAGCATTTTGGAAACAACTAGGAAGAAGTTCAGTTCTGGTTGCACTTATGATGTGGATGGTTATAAAACTATGATATGGTCCTATCTCCAACCTCAATTGAAATGGATTTGGGAAATGGACCACTAATACTGCATTTGCGATCATATAGTTCACTCAGGGAACCAAGGATAACTTTCTGAAAATATGATCGACTGGAATCTGGAGCAACAAGCAACCTGCTGGAGGAATTTAGTAAGTTGAGAAACATATCGCGAATGGGAGGGGTAGGAGGTGTGGAGCTGTTAACGTTCTTGATTGAAACTCTTCATTAAAGCCCAGATAGGTTTCCTGTCCCTGCGATCCAAACATACTTGCCCCTCTCAGCCATGAACAGCTTCAGGTTGGATCAAATCAAATGCAACCTTTTGAGGCATTTCTATTGAAAACAAAATAAGCTACACTGAAGTTAGATGGAAATAAAAACAAATTATAGATACAGGAAATGTGAAAAAAAGTGTTGCAAACGTCCATCAGGTTACAGAATTACTGTTTCAGGTCAAAGGTATTTCATTCTGAAACATTAACTCTGTTTCCCTGTTCATTGGAGGTACTTACTTACTGCCTGTTATGCTGCTGGCAGTTAGGGCACCATGAAGGTCCTCCATCTCTGTTGGTATTCAGGGCTTACTTCATCATGTCAGTAGCTTCCTTTTCATTTTTACTACCGTCAGTCATGAAAGTCCTGGGTGGAGACTCAGGAATACCATCGCACTCAGATATAGAAGGATTCTTTGTTGCTGTTTCCATAACAATTTTGTTTTACCAGTCAGGGTTGTTAGCCCTGAACTGAACCTCCAAACCGTGAGGACTGGTGGACCACTCTATGTCTGGCCTCTACCCTTTGACCTGTTTGGTGTAGGTGACCCTACCAGGAGTCAAACCATACAGCCCTGACTCCAGCCAACATAGCTCTCTGGGTCACTGAGGCACCCAAGCCTCCAAACCACAACAAGGTTGTTGTCCTCTTGGCAGCAGACTTTGTGTAAAACGTGAACAAACCCAGGTGCAGAATTTCAGATTGAATTTGGAGTTGTTCAAGTTGGCACAAATGGAAAGGCAATCATAAAATACATTGCATTGTTCATTCACCATTAGACCCACCTTTAAAGATACACGCTCTGTATCTTCTATATCGTCTTATTTAATAAGACATCAGTTATGACTGACCTCATTAAAACTGAAATTGAGTGTAAAATCAAAAACCAAAATAGGAAATTCAAAAATAGAATTGATCATATAAACATCAACTTTCATTTTGAAGCTGTAAAATAAATTAGCAGGCCTCAGGGAATAGATTTTCAACCTGCAACCAGTAGCAACACTCTGCTCCCCCACCAACCCACTGAGAAACTGGAGCTTTCTACAGTAATTGTTTTAATAATTTCCACAGAATTATATTAGCAGCTAAGTAGTAACCAATAGTGTTCAGTTCATCTTGTTATTAACTGAACATTAATGCTATAGGAAATTAAAATGTTTAAGTATTGTAAATTAAGTGCAAGATTCTTTCCTGTTGGCGTCTTGATATCCATGTGCAATCACATTTGAGATAAATATCTGTTTGAATCTCCAATAAAACTTCATAGTCTGTTTTTCTTCAAGATCGTTACTGACCATATCTTCTTCTTGTCACCAACAGGCTCCTTGTTCTTACTGCTGTGGCACTGTCTTTATTCACCTTTGAATATCTTCCTTCTTTACTATCAGCTTCAACTCCTCCATTTTCCATGATCCTATGGTGTCATGTTAATACCAATGATGCAAGTCCTCTACTCATTAAATATAGAACTAACTTTTAAAGTGCTAGTTCAGTCAAAAAGACACTGTTGGGTGTCATGTACTGAGTTCACTTTTTGCTTTCTTATTTGATAATATAACTACACTGCCTCTCCATCTCCATTAGTCACATTCTGTCACTGTTTTATCAGTTCCATTGCTTTCCTGGTAAATTGGTTTTAGCTTTGTATCTGTGGAAAACCATTCATAGTCAGCAACTGTCTTGCATTTTTTTATATTTCAAATAATAAAGTTACCTTGAAAATCTGTTCATATTCAAAGCCATTTCGGTCTATCACATGGTTACAAACCAAAGTAAGAGCTCTTGTATTGTTTGAATTACAAAGAATATGTGTTCCAGTGAAGAAGCTCATTTTGAAATGGATTAACATATGTTTGTACTTTGTGGTAGTGCTGGGATCAGCAATGATTTAAAAGCTATTTATTCATCACACGCTACCAACCACTCCTGTGCAATATCAGTCTTCAGTCTTTCAAGAGACATAGTCTGATGTAAGTCAGTTTAAACATCAAAATCAGCAGACAAAGATAGCGAACATGTTAAGACTTGCAGCTTATCCAGCTTCTAATCTATGAAGTTTCTGTTCAGAAATAGGGCACTGATTGTTCTGACTGTGAAAAAGAATGTCTAGTAAACCCCCACAACATTCTCTGTTTTATTTGAAGTTTGACATTCACAAACGACCTCTTCATCACATAGACTTCTTACTTTAAGCTTCACAAACAGCATCGGTGGGTGTGAGTCACAAGATTGGCTTCTGCAAGACTCAGTTTGCCATTCACTGCTGAAAACACTATTTGGCATCACTCCCTCAGCAATGACTCCCTAATCTTTCAGTGCATCATTTGAAGACAGAGTAACCATTGGTTGTGCCATGTAGCATCAAAATAAGAGTTAGCACCAAGCCAATTAAACTTGATAAAAATCACATTGCATATCCTCACCACTGACACTATGTTTATTCTAGCCAGCTGCCCATATCAGGGAAAAACATTAACCATTTGCCATTTCCAGTGAAGTCTGTTGAAAAGATGCCACTTCTAACAAATAAAATGGTTCAGCAATTTCCTGCAGTTTAATTAGTTTTTCCCATCTTATCATTGCACTGTGGTCAAATCACTCCCTTCTGTGCGTGAGCTAGTTGCTCTCCTGAATTTTCCTGGTTTCTATTTTGCTAAGCTCAGTGCTCATCAAAGTTTCAGAGTTCATTCTTCTGGGGATGGATGTAGGAGACTGTTTTCTTCAAAGTGAATGATTAACTAGGAGACTTGAGGTAAGTGGGTAAACACAGGCTGTTCCATGTTCACAGTGATAGTGTGAGTATGCAAGAGTTTGTAAATAACCGTCTCGACTTCACTACACCTTGTTCCCATTCCAACCTTACTCCTTCTGAATGCTGTGCTCTCCACTCGCTCTGCACTAATCCTAACCTTCCTATAAAACCCGCCGATAAGGAGGGTGCTGTTGTAGTCTGGCGTACTGACCTCTACCTTGCCGAGGCACAGAGACAACTCGTGGATACCTCCTCTTATTTACCCCTCGATCGTGACCCCACTAAGGAGCACCAGGCCATTGTCTCCCACACCATCACCGACTTTATCCGCTCAGGGATCTCCCATCCACTGCTACCAACCTTATAGTTTCCACACCCTGCACTTCCCATTTCTACCTCCTACCCAAGTTCCACAAACCTACCTGTCCTGGCAGACCTATTGTCTCAGCTTGCTCCTGCCGCACCGAACTCATTTCTGCATACCTCGACACTGTTTTATCCCCCCTTGTTCAATCCCTTCCTACCTATGTTCGTGAAACTTCTCACGCTCTTAAACTTTTCAATGATTTTAAGTTCCCTGGCCCCCACCGCTTTATTTTCACCTTGGATGTCCAGTCCCTATATACTTCCATCCTCCATCAGGAAGGTCTCAAAGCTTTTCGCTTCTTCTTGGATTCCAGACCTAACCAGTTCCCCTCTACCACCACTCTGCTCCGTCTAGCGGAATTAGTCCTTACTCTTAATAATTTCTCCTTTGGCTCCTCCCACTTCCTCCAAACTAAAGGTGTAGCCATTGGCACCTGTATGGGTTCCAGCAATGCCTGCCTTTTTGTTGGCTTTGTGGAACAATCTATGTCCCAAACCTATTCTGGTATCTGTCCCCGACTTTTCCTTCGCTACATCGACAACTGCATTGGCGCTGCTTCCTGCACGCATGCTGAGCTCGTTGACTTCATTAACTTTGCCTCCAACTTTCACCCTGCCCTCAAGTTTACCTGGTCCATTTCTAACACCTCCCTCCCCTTTCTAGATCTTTCTGTCTCTACCTCTGGAGACAGCTTATCTACTGATGTCTACTATAAACCTACTGACTCTCACAGCTATCTGGACTATTCCTCTTCTCACCCTGTCTCCTGCAAAAATGCCATCCCCTTCTTGCAATTCCTCCATCTCCGCTGCATCTGCTCTCAGGATGAGGCTTTTCATTCCAGGACGAGGGAGATGTCTTCCTTTTTTAAAGAAAGGGGCTTCCCTTCCTCCACCATCTCTGCTCTCAAATGCATCTCCCCCATTTCATGCACATCTGTTCTAACTCCATCCTCCCGCCATCCCACTAGGAATAGGGTTCCCCTTGTCCTCACCTATCACCCCACCAGCCTCCGGGTCCAACATATTATTCTCCGTAACTTCTGCCACCTCCAACGGGATCCCACCAGTAAACAGATCTCTCCCCCCCCCCCCGCTTTCCGCAGGGATCAGTCCCTACGTGACTCCCTTGTCCATTCGTCCCCCCATCCCTCCCCACCGATCTCCCTCCTGGCAGTTATCCTTGTAAGCGGAACAAGTGTTACACATGCCCTTACACTTCCTCCCTTATCACCATTCAGGGCCCCAGACAGTCCTTCCAGGTGAGGAGACACTTCACCTGTGAGTCTGCTGGGCTGATATACTGCATCCGGTGCTCCCGATATGGCCTTCTATATATTGGCGAGACCCGACGCAGACTGGGAAACCTTGTCACTGAACACCTACGCTCTGTCCGCCAGAGAAAGCAGGATCTCCCAGTCGCCACGCATTTTAATTTCATGTCCCATTCCCATTCTGAGATGTCTATCCTCGGCCTCCTCTACTGTAAAGATGAAACCACTTGGGTTGGAGGAACAACACCTTATATTCCATCTGCATAGCCTCCAACCTGATGGCATGAACATCGACTTCTCAAACTTCCGCTAATGCCCCACCTCCCCCTCGTACCCCATCCGTTATTTATTTCTATACACACATTCTTTCTCTCACTCTCCTTTTTCTCCCTCTGTCCCTCTCACTATAACTCTTGCCCATCCTCTGGGTTTTTCCCCCCTCCCCCTTTTCTTTCTCCCTGGGCCTCCTGTCCCATAATCCTCTCATATCCCTTTTGCCAATCAACTGTCCAGCTCTTGGCTCCATCCCTCCCCCTCCTGTCTTTTCCTATCATTTTGGATCTCCCCCTCCCCCTCCCACTTTCAAATCTCTTACTAGCTTTCAGTTCTTCTTTCAGTTAGTCCTGACAGAGGGTCTTGGCCCAAAACGTCGACTGTACCTCTTCCTATAGATGCTGCCTGACCTGCTGCGTTCACCAGCAACTTTCATGTGTGTGGTTTGTAAATAAGAGTGTGTTTGAGATTGACAGTGTCAGCATATATTTGAGTGTGGGAGTGTTTGAATGAGAAGGTAAAAGAATGTGTGAGAAAGTGTGTTATTGTATGTGCATTCACATGTGTTTGTGTGAATGTCTGTGTGTTAGCGGGAGTCCATAAGAGGGTTTAATCATTGGTGTGAATGAAAAAGTGAGAGACTCTGAGTGTTTACTTAGAGGGTATGTAAAGAGATTGCATGAGAATGTGTTGGATAATTTGTGGGTGTGAGTGAATTAAAGAATACTTGAGAGTGCATGAGTGTGTAACTGTGAGTGCGAATAAGAAGGTTAGTAAATGAGTGAATTTAGAAAAGAATCAGTTTAAAAATGAGAGCACATGGGTGAGAATGAGCGAGTGTGTAGATGAGAATGTGTGAATTAAACTGTGTGTGAATGAGAAAGTAAGCAGAGAATGTGTGAGAGTGAGGGCATGAATGATAGTGAGTGAGAAAAAATATGGGTAAGAAGACAATAATGTGTGTCAGAGAGTGCAAATGATTGTGTAAGAGTAATATTGAATCAGAATGTGTGCAAGTACAGAGGTCTGCAAGTGAAAGTGTATGATCAAATGTCTATGTGTCAGTGCATTGTGTGTGACAGTGAGACCATGTGAGACTCTTAAATGTTTCTCTTCTATGCTAGAGAATTCTTGATCTATCTGGTCACGGCTCTTGATTTTTATTTCTTCAACTGCAGTACATTTTTGTCTATAACTGTAACACTATATTCCTACATTCTGTTTTTTTTTAAACTATCTCATATTTATGTTTGGAGTGATCTGCCTAGATGTCACACAAGCAAAGCATATTTAATCTCTTCAGTTCTGAACTATTATAATAAATTCTTGCTCTAGTTCTTTCTTCTGGTATTCTGAATGATCCTGATGACTCTCTGTCAAAACCCTGTTGAACTACAAGGAAAAAGATATGCACTACAAATGAATGGGCCAGCAGACACTGGAAAGGTGTAGAAAGTGCTTGAGCATTTTGCTTAAATATACAGACTGACAGGTTTGTGATTGATGGATGTATGTAGTTTGCATGAAGTTGCAACATAGTCTATATCACCATAAGAATATGAAGCATAAATTTCATCTGAAAAGAATTCCTTTTTTTTTAACTCCTTGTGAGGATTTGCTCAGTAGTCAGATCACAGTGAATGATCACCTGATGTACCCAACTATTGAGATACTCACTGCATTTCCTTCCCTATTTCAAGAAAAGGAGGAATATGTACCCTCACTCCAGGCCATGATTATTTTGTTATTGTCTTGATTTACGGGACAGACAGGAGGAGATTCCCAGATGGTATGCTACCTCCCAAGTGTCAGGGACAGGCCACCTTGGATCAAAGCCCTAAAGTTCTTAAAAAGGGGGTTGTGGCCCACATCACTACCAATGATGTTAGTAGGAAGGATGACAAGATACAGGTGAAATCAGGGAGTTAGGAGAAAGTTAAAGGACAGGACCTACAAGGGTGGTGACTAAATTAGATTCAACTTTATTGTCATTATGCCGAGTACAGATACAAAGCCAATGAAATGCAGTTAGCATCTGACCAGAAATGCAAAGAATAGTGTTACTTACAAAATAACTGTGAATTTAAAAAAGTGCTACAACACACAAATATAAAAGTACTGAGACAGTACAATACAGATGCAATACTGCTTAATGCTGTGATGAGAGGTTCAGCAGGGTCACAGCCTCACGGAAGAAGCTCTTTGTGTGCCTGCTGGTATGGGAGCGGAGGCTCCTGTACCGCCTACCGGATGGGAGGAGAGTAAAATGTCCATGGCTGGGGTGAGATGCATCCCTGATAATGTTTTTTGCCCTACCCAGGCAGCATTTATGGTAGATGTTCTCAATGGTGGGCAATTGGGTGCCGATAATCCGCTGAGCAGTTTTCACCATGCTACCCATGCGACGTCTAGTGAGGCCTGAGGTAGGAAGATAATAGGAAATGTATCATGTGGCTAAGGAGGTGGTGCAGAAGGAATTTTTGCTTCAATACCTCAGATTTTAGGATCACTGGGCTCTCTTCCAAGGAAGGTAAGAATTGTACTAATGGGGCAGTTTGTACCAGAATCAATATCCTTGTAGGGAGGTTTGTTAGTTCTGTACTGGGGGTTTAAACTGGAGCTGCAAGAAGAACCAGAGTTCTTGCTAGAGCGGATAGTGGAGTTGTTGTGTCATGGTCTGGTCCGTGACGTCCGCATTCCGGTTCACGGTCCGGTCCGTGGATTCAGGACTCCGGGTCTTCCAGCTATCCCTTGTTTGAGTTAATCATTGGCACCTGATTCCCATCTTTGGGCTTGCAATATAAGTAACTTTGGGAGTGAGTGTGGGCTGCTGGTTTGTCTTGTCAGTCTCTCTGGGAGCAACCTGCTGATGAAACCATTTGTGATCTCTAGGCCTGGTTGGAGGACCACTGCTTCATGGAGCCCTGTTGCCACTTGTAGGAGTGGTCTTTGTGGTATGGATTTGGCTGTTTCCTGGGCCAGATGAGTGGCTGCTAGCCACTCTGAGCTAGGTAGTGATCTGGCTGTTTCTGTAGCCAGCTGAGGTTGCTGGCTGAACTGAGACTTGGAGCTACCCCAGAGCAGAGATGGAACTGTCTGTTGTTCTTTGGTGGGTGTCTCTTCTTGTCCTTGCCTCTGTGGGGTAAGTCAGGCCATCTTGTTGTTGTCCTGTGGGGGTCATGTCATATCTTGTCTTGTCTTGTCTTTGCCTCTGTGGGATAAGTCAGGCTGTCTTGCTATTACCCAACAGATAGACCTGTCCCACCTTGGTGTGGAGAAGTTGAGTCCTGGCTTGTCTTAGGATAAGTCCTGGCTCTATGTCTATGTTCTGTGTTGTCTCATGTTAGTGTTGTGTTAAAGATGAGTCCTGGCTTGTCGAAGGATAAGTTCTGGCTCTATGTTGATGTTTAGTTCCCAGTCTGTTTCTGAACTCCAGGAACCCAAGCCTTGAGGATGCCGCGGCCAAGCTCCAGGAACCCAAGCCTTGAGGATGCCGCGGCCAAGCTCCAGGAACCCAAGCCTTGAGGATGCCGCGGCCAAGCTCCAGGAACCCAAGCCTTGAGGATGCTGCGGCCAAGCTCCAGGAACCCAAGTCTTGAGGATGCCGCGGCCAAGCTCCAGGAACCCAAGCCTTGAGGATGCCGCGGCCAAGCTCCAGGAACCCAAGCCTTGAGGATGCCGCGGCCAAGCTCCAGGAACCCAAGCCTTGAGGATGCCGCGGCCAAGCTCCAGGAACCCAAGCCTTGAGGATGCCGCGGCCAAGCTCCAGGAACCCAAGCCTTGAGGATGCCGCGGCCAAGCTCCAGGAACCCAAGCCTTGAGGATGCCGCGGCCAAGCTCCAGGAACCCAAGCCTTGAGGATGCCGCGGCCAAGCTCCAGGAACCCAAGCCTTGAGCCAAGTCATGTCCTTGCCTGGTTCTGGGATCTGAGCCCGAGGCAAGACCCAGGTTCTGGGTCCTTGTCCAGTCCTGGGCTCGGAGTCCAAGCCTTGTCTCCTAGTCCATGGTTCCTAGGAGACTAGTCTGCTTTCCCTAGCCCAAGTCTGCGTTCTTGTCCCTGCTCCTTTCCTGAATCCTGTCACATCTCTACTCTAGTTAAGTCC
The DNA here is from genome assembly GCF_963921235.1 of Mobula hypostoma. NCBI lineage: Eukaryota > Metazoa > Chordata > Chondrichthyes > Myliobatiformes > Myliobatidae > Mobula > Mobula hypostoma. Next base: position 80,195,903 of record NC_086100.1, on the reverse strand, counting down.
TGTTCCTTGTACTTCAGTGTCTGTGTCTTGCATTTGGGTTTGTTTCCAGCACCCCCTGTGTCAGGTTGTGGGCAAAGCAGATGCCAAAGATGGGAGCTGAAAGGTTGACCATGCTGAGAAGAAAATTTGAAGTTGCATCTATTTCAATGCAAAGAGTATTGTAGGAAAGGAGGATCAGCAAATGGAATTACGATACTGTAACCATTGAAGGAGGGACATGATTGCCAGCTTAATGTTCTGGGATTTTATTGTTTATGACAATGATAGTGTTACAAGAGACACCCAACAGTGCCATTTCCAGGGTTTAGATGTGCCATCTCCAGAATATGGATAGTTGGCAGGATCTTTTAAGGGCTTAGGTCTGTCCCACTAGTTGGCAATCATGTTTTGGGCATCAAGAACAGAGCAGCTTCAATGCTCAATCTTAATCCCAACTAGTGCATATTGTCTAGCATTTTGATTTGTGCTCAGTTCTTGATCCAGTTTTATTCTCCAGCATCTGGGTCCAAACTATCCTCATCAAGGACTCCTGTCACAGTATGACTGAGCCAGTATGGACCCAGTGGTCTATCAGAGTCTTTTGTCTGTGACCAACCACAGCATGAAGATTTCCAGACAGAGCCTGGAGATGCACAAAGTACAGGTAGCCATTTGTCAAGTTTTACAAGGAGGAAGCCAGAGCTGTTTGGGAGAGCCAGTTGATCGCTCTGCAGAGCAGTACATCTCCCAACCCTGGGGAGTTTTGACAGTGGCCCAGGCTCTTGCTCATTATCGTTTGAACTCCAGCTGTCCCAGTTCCATTCAGAGTGCAGAAAGATGGCCTTCATTATCTCTCTTCTGACTGTAAGAGCCTTGGCCAGGGCCTCCATGCATTGGGAATGAAGGTCAGAAGTTTGCTTATATTTGGAAGAATTCATGGGTACCATGAGAAGGTGTTTCAACAGTCCACTGGAGCCAGTCAATCCTTGGACTGTTTGATGAAGATTCAATAGGCTGGACAGTCTACAGCTGACTGCTATTGAGTTTCAGACTTTGGCCTGAGAGAGAGGCTGGAGCAGGGAGGCCTTGGTCACTCTATACAGCCACAGACACTGAGGCAAACTAAAGGATGCCCTTGTCTTGGGAGAGCCAGCAGAGTACTTAGATTCATTCGTTTTGATAATCGTCTGGCAGAGTGTAAGTGGGACTACATCGAAGTCAAGAAGACTAGCCTGAGCCTGGACTCAATGCATGTAGTTCCACCCCGGATCTCGACCATGACTTGCCTGTCCCCTGTTTCGGACCCTGTCGAATCCACGTAGATCAGCAGTATCAGAGTCTCTGCCAATCAGAGATCCCAGCATTGGAGTCAAAGCTGCTATTACTGCAGGGAGACAGGTCACCTGAGACCAAATGCCTGAGGCTGCAGCTGTCAGGAGAACAGCAAAGACCATCCAGTGTTAGGACTGACAGTAGCAGCCACTACTCCCAATTCCATGGATTCTGGTTTCTTGCTGAAGGCAGAGATCACCTGGAGTAAGAACCAAATGAAGGTGAGGGCTTCTGTGGACTCTAGGCAGCAGGTAATTTTCTGGACTTGGGAACTGCCCATCACCTCGACATACTGCTGCGAGAGGTGAGGTAGTCCCTCCCCACAACAGCCTTGGATGGCCACCCACTAGGTTCCCGGCAGATCCAGTAATAGACTATGGTTTTGCAGTTGAGGATAGGGGATGATGTGGAAGACATTAGTTTCTACAGCATTGATTCTCCACTCATACCTCTGATCCTCGGGTACCCTTGGTTATACCAGCAAAACCCAACTGTGGACTGGAGAGAGGGAGAATTATTGCTTGGTCCAGTCATTGTAAGAGGGTATGGTTATGGCATGGTGGTCTGACCTTCAGACTCTCCCGAGACCAACAAGGAGGAGGCTTTCAGTGCAAGGTAACCTAAAATGTTCTGGAAACCTAGTCCTGTCCTCAAGGGCAGTCAAGCCAGTCCTGGCCAATGGGACTGTGTGTGCCCTGACCCTGTTTAGTGTATGCATTATTGGGTCCAAACTATCCTTGTCAAGGACTCTCATCACAGACTGGGGGGGGGGTGGGGGTGGGAAAGGAGATATTAAAGGGGGAGGGATGACATTACTCACTGGGGAAGATGTCATGGCAGTGCTCAGACAGGACATTCTGGAGGGTGTCTACTGAAGCTATATGGGTTGAGCTAAAAGGATGACCATTTTAATGAGATCATACTATAGACTTCCCAACAGTGAGCAGGATTTAGAGGAGCAATTTTGTAGAGAGATGGCAGAAATTTACAAGGAAAATAAGTTTGTGGTTTTAACTTTCCATGACTGGGACTCCCATACTGTAAAAGGACTGGCTGGGGTAGAGTTTATTAAATGTGTTCAGGAAAGTTTCCTTAATCAATATAGAGGTCCCAACTAGAGTGATACTGGATCTCCAATTATGGAATGAGACAGGACAGGAGACAGAAGTGTGTGTAGGAAAACATTTTGAATCTAGCAATCATAATTCCATTAGTTTGAAAATAATTCTGGAGAAGGATAGGACTGGTCTTTGTTTTGAGATTCTCAATTAAGGAAGGTCAATTTTGATTGCATCAGAAGGGATTTGTCAGGTGTGGATCGGGAAGATTTCTGTTAAAGGGATGATTGGTAATTCAGAAAGCTTCAAAAGTGAAATATCGAGAGTACAAAGTTTGTATGTTACTGTCAGAATAAAAGGCCAGGCTAACAGCCTTTTTTTCCAAGGGATATTGAGGAGCTTTTTAAGAAGGAAGAGTTTCATATCAGCTAGAGGTAATTAGGATCAAATAAGGCACATGAGGTGTCGAAGAAATGCAAGAGAATACTTAAGAGGGAAATCTGGAAGGCTAAAACAAGGCATTAAATTGCTCTAGCAAATAAGGAGGAGAATCCCAAGGACATCCACAGATATATTAAGAACACAAGGATAGCGAGGGACAAGGCTGGTCCACTTGAAAGTCAGTGTGGTTCTGTGTATGGAGCTGAAAGAGATGGGGAAGATATTAAATGAATTTTTTTTTGCATCTTGCTCAGGAGATGGACATAAATCTATTGAAATGAGATAAAAAGTAGTAAGGTCATGAACTATATATACAGAAGAGAAGATGCTTGCTGTCTTGAGGGAAATTAGGGTGGATGATTCTCAGGTTCCAACATGGTGTCCTGTTGTCCCTTATGGGGATCATGGCATATAGGTATTTAAAACAACCTTAAGGGTATCCTGGTGGATAGCTAATGCTGTTACATTATTCAAGAAAGGCTCTAAGAATAAACTGGGAAATCACAGGCCAGTGAGCCCATTACCAGTAGTAGTAAATTATTGGAAGGTAGTTTAAGGGAAAGGAAATATAAATATCTGCATAGAAAAGGCCTGATTAAGGACAGTCAACATATCTTTGTGCATGGTATGTTGTGTCTAACCAATCTTGCAGTTTCTTGATGAGGTTACCAGGAAAGCTGATGAAGGAAGGGCAGTGGACATTGTTTACATGGACTTTAGCAATGCCTTTGACAAAGTCTCACGTGGTCAGTGCCAGAGAGCGGTAGTTGATGTTGCCTCTCTGACTGGACACCAGTGACCAGTGATTTGCCACAGGAATCAGTGCTGGGTCCATTGGTGGTTGTCATCAATATTAATAATTTCAATGATGTGGTAAACTGGATCAGCAAATTAGTGGATGATACCAAGATTGGGGGTATAGTGGAGAAGGAGGAAGGCTATCAAAGCTTGCAAAAGGATTTGGATCAGCTGGAAAATGGGCTGAAAAACAGCAGATGGAATTTAATGCAGACAAGTTTCAGGTGTTGGACTTTGAGGACCAACCAGGGTAGGCCTTAGACAGGGTAGGGCACTAAGGATTGCGGTAGAAAAAAAGTGATCTGGGAATATAGATTGATAACTCCTTGAAAGTGGCATTACAGGTGGAGAGTGTTGTAAAGAGAGCTATAGGCACATTGGCCTTTACAAATCAAAGTATTGGGTACTGGAGTTGGGAGGTTATGTTGAAATTGTATAAGACATTGGTGAAGTCAAATTTGGAGTACTGTGTGTAATTCTGTTCACCTACCTAAAGAAAAGATTGAAACTATAAAGAAAATTTACTAACAATTTGCCAGGACTTGAGGACATGAGTTATAGGAGAAGGTTGAACAGAAAGGGTCATTATTCTCTGGAACATATGAGAACGAAGAGATTTGATAGATGAGTTATATAGCTTTTGTTACATGCACGTGCAGTTAAACTCTTTGAGTGATTATGCAGAAAGTTTGAAGTTAATAACTCATCTCCTTCTACCTTGGGCCACAAACTTATCAATCACCCCTGCTGCAGACCACTTTCTTGAGGTCCAAGATGCCGACTTCTACAAAGAAGGGATCCGTATGCTCCACAACTGCTGGACTAAGTGTGTAAATGTAGGAGGGGACTATGTTGGAAAAATAAATATGCTAGATTTTCTAAAGTTAACTTCTATTTTAGGCCACAAACTTATCAATCACCCCTGATAGTTGCGTTGTTCACAAATTTATAGATCACACTTGAGCTGTGTCAAGCCATACAATTGTGAATTGGAGAGAGTTGCGCAGTGCTAAAGACGCATCCTTGACGTGTGCCAGTGTTGACAGTCAGCGAGGAGATGTTATTTCCGATCTGCACAGACTGTGTTCTCCCAGTAAGGAAGTCAAGATCCAATTGCAGAAGGAAGTACAGAGCCCAGGTTTTGGAGCTTTTAATTAGAACTGAGGGTATGATTGTGTTAACACTGAGCTGTAGTCAATAAACAGCAGCCTGACATAGGTACTATTGTCTGGGTGATCCAAGGCCAAGTGGAAAGTCAGTGAGATTGCATCCTCTGTAGACCTAATGGTGATAGGCAAATTGCAGCAGGTCCTTGTTTAAGCAGGATTTGATTCTAGTCATGACCAACCCCTCAAAGCACATCACAGTAGATGTGAGTGCCACTAGATGATTATCATTGATGTTAGGTTTTGTTTTATATGAAGTAATGGCCTGCAAACCCTGCCAGAGCTGACATGTATCTGGTTTCATCCCTGATTTTACACCCTTAAAATAGCCTTCCATAGGACGCTATGTATGTTTCTGGATCATTGGTCTTGAATGCCACAAATCCAACCCTCAGCAGACTACAAATCTCCTGGTTCATCCATGGCATTTTGTTTGGGTATGTTCAGTATGTGGCACACACTTATCCACACAGGTCCTGATGAAGTTGGTGACATAAATAAAGGCATTAGTTAGTCTCGCGAGACCATGGATCTGTGCCTGGAAAGTCTTCACTCTCCAGGGCGCAGGCCTGGGCAAGGTTGTGTGGAAGACCAGCAGTTGCCCATGCTGCAAGTCTCCCCTCTCCACAACACCAATGTTGTCCAAAGGAAGGGCATCAGGACCCATACAGCTTGGCACCAGAGTTGTCGCAGAGCAATGTGTGATTAAATGCCTTGCTCTAGGACACAACACGTTCCCTCGGGTGGGGCTCGAACTCACGACCCTCAGGTAGCTTGTCCAATGCCTTAACCACTTGGCCACGTGCCAACTGTGGCATATTCATTCTGACTCAAAGATAAATCCTTAAATATTGTCCCGTCCACTGACTCAAAGTAGCTCTGTAAACTCTCCTCCACCTCCCTTGACCAAATTGTCTAGGTCTTTGCTACTGGTGCTGCAGTCTTTAGTCTCTCCTATCTGCTGGGAGTACAAGTAATCAGGTGATCAGACTTTCCAAAGTGAGGGCATGGGATGGTACACTAAGTGTTCTAGATGGTGGTATACCAGTGGTCAAGTGGGTTGTCTCCTCTGCTTCCGTAGGCGATGGGTTGGTGGTAGTTGTTCAGAGTTATTCAAGCTGGCCTGGTTGAAATATATTGCAATGATAGGGAAAGCATCAGGGTGCACAGTTTCATGTCTGTTAATTATGCTGTTCAGGTCTCCCAGTGCCTTTGTGACACTGAACTGAGGTGGAATGTACACCGCCACTAGGATGATGGCAGAAATCTCCCTTGGTAGATAAAATGGACGACACTTGGATGTTTCTGTTTGGTTGAGTAAGACTGACAGAATGCTTCATTTGTGCATCACGATGGGTTAATCATAAAGTATACTCACCTCCTCTGCTTTTTAAAGACTGAGCTGTCACGTCATGGCAGGGGATGGTGAAGCCATTGGGCTGCAGTGTTGTGTCCTAAATTATGGGTGTTAGCCATGTTTCCATGAAGCAGAGTACACAGTAGTCCCTTGTGTCTTTCTGAGATGGCAATCTTGCTCTGAGGTCTTCAACTTTATTTTCCAGAGACTATATTCACCAGCAGGATAATTGGAAGAGGAATTCTGAAGACTCTGCACTTCGATTGTACCCCTGTAGGTGGGCACATTTTCCCATTCCTGTTTTAAAGGGGAACTGCACTCGTGACCTGATTTATAATAGTTCCTTGAACTTGCACTCAATGTCACTATTTGTACAACTCAAGAACCCATGTACTTTTTAATTTTCTCAACCTGTCTGCAACCTGTAAAGATTTATGCACATGCAGTATAATGTACCAGCAGAGTCTTCAGGAAAGATGCTTTTCAAAACTGGAACTGGAATCAGTTTATCATTAGCTCATGAACTGAGGTACAGTGAAAAGCTTGCCTTGCATGCCGTTCAGACAGATCAATTCATCACAGTGCACTGAGGTAGTACAAGAGAATATCTGGGGTGGGTGGAGTCCTTCACTATGCTGGCAGCTTTACTGAAGCATTGAGAAGTATAGACAGAGTTGATGGAGGGGCAATTGATTTCCTTGATGTGCTAAACTGGATTCACAACTCTGCAGCATCTTCCAGTCATGGGCAGAGCAGTTGCCATACCAAGCTATAATGATTTTGGGTAGGATATTTTTATGCAAATACAATCACAATGAAGACATAGAATTGTACAGCATGATACTGTCATAGTCTGGTCTGTGAATTCTGCATTCCGGTTCAGTCTGGTCCATCGATCCTTATTCCAGGCTTTCTGGTTTTCCCTTGTCCTGTGTGTGCCTTAAATGAGGCACATGATTCTCATCTTGGGCTGGCTACATAAACAGCTCCTGGGTTCAGCTTCAGTTGCTGGACTGTTCTGCACCTTCTGCCTGAAGACTTGCCTGCAACCTCTACCTGAAGTCTTGGCCTGAAGACTTGCCTACAACCTCGCCTGCATCCTTGCCTGTATCGCTGTCAAGTTCCACTGCAGGAGCAAACTGGAGCCTTGCTGTGTCTAGACAAGGAACTGTCTATTGTTTGGAACTGTCTGTGTCCACGCCTTCGCTAGATAGGTCCGGCCGTTTGCCGCTACCTTGTGTTGGGAACTGTCTGTGTCCACGCCTTCACTAGGTAGGTCCGGGCATTTGCCGCTACCTTGTGTTGGGAACTGTCTCTCCGTGTTCTGTGTAAGAATCCCACCCCTACATCCTGCTCCATAGGAGGGGTCCTGACTCTGTGTAGAGCCCTGGTCCCAAGTGCTGCTCCCAAGGCCAAGCCTCTGTGTTCTGCGTTCCTGTCTCCCTCGACCAAGGCTCTGTTCCTGTCTCCCTCAGCCAAGTCAAGGCTTTGTGTTCTCATCCTGTCCATGTGTTTCATCCTGTGCTGGAGTTCCCTCGTCTTGCCCAGGAGTGTCTCGCTCTGTCCTGTAGCCTTGCCTAGTCCTGTCTCCCAAGACCACGTCATGTCTTTGCCTAGTTCCAGAGTCTGAGCCTGAGTCAAGACCCAAGTTCTGGGTCCTTGTCCAGTCTCGTCATGTCCTCGCCTCGAGCAACCCAAGCCATGTCATGTCCTCACCTAGTTGCAGGGCCTGAGTCAAGACCCAGGTTCTGGGTCCTTGTCCAGTCTCTGGCTCGGAGTCCATGCCCAGGCTCCTAGTTCCCAGTTCCTTGTCCTGCTTGCCTAGCCCATGTCCTAACCCAGGCCCTGCATCCTAGTCTCATCCAGGGCCTCTGTCAATGTCCAGTGTCCTTTCTTCCCCACTTCCCTTGCTTTCTTGATACTGAGTCCTGTTCCTAGTACTTCAAAATATCTGTGTCCTGCTCCCAGCACCCCCATTATGACAGATACAGGCCGTTCAGACAAACCAGTCCATTCTGACCCTTGTGCCCATTCAACTCGACCCAGTTTCCTGCATTTGGCTCATTCCTAAAACTTTCACACCTCATGAACCTATCCAACTGCTTTTTATTTCATACCATCATACCTCACCCAGAAAACTCAGACAAGATGGCTCCAGTGAACAATGACTCCTTGGACAACATCTTCCAGACAGCAAATCTTCCCAATTATTTCACTTTTTCTACACCACCTGCTTATTCGGTGGTGTTTGGACAGGGATTGGCAGTCCCTCTTTATGGAAGGACTGAGTTTGTGTGCTGCTCTCCTCACATGCAGATGAAAAGTCCTTTCCCATGTTCTTAGATTTATGGAGATTATTGGACTGCACTTTATATTGAGTTCCTTCAGTTTTTCAGTGTTTTCTGATTGAGGGTGATTGGCTGGTGGGTGATCTGTTAATTTTAAGTGTGTGGGGTGTTACTGTCATTGCTCTTTGTGAGTGAGGGGTCAAGAATTGTTGGGTATGGGAGTCATTGATAGTTATTGTGGCTGTTTTTTTTGCTGTAAGGGTGGATTTTGGGGTCTGAGTTTTGTTTCTTTTTCGTGCTGGTTGGGGTGGAGTTGGTGTCTTTTCTTTCATCAACAGCCAGAGTTGTTCTGTACTGAATCTCTATCTGGAGTAGAGAATTATCAGAGTTGTATTGTTAATGCATACTTTGACAATAAAATGAACTTTTGAACCTTTTGAATCTTTATCTCCATTTCCTCTGGCATTTCATTCTGGATAATCACCACTCTCTGCAAGAAAGAATTGCTCATTGGGCCTCTTTCAAATCTTTCCCCTCTAACTTTAAACCTATGCCTCTGAGTTTTAGACTCCCTGACCCTGGGGAAAAGACTGCTAATAGTCACCTTATCTATGCCATTTATCATTGTAAACACTTCTATAAAGTTGCCCCTCATTCTTCTATTCCAAGGAATAAATACTTGGGCTGGACAACTTCTCCCTATGACATCAGGCCTTTTAGTCCTACCAGAATACTTGTAAATCTCTCTGCACTCTTTCCAGTTTAACAATGCCTTTCCTATATTAGGATGATTATGCAGAATTCAAAAAAGTTCAGCCTCACTAATGACCAATACAACTACAAAATAGTCCAAATTTATTTTCTGAGTTTTTTCACCACCTTGTCTACCTGTGATGTTACTTTCAACAAATGATACACTTGTACTTCCAGACACAAGAGATCTTGCAGATGCTGAAAATCCAGTCAACACACACAAGATGCTGGAGGAAGTCAGCATCTATAGAAGTTCATAAACAGTTAATGTTTTGGGTTGAGACCCTTGATCAGGACTTGTATTCCAAGGTCCACAAAGTAAGCCCTAAAAGATAAAAACTTATCTTTTTCCTTTGCTTCTGGATCAAGGCATGGGATAAAGGTTGGCACTGATTGCTTATCCTTTGCTGCTCTTGAGAATGTGGTAGCAGACTTCTTAAACCAGTGTGCTGAAACTGTATTTAAAGAACAAGATTAGAAATTTAAATGTAATAACCTAGCAATAAATAAGAAATGACCCCATATATCCTGGCTGAGATTGTGTGATTTGGGAAATAGGAGCAAAAGCATTCCTCTGCATCTTGTGGAGATTAAGGGATGGCAGTTTAGGCTGAGAAGATTTGATGAGTTGTGTCAGGTCATTTATGGGAGGTGCACCTCATAGTCACTTGTGGCTTCCAGTGAATTCCTTTGCCTTGGATAGTACTGAGGTTGAGTGTTGCGAGAACTTAGCTAAATCCAGCAATTGGAGAACATTCCACTGTACTGCTGACTTGTGCCCTTTAGATAGTTGAAAGTTTGAGAGAGTTGGAGGTGAATTACTTCAGGATATTTACCTTCTGACTATTACAGCTCCAGTGTACCTGTGCTTGTTCCTGTTAATGGTCACTTCAACATTTTGATTTTGTTTTTATTTCATTTAGAGATTCTGCATGGAAGTGGCCCTTTCAACCCAGTGAGCTATGTCCCCCAACAACCCTCTTATTTAACCCCAGCCTAATCACAAGAGAATTTACAATGATCAATTAACCTACTAATTTGGAGGAAACAGGAGCACCCGGAGGAAACCCACGTGGTCATGGAGAGAATGTACAAACTCCTTACTGTTGGCACTGGGAATGGACTCTGGACTCCAGACTCCGATGCCCCGTGCTGTGTTAGTGCTGCATTAACAGCTACATTCCTGTAGTGCCCTAATATGGTAATGGATGGAGCTAAGATAGCACCAATTGGTTGCCTCTTCAAGCTCATCTGCAGAAACAGCTTAAATTCCTCTCTTTAATGTCTTTTTTTTCCCTTTTCATGTTGGTTGAGTTTCTATCAAGGTCTTGTTCTACAGAGGCATTCAAACTACGTTTCTTTTATGGTGGAGGGGTTGGCTGGAGCTTGTGGGCCAGCTGTTTGGCAGAATGTAACACCGTAACAGCAACTGTCATTCGCCACTCTCCACTTCTGCTGTGAATGACTGATATATCTCTGTTGCTTGTTAGTGAGAGAGGGCCTGTGGCATGTCAAACTGTTCGGTAATTACAGGTTTCCCCCGCCATCCGAAGGTAGAGTGTTCCTATGAAGTGGTTCGTAAGCCGAAATGTTGTAAAGTGAAGAAGCAATTACCATTTATTTATATGGGGAAATTTTGAGTGTTCGCAGACCCAAAAATAACCTACCAAATAACACACAGAACCTAAAATAACAGTAACATATAGTTAAAGCAGGAATTATATGATAAATACACAGCCTATATAAAGTAGAAATACTTTTCCACAATCATTACTGAACTGTTCTCTGTAGTGAAAATCTTACGCAAGCGCTGACAGCAGAAACCCAGCGCAAGCGCTCTCCAGTAACCTTTAAGCTATGAAGCTGCCAAATCATACCAAACAACACGGAAAAGTACACAGCTGCTATAAAGTAGAAATAATGTATGTACAGTGTAGTATCACTTACTGGAATCGGGAAGACAGCGCCGAGCACACTGATGATGGTGTGTTAGACTGAGTCGGAGTTTGGGTGGTGTAGTGGCCCCCACCCTCCAGGCACCAACTGATACCGATCCGCGAAGCACACAGGGGTCCAGCGGTAGCCGGGAGGCACACGGCACATCTTTAAGAAAAAAGCCGAAATAAACATGCTAATTAATTAGGTGCTGCCCGACACGTAATTGTCAGCCCAGATCACAGACGATGCAATCGGAAATCGGCACTGATCAGGACTGACAATTACGTATCAGGGGGCACCTAATTAATTAGCATGTTTATTTTGAGTTTTTTCTTAGAGATGTGCTGTGTGCCTCCCGGCTACTGCTGCATTCTCTGCAAATCGGTACAGTATCTGTCCGCGGCCTGGGTGTTGGGGTGGTGGGACACTGGTGTGTCATCTCATCGTCTGTTTCCATTAGAGCAGTCAACTCATCTTCTCCTATGACTGGCCACCTCGATGTCGAAGGTAGAGGTTCGTCGTCTGCTGTGGCTGACGTGGAAGGCTTGCTTGACTGCTGAGCCTTGTGCATTTTTCTATCATACAGTTCTTTGTAAGGACTCAACCTATCTTGCAAATATCCCCTAAACCTACGTACCCTTTCAAAATTAAAGTCATACTTTATCATTGCTGCGAAAATCTCACGCGGTTGCTTCACGTTCATTTTGCTAATGAATTTAGTTTTGATTGTTATCCTTTCTTCTTCCAACTGCATCAGCTCGTCATCTATCAGTTCTTGGTCATGCAATGCCAAAACCTCTTCAACATCATCCTCGTCAACTTCCACGAGCCAAACTCACTTTGTCCTTGCTTCGTTCAGCACGATCGAAACGCTTAATTATGTCTCGTTTTATGCTAAGTGTAACACCCTCACAAGCTCTTTTAGGCTTTTCCGACACCATAGAATTCATCTTGCAAACCACTACTCACAGGCATGTATTTAAGCGATGTCATTCCGAATCCAGGGGAGGAGCGGCTGCTCGGGGTGCGTGCTGCCTTTTGTCGCGCGCTGATTTTTTTTCATATCAGTGAAAACACCTTCTGAAAGCAAAAACAGGGTACTAACGTAGGTCTTTCGTAACAGTGAGGTTTCGTAAAGCGAATGTTTGAAAAGTGGGGGACACCTGTAATAGTTTCTGCTGACTGCAGATCATGTCTCTCTCTGGGTGCTTTTTTGTTGCTTGGTGGGTGGTGGACGCTGTCATGTTTTGGTGAAACGGGCAGAGGGAGGAGGAGGTTGATGTTTGCTGCTGCTTGTGCGGGGAGGGGGCTTTGGGATTCTAAGGTTTGTCTGTCGGTCATACGTTTGGAGTTCTTCTGTTTTTTGTGAATGTCTGCGAAGACTACGTATGCTGTATACATTAACTCATAATAAATGGAGCTATTTGAACCATTTAAACCATTTGAACTTGTTGTAAATTATATTTACTAAAGAAGTGACATGAAATGTTTATCCTGGAACAGAATCAGTTTTCATTTTCCATAGACATTTTGTGCAAATGGGAAAGTGATCATAAATTTAGCCCTCAATACTTTGTTACAGGTGTAGTTATTTACAGTACTGATGTGGTGAGAAATACATGGACACATAACCATGACAACACTGCTTCAAGTCAGGATGGAAATGATTAGGTTTGTTTCCATACCTGCAGACACTACGGACTGAAAGTATTGTCGAGGTTGATGTTGTATTTGTAATTGCTCCTCACCTACTCATTCTGCTGGGAAAACATTCTTAAAACCAATCGGGAAAATGTATTTATTTATTGAGATACAGCACAGAATAGGCCCTTCCAGCCCTACCGGTACATCTTTGGACTGTGGGAAGAAACTGGAGCAACTGGAGGAAACACACACAGTCAAAGGGAGTTTGTACAGACTCTTTACTGGTGGCAGCAGGAACTGAACCCAGATCACCTGTACTGTAAAGTGTTGTGTTAACCACTATGCTACCGTGCTACTTGAGTTAATTTTGAATTATCTTTCTTGTAATTCAGAAAGAGAAAATTTTAAGTAGATTCTGTGGACTGCTTGCTAATCTTGTAATTGTTAAAATATACAGTTGCTTACTGTAAAATAGACAAATATATAATGTATAATATTGCTGCCATCTACTACAGTTCACCACTATCTGTCACACCAATCCTAAAAGATATTCTAGTAATGGATCGTGTGACAAAAGATCAATATACCGTGCTCCCCATATTTATTTTCTTATTCATTCAGATCTGTAGCCTAACTCCATCTACCTTTCCATGAATACCTGGCCAGAGAAGTAAGGAGAGGTGTGAGAGAGAGAGAGAACATATTTTTGCTTTAGCTATTAATCTGAAAAGCCGCCACTGTGGAACCACAGTGAGTAAGATAAACAGAAATTATTTATGAGTCAGAGGCCAATCCAAAAACATTTGCTAAAATGTCTCTGGGTTGAAACCTTAAATTCACTAATTATTTTAGTACGTATGTGCAACCCTCCGTCCCAGATATCCACCAGCATTCACGTGGAAACCGAGAACTTCTGAACATTTTTATTTGTTTGTACATAAATAATACAATGATTGTAATTTGAAAGCAGCCAAATATTTTATTGATTTTTGAAAATTCTGATGAATTTTACAAAAGTCAAGTTTTACCATACACATGGAAAACATTTAGTAACTTAGTTTGTAATTTTTCCCTCAACTTGTCTCCTATATCCCTTTATGTTATTAATATTCCTTATGTGTACATATACCACTACCTCTCTCCTCTTCAAACCTCAGAATACATTCATCTGCCAATGCCAACAAGTTGCTGTTTCTTTATCCTCATTTGTGTAAAAGCTCAATAATCCCATAGCAGCGATGTCAGTCCTTTGGATCAGCATTTCCTTAAGGTTAGCTTGCAGGTTGAGTTGTAGTAAAGAAAACAAATGCAACTTCAGCATTCATTTTGAAAAAGACTAGAATATAAAAGCAAGGATGTACTGCTAATGCTTTATAATGTGTTGGTCAGTCCGCATTTTGAATATAGTGAGCAATTTTGAATCCCATATCTAAGGGAGGATATGCTAGCCCTTGGGAGCATCTGGAGGAAGTTCATAAGAATGTAAAGCTTAATGGATGAGCAGTGTTTTGAAGTTTCTGGGCCTCAGGGTGGAATTGAATTGAAAGCTACTGGATACTGCAAGGGTTAGATAGAGTGGATATGGACAAGATGGTTCCATTAGTATGAAAGTCTAGGATCTGAGGCCACATCTTACAATAAAGGGATCCTTGTTTAAAATTGAAAAACTTTAGCCAGAGAGTGGAAGTCATTGCCACAGAGGGCTGTGGAGGCCAAGTTACTGGGTGCATGTAAAGCAAAGAATGATTGTTTCTTGATTGGTAAGAGGGTTTAAGAAAGTCTTGATTGAATGGTGGATTATGCTTAATGAGCTGAATTACCTAATTATGCCGTGATATCTATGGTCTGTGTAGTTTAAAGCAGAGATTCAATTCACCTTCACACATTTTGCAGCCTCATACAAGATCAGATTTATTCTAATTCTGTCACTAATTTATTGAGTGTCGGTAATTCTCAAAAACATCTTATTTGAAAACATTGGAGTTTGCCAGTCATTCAGTGCATACAAGGTACTCATACCTAATCCTCCAAATGCATCACTGATATCTTGCTAATCAATAATAAAATAGATTACGATTAATGACCAATCTTATCAAATAGGTGTAAAGACTACAAAGCAGCAGAACAGAAAGATATAAAAGGAATCATTCACAGGTTTACCTGTATTCTTTTCACCATATAGTTTTGAAAACACGTTTAGCTTCTGTTACCTGTTTTATTTAGTGCATAATTTTTACTTTATGGCTTAGTAAAGGTCCTTTTTTGGCCACTGGCATTGTAGAGTTTGCTTCTGCTGGAAGTTCTTTCACATTGCTACAGAGGTCTGGTCCTCTCGATGTGGCCTCGTCTACACTGGTGGGACCCATCATAAATTGGGGGACTGCTTTGCTGAGCAGCTCCGTTCCATATGCCACAAGTGGGACTTCCTCGTAGCCAAACATTTAAATTCCGATTCCCGTTCCATTTCTGATGTGTCGGTCCATGGCCTCCTCTTGTGTCAAGATGAGGCTGCCCTCAGAGTGGAAGAACAACACCTTATATTCCTTCTGGGTGTCCTCCAACCTGATGGCATGCATATCGATTTCTCCTTTCAGTAAATAAATTTCCCCCTCCCCGTTGCTCAATTCCTCATTCTGACCTCTTACTTCTCACCTGCCTATTACTTCTCCCTGTCTCCCATGTTCACTCTCCTCTCCTATCAGATTCTTTGTTCTCCATCCCTTGACCTTTTCCATCCATCTGGCTTCACCTTTCACCTTCACACTAGCCCCTTTTCCCTCCCCCCACCTTCAGTTTCTGGCATCTTCTCCCTTCCTTCTCAGTCCTGAAGAAGTCCGAAATGGTAACGGTCTATTCTCTGCCATAGATGCTACCTGACCTGCTGAGTTCCTCCAGCATCTTGTGTGAGTTGCTATAGAAGATGAATATTTTTCTGAAGTTGTTCAATATTTCATCCCCTTTTTAATTCCTGTGCCCTACCTGGGAAGTTTGAGTATGATGGCTCTATCAAAAAATGCTTTCTTAGGTCTGGTTATACATGTCTGAAATCAGAAGAAACTATTAACCAGAGGCTTTAGAAACAGGCCATCACACTCAGTGATCAGTCCTGCACTACTATCACACAACTCATTTGTCATCAATCGTGGTTTTCCGCTTCTGACCTGCCTGTCCCCAGTCCTGATGTGGTAATGACTTACTTGCCCAATGTGTTAACCATAGTGCTTTATGATTCATCTTTACTTTTCTCATTTTTAATACATACTTGGGTAAATGATGAGTGGAAGCAATTGATGCTCAATATTCAATAGCAATCTTTCTAGAAATACAAATTGTGCGTTTTTTGCAGTGAAGACCAGGCAGGTAGACTACAACTTTTCACTCAACATGATTTCCTGCAAGGACATCTGAATTGTTGGACTGCAATTTCTTTCTTTTTTTTTATTTCCAAAAGCCAATGGGATCAAAAAGAAATATTCAGAGTGTTTTCCTCTCTTGGCCTACAAGATATTATTCAATTAGTTGAAATGGGATGGCTATTCTTTTTTAATAAAGTAAACCCCAAAAGGACAATACTCTAATGCTGTGCATATGGCTGGCTGCTGCAACAATTTTTAAATTTTATTTTCAACATTACAGTAAGAATGCTACAGCATTCTATGTGAAAATAGAAGAGAGTAAGGTTGTTCAGAATTGTATGAAGCAAGGAAAAGGACAGAAGAGTTAAGTAAGTTGCATTCACGCAGTGTCATTTTCTCTTAAAAAGTCAAACAGCTGTTTCCTGCCAATAAAGAATTCTTTAACTTGCAGTTACTGCTATACTACAGCAATTTACATACAAAGGTCTGTGCAAAGGAACAAATAAGGGATAAGGTAATCTGCATTTAGGTTTCTTTTGAATGAGAATCATGAAACAGGTCATCAGGGGAACTTGTTTCTTTTTCTGTGGACCATGTTGTGGGATGTTGTCCAGACATCTCAGCCAAAGGGCAATGTGACTGACAGTGCAGCACTATGTTGAGGATAAAAGTCATGCCACCAAACCAAGAACAACATTTGTGACTAAAGGACATAAGCTTAAGGTGAGAGGTGAAAGACTTCAAGGGTACACAAGGGGAAACTTCTTGTGCAGAAGTTGCTGGGTATATGGAATGAGCTATCTATGGAAGTGGTACATGTGGGTACATTTACAATGTTTAAAAGACACTTGAACAGGTACATGGGCCAAAGGCAGCAAATAGGATGAACTCAGATAGGCAACTTTTTTACTTTGACATGTTAGGCCAAAGATCATATTTCTGTGCAGTATAACTCTAACTCTATGCCTCCTGAACATAATTTGCACAGAGAAATTTCTGCTATTTGTCTGCTCTTCCCATTTCTGGATAATAGGAACTCAAGCATGGGAGCAATTGGAACTGGTTTATTATTGTCACACTTTCTGAGATAAAATGCAAAGCTTGTCTTGCCTACTGTTCATACAGATTAAATCGTTACACATGCATGAGATAGAACAAGGTAAAACAATAACAATTGTAAAGCAAAAGTGCTACAGCTACAGGGAAAGTGCACTGCAGGTAAACTGCAAGGTGCAATATTGACAGTACCTCCAGCTGAACTCTGTCTTTTTGTGTGTTTCCCCCTAGCTGTCAGTATATGGTTTTGTATTGCCATGTGCTCCTGTCCCCGCTCCTGCTCTACTCCGGTCCTTGTATTACTGAGTACCCTGTCTTTCATCTATGTCTCATTATTACCTGTATTGCTGACACCTGTGTCTCATTGTGCTCCACCTATCATCTGCCACTCTGTTTACTGTTCAGTGTATTTCAGTCCTGTGTTTTCACCTGTTTGTTGCCAGATGAAACTGAACCCTCTGCAGTTTGTGTGCTGTCCCAACTGTTCAACAGACGACGCCATTGCCATCACCCTCCACCTGGCCCTAACCCACCTGGACAAAAAAGACACATACGTTCGAATGCTGTTCATAGACTTTAGTTCAGCATTCAACACAATCATTTCTCAGAAACTGACTGGAAAGCTGAGCCTACTGGGCCTGAACACCTCCTTCTGCAACTGGATCCTAGACTTCCTGACAGGGAGACCTCAATCAGTCTGGATTGGAAGCAGAATCTCTAACACCATCACACTGAGCACGGGGGCCCCCTAGGGCTGTATGCTCTGTCCACTGCTGTTCACTCTGCTGATCCACGACTGCGCTGCAACACATAGCTCGAACCACACCATCAAGTTTGCCGATGACACGACCATGGTGGGTCTCATCTGCAAGAACGATGAGTCAGCATTCAGAGAGGAGGTGCAGCGGCTAACGGACTGGTGCAGAGCCAACAACCTGTCTCTGAATGTGAACAAAAAAAAGGAGATGGTCATTGACTTCAAGAGGACAAGGAGCGCCCACTCTCTTTCTGAACATTGACAACTCCTCTGTAGAGAGCGTTAAGAGC